>NC_087532.1:1357883-2036825 GCF_963921805.1 Phalacrocorax carbo | reverse complement strand
GCTGCTTTTGATGCAGCCCAGGATACAGTTGGCCACCTGGGCTGCAAGCGCACATTGCTGGGTCATGCTTAGCTTCTTGTCAACTAACACTCCCAAGTCCTCCTCAGGGCTGCTCTCAATCCCTTCATCCCCCAGCCTGTGTTGATACCCGGGATTACCCTGACCCATGTGCAGGACCTTGCACTTGGCCTTGTTGAACCTCATGAGGTTCACACAGGCCCACTTCTTGAGCTTGTCCAGGTCCCTTTGGATGACATCCCGTCCCTCCGGCCTATCAACTGCACCACTCAGCTTGGTGTCATCTGCAAACTTGCTGAGGGTGCGCTCAATCCCACTGTCTATGTCATCGATGAAGGTATTAAACTGTACTGGTCCCGATATGGACCGATAGGGACCCCTGAGGGCCACCACTTGTCACAGGTCTCCATCTGGACATTGCACCGTTGACCACTACCCTCTGGATGCGACCATCCAGCCAATTCCTCATCCACCCAACAGTCCACCCATCAAATCTGTATCTTTCCATTTTCAAGAGAAGGATGCTGTGCGGGACTGTGTCAAAGGCCTTACAGAAGTCCAGGTAGATGACATCCGTAGTCCTTCCCTTCTCCACTGATCCAGTCACACCATCATAGAAGTCCATGAGGTTGGTCAGGCAGGACTTGCCCCTGGCGAAACCATGCTGGCTGCCTCGAATCACCTCTCTGTCCTCTGTGTGCCTTAGCATGGCTTCTAGGAGGATCTGTTCCGTGATCTTCCCAGGCGCAGAGGGGAGCCTGTGATGGGTCAGTAGTTCCCAGGGTCCTCCTTTCTACCCTTTTTAAAGATAGGTGCAACGTTTCCCTTTTTCCAGTCAGCGGGGGCTTCACCTGACTGCCATGACTTTTCAAATATCATGGAGAGTGGCTTGGCCACTGCATCAGTCAGTTCCCTCAGGGCTCTGGGATGTATCTCATCAGGTCCATAGACTTGTGTATGTTAAGGTCCCTCAGGTTGTCATGAACCTGATCTTCCCCTACCGTGGGAGGGACTTTGTTCCCCCAGTCCCTGTCTTGCGGTCCATCCATTCAAGAGGTGTGGGAAGAGAGGTTGCCAGTAAAGACTGAGGCAAAGAAGTTGTTGCATACCTCAGCCTTCTCTTTGTCTGTTGTTACCAGTTTGCCAGTCTTGCTCATCAGGGGGATACACTTTCTTTGGCCTTCCTTTTCTAGCCAAAATACCTGTAGAAGCCCATCTTATTATTCTTTGCACTCCTTGCCAAGTTCAGCTCCAGCTGCACCTTGGTCTCCCTGATGCCATCCCTACACAACCAGAGAGCATCCCTTTGCTCTTCCTAGGATACCTGTCCCTGCTTCCACCGTCTATTACCTCAAGAAGTTATCCTTAATGCATTCCAGGAGTCTCTTGGATTGCCTATAGCTCACCATGCTACTTTTCCAGCAGGTGTTGGGATGGCTGAAGTCCCCCAGCAGGCCAAGAGCCCACGAGCACGATGCTGCCTATATCTGGAGTGAGAATACTTTGTCAATAGACTCCCCTTGACAGAGGGTGGCCTGTAGCAAACACCAACCACAAGGTTCCCTTTATTGCCTAGGTCTCTGATTTTTACCCATAAGCTTTGAACCTGCTCGTGGCTATTCTTCAGAGACAGCTCTTCACACTCTGTCCATTTCTTGATGTAGAGGGCAATGCCTCTGGCCCTCCTTCCTCACCTGTCCCTTCTGAACAGCCTGTAGCCATTGATAGCTGCACTCCACTCATGGGATTCCTCCCACCAAGTTTCAGTAACGGCAACTAGGTCATAGCATAGACTCTTTAAAGAAAAGACCTAAGGTTGCAACAAATCTGCAAGTCTCCACTTGGCCTTGGATTCCTATAGTGAATTGATTTCCTACACCTCTTCCAGGTTCTGCAGTAGATCCATGTCATTAAACTGTTGGGACAGAATGGTTTTAAATGTGCACATTGTGTTGGAGAGCTGTCCCGTACCTCACAGAGCTTTGTGTTTAGAAAAACAGGACCAAAACCAGACAACAAAACCCCAGAAAGCTGTATTGCTAAAAAGGAAGCACTCTGACTTTAGTCTTAGAGAGTCTCAAATATGTGGCATTATACCTCAAGCTTTGTGGCTTTTAACACACACGAGAAACTCTTCATCTTTCAGAATTAGTTCCTTGTAGACCAAAAGTATTTCCTTTTTTTTTTTACTTTTCAATATCTGATATTTATGTTTATGTTGTAAGTAGCTATATGCTAGTAAGAAAATTATGACAAATACAGAGATAAGCCTGGTTGGAAAATTTTATCTAAAGACATAGTTGAACGAAAAAGACATTAAATTTCGCGAAGCTGCTGTTACTGCTTTTTTTTCCTCTTTTAATCTCTGTCCTATTTCTGATTTAGTTCTCATGCTGATGGTAGAAATATGGCAGGAGACTCTGTATATGCATGCGTATGTGAACTGATCATTTGTACATGAGTTCCTGTGCCCAAAGAAAGAGACTTGCATTTTCTACTAAGGACTGTTTTGTTTTTTTTTTCTTCTAATTTTCCAGGCCAAACAAGCTCTAGGCCTAAAAGGCCTGTTTCTCAGAAATCCAAAGCAGGCCTCTCTGGACAGTCATGCTGCTGGTCAGCTTCATCGCAAACATTCCTTTAGCAGCCACATCTTGAGACGGACAGCCAGTGCACCCACCAAAAGCCAGAAGAAGAACAAGAAGGGCTTTCCTGAAATTGTTTTTGACACAAAAGACCACAGCTCTGAAGGGGCCGGTGAAGACCATGAAGTGGAAGCTGCCTCACAGCCTCGCTTTGAGCAAGGGCCAGAAAGTTCTTCTCTGTCACCAGCTCCCAGAGATGGTGCCAGTGGGGAGGTACATGGCAAGGGGTTGAAAGGTAAGGCCCACAGTTCTCGTAAAGCCAAAAGCCAAAGTTGTGCTCAAGGGGGTGCTGCTTTCAGTGAACCAATACAGAGGTCTAACAGGGTCCGGCTTCAGGAGCACCAGAGCGAGAAGCAGAGCGTCTTTGCACGCTGTGCCATCAACAGCTCTGGTAGGATCGGAGTGGCCACCAATTGCATGAAATGCATGATTGGTTCCAAAGAAAGCCCAGATCTAGAATGCAAGTGGAATGACCATCCTACCAGGCCTATTGCTAAAGATATAATTCACCATGATCAGTATAGCAGTATAACTGGCGAAGAGAGGTTAGAGCTAAAAAACTGGGCTGTTAAAGGCCAGCCCAGGCGGCAATCAGATTTGCAGTTTCACAGCAGCTCTGGAACTGCCGATGATCTAACAAGGAGCACCCAGTCTTTTGTGACCCCAGGGAAGAAAAATGTTGAATCTAAATGTCACGGAATACAGGCTCATTCCCGGCAGCGGTGGCAGTGCCAATCAGGTGGCAAGTATGGAAGCACTGTCAACTTGGTTGCAGCCAGCAATGGCTCTATATCCTCCAACTCGAGCAGTCTAGAAAGCCTTGGAAGCCCAGAATTCCCCAAGCGCTGGTCTGAAGCTTCTCGAAGGCAAGTGGGCACCCTACAGAGGGAAATGAACGCCTTGTTCGTTCAAAAGTTGGAGGAAATTCGAAGTAAATCCCCTATATTCTTTACTGGTAAGACCAGATTTTCTTCACCCTTCTCCACCTTAGATCACATCATTGTCTCAGCTTCTGCATAGCATCTTTACTTAGAAGCTCCTGTATGTTGTTTTGCTGTCAAGAGCCCATTTTCTTTATTTTTGGCAATGATAGAAAAAAAGTCTGCATAAATATTTTTATTTTTTTTTCCTAGATGTGTCTGATTTAGATTAGTGCTTTCCATGCCTACCTAACCGTCTGCAGTAGTAAAGTGCCAATAGTCCATTAATGTTTGGATTGTTTGTTCAGGGTTTTTTTGTTTCCTTGTTTGGTTTGTTGTTTCTTTGTTGTTTTTTTTTTTTAGTGAATGTGGTATGATACTAAGTAAATTTTAAGATCCAAACCAGAGCATTAAGTAGAGACTGAATATGGGAAAACCATACTAACCAACAATATTTCTGTTATCAGTATTTGTGTTTCACGGCGGGATAACCACATCAGAAACGATACTTAATGTGCACTCTATTAACAATGAAACCAATTCCTTCCTCAAAGAACTTGCAAAATTACCGCCATCAGTTCAGGGATTACTGGATGGAATTCTCTAGTCTGGATTATTCAGATCACCCTTTATGAACAAAGCAGACCATTCTGGTCCTAAATGTATGAATCCTCAGTATGCAAACATTTATAGATGTGCTTAACATTACGTATATGATTTGACTGTGACCTGAGGGCACAGCTGCATAATATAAAGAAGCAAGGTACGTGACCTGATGTTACTTGACCAAGCTAGGTGGGCTGTTGGCGTTTCCCAACTGCAAAGTAATATGTGTCCGTTCAAAGGAAGGCTGGTTAAGCTACAGCATTTTATAGTTGTTTCAAGCCAGACCAATGTGCATGTGGTCCCTGGGATCGCAAGACTGTACCTTTACTTATGAACTGTGTGCTTGTAAAGATGGAAAACAGGAAGACAGGCAACCAAGGTATATATTTTAATAAGGAAATTGGCTTTTTTCCCCCCTGATTTGGCAGGGAGGAGAGGGGAGGGAAGAGATTTTGACAAGATTTTCTGTTTCATAGAACTGTGAAGGGGAAGCAAAGAAATACAGCTTTTCTCTATGACTACAAGAGCTTCTATTCAAAACCCTCCCCTTCCCCTTAATTGTCCAGGGATCTGGACATTGATGGTTACATTTTCAGGAACTGTTAAGGGAATTCAGTGCTTCTTAATATGTAATCCCTTTTTAAGTAATAGATTCTGACTGCCCACCTATAGTGGGCTTCTTTGAAAGCCTCATACAGAAATTTTAAATATTCCATTTCTTTGATCAATTTAATGAGGGTGGGTGTCTAAAATTTTTCTTTATTTCTCTTTTTTTTTTAATATCCTTTTTCCAATATCTGCTTTGAGCTTTTAGGAAAATACCAGGACAATGGGAGGGGGAGGGAAGAAGTTTGCTGGTTCCCGTGACCTGAAATTAATCCAAAGCAGCAGAACTCTTTCTATGCTTAAATTATTGGCATTAGGCTTTTCATAAGCTCTGAGTAGTGTGACATATGAAACCATTTCCCATTATCAGTGCCAGCTCCCCCGCCAGCCCCCCAAGTCACTAAATAAATATTGTGATATGCTTGAAATTTGATTAAATCCATCTGACTTCCCAAGCATGGAATCGGCAAACCTTTAAAATGGTGAAATACTCGCTTGGACTGGATGCTGATGGTCCAGTGACAAACACTATGTTTGCACAAACAGTGCGCTTTCCCCATCCGCCTGCTATTTTAGTGCCTTGGGCCAAGAAACCAAGGAAACCAATAACGTTAGCCTAATATGGCTGCATTTCGTAATTAACATTCTGTCGATGGGAAGTGCCACAAGGATGAGACAGGAAACTATAGCCTCTAGTTGTCCCCTTCATGGCAACGGCATTATGATTTCCAGTATTTTGCCCTGTATGTGTGCCTTAATCTATGATGAAGGCCTAGCCTGGATGGGAAGAAGGAGAGCTCATTAGTCTGATCAGCTCTGGACTCGCCCCAATATTCCTGCAA
Organism: Phalacrocorax carbo; assembly: GCF_963921805.1. Classification (NCBI taxonomy): domain Eukaryota; kingdom Metazoa; phylum Chordata; class Aves; order Suliformes; family Phalacrocoracidae; genus Phalacrocorax; species Phalacrocorax carbo. The sequence continues at coordinate 2,031,191 of NC_087532.1, read as the reverse complement.
ATACCAAAAAGTCTGCTGTGTTGTGAACGGTGGATTTTGCTTATGGGCACGTGTGCCTGCTTCCATTTTAACACTCCCAACTAATGTAATATAAGCCATTGAACAGCTGTCTCCATTGTTAAGCTTCTTGTCACAGCTCTGGACTGGAAATACTGGTGCTGGAAGGAAAGGCCCAGTATTTCCTTGGCATTTTTTGGTGTAACATAGATTATTTTTCCCATAGCATTAGGAAAGGGCTTTGGGGAAGAGGAGGCTAGCTTCCATTCCCCAGTGCAGTGGAGTGTGTTCCTCGAATAGCAAAAATTGCTTTTTATTCTTCTATGACAAAATAATGGACTTAATACCCATCCATTTATGGATTCCATTGAGTGCTCTGGTTGGTCAGAAATTCTTAGGATCCTACAAAAATGTGTGAATGTTTCTGTCTGTTTCCCTTCCCTCCCTCAGCACTAATTTATCCTGTTATCTGCACCTGCCTTCCCTACATTAACTGGATTTTTCCTCTGTTCTGTCCTATTATTCTACATGCACACTCTCTCTCTAGTTAAGAACTGAAAGGACAAGCAAGTCAAAGGTAACTGTCTACGGAGTGTCACTCATTCAAGCACCTTGTTGCCTGTAGTCCTGGTTGTTGTTTGCTTCCTGCCTTATAACGATCTGCTCCTGTATTCTGAAGGTGGTTGTCTGGCTTGGTGGTGCTTTGCTAGTTCTCGAATGCATGTTTGCATTGTGGTTTGGAGATACGGGAAATAGTCTTTTTGGAATGATTGCTTTGGCTCTTAGGGTACAGATTATAAACATTGCAGATGGAAGGAGCATTTTCTTCAGGTAATTGGTGGTTGTAGTGATTCTTCTGGATTGTACTGTCAGCCTGGTGTTCATGAACCATGTGTCTGTAGTTTTTTGACAAAGAAACAAACTTTTTTAGGAAAACAAAGTTAGTCCATTTAAAGATTTTGTTCTGTTTTTAAAAGGCCCATTGACTACATTCTGTTGTCTGCATACAGATAATTTTATTTGTAATCTGCTCCACAAGTCCTGTGCAGCTTCTCTTCTGTGTAATTGGTTACCGGGATCATATCTGTTGGCTGGGCAATGGTGTTCTGGTTATCATACAGGGGCTGATCATGATCCGATATACTGACATGTTTGAGTGCTGGAAGGAAGGGAAAGAGCAGTTCAAGTGGTGCTGGATGGTGGAGGAAGAAAAGTTATTTTATGAGAGGGGACACAAAGAAATTGATGGGCACAGTTGTTTGAATAAGATAATCAGAAAAGTATATGGTGCTACTATGCATGGACTGAGATTTTTTTTTTAAAGCAACAAGGCTTTGGGGCAGCTAAAACTGAATGAGCAGAAATTTTTACTGCCTTTAGTCAGGCATTTGAAATCATAAGTTATTTAAAAAATAATGATTAATATATGCAACTACTACCTTAAAAACAAAATGATAACACATAAAGAATAAATCTTCAGCTAAACTGCAGTTTGTTATAGCTAATTAACCCTGTATCTCTGTTTCTCTTGTTTCCTTTTCCTGTCTTTTCGTGTCTCCCAAGTAGATGCCTGCCATTTCTCAATACAGAGGTCAGTCACTTCTTTATGCAGCCTAGAAACTATCACTGAAGAGCCTGTTATTGCCAATGAAAACCATCATGCCAGCCTTTTCTTCCCTCTACCCATTACTCCTTACAGTGATTCTGAAGAAGGGTCTGTGTCTGATCATTCCACTGAATCTCGATCAGAAGTAAGCAGCACAGCCAGCCAGCCTCAAGAATCTCTGCTCATTAGAGAGCAAAGAACCAACCTGGCTGCAGAAGATCAAGTGCAGGTAGTCACAAGAGCAGCTGACGCAAGTTTAGTAGTCCAAGATGATGAGAGGACAAGCGTGGCAGGATGCCTCAGAGAAGAAAACGGTTGGACACAGGCTTGCCGCAATGCTGAAGATCAGTATGGATTGGCAGTGCATCCTCAAAAAGCCTGGCTGGTAGCAGCAGCAGGTAAGACTGCCGGCCAACCTCTTGAAAACTGCCAGAAGCAAAATGACCAACCAGGTCAGGTATTAACAGATATGAAAAGCACCATTGACTCCAAAGGGCAAAAACTTGGTGCAGCAGCTGTTCTACAGCAGCAAAACAACGTGATTTGCAGCACACAGACAGCTTTGCCTCCAGATACTTCCCAGAAAGCCCAGGCTGCACAGCCTCTACCTGTTTCCGTTCCTCAGGCGGGCTCTTACGTGTTAGTAAGAAGGTCAAAGACTGAAGGACTGAAGACATCAGACTCCTCAGCCTTAATAAAAATTCCAAGTAGCCCGTCTCCAGCAGCAGAAGTATACTTCGATGCCACTATTAATGACCAGATCTGGAGCAAGCTAGATTGCAGCAATCATCGTGACAGCATGTCGTCTTCTTCCAGCATGTCCTCCAATGACACTGTGATAGATCTCTCTCTACCCAACCTAGCTCGCAAAAGCCTCCCAGATCTTGGCATCCGTCATGAAAATTTTGAGCCCCTTGCCGTAAGAAAGGGTATGCGCCCACGATCTGCTACAACATCTGGCAACGAGATGCCAATGGTGAGCAAGAGCAAATCCAATCCTAACCTGAGGTCTGGCCAGCTGCCAGCAGATGAACTGTGCCCCCGTCCTCTTGCCAGGAGCCCTCCAGACACATTCTCATCCATTCCTAGAAGGCATACCTGGAGCAGGCTGTACATGGAAAGTCTCAGACAGTCATCTAACAAATCCAAAGCACATGATATAGGTGGAAATAACCAGGCAAAATCCAAGAGTCTTGGAGACCTTACCTCTGATGATATTGTGTGCACTTTTGAAAGCAAATACCGTAGCATCAGCAGGAGTTTTGTCACTCGATCAATGTGGGAGCAGCGCCGCTCTTCAGGCCTGAGATCCTCAGTCAAATCCCAGGATGAACTGACTGAGCAGCTAAAGAAGCTGACAGCCTTTCAGCAGGAAAACGATATCACTTCCCCTATCAGTCTTGATCCAACTGAATCTGAAGAGGAAGGGGAGAGCTTGGGACTCCTTCGCAGGTCTTCATCTCGCAGTCAGAGCAGGGTGCGGTACATTGCCAACAGGGCTAAGCAAGCTCAGGAGAGACAGCGGCTGCAAAGCCTGGGCCAGCTCAGCGGGAGTCCCATCGAGGAGAGAGGAAATCCAGAGGGAGCCTGCAGCGTTGCAAAAGCAGTTTGTATGGATATAGCCTCTCCTGCCGTGTTTACATCCCAGCCTAAGAACCAAACTGATTATAACACTGACACAGAAGTCTTCTTTATGCTGAAACTGTAATTCTGGGGAGCCCTGAATAAGGCAATGTTTACATTCCTGTCAAAACAAAACATAGTGACCTGAGAGGCACAAAATGTCCTCATATGGCTTAGTGCTTCCTGGCCTTCCCTTGACTGTAAGGGTACTTAATATCACGACTCCGAAAGAATAGATGAGGGTTAGATTTGTCAGCAGTTTGTGGAAATAGAAAAAGCAAGTGAAATCGGAGACTTATATTTTTACAGTCCTAATGATCTGACCTCCTTTTATTTTTTTTTTAATTACACTTTTTCCAGCCTCAAATTTGGCCTCCTTTGTGTGTGACCACTTCTTTGCATTTGCAGTTTGCTCTGTGCAAATCTCACGCTCTTTACTAATTTCAGTAATTGCTTCTTGTAATAGGTAAACATCTATGTGATGTTAATGACAGCTAAGGTAAATTTTGCTCTTACAAATTGTGGATCCATGAAAAGAGGCTGGATTTAAAATCATGCTCCCTGTTCCGTTTTATTTTTTTGAAGAGTTTGAGGCCTCTGAGGGTGTCTTCTCTGGGAAATACTCAAAAGTGCGGTGTAATTGTTTCATGAATTAATAACGTAGTAGATAAAGTCCATCTTCCATCGTGGACCTGTTTATTTCTGTGAAAATCCATATTGTCTCACTCTCTGAAGAAGAGCCCTTACTATGTTCCAAAGCAATGCTTTTTTAAACCAAGCCTGTTTATAGATCTATAAATATATATATACATCTGTGTGTATGCAAATATATGTCTGCACATGTATGTACACATGCACACAAACTGAACTGTGACTGTTCCTTGTCTCAAAACATAATCTGTGGGAATGAGACAGGAGAGAGAAGGGAATTACTAAAAACAGACAGGAAATATCTTCTGACTTTAATTCAGAAATGGCTAAAAAGCATGCTAGTCTTTCCTTGAAAACAGCACTGTCCCTTCTTTACGGTATTTTAACAAAGCTGCTGTACGTAGCACTTTTTGGATGAATTTTACTATTTCTGTATTGCACTGCCATGAAAAATTTTCAATTATATGTTTTAAAAAAAGAGATATTTAATTTTTTTAGATGGACATATTTAGAATTAAATACCAGCCTAAACAGAATAATAATTTTTCCTCCCCATTGTTTTTACTTTTTATTTTTAGGGATGTCGTCATCTGTTGTCATCCCCCTGCGCCCCCGTTATGTCATTTATTATAGATGTACATTTTATCAGTGATGGAGACGAATGTTTACTGAGATGCATTTTAAAGAGAAACAGAGGTTTAATTTTATTTCAGTCTGCATAGAGTCCCTATTATTGAGAGGATATTTTGCTTTTGTTTGTAACGGTTCTTTTGTGTATGTTGCAAAATCTAAGAATTTGTTTGTAAAACCCCCTTACACTACTAAAATAAACATATTTAACCTTCCAGCTGTTGACTCTTTAGCTGTAATGTAACACTTTTATGCTGTCTGGAAGTTTGCGGTATACAAACATGGTTAATTCCCTCTGTCTGGTTTTAAAAATTCCTTTGTGGATAACATTTAATTTTAATCTTTCAGAGTCCTAGCCATTTCAGATCCAGCTCAAATTTTGTCAGGTCCACCAAAAAGCATGCAAGTATTGGTAGAAGCTGGCGTTCTGTCGTTGTGTGATACCCAGCACATGGATTGTGTCAAAGTGATGTCTGCCTTTGGCAGCTGGTGATGGCTGTGCAGACGAAAATTCTACGGGAACTCATGGAATTAGTAGCCAAGCAGACACGATCCAAGGACCTAACCTATGCTGTTAGAGCTCTCCAGTAAGAGAGCGAGCCCCGTTTCATACTGAGGTTGTTTAAAGTCTGGCTGTGAAAATACTGCAACAAAAATTTGCTCTTCATCTGTCTCATTCAAAAACCTCTTCTCTTCCTCTCCCAGCAAAGTGCACAGTGAAAGTGCATGTTACTTAGTTCATACTCTCTCCTGGAAAGGTTGGCAGCTTACTTGTGGCTTGCGGGGCTAGAAAGGAGTTCTTGCTTACTAATTTTATTATCATTTGGCCACAAGCATTTAAACTCTGAGATATCAAAATGTAAGGCTAACTGCAGCTAATGTTATCATTGTGACATGGAGGTAGAGGCTGGGAGGGGTTAAACTCCCTGATTAAATCTTTTCAAATGGTCTTCAGTATGTTTTGTCTAAAAATATTCTCTGTTTTTCATCCTGGCTCAGATCTTCATTGCTTGTCTTCATAGTTTGGATGAGAGGCCCTTGAGATTTGTGCAACAAAGGTTTGGAACATGCACTGAAGTAACCCTACAATATCTTTGCAGTCTCTGAAGGACAAAAAGGAAAATCAGCAGCAGAATGTGTGATCTGCCAAGAATAGCCTCACATTGTGTCTTAACACAAAGCAAATTTCATTAACATTCTCTAGACGAAAAGTCACTCTGTAATACTTCAGTTTGGGGCTGAAAAGCTGCAGGGAGTTGCTGCTTTTTTATCTTTAAAGCAAGTACATGCAACTTGACAGCTTTAGAAAGTTAATGTTTAAAAGGCCTATTTGTGTCTTTTCAAAGACCAAGTTTCACAAGCAGATTATTTTTATCTTTAATTGATGAAGCAACACTTGTTAAATTAACGCACCTCACAGAAGGCAGTGTCATGTAGCGCTTCAAAACATTTACCTTTGTTCAAATTTTCAAAAACAGTGTCCGGATTTACCTCCCTAGGGCATGTGTGAATTCTGCCCTCCTGCTTCCAAATTAATAGTAACTAACCTTAGAGCTTGTTTTGTTACGCTATGCAAGACCATTAACGATGTGCCCGTTTATTCTTTTGAATTGCATGTGTTTCAGGGTATCTACACTGTTGAGTAGCAGAAGCTCGCTAAGCAGTTTTGCTCTTCATTCATCTGGTCTTTACTGGGAAAGAGGAAAATTGCTTATTCAGATGATCTCAGCAGGCAGGGCGCTCTCTGAAATGGTAAGGAAAGCAATAAAGTGACAGTGGAGGGAGTCAGGAGTTGAGGTTCCAAGCAGCACTGATTTTCATTTTATGAATGCCTCACTGCTCTTATTCTCTCGATGATCTTCTCTACCATTCATATGATAATCACAATGAAAAAGCAGATTCTCCCTCCTCCATGTGAAGTTGCGGGCAGATACAACGTACACGCAGGTCAAGCATGAAAGCACAGCGGTGCGTGCGTGCCATCTGCTAAGGCAGTAACATTTACTCTGCGGTAATCGCTGCTTGCCACACAGTAGCTGCAAATTTTTACTAGAATCACACGCTGTAGTGCAACAGATGTAGGAATCCACAGGAGCCATCCACATCTAGGCCAGAGGCACTTGCTAATACGGCACAATGATTGTTTCTGTGCTCCGTTCAGGATGTCACGCCGTGGAACAAAAGCCTGGCCGCAGGTGTGAAGGAATTCAGAAAGGCAGTTGAAGTCATTATTCTTCAAGGTCAGTGACTGACTGAAAAGCTACTGAGGTAGGTCTGAGAGTCTGACAATTAAACTGCCGAACGAGGGTAGGGAAGGAAAGGCAGCATGGGTAGGGGGGTTCTCCGAACGTGTGAGAACACTTCCTTGGCTATGCCTCATCTGTCAATCAAATTGATAGTGCTGCCTAGAGAAAGCCCATCTTGTATCCCTTCCCGCTGGCTTGTACAGAGACAGCAAGTGTATTCCCTTGCCCAGAGCTCCTGTGAGGCCTCGGGCTCCTCCCGTATGTGTTTTTCAGTTCATTAAACTGTAAGATTAGAAGCCCAAAGCTTCCGAATTACAAGCAGTATATTATAGATGGCTGAACTTGGGTTTTATGGTCTGTATTCCTGCAGCTTAGTGTTTAAGAACTCTGATGATGAACATCTGATTGTATCTTTAAAAACTGTTTTTGTCTGTGCTGAGATGCTTTCAGCTGCTTGTAGCTGAGCTTATCAGCCCTCATTAGCTGCCAGCTGTGAAAAATCACATACCATAACATGCATCTTTCTAAAGCCTAGAAAATATTCATGAAAAGCAGCTGGAGGCCTCATCTTATCTGATTTTTTGCTAACTTCCCCTTACACCCAGCCCTTTGCCAGAATCTCTAGGGCATAGCTATCAGGTGAGGATGTGAACTAATCACATCCAGACTACCAAAGTTACCACCTGGAAATGAACCTGTAAATGGGTCAAAGCCTCAGAGGGAAATCCAAGGTGAATAGATCTTTCTGGATTCTTTTTCTCTTTTGTCCTATAGAGAGGATGTAATTGTCGTTTATAACATGTCTTAGCATCTTGCCATCATTTAAATTGCAAGAATGAGTTACACCATCTGAAGTGCATTAGAAGTGATCTAAGGACTCCCCGTAATTGCAGTGAGCTATGAGTCAAGCCCTTGAACTCAAGCTTCACCGAGTGCAGTCTTCCAGGCATTTTTTAATTGAAATGTAAGCAATTTTTGACTCTGCAGAAGACAAGCTGTGTTGATGTTTAATAAGTGATTTACTCAGTGGCATGTGCAGAAAAAGCTCAGGGAAGAAGGCCAGGGTGTGCAAGCTGCTGGAGAGTTTTCCATCTTGAAAAGTGCTTAAAGTCAAGTGGGGAGTAAATTTTTGTTTCTTATTTAAGCGTGGACATGTTCCACCTCCCCTGCAGGATGAGCTGTAATAGTTTACTCTGCTGAATTCCTCTGAAGGCGCTTCTTTGCTGTTACAGTGCCTTATAAATGGCCTGGCCCAACAAAACCAGCCACCTGGTAGGATTGTACTTCAGCTCACTATTGAAGTGAAACCCGTACATGGGAGGATGAAGGGGACAGGAATTTCACTTCTGTGCCTCTGTATTAAACAGAACCATACAATCCAGAGAGGAATTTAATGGTTTACCTTGAAGTTCAGACCTTCCTTCAGCTGTGTAGGCGTTGTGAGGAAATACTACGTGTATGTAATGGTCGGGGGTGTGTGTGTGTGTTTGGTACTCTATACGAGTCCCCTAGGTGGTCTCCCAAGGCGGTCACAGAGTAGAGAAAGTCTTGAGCAGCTTACGCTATCCACAGACAGGAGAGATGGGCACAGCTTCATAGGACACTATTCTAAAGAGAGAGGACTTTTACAGGACCACGCAGCAGGCCAGTAATAGTATTTTCTGAGTCTCAATGTAATATTCAGCTGCTGGACTAAACTGCTTCCAAACGTTGTCGTTTTGCTTGGTGTAGTCTCCTCCTCTCTTTCCCAAAGCCCAAGGTGCCCCGAGAGCCTGCAGTACCAGCTGGCATGTTCTGCAGAAGCCCCTTAGCCTGGCTCCTCCCTCTCTTTTATCTTTATAATAGCATTGAATGCCTGTGAGCATTCAGTGTTCCAGCAGTTTCATTGTGCCTGTTCATCGAGGGGCTTCTGCTAGTACCCAGTCAGACAAACGGAACTAGGAGAGGCTAAAGGAATTGCTGTAAGTGAGATACTGCCTTCAATCACTGCTGTTCTTGTTCTAGATGACAAGGATCAGAGCCTGTGCAACAGGCTGTCTCCTTCCTAGCTGGCGGTTGTTCATCTTTTCCACTGCTCTTTTAATACTGATGCCTTCCTTCAGCACTGTGCACAGAAGACTGGTTGAGGAGTAGTGTCGTGGTTTTGGTTTACATTTTGAAAGCCTGAAAACCTTCTGAGGAGTGAAAGCTGATTCTAGCAAAGTAACTTTTTAATTTAGTTTGTTTTGCTGTAAAGCCAGCATGAGGAAACTTGGTAGCACCTCCTCAGGTAGATGGTGAATGGGTATTGCAATGGTTAACTTAAGCAGTGTGTAAGGAGCTCTTCGCATGCTGGAAGGCACTAAACCCCTCTGCCCTCCCGTTATTCTCTCTCTGATTCCATTTGTCCTTAAATGATTCTAGTACTAAATCTGAGCTGTGGAAGTGTATTAGCCTTTGCAAAAATTCTTTTTTGTTCATATTTACGCTCCATTTGTTCCTTTAGACAGTCAGCAGCCAGTGTGTTGACAACTCCTCCTTTTCAAGGTGATGCAAGCAATATATTACCAGCTCTGATTAGTGCTTTTTTTTTTTTTTAAAGCTTGAAATAAAAGATCATTTTGTAGTATGTGCCAAATTGTAAGGAAAAATTAGCAGTAATTTACAGGTTAAATCTACCAGGAAAAATTCAGTTCTTCACTGGCTCATCCTGAAGACTACTGCTACTTTTCCTTTATGTGCCCTGGTGGGTGATTTAGCTCTTCAGTTCATGCGCTGCTCTGGCAACAGCTGACAGTATTCAACAATTACTCTTTAGAAAACGTAGGCTCATCCATAACTGAAATGTCAGCCCTCTCCTTTGATCCTTTCGCAAGGATCAAAATATTCCCGTTTTGAAGTAATTTTTACAACAACAAAAAAAAGACGACGTTTAAATTTAACCCAGAAAGAATTTTCTGTGTAAATTTTATTCACCTCTTTTATTAAGTGAAGAGTGTAGAGAAAATGAGTGAGGGAAACCACTGAGCTGTGTACCATCAAGGGTTTTCACAGGAGCATGGGTTTGGGGAAAATTTAATAAAAGTTGATGAGGTAAGATTCACTGAAGCCAGTGTTTTCTGAGCATCAGCCAGAACCAAGTAATACCATATGTGGGATATTTTTGCCTATGTAGTCTCCTAAATGGCAAGTTTTCTTGGGCATTTTTAGTACGATTTTTGTAGTTGCTGGGGTAGTGGTGCCCTGAACCTTGTTTGACACTATCAATCAAAAATATTGCAGCAGCTTGGGACTTGACATAACCTGGCATTTACTGTTTTTCGTAGTTCTGTTGCTGTTTTACAATGACAAATGTACAATTATTTCAAGCCATGGGGAAATTTTGATGCAGAATTCAAAATGAAAAAAGTTACTAAAATATGCTGGGTTTCACCCTCCCCACCCCCCCACCCCCTTTTTTTTCCTTGTTCGGTTAAGAGTAGGAGGTTAAGACAAAAGAGGACTTCAGAAGCCATTTCTCACATCTTTTGATGCAGGGCGAAACAGCTTTGTTTCAGATTGTTTTGGTGCAAATGAAATAAACACCTTTGCTTTCTGCAACCCGAATGGAAAGTGAAATTAAGGTTTTGCTTTTAAGCCCCCCAAATGAGAACCTCCTCAAGGAGGTTGTTTTATTAGTGCCTCCACTGGCTACTAAAACTGCTTTAATAGCACCTTCCCATTTCTCAGAGCATAAGGGCCTAGTCAGGAGCCATCCGCTTCAGTTGCTGCCTCTCCTTTCCCTGCAAACCCGTGGGTGGGTGCCTCGTCCAGCCCCTCGTTACTGCACAGACCTACAGCGGCCTCTCTCCAGAGCCTGCACACTGCTAGTGCCATGCCTCTCCCTTGTGCAGAGCCAACTGGAAGAGGAACAGAGCAACAACCAGTGGATAAATCCACTTTATAGGGTCACATCCTTTTTGCTGCAGCCAAGTGTTCACCAGCATCTTCTCTTTAGTGTTTGATATGGCTGGTCCCAGAAGTGACTGTGTTTTCACCTGGAGACCTTTGTTTCAATTGGGACTCTTCAGAATGAGGTGCAGAAAATCCAGGACACACTGATTTTAACCCAGCAATGAGGAACTGTAAAACCAGCTTTAACTACTTGCCTTTCATCTCTAGCAGGAAGTTTCCTTTAGAAAGTAGATATTTCTGCTCCAATGGACAAAGGTCTTCACTTCATGTTCTGTGTGATTGCAATCGTGCTGCTCCTGAGAGAATCAAGCCAAACAGGTGAGAAAAATGATCCAAAAATGCTGGCTGCATCCAAATCTGGTTTTGTTCTTCACAGGGTGTTAATTATTTTAGTCTTTAGCTGCTAATGCTTACAGGATTTTGTCTTAATCTAAGAATTTGCTTTCAAGTTTGTTGTTAAGACCTCAGCAGGGCCTACCTTCTCATTACACCTTGTGATTGTGACTTCATCATGTTATGAGTGCTGTTACTAAGTGTCTTTGCTGCTATAGTTGTAAATTAGATGACAGAGATGAGAGAAGAAGGAAAAGCCTAGGAAAAAGGGTAGTTAGGAGTCCTTGAACACCGTTATTGTGGTTAAAGCTGCACTCTGAGTCTGTGGTCCCTTGAATTGCAGATACACTGATTAGCTTGTTCTTCTGTGAATAACGTTTCTTGTTTAGCCCCTCTGCTCATGGCACGTTTTGGGAAGAAGAAGGGATTTAGTGCATTGAAGTTGTCAGCTCTGTGAGTCCCCAGACTTCTGTAGGCAAAGGGTAACACTACAGCCCCCCTGAAGTTCCTCAGGGACAGTAGTAGGAGCCTGCCAGGGACTTCTGCACAGCGATCAGCCAGTTGGATCACACTTTGCTCTCAGTTTGAGGAGCTGGGGAGCTTGCTTTTGCAACTGAACAATGAAAGCTATTGTTTTGATCCGGTTGTGGCTTTTTGGTGTTCCACGCCTGGAGTGCAAACTCAGGCTTGACCTTGCAAAATTACTGAGAGATAAAAATTGGCTCTGTTTTGAGGGATGGGAGAGCAATGTCACTTCCTCTGCTCTCCCTCCTGTCCATCCCACAGCCCCGTCTCCTGTCTGTCCAGAGCTGGTATGTGCATAGCTATGGTAGCAGCAGTTCACTCAGGTTGCAGTTACTTCAGCCCTTTGCTTCTGTGAGGATGGTCAGATTCTCTCACACTGACAATTCTCTCACCCTGAATGTCCCAGTGTACTCCAAAACTGTAATCCACCTCACCTGTCGCCTCTTCTTTTAGTTCAGCTGTCTCTCCTGGTCACAAGCTGCAAAAGGGGGAATGTTGGCAAGGACTCAAAGGCAAGGGTGCTAGCCTAGAGAGGGAGGATGGGGTAGAAAACTGGGGTGAGGTAGCCAGTTCTTAACAGTGCTACAAGCTTTTTCAACACGACCCAGCGCACAATGTGCGCTCACAGCCCAGAAAGCCAACCATATCCTGGGCCACATCAAAAGCGCCTTGGCCAGCAGGGTGAGGGAGGTGATTCTCCCCCTCTGCTCCACTCCCATGAGACCCCCCTGCAGTGCTGCATCCAGCTCTGGGCCTCCAACTTGAGGAGGACACAGACCTGCTGGAGCGAGTCCAGAGGAGGGCCACGAAGATGATCCAAGGGCTGGAGCACCTCTCCTATGAGGACAGGCTGAGAGAGTTGGGGTTGTTCAGCGTGGAGAAGAGAAGGCTACAGGGAGACCTTAGAGCAGCCTTCCAGTACCTGAGGGGGGCCTACAAGAAAGCTGGAGAGGGACTTTTTACAAGGGCATGTCGTGATAGTACAAGGGGTAATGGCTTCACACTGAAAGAGCACAGATTTAGGTTAGATAAAAGGAAGAAATTCTGCACTCTGAGGGTGCTGAGGCACTGGCACAGGCTGCCCAGAGCAGCTGTGGATGCCCCATCCCTGGCAGTGCTCAAGGCCAGGTTGGACGGGGCTTTGAGCAACCTGCTCTGGTGAAGGTGTCCCTGCCCATGGCAGGGGGGTGGATCTAGAGGATCTTTAAGGTCGCTTCCAACCCAAACCATTCTGTGATTTTAGGATTGAAGGTAAGGGGGGAGTCATCTTCTCTTAGAAGGCTGGGCATGCTCAGAGTGGACGGGGTATGGACAAGGCTGATTTTTGCAACCACAGTTATTTCCTGCAGCCACCAGCCTTTGGGGAACAAGAGTGCAGGGATGAGCCCCTTTTCTTTGTCTCATGTTTTTGTAGACGCTCACAAAGGATTCTCACAATGAGCACTTGGCTTCTGAGAAGTGTCACTGCAATGAACTTCAAGTTAGTGCTGCAACTTGATTACTTCTGGTCCTTTCAGGAGTCCTTACAATAGAGCTTTGAACAGCTGCATCCAGTGCCACTGTGGGGGAGCTGAAGCCCTCAGTACAGACTGTTTTCTTCCAAGAAACCCTAGCAGGTCTTCAAAAAGGAGCCTCAAAAAGCTTTTACTGGCTTTAATGAGTTTCTAAAGGGAGACAAGAGAACTCCTTTGTGATGATTTCCAGCTCCCATGGAGAACTGTAGTGGAGAGGGAAAAAGCAGGTTTTGTTTTACAATAATGTAGAGTTCAGTACAAGGCCAGAAAATGCAAAACCAAAGAATAAATAATACATAATGAATGAATATCTTGTTATGTTTAATGAAAAACTCACAGCTTTTGCTTGAAAGAGTAAAAACACCCTAAATTTTTTTGTTTTATTTTGAGGGATTTTTGGCTTCTGCACTGTGAATTCTTTGATTCCGAGGAGCAACGCTGCACACATTCTAGAGAAAACATCCTGGGCAATTAATGAGTCATATAGTGACACAATTGTGGTTTTAGTTCAGCATCTCAGTCATTGTGGTTTAGTTCTCTTGCAGATAGGGTGGGATTGAGGTATTCTCTTGAGTGTTATGAAAAGGGAAGCTGTGGATCAAATAATATAACAGGACTTGTTAAAAGTCCCAGAGCAGAGCAGAGAGCAGAACCCAGCAGCATGATTAACCTCTGTGATGGTACTTTTATGGGTGCATCCCAGTGTTTTTACCAGAGGGGAGTATCATTAGCTTTGTTTTACAAACGGGAAACTGAGGCACAGGAAGGAGAAGTAATACAGAAAAGGTCAGTAGCGGATTTGACAGTTTGACATTTGGCATTCACTCCAGGGCAGTCTACAGGGTTGCGCTGGCTCTCATCTCCCTTAAACTCTCCGTCAGTTTTATGTACTTCCCTCACTCCCTGTTCCTAGATGGGATACAGGGAACGGGAACACAGAGCAGGCGTCCTGGTCCCTCTTTCTTTAGCGCTGTCACTGTTGGTCCCTGGTTTTGGTCGTGGCCCTTTTGGAGGTTTTAATTTTCACAGTAATGAAAAGTCAGGGTGCTTATAATTTGAGGGGGGATGGAGCAGGACATGGTGGGAAGGGTTTCTACCCCAGTGATTGCAACCCCTTTGGCTGCTTTGACGGTAGGAACCTATCATTAGTACGGGAAGGGAAGAATAAGAAAACCTGGTGTCTTGCAACTTAATGGTGACGAACTTTTGGTTGTTACAGGGTTTTATTTAGGCATATAGATCAGGTTTTGTCAGAGTTAGGGGGAAACCTTAGTCGTGTGAAGTAGCAAGAGAGCTGGCTTTTCACCTTGACAGTGACAGCAATACAGAAATAAGGCAATGGATTCTGCAGAATCCATTCCTCAGTGTGTGACAGCCATGATCATTCGGTTACAGTCAGAACCTTCTGCAGCCTGAATCTGGCTGTGTCTATTTCTGCTCCTGTTTGGGTCACGCTGATACTGTGCTGTGACTGAGGAAACAGAACTGCTGCAAGTCAGCTGCGCTGTGAGCTTGCGAGGCGAGGATAATCATTCTGTTTGTTTAAGTGCAATATGAAATGCAGGTATGAAACCTCACTTTTAAGGAGCTGTAAATATGAGCCCTGCAAGAAGTTGATTTTGTTGGCTTTATTTTTTTCAGGAACTGCAAGGAGTGATGGTGCTGTGAGTAAGGTATGTTTAAGCTGATTGGTGCAGAGCTACCAATGAAGGCATATGTGAAAAAGGTCTTAACTTTTAAATCCAGGAGTAGATGTGGTCATAGTGTGCATTGCTTTTAATCTGTGAAGAGTTATTATTTTAAATATACTTTTCATGGCTAGTAATGGCCATTTCTAATGCTGTCCGTGTGTCTGTGCTTTGTTTTTACACAATCTTTGGTCCAGACTTCAAAATTCAATGATGCCCCAGGGAATAATCTGCCTATAGCCCTGGCTTTATGGCTTATAGAATTTAAACCTCAGAATTATTGCCTCACTTATGATCTTTATAAACTTCTTAACATCGAAGAAAGTTCAGACACATATGAACATGCAGAGATACCTTTATTAGTTCTTAAGATTTATGTTTCATTTCTAAAAGTTTGCACTTAACATTAAAAGGGTCTGTGCAAGATGTAATTCTTCAGGCTTTAGAAGAACGATGGCAAATGTCACTAAAAATCAAACCTGCTAGAACATGTATATAGTCATATAGTGCAGGACAGTGCTTGTCCTAAAGCCATTCCAATCAAAAAGGATGGGAGAGTTGGTTATGGTACCACTGGGAAATGAAATTAATTTTCCAAATGGCACATGTGGAGGCAGAACTTGTGCCACCTGAATCTCAGCTCGTTTCTCAAGCTCAAAGCATGCTGGATGCCCGTTGTGTGCAAAAAAGAGACCTTTTGGGAAACTCATGGAATTTCAATCAGTTTCAATTAGCATAAACTTCCAATTGTTGATTCTAGCATTGAGAAATAAACACAAGATAAAATATACTCCAGAGAAACACATCTCAGCTCCCCTCTCATCCTCCCCTCTTCTGGTCTCCAGTCCCCTCACTGCACACATTTTACCCTCGGCCCCTGTGGTGAGGCGTCAGAGCAGCACGGGAGATTGGGGCCAGTGTTCTGTGGTTCCTGCTCGGTTGCTGCTGTGCAGGTTCCTCCAGGGACTGCAGCCCCGCTACAGCTGTGCCGCCTCCTGCATCTCCTCTCTGTCCCTCCTTGCGGTGGCTCTTGTGCTTCTGCTCATGCGTGGGGCGGCTCTTCTTTGGCCTTTCTCCCAATCTCCTCTCCCTCCTGCTCTGGGAGCTTTCTTCTTTCTCCTTTGCCCCTGCCAGGGCAACTCCCCTGACCTGACCTTGTCTCTCATCCAGCAGTTACCACCCTTTTTTAAAGAAGTTTTTGCATAGGCACCATGAACTTGTTTGGTTCGTTCGGTTCTGGTGCATTGCGGGTCTGTTTTGTCCATTTCTAAGCCAGCTCGAACTGGCCGTGCCCAGCGCTGGGCAGCTCGTGAGCTCCCGCAGAGGTCACCCCATGCCACCCCTCCCACCCTCCTGCTACCAGCACCCTGTAACTTTGCCCAGTAAAATACTCTTCTGGTATATTTACAAGAATTGTAGTATGTTGTTGAGATTTTTTTAAGAACCACTTTGAAACCTTTGATAAATTCTGGCAAAGCCAAGCGAGGGGGATAGGTCAGGATTTTTTTGTATTTTGTTTTATTCACCCTCTTGTTCCGTAGGCATAAATATTTTGAACAGACCTGAAAAGAAATGTGACTTTTTCTGCTTTGGTCTAAGAGCAAATTTTAGCTTATCTGACAACAGCAGCATTGCTTCCCAAACACTCTGTGTTGGGTAACTTCTGATCACAGTTTCAAAGACAAGGCTCATCCCTCGAATCCTTTTATTGCAAAGGGAGAATTGAGACAAGATCATTCAGCTCCTGGAAGAACTGCAGCTTCTTTTGCAGATCTTGTACTGCATATATATATATATGTGCATACATATATGTACATATACACGCTCTCTCGCACTCTAGCAAAATTAGTGTGTAATATTAGAAGAATGCGATACACTTAAGACCAACAAATCCTACAGAATTAGACTGTGTTACTGGCAAAAACTTGAATTGTTCTGAAGTTCTGATCAGAAATCGTGTTGAGTTGCGTGACTCTAAGGTTGGAAGATGCACTCTAGGATCCAGCGTTCTGCGCAGAAAAGGATCCACGTTTCCTCTCAGGTTTCCTACTGTTCTGTGTCTCCTGCAATTGCTCTCTAATGAGACCTTAATTGCCCACTGTTTTACCGGCAACATGAATTGCTTTCTTCGGAAGACCGTAGGCACTGTGTACCTGAAGAATTGTGACAACATTTAAAGTGGTTTTGATTCGGACAAATTATGCCGACAACACGCAGTAAAGTGAAATGCTTGTGATTTTATTGATTACGGTGAGGGAACGGTGGTGGTGAGATTGCTGCAGTGTCCAGGGGCAGATTTCTAGCTGGTTTAACACATGCCCGCACCCCTGCCAACACCCTCCCCGAGTCATAATGTACACCCTAGATAGGTGGAGCCATGTCGGGGACTTTAAAATCCAATTATTATTTCTTCATTTTTTGATTTGCAGGGCACTGACTCAAGGGGACCAGGAGAGGGTCTTCCGACTTTGACTGTCACAACTATCCTGGTAAGGCACAGGACAGTAAGACACAACACTGGGAGACAGCTGGAATTACATGTTGCCTTTTTTTTTTAACACCCATATATTTGCAGGTGCTTTTTTGGGCTGTCCTTGACACTGATACCCCTGTTCATCGCAGACAGTGTTTCTGGAGCACTGGCTCCATGGTGTACAGGTGCCAGCTGCCTGTAGTTTGCAATGGGAGGGTTCCAGGGCTACCAAAGTCAGCCCGCAAACGGACGGGCATACGCTGCTGTAACTGACGGCTCTGTGAAGACGGCCAGGCCTCTTCACTCTGTTTAGCTACGTCTAAGTGTTGCCATGTTACCTACATGTTTTTTCTGTCCTGCAGTGGAAATATGTACAGACCACATGTGTGCAGGGATTAAAAACAGGCTATAAAAAACAAAAAGCGCATTACCACGTGCCGCAGGCAAGCAGGACTATTCAGAAGAAGTTGCAGCAGGAAATTTTCTGATCCTGATGTCAGGTCCTGCACCAGCATGTGACCCTCCTCTGACGCTTTGATGGGCCAAATGAAATGTGTTTGGACTTCTAGGCTGAGAAGATCAACGCTTACTTCGGTGGCACCGGTGGCTTGCAGCACGCAGCTGTCCTGCCGGAGCTGTAGTCCGTGACTGGTCATGGCACACGACTCCAGTGAATATGTTTAGAGTTTGGAAACGTTGTCCCCCCCATAGTGTGGACAGAGGTCTTAAGGGAGGGTTTGCAAAAAAAAAAAAGGTTTAACTCACAATGAGTTGCAGAGCAGATGTGGGAGCATGTAATTGTGTATTTTTCTCTCAATATGCAGGAAGACCCTTATGTCATGGTGAGAAGTGCAGAACTGGAGGGATACTGCATCGATCTGCTGAAAGCGCTTGCTGCAATGCTTCACTTCAGCTACAAGGTGAAGGTGGTGGGAGATGGGCAGTATGGCGCTGTCTCTTCCAACGGGAACTGGACAGGCATGATTGGCGAGATTTTGAGACAGGTAATTTTCAATTTATATTTTTGACGAAGTGCAGCTCTAGAAGGAAAGACCAGTGCTAGCAGCTCTTGGACTTCATTAGAGTTTGCTCAGGGACTGAGCCACTTGGAGTCATTCTGGCTGTTGTATAGAACTGAGGAATAGCAAGACTTGGAGTTGGTTTTGTCCTGCAGATACAGAAACTAAGGAACAAGGAGACAATGGCCATAGCAGGAAATCACCGAGAGCACCAAGGCATGCTTGGTGCAGGGCTTGCCATGTCTCAGAGGCTACTCGGTGTTTCTTTGTAGTCTGAGAGACTGTGCGGACACCTTAGCTCACTAACGAAACAAAGATAATGGCTTTAAGGGGAACTTACCTTGAACGTAACCACTAGGTGAAACGGGTCTCTTTGAGAATGGTAATCCCTTAGGCTCTTCAAGGAGACGCTTAAACGCACATCTTACCCTATCATGTGCCATTCCCTCTGGCTAGATTTCTGTCATCTGTCAGTAACACTGGAATTAAACCTCCTTTGCTCCTCTGAACTCAGTACTGTGACCAGCTGTCAGCAGATGCTGCAGCCAGAAAAAGAAAGGAACGTGCCTTCTGTTTTTGGTAAACAGAACCACTGTGGTTCATGGTGCGCAGCCTCAGCTTGTGCGTGATGCTCTCGCAGGAAACCAGAAGCCCCAGATACCAACCATCATCCCACTATCAACAATGCAAAATGGAACACTCTCCTATTTCTTGGAGCTCACCGTCGCAGTCTGTTGCTCTCTGTTGACAGAGGGAAGTGATTTGCTGTGTAGATTTATGCCCGCTCACCTTGGGAAGCATTCTGTTTGAGTGACAGAGGTCTTCAGGTAGTTTGGATGGTTGATTATTTTTTTATCTCCATCTTACAGGAAGCAGACATTGCAGTGGCTCCACTGACAGTCACGTCAGCAAGGGAAGAGGTGGTCTCCTTCACCACCCCGTTCCTGCAGACCGGGATTGGAATCTTGCTTCGGAAAGACACGGTCTCTCAGGAGATGTCTTTCTTCCACTTCCTGGCTCCTTTCAGTAAGGAGACCTGGACTGGCCTTTTATTTGCTTATGTGCTGACATGCTTCTGCCTCTTTCTTGTTGCCAGGTATAAATGAATTTTTTTCACAGACTTTGTTCAAGTCAACTGCTTTCTCAGCTATGAAAAGATCTTGGTTCTAAAGAAAGGTCCAGGGTGCATTTTGCTTTGAGGAACCTTCAGTGCAGGTCCAGAACTAGGGCTAATAAAGCGTAAGTCATGTCAGATTAAGACAGCATTAAGAGTAGGATGTCCCCAGGAAGAGCTCCATATCTCTTGATGTGGATTACCCAGGGTTACTAAAAGGACTGTGTGTTTGTATTTCAGCTCTTCTTTCTCACTTGTATCAGAGTTTGTTCTGAACTTCGACCATGCACAGACTATGTGCAGGTCGCTGTGTCCTGCACTGACTTGTGGAAGAGATCCTGCCACCAGTCCACCCCTTCCCAGGGGACTCAGCTTTCTCCCCCTTTCTCGATGAGGCTGCACCAAGGCCCCTCGCAGCTGCAGTCTGGAACAGAAGCTCTATTGCTGCTTTTCTAGTTTTACAGATAATCTTTATAGGTAAGGATTTGCTCCAAGGAGCAGCCTTCAGTCTGATATTAGGGGACAGAGCCAGTATTGCCACTTAGGTGTGCCAGGGAGACTGGATTATCCCATGGCTCAGGAAGAAAATGTCCGGCAAACCCGTGACAGGACCCCTGAGCCATCACTGTTGCAAACTACTTGAGCCATTGTGCTGGAGTACTTTCCTCTGCACTGGTTAAACTGGAACTCAAGGGAAGGAGGAGCTACCATGGAAGGAAAGGGTGTTTCCAGGCTATTGGCACTGCTGCAGTCACACTACAGGATTATTTATACTTTTTCTCCCTGAGTATCTGGCTTTATCCTGTGATTTTCCCACAGACTCAGCCCCTGTGAATGGAATGAGCCAAAGAATGAAGAGAACCACTTTACCTTCTTAAATAGCCTCTGGTTTGGAGCAGGAGCACTTGCACTGCAAGGTGAGCTGGGAGGGCTGCGACCGGGGAGCCATGGGAGCAGGATGGGTTTTTAAGCTGGTCCTATCTCCAGCTCTCATCTGCCTGTGACACTGGCGTGCTAGCCTGCTGAGGGAGATGATGTTCCGACAGGGACGCCAGGCAATGCTGAAACTCCCGGTTTGGGGAGTTTTGATTACAGACTTGTTGGAGTTGTACAGATGGCTGGCTTCACTTGAGGAATGCGCCTTTTCTGCTGTAAGAGTTGCCCTAGGGAATGCCAAGCCAGCCATTGCACTGGGCTTTGCAGAATGGAGTGTGTGGTTGGCTTTGGCCACTGATGTTCCCTCAGCTCTGCACTGCACACAGTACTGATGCAGTTCGAACCAGCCATAGTAGGTCTTTTCAGGCTTGTGCATTAAGTAGCTGCAGGGCAAGTTTTGCAGTCTGGCAAAGTTGTTATTACAGTCATTTCAAAGGAAGTCTTTAACTCAGGCTCATGGATGTAACGCGCTCTGGCTCTTTCTCACCGCACGTCACCTCCCATACGTTTTATTGGCTTCTGGTCATGCAGGTGTCACCCCTCGGCCCAAAGCGCTCTCTGTGCGGGTCATCGCTGCCGTCTGGTGGCTCTTCACCATCGCCTTGCTGGCTGCCTACATCGCCAACTTCACCGCTCTGCTGAGCTCTGGCAGCGAGCAGCTCCCAATCCAGACTTTTGAAGATCTTGTGAAGCAAAGAAAGCTTGAGTTTGGGACACTGGACGGCTCCTCTACTTTCTACTTCTTCAAGGTGCAGAGAATCTAATTGTGCACACACGCGCGCCATAGAACTGCTAAGCTGGGGCCGAGTTGACTAGCTCATGCCTGATGGTCCTTGCGCCACCCTTGTCACTGGGCTCCATCAGTTTTCCTGTAATATGTCAGATAATGTGATTGGTGTCTGTTGTTCGCTTCTTCCACCTTTTCTTCAGAGAGAAAAGCATGCAAAGAGCTACATTTTTATAGTGTATTCTATTCTAAGAAAGTGGTGCTAGTCTGCAGGGTTATCCTTGTGCACCTTGAACATGAAGACTGACGTAGGCAGTTTCTGGATACGTGAACTGGATGCCTGCAGAGGTTGTTTTGGGAGTGGGTGGCAAATATTGAATACTTACATCCCTGTAGCACCGTGCATTAGAGAGGAAACCTATGCTAGCCGAACGCTGGTTTTCAGTACAGAGGGTTCAAAGGGCAGTGGTTTGAAGTACTCCTATCTTCCAAATTGTTTTGCAACCACTGCATGTTATATGCAGATTTTTCAGATGATTGTTTTACACTTCAGTTTGACTCTTGGATTTTTGGGCTGCAGAACTCCAAGAATCCCATCCATCAGATGATCTATGAATATATGGACAAGAGACGAGACCACGTTTTAGTCAAAACATACCAGGAAGCAGTTCAGCGTGTGATGGAATCAAACTATGCCTTCATTGGCGAATCAATCTCTCAGGACCTTGCAGCTGCCAGGCACTGCAATTTGATCAGAGCCCCTGAAGTTATTGGAGCCAGAGGATTCGGCATTGCCACTACCCAGGGTTAGTCACTGAGCACCACCTGCGTCCCACTTCTCCACTGGGGTTTCATGGGGCTGAAGTAGCAGGTGGACAGAGCAAAATGCCAGGCACAGCCACCTCCTGAAACTTGCAGGCATTTTCTGCACTGACACTAATAACGTGGTATAAACAAATGGGTGACCCTGCTACGCAATGCTTTCATTCTGTAGATGAATTACCACTAGCACTCACCGACTCTTATTTGGAACTGTAATGTGCAAAAAGTTCCAAGTCTCGGGGGTGTCACTGGCTCCTGGGGGGTTCTGGGGGGTTGTTTTGGTTTTGCCTCGGTCCCGGTAATGCCGAGCCCCCTGTGCAGTTAGCAGGGCAGCCAGCTTGCTCCCTTGTGGAGTGTGACTGCTTGTATTTCTCAGATTGACTCTGTCACTACTCTGCAAGTGTTACCGTACCTCTGTGGGTTGGACAGGCCTGGCTGGTATCTGAGAAAAGCACTTGGCTCAGTCTGTTGCGTTCTGTTTGCAGAATGAGCCCCTGGCAGTCGGGAAGCAGCACCCGGCTCACCCTGCTCGGTAGTATAGCAGCGGATTGCTTAGAAACGTTATCGTGGCTGTGATCTCTCCCATGCTCTTCTCTCCCTCTCTTTTTACTGCTGCCAGCATCCCCGTGGACTAAGAAGCTCTCGATTGCTGTCCTCAAACTCCGTGAATCAGGTGATCTTGACTACTTGCGTAACAAGTGGTGGGAGACCAGTTGCCTTCACCAAAGTAGAGACAGATGGAGTCCTCTGCAGCCCCAGGCTCTGGGTGGCCTCTTTCTTACTCTTGCAATTGGCCTTGCCCTGGGAGTGATTGCCGCTGTGGTGGAGCTGTCAAATAAGAGCAGACACGCTGCTGGACATGTCAAGGTAGGTGACGGTTATTATCTCCCTCCCCGCTTCCCTGTATCCCTCCCGTTCAGCACGGACAAGCTGGGCACGTGCCAGCAGCGCTGGATTCCCACAGGGATCTTGCTTTGTCTAAGGAAAGCGGTGCGGTGTGGTGAGGGGGGAAGACATGCTGTGTATTTACTCTTTAAAGCTCTGAAGTGTCATAGCTTGGGCTGTGGGATAGTTTTGTAGCCAGAACAGGGTAACAATAATAAAATAACACCACCCCATCCCCCCCGATATTAAGTAGAACCATATTCCGTGATTCCTCGGCAGCCAAACTGCATTCCAATACGCTGAGCGTGTACAGAGGACAGTAAATCGTCAATAACAAGTTTATTCTCAAGTATGGCTATTCTTCAGTCATTTGACAAGCAGGAAAACACATGTAAATGAAACTGCACTAGTATCGGACCGCGCACCTCGGCCTCCCTGCTCTCCACCCATTCCGGCGATGGGCTGCGCACGCTGAAAAGGTGGATTCCGTGTCACAGAACAGCTCACCCCCTTGTTTCCCCCCCTTTTCTTTTCCAGAAATCGTGTTGCTCTGTTTTCACAGAAGAAATGTGCACTCGTCTACGTATAAAAGAAAATACAAGACAAAGCCAGGAGACTTCAGGGAGGGCTAATGCTTAGGAATTTTTTGCTTGAGGAATGGGCATGTAGTAGGTTTATACCATATATATTTCATAGGAACTACATCACTGTAGAAAGATGTTTTTCTGCAAGTCTAGAGTGTTAGTTTTCTAACACAAACACACACCGAGAGCACTTCTGGAGCTGGATATGGAAGAAAACTAAGTGGCTTGGAAGAATTTAAATTGATAAGGGATAGAGTGTAAGTGTTAAAAATAAGGGAGGTTAACAACTTGGTAAAATAAGGTTGAGATGGATAAGGTGGTGGATCCATAGTTAGTCGAGAAGTTTACTGTGTAAATACATGAACTGCCCGTAGGAGTAAGTGACTTGGGCTAGGTTAATATGAAGCCTCTGCTTATTAATTCCAGTATGAGGTACAATCTTGCCAATTAAAGCTCTCTTCTGACTGCCCTGATCAGGAACAACTGCTTCTTAAACATTAGTTATAGATAGACTGCACGCCTCCCCTCGTCTAAGCAGAAGATGCTGGTCACTGGGGAGGTCATTTCTGAACCACAAACGACAGCATTGTTGCATAAACCCCCAAAATGCAGGCCTTGACTTAACCGCGCTCCCTGCGGTGGCCCCAGACTGAGAACGGGAGGCCACGCACCTACGGAACCACCGGACTGAGGAAATGCAAGACATGGCTTGTCCTTTGCCAGGTTCCCATCACAGGATAAGTTTCCCCCTTTAGCTCTAGAGGATGTTTTGTCCTAGCTGACCTGATCGAGAAGTACTTCGGAAGGAGCGCGATGGCTGCAACCCAGCAGCAGGAGAGCGTGAAGTTTGGCAACCAGTCAGTGAAAGCACAAGTTCCCAGGCAAGGGCGAGGCCGCGAGCAGTGGCTGTGTGCGGTATTCGCGTGCTCTCAAAGAAGAATCTGTGAAATTCATGGGGAACAATTATCTCGGTTGCGTATTAAATAGTTTTCTAATTGAGCCGGTTTTCATTTCAGAGCTGGGCTGACTGACGCATGCGGGCGCTGGGTGGCAAAGTCATGGTTAAAGCACGCCACTCACGTACTGCATGTTTGATGGAGGGAAAAAAAATAAGCAAATTCAGTTACTTGGAAATGGCTTTAACTGCACTGTGCGAGCAAAGAGCCTAATTCTTATCAGTCCCAGCATTAAATAACCGACGGCAACAGAAACTAACATGCCTGTGACAGGACAGTAGCTGTGTGCTCCTGAACAAAGCGCTACACGCTCGCTTTGGGGGTAACTTAGTGAGACTCAACTGCCAACTCCTGCAAAGTAATTCAGCGTAGGTGCGGAATTCCCCTCCCAGCCAACCGGTAACAAGAACAAGCAGTGAAAGCAACAGGCGTTACGAGTTCTTCCACCTGTCAGTGAGCCGGAGCTGGCCAGTTGGCCGCTACGCGCTCCCGGAGCCCGGCAGCTCTGTCCTAAACACAGCGTAAGCGACGTTTGTTAGGTTAGAAGGTGGATCGGTCCTTCGATGAAATTCACTGCAAGAGCATGAAACAATTTAGGTAAGTTTAAAAGCTGACATGGAAAATGCAGTGTCAGATTCACTCAGCACTTTAAAAACTATTTGGTACGTGCCGTGTCGTTGCTGGCAGAGTAGGCAGAGATGTATAAAAAAAGGTTTCATTGACATTTAAATATATTTCTATATGAATGTCTCACAGAACAAAAAAATAAAGTCTTTTCATCACAAATACTGCAGCATTAAAATAAACACTTACCAAAATAAACAATGAGTGATATACATATATATATTTGAGTGTGTATTACTATAGAGTGGATCATATTGTTGCTTTTTAAGTCACAAAAGCACAATATAAATACGGAATTTCCTGTGAACTCTTTTTCCCTGTTATAATAAAAATACATTCTTTACAGTTAAAGTAAAACTAGTGCAAGTCCGTTCCGCGGCTCCTGTTCACCCACTCGACCAGATCCGTATCATTTACATGGCACTTCATACTTAAAAATGACGCTGAAAATTTTCCCTCCGAGACGATCGGCAAGCCAGGAGTTTTTGATAACAGCGAGCTTGAGGCTCTCACACTTCAAAGCCGCGTAGTAATTCGTGTGGATGGCACGACCCATGCCTTCGATGATCACCAAGTCCGTCTTCCGTTCTCTGACCAGCACAGCCAAACCTTTATCCAGCCGGCTGAAACGAGAGGGCTGGTTTAGAAACAGTCGTCCTTATACACCCCGCGAGTAAAGCCAGGCTCTAAGGGCTTTATCATTTACACAAAATGTGGCGGGATACGGAATTTCGGATGGAATTATTGCTTCCAGTCAACAGGAACACTTGAAATCAAAGGAAATGAGATGGAAATGTAGTTTTAAAAGCTTCACTAAATGCATGCAGAATTGGGATTTCCCAGAAAACACAGGTAAGTTCTGCCTCCAGCACAGAGACGTCATTAAAAACTGACAGGTTAACAGCATGAAGTGCTTCTCATAGTCAAGCGGATTTCTTGGTCACACGCAGGATTTTACATCATCCATAACTTAGGCTGACAACGGGTCGCTGCTGAACACAAATGTGACTGATAAATACGATGGCCAACAACTAGGAAGGCTTGATCAGTGCTACAAGTCCGTAAAGCCAGACTAAGCAACCCTTAATGCTTCTGTGAAAGTGATTCATAGCAGGAGGGGGTGGCTGAGCTACTCCAGAGCTAAGGCTCTGCACAGCCCACAGCCGGGGGGCACGCAGCGGCGTGGTTCTTCGCCAACATACCTTAGATCCAGACATGGGGAACTCGAGCCTGTCTGAACCAACAGCAGCTTCTCTTCCCTCAGGGCAGATCTTTATTTAAAAAAAGACAACAACAAAAAAAATGTTAAACAGCTACTTGACCAGGGCCACGCAGCTCCGGCAATCAGCCAGACGACAACTAGCTAAGCCTTCTTTTCCTGCTAGGACTTCACCAAGAAACACAATGTTTCCTTGAGCAAAAGGATTACTTAGTCACCTCTGTATCCACCGCTGGGGATACTCTGTATGTGAAATACATTTATTCTCCTCCACTCTTTTTAACACAGAAAATTTATGTTTTAGTAGCTTGAGTGCTTATCAGCAAAGACATAGACAAGAAATGTAATTAAGCTGTTCGAGAAAGATCTGATTTGTCAATTTTTCACCTTAATGAAAGTAAATGATCTACCTTAGCTTACTTCCAGGTTCCAGATTTCAGACACTAATAAACACAGTTAAATATGAACTAGGACCTTGCTTTTCCCTTCTAGGCATTGTATGACAGGTAACGAAGGCTGGTTCCACGCTTACTGAATCACTGGATCCATCGCTGCTATCCGTTCCGTGACAATCAGGGACTCACTGTAGGTGACATCATTTAGGGCAGGGCCAGAGTTACAAGCCAGTATAACCTGAGGTGAAGAGGTCAGAAGAGGTCACCGATTAGTGCAGTCCACAGGTGGTGTCAGAGCTGCTGCTTTGTTTAAAAATCACCATTGCCTGACTGGTTTCACAAACGAGGAGACAGGCTGGGCCCCCGCCCTCATTTTCCCTCAGTTAACCAGCTATTTCGGGGGGCTTTTAGCACTTCAGACCCTTGTTCAGCAAACTGAGGTCTGACTGCGGCCCCCTTTGCTTTGCTGCCTTCCGCAGTCTACATAAAGTTAGACTTGGGCATTGCAGGGATTGGGATTATTCCTAGTTTGGATGTTAGGCGCCGGTCTGGGGAAGCGCGCTCCTGGTGGGTGGTTAGCGAGCCTTTCGCCGATGAGCAGAGCTCTGTGACACAGCGAATGCACGCTGCAAACCACTTACCTCTGTCCCTCTAGAAAGGAGCTCTCTGACAAAAGGGAAGACTCCCAAAATTATGTCTATTCCACTGTTATCTGCGAAAATTAAGGCACATTTATGAGGGGGACCCTCCTGTAAGAGAAAACCAATGTATTCAGGATTGAGTTCACAATTCATTTCGGTGAATAGCTTGTGTTATTTAGAACTACTCGCTTTAAGCCCCCACGTTTTATACCCTGAAATGATTGGCATTTTTGGTTATCTAGTAGCAGCATAACAGCACCTATCCTTGACCTTAGGAGAAATCGGTTTCCCTAACGCTGTCTTTGCGTGGTTGTTTAAAACAACCTTTAATTGACGTGACTCTGTTTGAGAGCGGTCTTTCAAACACTCTTAATAAACCCTAAACCTGCCGAGTACAGCCATGCCTAACTCCAGCAGCTCCGAACAGGCGCCTCCCTCAGCGGCTTCCGAGCGGCGGCCGTTCGGCTGTGCCCCCCTGCTGGGAGCGGGACGGCGGCGAGCGGGTTCTCGCGCCGTGCAGCTGGGGAATACCGGTCTCGAACAGGGAGGCAGCGGCAGGGGCAGCTGCCTCCATGAGCGCGTTGGTTAGCAGGGTAAACCTACCTTTGTGGCTGTTTTAAGCTAGCATGCTGTAGGGTGAAGAGGATTCCCTTCTGCCAGGAAAGGGCAGGATGGACTGCTGGGGGCAGTGACATCCTAAAATGAAAAGATATTTCCTATTCTCCATTAACCTTTTCACTTGTTCTGATGTTATGAAACGTAGTTCACTCCAGTTCACACTAGTAGAATTTTTTATAGTGAACAATGCTTAATGCCGAGTAAAAAATTGTGAGGACAGCACCTGAATTTCCTTCAGCCTCACTGTTTTGTAAGATTAGCTAATATTTTTGTTTTAAGCTGTAATACACGATGATTTGCAATAGTCTACTCATACCACACCTGGCTATCATTTCCAACAAAGAGATTTACACAGAAAACCGAAAGCTTTTCAATTAACCTTGATTAAATAGTAATAGAGGTCACATGGGGCAAAAGGAGCTTTGCTAATTAACACGCTATTTACTTTCAGCAAGCTCCTAAATTGATGTCATTTTTCAACTGGCTGCTCAAGGTAGAGGAACAATCCAAGCACTACATTTGGGTGCAAGTTGTGAAAATTCTGCGTCTAGTTGTAGAGAAATAGGGGCCCTGATAAAGGAGGGATGCGACGTGGTTACTCTGGAGCAGCTCTGAAAGCAGCTGGGTTCCAAATGCTGCCGTTCCTGAAGGAATTCAGCTAAGAAGCCTGGTAAGTCATGAAGTGTCAGACTAATTCCTTTCCTTCCTTTCTTTACGGTAAGGCTGCTGAATTACTGATACTGTGTTACCAGAGTTTCTTTGGAGTTGTCTGAACAGATTTCTTTTAAATCCGTTAAAAAACCCCCAAGTTTAATACGGTGATTTTACGATTAATGTATTTAATTGCTCGATGGTTAGTAAGTCATGGAGCCGTACCTTCAGTCGCTCTAGCCACTGACTGTAGGAGTCTTCCAACCAGGGACGTTCTGTATCACAGACAAAATCACGTTAGCATTTCTTCTGGGCAAACAGCAATTCTGTACATTATGAAAAGCAGGAGGCGTCTCTTTACAGGTGCTTCAGCATTAAAGCATTTGAGCTCAGGTTTTCATTGTTAAACGTGTAGATTCAAAGAGTTCCTGAGCTCCTGACTATGGGAGTAGCTCGGTTACAGCAGTAACCGTACCGTTTCTTATGAAACGGAGTTTTTATAAGAAAGCAATGGAATCATGTAACTCGTCCTAGGGTGGATGGTGCTGCGCGCCCCAGGACACTTATCTGCTTGACAGGACTAGAACAGGTATGAAAAATAGTGTGAGCAAGGCAGGCTGAGTATCTGTGTGGCTAAGGCTTCTGCTCAAGGAGAGAAGCGTTCAGATTTCAGTTCCTTTGGAACGCAAACAGGAACATCCCACCGAGCCTCTGCAGCCCGTACTTCAGCTGACCCTAGCAAGTACGAACGATGTCATCTGGGCAGCAGGCTTGCCACAACGAACACGCTCACACTCATGCTGACACAACACCCGGTTCCAACCACCACCACAGGTCTCCCTATACCTTGTAGCTTTGACTTGGCTTCTTCAAATCCAAATTGTGGCTCAGACTCCAGAACACTGTATCAGAAGAGAAATAAAGTGTGCGCAGTTAAGCAACTTCATCTCACATAAATATAATTCAAGCATTTCTTTAGCAGGCGGTCAGAAATTTCGTTGCATTGCTTATAATGGGGAGTGTGGAAAGCACCAACAACCGAGGAACGGGTACTTTGTGCTTATGTTAAAAACAAAAGGCTCAGATGTACATTAAATTAGAGCTCTTACGCTAAGAGAAGCGGGCTTCAGCAATCTACAAACGCTTGCAGGCACCAGACCGCAGGCAAAAAAGGTATCTTTTGGTCAGCAGACCACCATAAAATGTAGTCGTGATCTAAAATATCTGCATGGTAGAACAGTGCTTTACAAAGTCTAATTTGAAGATTGGCCTACAAAAGTTCTTTAAAGTTGTACCTTTGTGGGAGAAAAAGGAATTAAAATAACCAGATACAGGTTGTAAAGGCTCCGGCTATTGGCTATATGTGAAGTAGCCCCGAACACTCGTGTGGTGATGAGGATTTACCTAACGAGGTGGCTAGCTTCTAAGCTGTCAGTTAAAGCATTGCACCACGTGGGGAATGTTTGCCGCAAGTCTCCTAAAGTTCTTAAATCTAGTACTAAGTGACATTTAACTTGTCTGTAGCTCTTAGTTCCTTCCTTAAAAAGGACGAGAGCCACACTAACGCGGGTGGCGCGCAGCCTAACGGCTCCAGCTGGCGTCGGTTCAATTTCTGGTGTGGGCAACGTCAGAAGTAGCCTTGAATCACCTTGTCTCTAATGGACCTCCCTGGATTTAATCAGAGGGAAAACTCCTCAGAGATGCAGAAAGGGAAAGGAAGTGCTGTAGAGCAGTGCCCCTCTCCCATGTATTATCAGTCCCACAAAAAGAAGGTTCTAGATTTGAAAAATAAAAAATTTTTCAAGACTGTTGGCATTAATATTCTCCAATGAATTTGTGGCTGCTGACAGGATAGAAGGGAAAAAGCTCTCCGAAGAGTAATGGGAATGTACGTTGATTAAATACTAATTGGCTTTGGTCATCCAAAGGGGCCGCCCAACCTAACTGAGAGCCCACTGAATAGGCACCGTGACATCGGGGCAACAGGAGGCTGCAGAAATAGAGCATATCTGCTGTTCCAGGAGCACAGTACAGCCCACGCCCAAAAGCAGCGCTGGTAGCAATGCTACAGGCAAAGAGCCAGGCCGGACCATCAGATGCTTGACCGCTTAATTCAAACATTCACAGAGACACGACTGCCGGATTTAAAGGGTGGAAGCACAAACTGTCCCGCACCACAACAATGCTTGCAAATAAACAACGCTTGATAAAGGTGAAGTACAAACTACGATTAAAGTTAGATTGGTGCACTTCATTTAAAAAAAAAAGAACAATCAGATATTGTGTGTCTTAAAAGGGTGCTTTGAAAATATTGAACACCTACTCTGAGACTGCTTTTGCTCCCCAGTCAAAGACATTCCCCGCAAGAAGTCCTTTCACCAGAGCAAACTGCCTCTCCTCCCAGCCTAACGAATCCAAAGATTCGATTACGCTTTGAAAACATTTTAAGGCTATGCCATTTTCTTTCTGCTTTACCTGTAAGAAAGACATGAAACATGGGATTTATAGACAAAAATTTCTTACCCATCATTGGTTGTCTCAGTCCCAAGACCGCGTTCAAGCATTCTCCTCTACGTTCATGGCCTCTAATGGACCAACAAGTTACTGTTATCAGCATGCTTAGTATCAACAAGTAAAAAATTTCCTGGGATTCTAATAAAAAGCTTCATGATATGATCTGTAGCCCAAGAATTAACGATTTTTTTAATACATCAGAGGTGCAATAGATCTTGAGCAGGTTGGGGAAGGGGAGTGTGGGCACATGAAAAAATTTTAGCAGAGAGAGGATCCAGCAGACCCAGGTAATAACCGTGAGAAGGCTTACCGCTACCAGCTTTACAAAAACTGGAGAAGATTGTCTTGATTTTTTGCAACAAGAGTTGCACCATCCCAGATGCTTAGAAGCTCTCAATTTTTTTTTCTCTGCTCTGTCTCCAGGGAGATCAGTGTCACACAGCTAGTTATCCTAAAGCAATGTAAAAGTGCTACCGGGTTCCAGCTTTACATCACCATCTTTTCTTGGCAATATCTTGTCTGAATTACCAAAAAGCAAATGTAAGTAAAAGCCACCTCACATATTTTTTTTTACCTCTTCCTGAGAGTGAACGTAACACCTGACCTTACAGCTAGGGAGAACCTTCTACGTATTTTGTAGAAATATATCAACAGTCAGAAAAAAGCCTCTAACCAGAGACTGGCGCTGTTACTGTCTGTATGTCTGCGCAGCCGAGCGGGGAGGATCTGACCTACAGAAAGTTATTTCTCATCCATCCTGCTTTCACGTGTCCTCTCCCCCAACCGTATGACGTTACAGAATAAAACAGGCAGTAAACAGCTGCACGATGGCAACAACCATTGTGAAGAGCTAGAGGCTATGCATGGCGTACGCTCCAACCCAACGCTGCTGAGTTCCTCAGCACTTACAAAAGTAATCAAGAATCCTTTGACAGCACGGCAGTAAATGAAACCAGAGAGTCTGCCGGAAAGCAGCGCCGCTTGGGTTGGTTAAGGACGGATTGCCTCAGCGAGTAAGGGAATGGGCGAAGGTTTGCGGGTTTTTTCAGGCCTTTTTTGGACATGATGAGGTGGGGGAGGATGACTGTTTATGAACACACCCCCCCCTTTTCTTTCCTTTGTGGGGTGGTGGTGAGAAGAAAACAGGCTTGAAGGTAGGTAAAGGACCACAGAAATGTGGGTTGACAGCACTGTGGTTTTTGCGTGGAGCTGAGGTCGTTAACTGCTCTACAGAATAACAATGCCAAGTGTGTTTTACAACTGTCTGCAACTTACATATTTATTGGAAAGTACTTGCATAGCTACATATAGCTCTATATTTGAAAATGGTTTCCACACCATGAAGAGAATTATGAGAATGAGGAGGAAAAAAATGGAAAAATTCCTGAAGTCTGCCAGACGGCAGTAGTAGCCTCAGTATAAGGGGAAACAAACTGACTGTCCTCAGAACTGACATTCTCGGGTCACTTGTGAGGTACTCCCGAATGAGAAGCGCAGGCTTCTCCGTGCAGCTTCCTCAGTTCTAAACTGAAGGAAACACCCCCTCGCCAAAGGAGCAAGTTACAGCAGTATCTGACGACAGACACCAGGCACTCATCAGGAACCGGACTGACACCATCAATTCGCTTCTCGGATCCATCAGACAAGTGGAGCTGCCAATATTTTTGGTTAGCATTATCCTCACCACGAGCACCTTTTAGAGGTGTCAGAGGCCTTACATCCCAGCACCCGGTGCTGTTTCCCCTCAGTGACAACCACCGGCTGGTTAACACTGCTGCAAGGTAGCCAGTTACTCATCTCTCCCCTATAGGCTGTTACTTATACAAAGTTTCAGAGTATGGAAAAAGTGTCTTGAACTTACATGTCGTCCACCCTGTGGAGCAAGAACAACTTACCTTTGAATAGGGATCCGGAAAATTGAACTCGTTTAAACAGTGTTCCCTTGTATCCAAAAGACTTCTAACTGTTAAGGTACCATATGCACTTTAAAAAGGGAGAAGGGAGGGGAAAAAAAGAGATAGAATCATAGAATCGTTTAGGTTGGAAAAGACCTTTAAGATCATCAAGTCCAACCGTTAACCCAGCACTGCCAAGGCCACTACAAGATCAACTACTTCAAACAGAAAAAAGTTATTTTCTCCTGTTTCCTCCGTAAGTCAAAGCACGTCACACAAGCGCTTCAGTTAAGTCTTTACGTGCCACGTGTGCTAAACACTGCCTCTAAGTGGTAAATCTACTCCACAGTTTATTTAAATACAAAGAGGGGAAATGTTCAGAGCAAAGCTAGATACTTAAATTAACATGCTACCACTTTAATAACCATGTAATAGCTTTTAATAACAAATTTTTCTGCCGAGAAAATTTTTTCCATTGAATTCCAATATATGAGATCCAGAAGTTCTGTGCAGAGGACCTGACGTTTGGCACTTGCTAGAGCCTTCAGCCTACTTAGCTTTCAGTTTGCTCTGCTTCATAACCTAATTAGCTTTCAGTTAGCTTTTAGTTAGTTTTTCGTTAGCTTTTAATTTGCTCTGCTCAGCAGAAGCAGCAAGTGATGAAAAAGGGAAGATGAAGACACTTACAAAGGCTGCTGCCTGAGTGTCTGGAGCTTATTCCAGTATTTCTGTCGGAACTTTTCAGCTCTCTCCACGGCATCAATAGAGTCTGGTTGACTGGCTGCGGCGCGCTTTGCTACCTGGTAAAGAAATGAGGCAAGACCAGAGTTACCAAACGAATTCTTCCTCCGTGTAACCGATCTCAAGTTCAGCCTGAAAAATAATCCCTGTTTCTGCTATCCCGTTCAGTGCCTGCATGCTATCTAGTCCCTCCCACGCGGCATCTTCCAGCTTTCCTTTGCTCCAATCACCAAAGAATAATTTAATATACCTCCTTTCCTACTGGAAGATTTAGTTTACTTTCAAGACTGTACCTTCAGAAATGGATCACAAGTTCTAACTACTTACAGGAGGGGAAAAAAAATAAGCGCACACATGCGTGTGCGCGCACACACACACAAGAGGAGAAACAGGCAGAAATTTAACAGTCCACTTCAACCTCGTGTTCTTTTTTTTCGTTACTACAGTAAGGTCAAGTCAATGTGTTGCCCCTGTGTTTTTCCCAGCCCTTCTCCCCCTGAAACACACTCATGAATCTTCTGATTTGTATTTCCTTACTAAGCATAGATAGCTCTTAAGTACTAGCATGCACTGACTGGATCAGTTCCACAGTGCAGAAGAAATAACTCGTGTCTGATTAAATAATGCTCTTTGAATGCAAAAGTAGCTGTAAGTCAGAAGGACTGTTCCCAAGAGTAAAAACAAGGCAAGTATCTTTGGCCTTTGCCTTTTTGGCCTTTGTATATCCATCCTGCTTGCCAGCTCTGTATAAAGGGGTAGTGCCTTTTCAGAGAGAAGGTGCTTTGAAAACACCTTAAAAAACCAAAAAGGCACCACAGGAGAATACTTCTGCCATGGAAGGTATCAAGTGCTTCTTTAGGAGACTGGGACAGAGCCAAATGCCTCTGTTAGCAGGGGAATGAGGGACTGGACTTACACACAGCAGATATATTTAGAAGGTAAACATGTTAGTCCACAGAAGATTCGTTTGCCAAATATTTGCATCATTCATACATATGACTGTTTTCTGACATTTACCCCATCCAGTGCCTCCTCAAAGCAGGTGAGCCAGTATTTTCTGGCCATGGCATCATCTGTGAGGTCAACGGTGTCCGGAATATAGGTTGATGGGTCTTTCAGCAGTGGCAGGTTAACAAGCGGTCTCTCCAACCTATCCATTTCAAGCATGTCAAACTAGGTGAAAAATGAGACATTTATTAGAACCTACTCAGTAACTGATTGGTAACAAATTAAGCTAGTACAAGGGCTACAGAAGTCCATCCAGAGTGAAGACTGACAAATTTGCAGACAACTAGAGAATATGCCATCATAAATAATGCACTCTCCTGCCTGGATTGTTTATTCGTGCCCACCCTCTAGATAGAGATTATCAAGTTTCATGCTGAAAATTTACTGTAGGCCCTCTGTTTTATTAGCTCCCTTGCCTTCCTCCCCAGTACTGTCAAATCTGCTGGGCTATCAGGTTCAAAGACAGGAGCAACAAGAGCTGAGCACAGGCTTATTTGTAAAGGAATGTTGCTGTGCTGCTTTATAACTTCCCTTTACAATTCTGATCAAGCCTCCAAAACTTTTCTTTACGCCTTGTGAAAACAATGCTTGGGACCAAATTTCTAAGGATGGAGATTAAATTAATGTGAAATATGTAGAGTAACACAGCTCTGTACATAAAGTGTGCCTTATTTCTTGCGTCTAAAAACAACCCGTGCACATTTATCTGTATTTTATACAACCATCTAACCGCATTGCATTTGTGAACACTGCATGGCCTAGAAATGCTCAGACTAAGTAAAGATTAAACCTCACAACGCAACAAGACTCTGTGTATGTAAACCAAAGTGGTTGCTATAGAAAGATTGTCTTCAGTATTAATTTCACTGCTGAAAAGTGGACATTTCTGAGCTTTGATTGTTGCAAAGGGATTTCACTTTATGTGAACAAAGTGAGCGCCAGCAACAGAAGAATTTGAAATGGAGAAACTGTGGACAGTACATCACAGCTGGCTTGAGACTCCTGCACCACTGCCAGCATGAAAGAAAATAATCTTTTTGCAGATTAAAGGGTTGACAAACAACAGGAGATCATTACTTCTGCATAAATACTTTTCAAAATCTGTCATATATTTTATGATTAAGAAGGATCGTGTTATTTTTTTGGTCATACCTGTAATCCACAATTTCATTACAATAATGTCAGTTATGGCAGAGCTTAAAACTAGATCTATTTTTTATATATAGGACAACCCACAAAATCCATCATCTGCAGCTCATAGTGGACTTAAATTAAGGCTTGGCCTGGGAAACCATTCAGTAAGAGTTGCACACCTTATCTTCCAGCCTAAAAAAGCCTAGCAACCAACAGAAAACAACTCGCCAAGGCCAACACCTCTCCTCCCACCCCACACCCTGCAGCAAGTACAGGGAACTAATTCCTGACAACTGGGAGGAGATAAATCAATGATGGAGGAAATTTAAAAGAAATTTGACATGAAAAACACTGACATGCAAACCGGTAAAAGACAGTAAAACACAATGAGCTCCACTATTCTAGCTTCTTTTCAAAAGCACTTCAGAAGATGCAGTATTAGAATATTTTAAGAACCTTAATGTATTTTCTGATTGCTTACTGTATGCCAGTTTCACTGTGAAATCGGAATTACTGTTTTGTCAGTGTATTTAAGAGATGACTGGGCTCATGCTCTTCTGTCCAATTTAATATTTCTCTTCTCATAGGAAGTAAATAAACGCTGCTTAAAGACAGTGGAACATCGGGTTCAAAATTCTGAAGCACAACATTTCAACTGTAGCAAAATCCAGCTACTTCAGAGAAAGGGTAAGAGATGAATGTTCCCCCCCACCCTGCTTTGGTGAAGGAGAATAAGACAAAGTAGCAGCCACAATCTGTTGTTATGAGACATTACATCAAACCGTTGCACGAGACACAAGACAACATCACACGTGATACAAGACACGGTATTAGTCACTTCTTTTGGTAAGCAGGAGTCTCAGGGGCAAGAGGCAACTAACTTGAGAATGATCATCTACTTTCAAATCTAAGAGATTCTTCTAAGAGAAGGCACTTAGTTCTAGAAAAGACAACCACATACTGTACCACTCCTGGTTCTCTGCATAAGGTAAACATCAGGTGATGTGCTCATAAGACCAGAACTCCCAGCATAATTCTCTCCCCAGCTATACTGATTTGGATCTAGAAAAGAGAAAGACAGAGACACACATAATCTGAAAATAAAACTGAAAATACTCCCGTGAGTGACTCTAGAGTTAGCATCCCTTCAGAGAAGCTGCTTCACTACAAAAGCCATCTTCCCTTGTCTTTATAAGTAGACATAAGTTTCCCCTCTATCCCCCAAAAGAAATGTTTCAACCACTCAGTGAAATTACCTCGCTCTAAAAAGCTTCAACCTGAATGAGACATAAGACAATTACAGTTCTAAGATCATTCCTTTTTTTAATCCCCTTCCCTTGTCCTTAAGGGCTATAACCAGCACGCCTTCAAAGCACTATCACTGATTGTAACTTCTTATTTTTAAATCTAGACCCATTATTAACAAAATATCATTACAAAACTCTCAAAGCACAACGTAAGTTTCACATAAACACTAAAGTTATTCTAGAAATCATTTTTATTTGAGAAGTTTAATCAAGGTCAGAGGTACAGTACATGCTGCAGAAGCAATGTGTCTAATTCCTTGGTAGCTGGTTCCTTGCCCATATCTATTAAAAGGGTATGAAAAGAATTCCAGATCCATTATTCTGAGGTATATTTGATATTTACTCACATTAACAACCTTAATTTGTGTTCCACTATAACTAATATACTGAATGGCTTGCTAGTACATCAACAAGAAAAAAAAGGAAATGAAAATGGCAGAATCCAACCAAAGCACCCTATACCCATAGAATGCTGGACAGAAGAGACTCATCCTTCATAAATGTCTGTGAGGCTTTTTGCTCTCCAATGAACGCAGTTTTGAGATGCTGGCCTTCTCCAGTACATTAACTGAAGTCAGACGCTGGCCTCTTAGGGGGGGAAAGTTCTCAGAAACCGCATTTCCCCAATTCGCTTTAGAGTTCTAACTGCTCTTTGCAGAAATGCAGGATAGGGAAGAGCCAAATCCTGCCGGCTTCTCAAAGGTGAGCAGGAAAAACAGTGAGAAATTAAGATGCCTCTGCCAGAATATATAAAACCAAAGCCCAGCATCTGTGTTTATTAGTGCCAAATGTATTTATTTAGGCAATGACTTACATGCAGCCTCTTAAGAGAAACTTGGACATTACACTGACATTTCAGAACACAGCATATACAGAACAGAGCAGTGCTGTACTTACTGTCTTGTTCAGCTCCTTTTAAAAATGCCCCAATGGCTCCCAGGTAGCCTTCATGTCTCAGGAACAATGCCTGAACCTCTCCCTGCCACAATATGAAACATTGCAATTGGATGGTCCCTGATGGCTAACACGTACTTCTTTGTCACTAGTTTTACACTTAAATTTAATAGAAACAACTAGAAGATGGTAATATTCATTTGTGCCACATTCTAACACATTCAGTAACTTTAATGGTGCTTCTGAAACACAGCTTCAGGAGGAACTGCTTACATACATCATTCCACAATTATTAAACAGCTGGGGGAAAAAAACACACGCAGAAGCGGAGTGTATTCTGCGCCTGCACAACCACAGAAGCAGAGGGAAGCCAGTGCCTTCACTGGAAAAGACCACTGCATCATTCCATCAATATTCAACTCCTCTTGCTTGAACAGACTGGAAATACGAGGTGACCCGACTTCTAGGTCATCAGCGTTAAGTGTGTGCCGTTGTGCATCCAACGCATTCAAGACATTACTCATCATCTTTCTTTCATTACACTGCTATTCAACATTCAACAGCATACAGACACTCTGTGTATTTTCCGTAGGCAAGCATTTCCCCCATTGGATGAGTTTAATTATTAATATAATACACGAAAGCTAGGGAGAATAAGCACACCCTCCATCCCAGGAGTAGGGTCCCCTGGCTTTCCTCGGCAAGGCTGGGTGAGATGCAGCCTTCTCTAAGGGAATTCAGCTACGTCTGCAGCACTGACTGTAGGAACAGACAGCGCTGCTAGTTATAGTAAAAGAACAGCTACAATTCATGGTGAGATTTGGATTTGAATCGCTGATAAAGCTATTCTTACAAGAACCTAAAGCTGTAGTTTTGCAGTAGTTTTCTTGAAACCCAACAAAGTTTTACAGAAAGGGACTGCAATGGTGAAATAAAGGGGGAAAAAAGCAGCATACAGGAGTCTCTTGCCTGGAGCACAGAGATGAGAAAAAAAATGTGTCATCTATTCGATAAAATTGGAGAAGTGCAGGAACTAATCTACCTGTAACAACCATTCAGTGAGCTTTTGGACTTGACCATTTTTCTAGTGAAAAAGCTTCAGTATTTTCCACAGCTTCAAAACCTGCGAAGAACTACAGCTTGGTTGTTTTTTGGGGTGGGTTTGGTTTTTTTACCAACAAAAACCCCCACCCATACTAACTGCTAGCTATCTCGGCAGAACAATCCCACACTGCATAGCCTAGGGGGTGAAAAGAAATAGATGCAAGTCAGCAAGAGGAATTGAATAACAATGGTAGCTATCTAAGAAAATAAGTGAAAACTCATTACTTGGCAGCTACAAGACACTGTCAATCAAAAAATAATAATAAAGAGAGAGAAGGAGGGAGACAGAAAGAGAGGCCAGACAGAACTCCCAGCCAATTCACATTTATTTTACCCCTCCCACAACAGATCTTTATAGCCCTGCCTTACCTACCTACACAGCAGCC
Organism: Phalacrocorax carbo; assembly: GCF_963921805.1. Lineage (NCBI taxonomy): Eukaryota > Metazoa > Chordata > Aves > Suliformes > Phalacrocoracidae > Phalacrocorax > Phalacrocorax carbo. The sequence continues at coordinate 1,991,798 of NC_087532.1, read as the reverse complement.
CGCTAAGCTTACTTTGTGTGCAAATTCATTTATTAACATCTCCCAACAACCTAGAAAAATAACTAAACACATGACTTTGCTATTAGGAAAATCTCTGTTTTCATTACCTTGGAGAAGAAGTTGATACTGTAGGTTATTGTGCGCATAGTAACAGGGTGACCCCGAATAAAGAATCCTCCAAAATATATTTTATCTAAGTTATGGAGTTTGGCATAGAGGCAGGCGAGTTGACCGATGTCATTGCTGATCATATGTAGTAAACTTTTTGCCATATCTTCTTTGGAAAATTCTTAAAGGAAAGAAACAATAAACCAAATTAAACACAGCTGAAGAATGCTCACACGGACCGTACTTTTCTAACAGACAGCCTACAGCTGGAAGAAAAAAAAAAAAGAAAGGAGTTTGACCAGTCTCTTTATGTGTGTAGAAGAAAGGTGTTCCCCCCTGCCAAAAACCTTTTATAAAAAAAAGTACTTCAAACAACAAGGGCCGTGTATTTGACTGAAGATATCACCAAAAAAATACCCCACTAAGCCTCTGAAATATTGCTTGAAAGAAACCTGCTTGTAAGGCCAACAGCAAATGGCAAGAACTCCGTTTCTTCTCTCTAGGAACCACGGATGATGGTTCATCCATCCATCTTGACCTGAGATGCACTGCAAGCATTTCATTATAATACTGCAAATAAAATTGCAAATTACAGTAAATCACCGCCATAGGTCCTTTTCTAGACCAAGAAACCCACATACAGTTCCCACATGAATGAATTAACGTTGGGCTAACTAGACAGCTGTTTTTGTTCTTTCCCTAGACTTATGCAATCCCAAACTGAAAATCTGAATGTCTGCTTGTAAGGCAGTACTATAGAATATTTTTAATCAATAAAATATTGTGCAGGCAAAACACACGTCAGCAAGATCATGAAAAGGACTGGTCGTTATTTTCCAGCTTTACTTCTTAGATTATAAATATCAGGTTCCCAAGGGCCAGAGGAGATGGTTGCGCTTCTTCTCATTAGTTTCAAACAATAACTCCAAGTAACTGGAGCAACCCAAGCACTGCTCTGTGTCCCCTCTCAGCCCAGCATGCATACATAGGGAAATGGATAAGACAAGATATGTTTATGCTGATGAAGCTGGCAACTACTTTTCCATCCATTTAAGTGTTCACAGGAAGCTGGCACAAGCAGCAAATTCACGCTGACAAGCAATACGAAGAATTACTTGTATAGCAAATCTTGGGTAGATCTTCTATATACCAATACCTTTATCTGCTGTAGTAGATTTCCCAAAGCTGCTAGCTATCAGATTTCCACTCAGCCCCAGGGTCTGGTAGGCACCTCCATACACATCTTTCACCAGCATGTCTACATTTGTGTGCTGTCCCTTTGAAGCGAGTTGCAGCAATTCATCAAATTTCTGAGGATGAGAAGCAGAGTTACTCTAGCTTTCCTGGACAGCCAGAGAACCTTGCCCATAAAGCCAGAGTTCTGCAGCAACTTTACTGACCAAAACTGGGCGTTTTGGCTTGTCTTAGAATCAATCCTGCCAGCAAAAGATACATTATTTCTAATGACAAGGACTCATCCTGAGTCCACATCTTATCAGACGGACTATCTTAAATGGAGCTCCTTTAATGATGAAAAGCACAACTGCCCTCTTCAGTTATCTGCAAATAATTTGTTGAATTTCCCCTGAAAACTAGAGATGGATCCGCACATATAAAATAGTCAGAAGCCTCATGCACCTATTCCCTTGGAATAAAGTCAGAAACATAGTCACTAAGAGCAAACAGAATTACGTCTTCTTGAGGCATAAGAAAAAAAATGTTTTAAACCCAGAAGACTACATCTGCCTTTACTGTTGCAGAAATGCATTAATGTCCCTGAAATTAAACTTGCATGCATTCTGCATTATACCAATACCCAATTTATAAGTCTGTTAACCCTAATTTCTTCCTCTACAAAATCAGTGAGAGTTAAGAGCAGACATTCTCATGTTCTAAGATTTCTTTTTTAAAAGCATCAAACAATATATTGCAAGTATGGGCCTTCCCTTTGACATTTCCCTATTTGGTGTGTGTGTAACTGTAGCTTTTTCTACACCACTGACATTTAGGGACACCTATTTAAGCCACTTGGATCTCTGAGACAGGAAAAAACACCATGATTTAAGAGCTGAGTTAGGCAGAGCAGTACTAAATCAGGCCTTATTCTGGCAGATTACCACCCTGGGATTTAAGTGACGAACCCCTGAAACTGTAACGTGTAACAAAGAGAGAGAGAATTCCTCCCCTCTACTCCCAGACATTTTGCAGTAGCTGGGTGCCCTCTGCTTTGCTTCTGCAGATTATATTGCAGGAACTAAGGGGGCATTTGGTGGTGACAGAGAGTACAGAAAATAACAGGCCACTTTGAGGAGGCTATTCTCTGCGTTAGACATTATTTGTCCTTGTTGAGAAACGCCTTGAGTCCCAAGCAGATTACTATTTTGCCACTGATGAGCATCAGAATGAGATGAGAAATCTTTTATAGATCAAAAGAGTCAAAAAAATGAACATAAATCAAGGACTCAGCCTTATTATCTAACAGTCTAGGACCACAAGCACCTAATGGAGAGTATCAAAATTGTCCTGAGCATTGCAGAACTGCCTGGCCTGTTTCTGCACAAGGGCAGCAATTCTTTGAAGAAAAGGTAAGCTCCCCCAAGAGACGGACATAATTTTTTCATCTTCTAGTACAGTGATGTTGGTCTTCTGGTTTCCATGCAAACATCACTTAAAATAATTATTTCTCCCTATTCAGAGCGCTTGACATTCCAACATTTCACGCTTTCTCTTAGCATCCCATTTAATCCCACACCCCTGAAAACTGACGCCTCCATACCTTTGTTTTTGTGAGCAGCGCTCCAAGACCCCAGAAGGTTCCACCTCCAATTGAGCTCCCGCCAATCCATTCAAATTTGTCTTCTGTTTCCACCTGTCAATAAAACAAGGCAGATTTGTCTAGAAAGCCCTGTCCTAACTATAAACACACAATTAGATGTGAGAACGTGTGGGGTTTTTTGAACAGTGGAATTAGTGTAGGCGGAACAGTGGAATTATGTAAATATCAGGTGAGAAGTTCTCCACAGGTACATGTTCCACATACTTAAACCACCAGCGGTTTCTGAAATCTTTGTATTTAATTCTTGGCCAATAATCCTAAATATAGACATTAAATTTGGTCCCCTCAACAGTGTACCAAAACAAACAAATATTAAAAATCGCTCCGATCTGACTGCTTTTGTCCTCATCAGTTAATATAACAACTGCTCTAAACACCAAATTAAATGTGATTAAAAAGAAACTATGACAGTGAATGGAAAAGAATTTATAACTCTGTAAGAAATGGAAATTTTTTTAAAAAAATCATTATTTTCTTACTAAACTATTACCCAAGAGGAAATAACTATAAATTTAAAACAGTAGGACGTTTCACATCACCTTTATCAAAATCTACATTAAAACATTTTAGCGACCACTCACCTTCACTATAGAAACCCCAGAGCCAATATTCACCAGTAAATAAGGGAAAATATTTGGGTGGTTCGTCTGAAATCGGAATTCTGTATCTGAATCTTTCTGGTATGCAAACACTTCATGGGGTATGTTCCTTAGCACGAAGTTGCATCCTTTAATTAGGCAGGTCATTACATCTTCTTTATCTACTCTGAGGGGACGGGGGAGAAAAAACACCCTTACATACATTTCACAGTCCTACTGATAAGCAAGTATGCTTTTAGAAGAGCAGTTCTTAAAGACTTTACCAACAGGAGATGGTACCCACACCACACGACAATAGTCCAGATCTCTTAAAACATGAGACCTACACCCGCATGTGTTCTGATGTGCACCTTCCGTGCCAGAACACACAGCTGAGGTTAGACTTCAGTTACACAGTAACTTTAATCTGACATTAATCGTGCTGTCGTTCAAAATAACCCCGCTCCCGTTTGCTTGTTCACATTGCCTCTGTGGTGTCCCAGTGCCAGCCCAAGCGTACGGGCAGCCGGGCAACAAAGTAGGTCAGGAAACTTAACTGGAAATTAACCTAACAAAACAATTTCCTAATATGGAGTAACTTTCTATTCTCTTCCCCTTCCTCCCTAAACAAGGAAAAAAGGCTCCCCTCAACATTTCAGCACTTGTTTATGGCAGATTAAATTGACTGTGAGGAGCCTACTATTGCGATTACCAAACAAAGGGAAAAGAGACTTCCCACAGGAATAACAGGCTTCACAACAGTATATATCCTGTGTATGGAGCCTAGGAACACGATACATCATTTAGATAAGATGAATGATGTCGTTAAGTCAGATAACCCCTACTGATTTCTGTAAACTTCTATATCTTGCGTATTGTTACTGACATATGGTAAATTTCTTAAATGAAATGTGCTAAATTTCTTACACAAAGTATTATAAGCCTTGTTGAAAACACATAAATCAACACACATACATATCTCAATTAATACAGAATGCTTTCTGTTTGTCAGGATGGGGAAGGTTCTGCTTTCTGGGCCCGTTAAGGACCAATGAAGTGAAAGCCAAAGGAACAAAACACAGGTGCACTGCATGAGAAGAGGGGGGAACTGCTTCCTTGTCTTGATTAACTGGTACTTAGTAACAGCCACTAAGGTACTGATGTAGGCTGGTTTGAAAAAAGCTTAACAGAACCCTACCTATTAGATGATGACAGTTATTTGAAACAGTCATATAAAAGAAGATGCACATGGTACCTCAGGAACTGAAGCATGTACTACATGGAATTACAGCATGAGAAGTGTCTTGAAGGTCTTCCCAGTAACATCAGGTAATGTTTTGAGTTGGTGTAAATGAATGATATTTTTATCTATACTTACGGCAGCTTTTTAGCATATGGTGCTTGATAAAGAAGTTTGAGGGGTAAATTTATGAGGCTGTAAATTTATGAGACTGTCCCTTAGTCTCCTGCAAGTCTGTGCTTCTGCATGAAGCTTATGGAGGAACTATGCAGTAAGTACATCATATTAATTACTTCTGACATGCATAGAAAAATGGTAGAAGCTTTTGGAACTCTAACTTGAGATCCTAGGCAACTACAGAGATTAGATACAGCCAGGGAAAAACAGTGTTTGCCAACAATATTTTGGCTCTTAATAATGAAGTTGTCTTGTGGATTTCATCCTTAAGCTTTTAAGTAGAAAGATTGATACACTTAAATGTACCTCATCACAGTAACTGATCAAAGATTAAAATTCTTGTTAGCAATGAATTTACTAACTACTTACTACTTTATTTCAAATATTACTTCATGTTATATACCACTGTAGGCTTTTGTGTATTTGGATTTCTATTCCAGTAGAGTTCAACAGTATACCCCAAGCATGCTACTGATAGCTACGATACTGTCACTGAAATGCTTCTAGTTGTGAGGTGGAAAGTAAAAACCATTACCATAATCATGACAGAGACTAATTTAACTTAAAAATGGAGTAGGTGCAAGTTAAATCATCTACAGAAAAAAAGCTATGATAATACTCTGTAGAGGATTTAACTTGCACTGTCTGGCTCTGTTCCTGTGCCTCTATGTGTCAGGTAGTAGGTACAGCTGTATTTTTGCAGCTTATGTTCACTAACAAGTCAATTCAGCCTGGTCTGACCAAGATGCATACACACACTTTACAGCTTCACTCTTGCAGTGCACATGGCTTTTGAGGGCAGATGGGCAAAGGGGCAAGTTAGCCTACTAAAACATCTTCAAAGAAGAAATATGCTCCTATAACTAAGTTTTAAAAGTTCCACTTACTTCAACCCCAATTTCTTCTCGATAAGATCTTTAAATTTATAGGCACCACCACCTGTAGCTTTGATGACTTTTGTCTCTGTATTGACAAGATGGTCTTTGATGAAATCTAGGCAGGCTTCAATATAAGTGTTTTCAAATTTAATGAAGTGAAGTCGAGCTGTAATTTCCTCCTGAACTGATATTTCATACAAAGGTTCATTTTCTATGTCCTTTAAAAGAGAAAAGAATTTCTTATAGATCATTCAAAATCCTTCCTTGATAAACAAGGTTATATGCTAAACTACTGAACATCAATAACTGGTGCTTCCTTTGCCTTCAAACTGTGTTAATGCTATTAAAAAACATAACATCCTAAGCTACTTTCAGAGGGTAATATAGTTTCAACATATCTTAATACTCCTTAAGCTGAGAACATAATAAATTCTCCCATGCATTAGACACGCCTGCAATTTCTCTGTACAAGAAAAGTTGTATTTACATGGGAGCATGCTGTGTTTTTTCTACAAAATTACCATACTTACCTGTCTAGAAAATAATGATTTCAAACACTAACTGGCAATACAAGCAATTCCAAGAAGGCAAGGAACAAAACTGAGTTTGGCCGTGCGTGGGCTACATAACTCCAAAGCCCTGCAATTGGTCTTCCAGTAAAGAGAACACATACACTGTATCATCACTGAATTTAGATCTAGAGCTACATTACACCTGCAAAGCAGAAGTAACTGCCAAACCCATACTGATAGCTAATTTCCTGGGAATATAGCAAAGAGTTATAAACAGGAGCCACACACTCATCTAAGCTGCAGTACAAATGCTTAGTGATGGCTGTAAGCGTTAGTACATACTAGAATGTGTGTTTACGACAACCCTTTCAGTTGCGACAACTTACTTCAGAGTTACAGACATTACAGAAGGTCATACTTAAACTATAAGAAAGTTCTAGATAATGTTTTTTATAGAATAAGTTACTAATGGCTTTCATATGAAAATTCTATGATGAGAAGCCAGTTCAGCGCTTCACTCTCATGAACCAATCGCATGCTGCTGATTAATGACACAATTCTTACCTTTCCAGAATGATCAAAGGATCTCACTCTTGCCACTTTGTGCTGCACAGTTGAATAATAAGCCAACTTGGTTAATGAACCACCTGTTATTAACAAGATGACAAGTTATGATTAATGCTTTACCTCAGAGCAAACAATATAACTTATGTTTATGTATGCTTATCTAAGAGTTCTTGGTTTTTAAGATCTCCTCAGCTAAAGCCAAATATAATTAAGCTAAATGCATAATGCAGTGAGCCAAAGAACCCTTGTCTGGAAACTGATTTGGCATGGTTAACTCCAATGCACTACTCATGGGAAAAGCTCCAGCTGATGTGGGGATGGCTGAAGATGAGCAGATATAAGTGGAAGTTCTTAATTGGCTAAGCTAGTACATATATCACTGTTACTTGAAAACTCTTTATAGAAGCCCCCAAATCTCTTGCTGACAAGAGGATTTTATAAGTAGGTTTGCCACATTGGACAATGCGTGCCATATGCATAAACAAAGTGTTTCTTCAGGAGCACTTAATATTCTTAACCTGCTTCCAAGGACAAGCTACAAATTCATAGCTGGTTATAAGATGACTCTATAGACTGAATAATTATTTTGCAAGATTATTCTTAGCTTTGGGGTAAAGGACACTTAGAATGGTGCTCCTCAAGCATACCAGTTAGTGATATTACCAATACGCAAGTCTGAGCAGACCAGCCCCATCACCCTTTTCTTTTCAGGCCTTGAGTCAGCCTACCTCAAGACAATAAAACTTCCAACTCACCTTGAAACTGAGCTTAACCACTTGCCCTACCTCTGCTGTCTTTGCATCTGACCTGCAAAACTGAATTTATGAAGTTGGGCTGAATAACCTCACTAACTGATTTTCCTTAGGACAAAAAAGTACCTGCTGGTGCTTCTGATACCTCTGCTATCTTAATCTAGTAGGTATTTGAGCCTGAAAGTAGGAAGCTGTCAAAGTCTGCTCACTTTTGTTAAAATAAGCTTTTAATTTTTCCCCCCTTCAGAAAGAAAAATGCCTTTTCAACTGCTCCTGAATATCAGGATCTGATTACAGTATCTGTTTGTGTCACAAACGCCTAAGCTGCTTTGGCTGTTGGAGAAAACCCCGTAATTTTAATTTGGCATTAAAAAGCATCCTGGTCTGCAGACCATAACCATCCTTATCTGTACAGAAAGTCAGTTCTAACTGCATCCATGCTCTCAGAACAGGAGCACAAGGCAGTCAGGTGGTCCGTATCTCTTGGTGCTACAGGCCTAACGTGATTGAATTTAACTCTGTTTGTATTGCTTGCCTCTTGCCAAAGATTTACCCCCGTCAGCAGGTTTACCGTGCATCTTGTAGAACATGCTGTGTACATGACAGGAAGTAATTATGGCCAATTACTGGGTTAAAATTGAAGTCCCAACAGTAAATAAACACCTAGTTATGTTAGACCATAACGTAATGGCTGAATTCAGTGGCCCTACTCTCTGCTGCCTTATGAACAAGTGTAATCAAGAAATGCAGCATGGGCAAGAGAAAACTAATCTGCTAGTGCTTATAGCTTTGCCTTTGTAACAGTATTCTCATCTCTTCCATAGTGCTCAAATAAACAAGAAAATTCTTGCAACCTGTGGGAGTAAAATAAGCAGCTTTCTCCAGCAAAATTCAAGTGTGGGGTCAACTTAGTGTGATCACAGACAGACACTTATAGTTACAAAACCAATTAAAGCTTTCCTGACCTCAGATATTATTTCAGTGTAGCAGCGAATGCTTTAATGTTTCTGGGAAACAAAATCCAAACTCTATTCTGCTAGCTCACTGCTTAAAGGTGAGGTTTTTCTTAGCTTTTGGGTTTTTTTAAAAAAACTAAACTCAGTAGCTCTGCACTATGAGGAAAAGCTTCCTTCCAAACCTCTAAGTAGAGGAATCATGAAGTTTGTGTTGGAATGTCATACTGTTTGTACAACACTGATAATGATACATGTGCTTCAGCAATTAATTTATCAGATAAATGGTATGTGAAGCTATGCTTTATACAGTATCCCCCTCCTCTCCCAGTTTTTAAAGACTTAAATCTATTCAGAACACCAGCTGAGAGATGTAGCTAGGCTTTATAACTAATCCCACAACTCTAATTCCGCTCTGACCCACAGAAAGGACCAATTCCAGCTGTTATTTTTACAGGCATGAAACAAGTAGCTTCTGAAGGAGTCAAGCAGACTTGTGGTATGAGAGGATGGTATATTATGGTGCATATATACCTCCCACTACACAGTAAGATACACCACCCAGAGCCGTGTTAACCAGAGGACTAATAGAGGCTGGCACCAGTACTGCATGGTACTGTGGCTGAAGAATGCTTTTCTTCTGGCTTCCCTGCTAAAAGTTCCACTGACCCAGTAACTGCAAACTAGAAGCAAACTGTGTGAACTGGCGTTTTCAGTTTTGCAGGTCTCTGTAGAAAGAACGTTAATCCCAACACAGGTGAAACTATTGTTTATGGGCTGTGTTGTTTTCATGTGCGTTACTCCACCTGGCCCTTGGCGCAGGCTGTTGTACACCCAGGCATGTTACGTTCTGAGGCCTATGTGTAGGACATGGGGTGTTCCTGGGGGTGACCGAGGAAGCCAGCGCAGCCAGCTGCTGTTACAGGCCCCCAGCCCGTGCCAAAGCCGCTTTGCCCGGGCAGGTGGCCCAGCAGCCCTCCCCACCCCTCCGTCGTTTCCAGGTCGGTTTGGGGAGCACGGAGGAGCGCAGGCAGCGCCCAGGTACGAGGGGGGCTCAGGGCTTGGGGAGGAGGAGGAGGGGGGGGATCCGCAGCGCTGCTCCCCAGTCGGGCCTAGGGCAGCCGGTGCATCGTCCCCTTGCCCAGCTCCGGGGAGGGGCGGCGCCGGTTCGCGGGCGCCGTTGCCCCCCACACACCTTGGCCGCCAAGGACGGCCCCGGGCTGTCCCTCACCCGGTTCCCCCCGCGGCCCGTTACCCGCCGCGGACGGCACGCCGGGGCTTGTAGTGCCGCTGCCCGTCCCCGCCTCGCCCCCGCCGGGCGGCGGGACTCGCCCTCCCGCCGCGCCCCGCGCCGTCCCCCCCGCCGCGGGGCCTGCCGGGAGCTGTAGTGCGGCGCCGGCCCCGCGCGCCCGCCGGCCCGCCTCAACGGACTACGTTTCCCAGCGTGCCCCGCGCCCCGCCAGCCGGCCCCGCCCCGGCGCGTCCCCTCAGCGGCCGAGAGCCGCCGCCCGTTTCTCCGCCGTCGCCCCCCGCCGCCGCCGCCCTCCTCCCCGCGGCTCCCGCCCGGTTACCGATGTCTATGGCGAAGCGCTTGGCGTTCTCCAGGTTGCGAAATATTTCGTCGGGCGGGAGGGTGATGCTCTTGTCCAAACTGCCGTGACCGCCGCTACCTCGCCCGCCCCGCTCCGCCATTTTGAACGCGACCCACTCGTCGCCTGGCCTCATCGGCATGCAAATGTATGCGCATACATCTACATGCTAACAAGGCCGGCGCATAGATTATGCGAATGAGGCGGGAGCTCACACGGCGGGCCGGTGCGGGGACGCGCATGCGGACAGGGCGGCGTGGGGCGGGGGGGGGGGGGGGGGGCGGAGAGCGCGAGCGCGGTCGGTCGCGGGCACGCGCGGGGCCTTTGCGCCCTGGGTGGGGGAGGGAGAAGAAGGGTGTTGGAGCCCGACGTGCCGCGAACGCGAGTGGGGCTTTCGGGGGGCCGGGGCTGGGTCCCCCCGGGGTGCGGGTGGGCCGAAGCCACCCGGGAGCCGGGCCCGGGCCCGTACCTCACGCGCGGGTATGGCCAGGCGCGCGCGCGGCGCCTCTTCGGACAAAACCCCAGCTCCCTGCGTCTCGGCCTGGTGTGACGCACGCGCCACGAGAACACGAAGTGTCGCACGAAGCGCCTTGGCAAACTGCATTAATGAAAAGTATTTTCTGTGTTCGGGAGTCAGGGAAGGATTTCCCCGACTTCGCCCTCGCTGCGGCCGTTCCTGACAAGTCTCTCGGGTCTGAATTTCCAACAAATTCGTGGGTTAGGGGTGCCCCTGTCTGTCTCGCGTCAGCAGAGCTAGGCTGTGGTGGTTTGGAGCTATGTGTTCTCTGCTGTGGAAAACGGCGTTGCAGGGGTCCCAAATGGACGCAAAACTGGCGAGGCACTTAAATACCAATTCTGAATATCTTTGCTTCGACTGAAATCTTTGTCTCGTGTCCTTTAACCCCAGGGACCCCTGGGAAATCAGCTATGTGAGCAACTCAAGAAAGAATAACTTGCTGGATTTGTTGACTAGATTTTTATTTATTTTTTTGTACTGTTAAAAGCTTCTGCAGCTTCTGAAGTTCAAGATAGTTTCTGGCACAGGTTATACAATTGGCGCAGCTCACGTATAACATGTCTAGCATCCTCTAAGGACAGTAATGGATTCCCATTCTCCCCTGCTGGTGGGGTACCAAAGAGCAAATATGATTTGTACATCTGCCTTTCATGAAAGACTCTGATAAATATTTCCCGTAAAATCGACAACACAGCCGTAACTTTTATTTCCTATAAGGACATAAAAATGAGCTTTTGCCTTTATAAAAGGCGTACATATCCTGAACCTCACAAACAGTACTCTGATTTTGTGAGCAAGACATTCTGAGGAATTTCCTCTACGTAGTTTGAGTTATGGTTTAACCATATTCAGAGCATGCTCAGTACAGTCTACAAATGTTATAGAACCCATTATGGCACCCATAGGAAAGCTACGTTTTCAAATGTGCCCAGTTAGACCAGCTGCTTTGCTTGAGACGCCCCCACGGCTACAGCCGCAGCCAGGCGGTACAGGTGTGGACAGCCTGGGACACTTAGGAGTCTCAAGTGGGGCAGCTCAGAGGAAAGGGGTCCTCCTGAGCGGACACTTTTGAAAATGCCAGCCTGAACATCTAGAAGTATCTGCTTTCTCAACAGATGTACACGTACAACCTCACTAAGGTTAAGAACAGTTGTCGTTCCTCTCTGAACAACTCTCAGTCCTCCTAGCAGGAGGATTACATCTCACATTCTTTTAGAATAACTTTCTCTCCACGTGGTGGGATCATTTCGGTCCTTCTGGAAGAAGGGAGGCAGACATCCGAGCATAGTAATGCTCTGCAAAAGGAAAGCATTCTTCCCTACTCATGAGAGGAGTTGGGGGACTTGTAGAGCAAGTCACGATCTCCTCTGGCATATGAGCAGATGTCCAGGAAACACAAAAGCGTGCTTTTGGCCTACCAAGGCCTCCAGAGGCTGCAGGAGGGTTTCAGTGCTGCTTGTTTTGCAGGGGGCTGGTGGGTGGAAGCGGGAGCAGAAGAAGAACCAGAGTCCTTAGGCGCTGCGTGTGACCTCTGGAAATGGCAGATGAGCTTCATCCGGGTTTCTGTGTTTGCTGAATGGAGAGACAGGAATTGCAGAGCTTCTTTCAGGCACCAGGCATACCCTTCACAATAATCCTGCTGTAGGCTTTTGGCAGATGCTGCAAAAGCTGCAAGGGCAGGTGAGGAGAGAGGTGTTACACAGGGAGAGTCAGGCTGGGGTTTTGCTTAAAAGTAAGGGCAGCAAGCGTGATTGGGGGATGTACTCACTTCGGCTGTATTTCAGGTAGCTGACAGTCATCTCCAGGATGTCGGCTTTTTCCAGCTTGGAGTTGGGCTGGTGTCTCTGAAACTCCTTCTCCAGGAGCAGTTTCAGCTGCTCGATGCTGCTGTTAATCCGGTCACGGCGCAGTTTCTCTACAATGGGTTTCCTGAGCTGTAACACAAAGTGGGAAGAGGACAGTTAGCAGTGAGACTTTCCCCTTCCCGTCTCTATAGAACCTGCTGCTAAAGGGGTTCGGCCCTTCTCAGCTCTTCCCCCTCACAGTTGCAGAGACAGCAGATACTTACTCTGTTCTTCTCTTTGGGTGTTAGGATTTCCAGGGAGAGAGCACTGGGTGCCATTATCCCAAGCGCTGGTTTCAGCTCAGAGCTTGCTGGTTAGTGGGTGGAGAAGGGAGCTGGGAGTTCCTCTATTTATACACAGTGGCTGCATATAAATGTATGGGTCCTGAGCGACTTTGAGTTTCCCACAGTCGATAGCCAATCCATGCGTGCCCTGGGACAATAGAGAAAGCATCTATTACAGCATGGCAAATTGACTGTGAATTGCCTGGGGATAATACCCCGCTCCCAAAGGAGCAGGTGGACTGGGGAGCGTGTGACACAATAGGCCTTGGCATTACGGCGCTGGGGTAAGAACGTGGGAAAGCGTTTGCCATCATTATAATCAAACTGCTGCCTGATGTTGGGAATGTCAACATCTCAATGTGCTGCCTTTTCCCAGGCTGTGGTGAAATTAAGCACAGAAGACTGATCCCAGGAAGAGATAATGCTCTGTGCCCACGACCAAAAGACAGGCTGAAAAGGAAAAGATGCAGAATTAGAGGGACTAAACCCTTTCACTGACATTAAGCTGTGCTTAGATGAATACAGTACCAGAAAATTTTTGGGCAACTAAAGACTAAAATTGGGGGAAGAACCTTTAAAACAATTTGCACTAAGCAGTTAGCTTGAAATGTTTTCCTCTCCACTGTTTAAATTTTTTAAGTCCCTCTAAGTTATATGCAATACTCTTCCTTGCTTTTGTTTGGGTAATCTGGGCTTTCCTATGGCAGCCCATGACGTGTAATGGTTATGATGCCTTTCCCAAACATGTCCTATTTAATTTCATGCCACTTTGCAAATGCCTTACTGTTCCCTTCGTCCTGAGTCTCTGCATAAAGTACCTAAATATATTTTCCCTTTACAGACAACTGGGAAGCAGTGAAAAGTCAGTTCATGTCTATTACTTTGCTTGTATTATCCCGCTTGCAGAATGTACATACAGGGGCTCGGATATCCTGTGGCTCTGTTCAGTCTCAGGCTTTCTCAGTATATGTGCCATGTGTATTGCAATGAACACAGGTAACGAAGTGGAAAGGACCAGAGACAATCCAGGATTAAAGCTGCCTTTCTGAGATTATTTTTCTTTTTCAGGCTATTACTCAGATCTGCTGCCCCCCCCAGACACAATCCAATGCAAAGCTAGTCATGTTTAATATCTGCCAGTCAGGCATGTGAGGCCTTGTATTGACAAATTCCCAGTTATGCTTTATGGTACATCTGTTTCAGCTGTAGTACGTGGAGCTCTATGTGTTTAAGGGGGGTCGTGTATGGGCATCATTTTTTTTCCTTAATGGATGTTCTAATGTCAGAGGTTAGAGCAGGGAGTAAACCTAGATTGTTGCTAATAGGCTAGCGGGTTGGGGATGTTAGGTTTGGAATACCTGTTTCTTACTACAATAGTAATGAAAAACCTACCTATTTCCTGTGTCTGCATTTCAAAACCAGAAAGGAAACCTTTCATTTCACTGTCAGCTGCAGTCAGCCTGTTTTACCTGCCCTCAGCATCCCTCTCAATGAGCCAGGGCCCCAACCTGTGTCTGTGGGTACGGAGATAGCAACGTGCTCCAGCACACATAGGGTTGTTGCATAAAAGGATATGATCCTGCAAAGGATGATCCTGTAACTAGTTATTAACCCGAAGCTTACAAAGCCCCTTTTAGCTTCCTGCCTTCTCATGGCAGTGATTTTCATAGGACAGCCGTTCTTCCCTCCTCCCTTTCCAGCCCAAAGACACTTTACATTTAGATGGATCACTTAGGGTGTAACAATTTTAATTGCTGATGGTTGTCAAAAACATGTAATTGAACAGGGAGTACAAGTCCTATTCAAAATCAGTTCCCTGAATTATTTTGTCAGCTTGTAGTCAGTGGTATTACTTGCGGCCAGGGCAATCCCTGGCTGCATGTACTTGTGCCGTTATTGGAGCTTGAAGTCAAGCACAGGGCTTTGTCCATCTCTCTCGGGGGTCACATGAGATGGAATGGACAGCAGGTCCTGCCACGCACCATATGGGAAGGAATATGTTTGCAGCAGCAGTGGGCACAGTGAGATGGGAGGGAAGCTTTGACCCAATTTTTCAGTTCTGGAAATATGAAATGAGTGGTTTTAAATAATGCCATCCTATCCCCAGCACAATGCCCCTGGACTCCAAAGGGCTAAACCAGCTCCCACTGATTAAAGCTTTATCCCCTCCTTTAACTGCTGCGCAGATGGTGCAGCAGGCGTTAGCTTTCTTCTCAGGACCCACAGAGGCACACACACTTCTTTTGTTGACAGTTTAACACTGTGAATGGGGCAATGTGGGAAATCCTCGGAACTGCAGACTCGCACCATCTGATATGAATGGTGAACCAGGCATGCTGCCTTGCAGCCAGCACACAAAACAGCGGCCCTCTGGGCTCGCGAGCTCCCGGCTTCTCTCCCCCTCTCTGTCTGTTGGAAAGAGAGCAAATCTTCAGTTCCCCCCTTGCCTGCTTCACCTACCCTCTGTATATGTTGATGGATAAGAGAGAAACACGTATCAACCTGCCCCCTGCTTTGGTTTGATTATTAAGGCCTGAAAATGGCAACAATATTTCCCAACTGATGCTTCAAAATAAGGACTAAGGCTGCCCCAAGAATATATTCATTGTGGGACTGGGTGCAGTATGCACTTCCTGCAAGGATTTCGGTAAGGAAAAAAAAAAATCCTCTGCTGTAGGCAGTCCATTTGCTCTTTGTTAAAAGTCTGTAGCTAGTTTGTTCAGTTTGGGCTTTTCTAAAAATCATCTCTTAGCACCATACTTTGTCCCACTGAAACATGTTTGTTATCCAAATCCTTGTCAGTGTCCTTCATATCTGCGGGAGGAGTTTGTGCCTCTCTCTGGCTGTTGCTGCAGAGCCAGAATGAAAGATTGATTGTCTAAGGCTCAAAAGCAGGGTTTTCCCTGTTTTTGGAATGAAGGATTAAAAAACCAAATCCCCAAAATTGCCAAACGTGGAGTTGACTAAATAATGTGGCACAATAATTCCCTTCTTTGGAGGATGGTGTGAAATCTGGACCCGTGCTTGAGAGATGTCAGCTATGCTGTGGGCAGAGGCTTGCTTTCCTAGTGGCTTTGTTGCTCTGTAGATCACATTGCAGTTATGAGTTGCATCATGAAGATGCAGTCTTCGGAATTGCACGTGAAAACAGGGAGGTGTCTCCACTCTTACATGATAGAGATATTGAAGAGCGTAAGGGGAAACAGAAATCTGCAAACAATTGTCAATGTCTGTACGTACAGACCTCGCATGTCGGGCAGGAGTCCTAGCTTCTCCTAAGGCAAGAACCACCACGTTGATCGTCTTCAACTGTAGATCTCGCCATTTGACCCTGACACAGGATCCAGGAAAGGTAACTAACCAGCCCCGAGACTATCCTCAGTAGGCTTGTGTTCATGAGAGTCCGTAAATGAAAATAGCTGGAGGACCTCTAACCTCAGAAATTGGTACTGGGCCATGGAGCTTTCTGCTTCTGCTTTGTAGGTGGTGATTTCAGCCCAGGTGCAGGCTTATTACACGTGCCGTTTTCACAAAAGCTGCTACTAGTAGTACCAGTTGGCAGCTTTCATAGCCCATCTGATGCTTAGCCTTCTGTGGAGGGGAACCCAGCCTGTTGCAATGTAGCAACAGGTCTGGAGGAAGGTGGGCTATGAGAGAAGAGCACAGAAACCCAGGATTTTGTTGTCTGGGTCATGCAGATCTAAAAAGCAGTGTTCCTGTACGTCTGGGGCTGTACTTATGGCACACAAATTGACGGCTTGAAGCTTTACTTTCTATACCACTTTTAGAGCATTTTTATTTTAGACCATTTCCTACATTCATGTCGGCCTGTCTCACAAATGCTATTGATGGTGTTTCTAAAGAAATAATTACGATTTTTATTTTTCCTGTGCCTTCCTTAAATGGTTTAAAATCTTTCTGACAACCCCTCTCGAGACACCTATTTAGTGTCAAAGAGCATAACGTTCCCAAGTTTTAAAAGGGCTCTCGCATAATACTGATCGATCAATGTGCTCCTTGGGAAAATAGCTCTCCAGATGGTCTATCGGGACAGGAATTGCTGGTCATCACAATGCAGAGCCAAAAAGCGTCACTAATGTGGGCTGTTGTGAGGCACGCTTCCTTTGTGGTCCCTTTGAATGTCATAAATAGGGAAGCAAGTGTGGGAAACTCTGAGAAACTCAGGCCCACACTCTGAGGTTAATAGGGGCTTTGTCAGGAGAGTATTCCTGGGCTGTGGGATCAGCATAATCAACAACATCTTCCCTAAGGGTGGGAATGTGTTGGAGCAGGGGAGAGTCACCCCAGGGGATAGAGGAGCAATAGGAAGCTTTGCGTTCAATTATTATAAGTGATGATAATTCATAAATTGTAAACATAGCCTTTGCTGTGCTGAGACTGGTGAAACGGAGGTCCAGCCTTTAATGCTCAAGTAATTGGTAAACTAAAGCCCGGAGGGGCAAGCCTTTGGCTGGTGAAAATGGGAAGCGGTGCACTTGTACCAGCTGTGGATCTGACTCCCTGGAGCAAATGGA
Organism: Phalacrocorax carbo; assembly: GCF_963921805.1. Taxonomy (NCBI): domain Eukaryota; kingdom Metazoa; phylum Chordata; class Aves; order Suliformes; family Phalacrocoracidae; genus Phalacrocorax; species Phalacrocorax carbo. Next base: position 1,974,428 of record NC_087532.1, on the reverse strand, counting down.
GGCTTTCTGGTGGCGTTTGGTTTCTTCCCCCTGCCCAGGAAGGAGGTGCTTACTGTTTGTCTGCCTTACACCACACCGCAAACAGGCGGTCTGAATCTCAAGTACGCTAACAGCTAAGCATGACCCCCGCTATAGCCAGAGTAATGTAATACGGTCTCGGTGTAAATGAGAATCAGACCTTGTGGTTTGAATGTCAGTGGCTGTGTCTCCAGATTTATTCCAATATGGGTGGCAGGAGTTCTGGGCTGAGAAGTCTGACTGTGGTCTCACGCGAGTTTTGCACAGTTGTCATTTCTGCGGCCTGTTCCTGTGTTTGCTTGGAACTAGAGAGACCCGGTTCAAATCCAACAGTCTTCAGTTTGTGCAGCTCTTCTTTGGTTTCCTTTTCTCTTTCCTGTTTATGCTGCCAGTTTGAAACAAACTGCCGTGATGCTGCCAACTGTGACATTCACAACGTGGTTTACTGGAGTGGTAATACATTAGCTGCGGAAGATACCCGTCCACATAATAGCAGCAGACTTCTCCGTGCCACGCATGACACTGCTCCCAGTCCCTGTGGTGCAGAGTCAGGTTGCGGTGTGCTTTGAGGCACGTTGCATTTTGACTGAGTCTGAACTCCCCCAAATTTCCTGTCCGCAAATCTGCTTTAATTAGGCTTTATTTAAAAATGCACAGGCATGGACGAACAGCTTGAATTTTGCTAGGATTCAGAAGCTTGTACTAATTGACAAAGACAAGTTGAGCACAGCAAGGTGGAGTGACATTTTCAAGATCACTAAGCAACCACTAAATCTAGAAATATCTCTTCTGAATTATTTAGTAGATTGTTAGGAAAAACAAATCTATCTGCAGCATTGGTATCAGCCCCTGATGAATTGCAGAACTGCACCAAAAGCCCACCCTGTATTGCATTGGCAGACAGATGAGGAACACTCAACCAGCTCGTGCGTTCAGGGTAAAATAACATCCAAAATGATCCGTGCAAGTGTAATGAGGTAGAGCAATATGTTCTTGAGCTGGCTAGTTGGCTTTTTGGTCCTTTCTGTACATGTAACAAAGGGTTTAATCACAAATCAAGTGAGGACTGGCCAGGTACAGCTAGCAGTGTTTGAATCCAGTTTGATCTTGCCAGCGTAGCAGATCTGAGTTTGCTGGGCGCTTATCTAAGCAGCCATTTGACAAGATTAGATATTCTCGGTTTCCGTTTGTTTAACAAAAAAAGCATATGCTAGAAATGAAGGTTTTCAAGGGCATCTCTCCCAGGGAATCTGAGGAGTGTTGAAGTTGTTGACCAATGGTGTTTCATGCTGTTCCTATATCTCTGGAAGAATGAGAGGGTTCCCTGTCCTATATCCAAATCAATGTGTTGCTGTGGTTAGATAATAGTTTTGTGAACTGATTGTTTGCGCAAATTTATTTTACTGTGAAGAGAAGGACAAATAAAAGGTGAATAGTCCGCACTGAGCAGTGAATGGGAACTCTTCTAAGGAAAAGTGAGTGAATGGTATTGGGGAAAGTGCTGTGTTTTAGAGAGATTGTTGGTATTCATGGTGCTCAAGGGTGGCTTTAGGATCCCTTTCTCGTGCTTTTCTTCCTGTTTCCCCAAATTCCTCCTGAATCTCTTTTCGCTTGTTCATCTCATCCGTTCCCAATTTGCGTAGCTGTGTGGGAGAAGGACAAGCACGTCCTTTACAACAGGTGCTAATCCTCCCCACGTCACCAGAGTGCAGCTGACTTAATCCTCAGGAGACAGGAATCACATGGCCTGTACATGGAGAATTGCAGAGTCTCACGGGGCTCGAGCTGAGAGTGTGCACGGGTGCTACGGTGCCTCTCTCTGCAACTCACGGGAAGCCCAGGCTGCTTACCTTGGGTCACCCAGCTGGTGCAAGCCAGGTAGGCAGGCTGTTGTAAGTCCCCGTGTAAGAGGATATGCTAGATTTGTTTTCTTAATTGAGGTGAGGTGAAAAAAATCAAGGGAGGATCATCTAAAAGGTACTTGGCAGGGAGGCTGTATCTACAACAGGCTGGATAGAAAAAAAACTCGAAAGCCTGGTGCAGTGTGACAGTTGCTCAGCTCTGAGGCACAGGCCCTATTCATGGCACGTTTTGGGCCCTTAGGTGGATGTCAGGGAAAGAGAATAAAATGTCTTAAAAGAGTGTGGGGAAATAATTTAGGAGAGGAAATACTTTTTCAATCTGTTTGCTATCAAATTATGTATCCTTTTAGCCATATACGGGCAGATTTCAGTTCAGTAAAGAAAGCAATTCTGTTATTGCCTAACAGAATTCATGTTCAGGTAGTAGAATCTGCTAAAATCAAGAGGGAACAAAACCTAGTTCACCCTATTGCAGGTAGTTTCAAAGAGGAGGGTAAGATCCCCAGGCAGAGTCCGGTGCCAAACAACTTGGGAGTTGTTAGGGGTAGGCATGTTCCTACCTCCTAAATGGGCAAAAAGTGTAAGACTGAACTCAGGTTGGTGGGTAGATTAATGGGGAATGGGGGGAAATGAACTGGCTGTGAAATCAGTGGTTCGCTGAAGTTGGAATAGGTTGCTGTTAAGTCTCTGGGTCTACACCTCTCAGTATCTCGCTTCAATTTCACCTCCATTTTTTGGTAACTTATCCAGAAGTTGCTTCTTTGCAGGATGTGAAATCCTGTTCTGCCAAATGAATTTCAGGTGTAAGCTACTCACTGGAATGAAGGGCTCAGAAATATGACATCTCCTGACAGCTTCCCCCCTGCAGGAGTCCACGTGCAACACCAAGCCTGGGAGTATTAGCCATTTTAATAATTTCAAACCAAAAGATTAATGACTAAAACCATTTTTATTGTATTGTACAGTGAAGACACCAAAGTTGAACATCACACAGGATGAATACATCACAACTTTATAAAAGCGTTTAAGCTCTTTAGCATGTTCAGTGAATGATTATAAAGTACTTACTGCCTCCCTTCCTCTCCCTTTTCCTTAAGGTATATCCCAGGCATTTCCTTTACAAAAGGCATCAATTATCCCTCAACTGAGAGTAGCACGTCCCGACATTAAGATAATTTTCCCTAGAGCTATCTGTTATCATCATAACTTTCTGTAAGAAGGTATACTAAAAATAGCATAGGAACTTCAGAATAATCAGCATTTCTTAGTAACAACTTTCACCCAAAAGGTAAAGGCTCAATACTCTCTTTATGATACAAAATACGTTCTTCAAAGTGCTCCTTCTTTAGGAAGGTCAATACATTATCTAGAGACAATGGAGCACTTGAACCAGTGACCCAGGGAGCTAGTTTTCCACTGACAGCCACAGGCTCAACAGCCTTGCCAAGCAAAAGTGTGATGGAAACTGAACAGCATTTGGCTCTCTGAATCACTGCAGAACTTGCTCCTCTCTTTGGCCAGGAGCCACCGATAAAAGCAGCAAATTTGCTGCAAGATACAAACACATTCCTTCACTGTGAAGGGAAACTACTCAGCGACCCTCATTTCTTGTGACAGAAAAACAATAACTGCCCCCCTCCCACCTTTGGAAAGCAATGTTTCCTACTTTAAAGAGGAACTATGAAATCACAGGTCCCTCTAGTTTTTGTAGCAAAACATAGGAATAAAGCAAAGTTCAGCAGGTCTACCAGGGTCTCCAGATGGTAGGAGCAGCAGCCGCAGTCTTCTGGGCGGTTTGCTTTCTGGCAAACAGACAGGGTGACAGAGGTGGGCTACGCAGAGCGGGACAGTACATAACATCTGCACCCATCTGAGCTTTGCAGAAGTGCTTGATTAGCTGCACCTGAGTTTCCTTCTTGGGCTCATAGTAGGACAGAAAATGCATAGCTTCCTTGAGGCACCGCAGGTATCCGCTGTTAAAGTCCTGCTCTAGATTCTTGTGAATGAATGCTAGAAAAGATAGAAAGAAGCAGATGCAGTGGGTTAAGATCATGACCAAAACATGGGACATTCATGCATTAATTTGCTTTCCAGAGCCTGCGTCTGTGGGCCTGGCTCACGTGACTAGACCTGGTGTGTTATAGCCCCTGCACGCTCCGGGAGCCAGGGCTACGCGGGAGGGCAAAGGCCTGCGCAAGCAGACTTTAAGTGGTGTGCAAATACATGCACTGCACTCACTTTGGTCCTGCAGCTGGCTCTGCTGCTTCAGGTAGCTGACAGCCACTTCCAGGATGTCGGCTTTCTCCAGCTTGGAGTTGGGCTGGTGTCTCTGAAACTCCTTCTCCAGGAGCAGTTTCAGCTGCTCAATGCTGCTGTTAATCCGGTCACGGCGCATTTTCTCCACCACTGGCTTCCTCAGCTGAAAGAGAGGTGGAGCAGGTCATTAGGATTTTCTGAGACCTGACTTGATTTCCCCTTCTGATGCCCTGATACACACATGTTCAAAGGTGCGTTCATTTGGTAGGAGAGCTTTGCGATGCTGCCTCCCTGTTCACCGCTCAATTTAATTTTTAAAAATCCATATAGTCTCCTTTTTCTCTCTTTAACTTATTTGCCTTCCCCCAGACCACTTTCTCCCCTCTTATCTCATCTTTTCCAATGTAGTATTTATTTGATAGAAGCAGCCCATTGCATAGAACACAGACCAGCCTTTCCAACCCTGTCAAGGCTCTACTTACTTTATTCTTTTCTTTTGGCAGCAGTTTCTCCTCCATGTGGACCACGAGAGTGTTACTGGGAGCCATTCTTAGTGCTGTCAGTCCTGGGCACAGACCCCCACGTCGGGCTGCTGTGTTGAGCGTGAGACTATGCTTAGGCACTTACCGACTGCCTCTATTTATACATCAGGGAGCTTCAGCAGATATGTGAGTCTGGGGATGGCTGGTGTTTCCCACAGCCATTCAGCCAATCCAGGCACACAGCTGAACAATAGAGGAAGCATCTATTAGCGCATGGTACATTGATTGCAAATACCCTGGAGAGAATAACCTTCTGCCCACGCTGACTGGTGGAGTGTGCAGCGTGGCTCTTCGGGGCTGCCCAGGGATCTGGGAAAACACTGACCCTCCAGCTGGTCGTCTGGGATCAATTGCATTCCTGAGTCCCCGCATGTGCCGGTCACATTTGTGGCGTGGAGGAGGCACGCTTTTGGGGGAAGGTGGCAAAAGAAGAAGGGGAGCACTATTAGGGTGAAAATCAACAGCACCAAGGAGATCTCTCTACTCTTTCTAGAGAGGGCACTTCACAGCCTGCCTCCCAGTTGCTGTGTGCCAGCGTGTGGGTGTATTTGCACTTGTCCATATAGTCGTTACACTTTTAATGGGTGAGACAAAGTGTTACCCCTGTGAAATGATGGGTTTGTTTGCATGACATTTCTAAACACTGTGGAGGATCTACAGTCAGGATGGTGGGATGTTGGATGGACGGGGTGAATAAATAGGGAATGGGAAGCAAATGGAAATAGCAACCTCTCTCTCTTCACTCACCGAGGTCTGTGAGCCTGTCTCTCCAGTGCTCCCATTGCCTTCATTAAGGACATCCACACACTTCCTAGCAGAACTGGGCCCATGCCTAGTCACCCCTGTGGCTCTTTCTTTTCACTTTTCTGCCTCTCTTTCATACAGACATTTACAAGAATGATGGTTAAGATGCACTAAAGAATAGCATCAGATTCAACCCAGAAGCCCTAGGCCTTGGGAAGTCAGAGGTGGGTCATGAGTGGGATTTAGTACCTGAGGCCCACCTTCAGACCTGAGCAAGGAGGTCAATTCTGCTTCTTGCCTGAGATTTCTGGTGTACTCTGTTCTCATCTGACCAAGGAGCATCGCACTGCCCTGCTGCAGGCTGGACCTGCCACAGTTTGCAGAACATGCGATCTCCGAGGCCACGTAATTGCCTCCCTGTGTAACCTTTAGCATGTCATCCCCACATCCGTTTCCTTGGCTGGAAAAGGGGGATAGTGCTGCTTGCTTGTATTTGCATGAAAATGTCAATAAAAATTAAGCCAACTTTATTTATTTTGTGGTAAAGGCAAGAACAAGAATGAAGTCGTGTGGATGCTTTAGGTCAGTTCTGATTTTGTCTTATGAGAAAAATCTGCCTGGACACAGTCCTTGAGGCAGCACTGAAAATAACCCAGAACCTTCCTGAGAAAGCTGTGCTGCGCCCTGCCATCTGAGGGTCTAGCTTGTAGTGCCCGAGGCAGAGGTGTGCTCGTCTTCCCCCAGCGCGCTGCTTGTGCGCGGGGTCAAGGCTGACAATCTGGAAAGGGAAATGGTGGAGGGAAGCGTGCAGTGAGGTACGAAAGCCGAAGACGATTTCTTTCTTGGAAGTCCTGAAGTGAAGCCTGAGTTTAAGGGGCAGTTGATGGGAAGGAGGGAGGTGTCACTGAAGTAGCCGGCTTCGTGGTTTTCATTGTATGGGCCTGAATGGGCTTAGCTCTTTGTGAAGGGCAGATGCTGTCCTTGGAGCCCTTTATTCCCTGCGTTGTGGGAAAGCCAGGAGACAAGACATCTCATGAACGCTTTGAAGCAGTCAAAGGATTATGATACAAAATAAGATACAGCTTGGAAACCATGCCCTAGCTTTTGCCAGCTATAATAAGGTGTTGCCCTTTTGGCTGGACTTCCTCTAAAAGTTGGTGCTCCTAGCAAGGGAGCAACGGTGGCAGGCCTTGAAGCTAGGAGCTGACAGGTAGGCATGTACCAAGCTGGTTGCAGAGACTCTTCGGTGTCAAAAAACATCTTTTTCCCAACTCCTGAGAAGCAGCCCTGACCTTTATTGCTGAATTATAAGTGCTAGCCAGATGGTCTTTTGGGAGTTGGATTCTTTCCCTTTAAATCATTCAGGCTCAAGCACCGTCACTAATGTCATGAGTAGTTGCAAGGCACACTTCTATTGTCCCAACAAGAAATGTTATCAATAGGGGAAAAGTATGGGAAACGCAGAGAAATGCAAACCCACACAGCCTGGTGCTAATAACTCCTTTGTGGAGCCTGCACTTCTGTCAGGGCACGATGAACTCACATGGCTTTTTCACCGAGTAAGGCTGAAAAGCGCATGTTTCACCGTGCAGGCAGGGGTTTCTCAGAGATCTGTGTTTACCGGGAGGAAGGGGCAACATGGGCCAAGGGGACAGAGATGCTGTTTCACACCCAGGGGTGGTCAGCAGGAACAGCGAGCTCAGCTGCAGCACTGGCTATCCTGGGGGCTGCTGGTTTGCTTCACCGTGCCTCAGTTTGCTCTTCTGGGAAATGGGAGCAGTGCTGCTAAACTCTTTCACAGAGCCCTCTTGCAATCAGGAGCTGAGCCCGTGTCTAAGCGGGAGATGGGGACGGGGCTGAAGTGGCCCTCGTGCCTTCCTGGCAGCTCTTGGGGGTACTGCTGAACACCTGAGAGAACTAAGTGGAGAAGGAGCATCTCTGGGGACGGTGCTCCTCTGCAGTGGAAGTGCTAACCGTGGCCTCCTCTTGCTGTCTTGCAAAGGGGTCTCTCTTCTCCCATCTGTTGGGAGCCTGGCAGAGATGCTTCATCCCTCTGTCATTACGGCTGCCAGGAGAGCAGGGCCTTGCAGGATTCGTCCTGCTTACAGTCTGACCTCAAGTGGGTTTTTGGCTCTTCCTCAGGCCCACCCATGGTTAGCACTGCTGGAAAGGATGATTTACACGGATAAAATGGAAGGCTTCTTAGGACGAAGCTAAGCTCTGATCTTACTTTCGCAGGTAACGTGCTAGTGGCAGTATCACTGAGGGAGACAGTAGTGATGAGAACACCTCCCTGGGTCCCAAGCAGACCTGTGCTGACACATCTGTGTGGAAATTATTATCTTTGAATGCTTGATGAAACTCTTGGATTTGTATGTTGTGCCACACTCATACCTTACTATTGCTGGGTGGACGTGTCCTAATGTTTAAGATTCCTGGGGTTTAGCACCACAAATCCCTGCAGTATTACACATCCCTTCGTCATCCTCCGTACTCTTATGACTCGCTCTCTGGAGGTTGCCTGTTTGAGGTGAACCCTAATGATCCTTTGACAGTTTTCATCTGCTGACTTCAGTGTCACAGATGAAGAGCCCTTCTCCCAGCCCCCTCTGGTGCACCGAACCCTGCCTACCGTGTTGTGCTCAGGGTGTTTCACTGATACTACATTCTACACAGTAAATAGTTTAAAAAGTCGTTTGGTATGGGAGGCAATATATGAAGAATTTATCCTGCCAAACTTGCTGTTCAGGATTAGCTGCTTCTGCTTGCACAAGCCAAGCATAATTCTGTTTGAACCAACAGAGTCGAAGTGTAGTGAAATCTGCCTATTTCAGGGGAAAAGGTGATGTTGTTATTAGACCTATTGTATGAAATATTCCATTAGATGTCATTAGCATGGCATTATCTTGCCTCCTTTAGTCATTCGAACCCTGGCAAAAAGAGGTCTTTTATTACTGTAAAGTACATTCTTCACAGGTTTAACCTTCTTTTAATTAGTTTTTCTTTAGATCCAGAATGCTTAATATACTGCCATTCTCAGGTGTGTAAGCGAAGGAAAGCGGACTTTGATCATTGAGAAACATACGAGACAATTTGAGCTGCATTTTCAGGGTTGTTAGAGGGAAAAGCAATTTCTATAGCTGCTTGTGTGGGTGACCCTGAAATAGTCATGCTCCAATGACATAGTCTTTCTACAGTGAGTATTCCAAATAATTAAAAATTAAGGAGAATTTATTATTTTACTGCCCAGCTGAAATTCCCACAAGTCACCTCTCAGCATATTCAAGAGTGCACAAGAGGGATTTATTATTTCCTGGTATATTGACTCTGAAAGGTCTGGGGATTACAGCTGCTTTGCACATGAATAGCTGGAGTGTGTTGTACAAAAGGCATGGTCTGTGGGATAATGGGGTTGGATGTGGGAAAGCGATGACCCTGGGGGAGAGCAGGCTGGTGCCTGATGGCAGGAATCAATTATGTCTCAAAGGAACACATTGCCCTGGGAGCAGGCTTTGCGGGAGCCACCATGTTCTGTGTTTACCACCCTCCTTCAAAAACCCATATAAACCAACCACGGAATATATCCTATCCTGCTTTTACCAGGGGACTCAGCTGTGCCTTGCTCCACAGTTATGCCAGGCAGTGCTGCCAGGTATGATCACAGTAACGTAACCGTTCCCCATCTCAGCGGCAGGGCTGAGACCCAGCAGTTATCTCACACGTGCTACCACACGGTTTTGAGTTTTGCTCTAAAGCATCCCAGGTACTGCTGACTTCAGCAGGAGGACACGCTCCCCAAAAGTCCTCTGAAATAGACCCCATCACCTCGTCAGCTCTGGCCAAGGGAGCAAACACACAAGCTTTGGATGGGCTTTTTTGGAAGGTGGTGGTATTCAGCCCTTACAGTGGGCTCAGCATCTCTGAGGAGCTGGCATTACTGCCAGCCTCTCAAATGTCAAAATTTGGTCTTCAGGAAACCAAGAAATGGGCTGAAAGTCATAGGGATTTAGCAAAAACATTTCACTGTTTCTAATAAAAATAGAAGTATTTTGATGTTTTTTATTTTTTACATACCTTTTGATTATTGAGCATTTGGACTTTATTTAGATTGATATAATTAATTCTTTTTCTTTATGGAATCATGAGGCTTGGTCACGAAGTCTTACTGAAAGCCATAAGTATTATAAGTCTCACGATAAAAATCACAAGACTTACCAAATAGTGCTGCCAAGCATTTTGGCAAGGAGAAGGTATCCTGCAGAGAGAATATTTTAGAGGAGCAGGTTGAGAATTGGGACTGTGGTTCGTGAGGTCTGGCCCCAACAACCACTTGCTGTCATTGACAAGATGGGAATGGTGTGTTTGAGCCAGATAGGGGGGCAGTCACCTCTCCCCTTACGAGAGCAGCAATTAATCCTGTCTGGATGTGTCAGACATTTAATCACTCAACTCTAGCTAGGGCAGCAGTGGAGAGGGGAGATAACAGTCACAGACTTCCCTGGCATCCCCTGAGCCTCAACTGATTGTCCCCGGCCTTGGGAACCAGTTTGTAACCTGAAGCTGATTCTCCCCTATGCCCCAGTGAATTTCTCCCCTTCTTTGAGCTCAGCCTGAGTTTTGGGATGTAAGCTCCTACCAGAATCCACTTTCTCAAGCTTGGTGGCTGTCAGTGAGCACACTGAGGAGCACAGATGGATGTGTGTCTGGTGACAGTGTCCCGGGGCTCCGTGTCAGGTCCTGCCCTGCCAGGCAGGTGTGTTCTGGAGGACTGAGGAGCATCTTTGCCATGTTCAGCTGGGGTGGAACGAAGGGATCATGTCTGATAAAAGCTGGCACCTGCCTTGCAGGCAAGAACAGTTTTTCAAAAGCTAGATAACCTAGTCCTGAGCCAGGCAAAGGACTAGCAGAGGGGCGCGTGCAGGAACTGACAGACCTTGGTCCTCACAAAGCGTACAAGGCAGAGTTGGATGCCCTCATCACCACGCCACAGGGCAAGGCACATTGTCGGATGTCAGGATCAGGGGAATCTAGTACAATAAACAGAGGCAGATGCTCAAAAAACAGTCTAGAGAGAGTTAAGAATAGGACCAGGACCCCCAGAACATCTCCAGTGTAGCTGGTAGCATAAACTGTGCCCTACAGTCATCTGCAGCGCTAGGTACTGGGAATCTGGCATGAAGTCCCCCGGAGCTGCTGGGACTGTGCAGACACCTTTTGCATACGACCAGTGATGAGCAGACAACCCTGCAGCTGCAGATAGCACTGGACTTGTTAACTAAAGCAGTACGGCTCCTTTCTCATTTCTAAGCCGCTGGTTTTACCCAGGCCGAGTGTCTAGGGCCTGAAATTCCCTTATAAACTCAGAGAATTCATGTAATTCAGGGCATGCTGCATCCTCTCCTCCAAGGATCTCCAAGTCCAGAAGAACCGTAACTACTGGGAGGCAGCTGATCAAAATTAGATTGTGCTGACAGACAGATCTGCACAAGGATTAAGGACAGCTGCAGCTTAAGACTGATGTTTTGGTAGGTCTTCAGGAGCATGAATAAACAAATTAAAACTTAGTTTACTTTCTAGAGAGATCAAGTTAATTTCTGTTGAATAGATCATTAAGTATTTCCTGATCAGCAATCTGAGTCCATCTTCCTTTTCAGCCATTTCATGGGCTTGAACAAATTGTACTAAATAACATTTTCAAAAACCACCACTGAATTTGAGTACAGAAGAGGACTTTTGCATCTGCTTATCTAGGTGGTACATGACTACAAGTGTGGTCCAGGCCGGTGATCGGAATTCTCCCACAAGCTGGGGAGTTGGCTCCTTTTCAGAGATGCCAAAGCCAATTAAAACAAAAGTGGGTGCTGAGCATCTCTGCAAACCAGGTGTCTCAAATAGCCACTTGGCAATAGAAGCTCTGCAACCAGTAGGTTATTTGAAATATTGAAATTCTGGTTCTCGCCTGCCTACCTCATTTTTCTTCCTTTGTAAAACATTGCTAATAATACATCCTTATCTCACAGAGGAGGTTGCTGAGAATTCATTAGCTGGTATTTGTAAAGCACTTTGAAAATGCAAAGCCAGTGCATTATTCCTGGTCTTCTGGATGCTTTCCATGTTATTAAAATCAGGATTTCAGAAAGGCTTATCGGGGATCAAAACAGCATCCCAAACTTGAAAGGAAGCAAGACTGTTAAACCATCAACTGCCGCCTCCCCCTCCAGCCAGATGTTAAGCCCTAAAGAACTGAAGTGGCACAAGGAATTACTTTCCCAAGTTCCCCCAGCTGGGCTGACAGGCCTTGATCAATGGTTTTCTCCACAGTGAGTGCTATGCAGATGGTCTACCCGGAGCAAGGTTTCTGTGAAGTACAAAGGGAAGTCAAACACCATTTCTAATTCAGCTTGTAGCATGGCACACTTCCTTTATCCTCTGCCTGAATGCAGTGAATAGGAGAGCAGTGTGGGAAACTGGAAGGAACTCCAAACTCACACAGTCTGTGGGTCTGTAAGACACTCCTGTCCTCAAACCACATCTGCCTGTGACAGTCAGAGGGAAAAAGAGTGACAGAACGAAAAATCAGATTATAAAAACTTCATGAAGGGAAAATAAAAGCCGAGTAAAAGGAAAAAAGTGAAGGAAGCTATGCAGACAAATAGAAATTGTGCCAGCCCCAGACAGGGGCTGCCAAGCAGCAGAGTGAGGAAGGGCTAGGAGGAAATCACAGGGAAACGAGCTGCAGGAGCAGAGTCTTGCTCACGCATCAGTAAGGCCAGAGAAAATTGTCCCACTGAAGGTGGCAGAGGTGGTTTCGGCCCACACTAAGACTTCTTAGCCACATGTTCTGTTTGCCTCTTACATCCCCCAGATTTGTTTAATATGTCCCGGAGAACACAGATGCTTGATATTAGTCAAGCTGCTTGTAAGTGCGTGCAAACTGTTGCAAACGGATACAGAAGCTCCTCCAATCCTTAGTTGCCCTGGCATGTTAATATGAATTACTGTTTGCTGTAATTCTAATATGGGGTTTAAATACCGGACTGATTTCTTGCTGCCAGCTTGGAGATGCTCTGCTGTAGGTGAGGCAGTGCCGCAGTTTGGCTTTGCCCAGAAGATATGTGGTTTTTTGCTAGGACTGCCCATGGCGTCACTGCCAGAGGCCAAGAGACGGCTACGAGGTGTCGCTTGACAGCCAGACCGCCCATACCCCAGGCTCAGTACCCCTGTCTTGCTGTTCTGTCAAAGGCTGGCCTGCCCAAATATGCTGCAAGGGTTGCCATCATATCACCCATAGTGGTACAGCAGGGCACCGATTCCCTAGCTCCACGTGGCAGTTAGGGTGCTTTCCTTGAGCAGACTTGGCAATGCCAAGCTTTGAAACACAACCAATGCAGGTCCCCTCCCGAAGCCGTCACTGCAGTTTTGCAACGGGATTTTTGCACCTCTTTGCTGCCCAGTGCTAAGGGCAAAAGATGACTCCTATGGGCCATGAGGATATCACGATACTTTTGTATGACCCACATAGAGCTATAAGAGCCAGGCTTGGCTTTCAAGAAAATTGGATCAGGTTTTATATCAGTAAGGCTATGGGGAAGCTGTTATCTTCATTAATACTTCTAAACTCTTCTGTGTTGCTTGGATGAAAGAAATGGGAAACAGCAGACCATATTCTGGTATTGGTATTTGGCAGGGGAAAATTCAGGCTCAAATTTTGCTGATCAGGATTTTGATAAATTCCACTGTAGGTGTAGAGGTAGTTTGTATTTACGCGAATTTACTGGAGATCAGGAAGTAGCTCTGGAGGCACAAAAGCTGCAGGCCAAACCCAGCAGTCTGCTTCACCCTTCACAGAGTCCAGAGTTCCTACTGACGTCAGTGAGGATCCAAGTAAGGCCCTTAGGATTGGACCCAGTTTAACTGTCACCTCAGGATGGTCTGTAGGACTCAGCACTAACTGAGTCTCTTATATTTTGCTGTTTTCCCATTCTCTATTTAGAAGCCTGTCCCTGTTCCCAAGTGTTTTAGCTTTCTAAATGACTTACTAACATAAGGCTGTGGAAGTTTGTGTACCTCTGAGTTTCCCACACCATTTCTTAACTATATTCATTCCTGTCACAAAAGAAGTGTGCCTGACTACAAACGACATTAGCAACGGTGCTTGCCTCTGCATTGTGTTCAGTGGGAAACCCTGCTCCCAAAAGGCCATCTGGGCAGCACATATCGGGAGAGAAGCAATGGGAGCAATGAGCATCTCGCAAGACTTGGGAAAGCAGCAGCATCTTTAAGTCTTCCTAAAGAGCTAACATCTGGCAGAGATTCTGGGGCAAGGCTATAGCTAACGCCGTATTTCAAGCCTGTTCTCCAGAATCCTGGGATCCTAGTAAGTTTTCTGTGCACTCTTGTGTATGTTTGGGACCACAGTAGAAGGTGTGTAATTCAGAATTCATTATCTTTAAAGTCCACTGACTCTGCTAACTTTGTATTAGGGAGGAGTTTTTGTTGCTGCTTTTTTTAGGATTTCCAACCAAAGCAGAAGCAGAGCATCTATTCTGGGTAACCGAGCATCTCATTGACCAGCTCTTCCAAGATGGTCAGTAATTGGCTATTTTTTCCCCTCACAGACTGTGAAACCAAAGAGAAAATAAAAAGGTATTTTAGATATATGCTTTTATTTTAGATGCTTTAAACTTCACATGTGACACACAGTGAGGAAGTAGGAACCTCAGTGGATTTACCATCTGGGGGAGATTTTGCTACATTTACCTCATGATAATGCATTGAATACTATAAATTTTATTACCATACATGTTCTAAATATGTGGGGCTTCCAGCCCCTATAGTTAGGTGAATTTCTCAAGGCCACGGAAGATTATTGAGCGTTCAGCCTGCTCAGTAGCAGGCTTTAGGTGAGTTTGGATCCTAATGGAGAAGAAATTTTGAGCACTGGCCCCTTGACTGTGCCAAGGGCACAACCGGTACCGCAGTGCAGTCAGGCAAGGTGTTGGCACAACCGCCCGCTGCTCCTTTCCGTTTGCATTTGGCCTGGCCAGATGTGGGGCAGCGGAGCTGTTCTGGGACCCCTGCTAGGAAAGCTGATACTGCCTTTGCTGGCCTGTGTGGTTTCTTGTTAGGGACCTGAGCTCACATTTCTCTGAAACTGAGTCAGTGGCAGAGTTAAAGGCAGGAATTCTGAAGGTTTGGGTTACAGCAACAATGCCTAACCGTGTAATTACTAAACAGCAGCAGAAAAAAAGGTCCATCACATATCAGGCGCACACAGTAAACAGACATGGAACAGGGCTCAATGCTCAGGAGCCTGGCAAAAATCAAGTAAGCATTTTTATCCCATACAATTAATTCCTTTAAGAAGGTACAGTGAGGTTACTTTGTTGGAGGAAGAAAGGAGATTGAGGTTTTCATTCTCATTTAACTTGAGCTAAATGTTGTAGTAGTGAATTAAGCAAAATTTCTACCAAGACCAAGGTGGGTAAGGCGTCTCAGACTAGCATGACTGTTCCCATGGAGTTAACCTCGTAATCCCCTGGGTGCCGAGTGGAGGAATAAGGGGTTCACGTGTAAAATCCTGCTGCAGAGATCCCAGGTGGAATCAGCAGTGGCAAATATGCGGGTGGCAATGCCTTTGGCCCGGTCTGGATCGGCCGAGGGGCTGCAGCAGCTGCCCCTGGGCAGGCAGCCACGGCCGCCCTGGGCTCTCACCTCGCTCCCTCATCTTCGGAGCCACTGGGCAAATCCCAGAAGCGGCCAGAGCCCGCCAGCGTGACGGAGGAAAGCCAAAGGCAGACCAAGTCCCTCAAATCACACATCTGCTCTACTATGGCTTTATCATGGGAAGTTAATTTGTCTTCCCCAAAGTAACAGTCCTGTGATGCAGATACCTGAGAAGGAGGCTCAGTCTCTTGTTGTGTGCTGTGGGTGACTGCAGGGAAGGCGCCCGACGCTTTGTTGGACTAAAACTGGAGTGTCTGTTATGGGACTTGTGCTGGAAGGGGAAGTTATTGCTGTTCTTGTAGCTGCTTATTAGTGAGTTAATCTGGAAAACAGAAGCTGTCTCTGCTAAGGGACCTGGCTGATCATGGGATTGGCACATTTCTTCTTCGTGCACTTGATTAACGAGCTCAAGAAATGAGTTACTGCTCAGGGGTTTCTGTTTCAGAGAATCTCCCCGAGAGGGATGCACAGAGCGGAAGATTGGTTTCAGAGGTGGCATTACACGGGCTCAGAAATAATCCACAAGCTTTGAGGAGAACATGTGAAATGGTGTCACAAAAGCTTTCCCACAACTTGACATAAAAGACTCGGAGCTCAACAGCTGCTGCTCTGCACAAAAAGAAGGGAGCCTATTCAAGAGCAGTACAATAGGGATGGAAGGGCAGATCCTGGAAGAGGTCATTTAAGCCTTACCTGGTCTTACGAATAATGAGTTGCAGAGCGAGAGAGAAACGTGTCCGTGTGTACGTGTATTCACATTAAAAGACATGTGTGACCACGCACATATATATGAATATAGACATGAACGCACAAACACCTATATTAATGTAAACACAAACAGTATTTACGTACTACCCTTTCTTTTTCAGTAGGAGATTCCCAAACGCAAGCGCTAACATTACCTGACAGTAATTTCTTTGATCATTATTATTCCTGTATTGAATCTTATAAGGGGAGGTAGTGATGCTCCCGGGGCAGCGTGTTGAGCTGCTTAGGTCACATAGCACACTTGGAGCCCGCCCGGGTTCCAGACGTGTGGTTAACGCCGCCGCCTGCCCGCGTCGCCCTTCCTGCGGTGTGACAGGGCGGCGTTGCTGTCAGCCTTGCTCCGCGCGGGCCGGGGTCATCTCCAGGGCGGGGGGAAGCTCCTTCTTCAGCTGCTCGTGTGAGCTTAGAGCTCATGGAAGAAAGCAGTACTTGCACGGGCAGGGGCAGGGTAAATGCAGGCAGATCTGGGTCAGGTTTTCCAACGTGAAATTCTGGCTGTGTGTTTACAGGATACAAATAGCTGCAGGCACCTGTTGAGGAAAGACCGTGCGTCTCAATACAGAAGTGGCCCCAGTGGGGAATGAGGAATTGGGAGTTTGATTTCTAATAATTTTATGGGCTGCGTGAATTTCTTCTGCACTCGGTTTTCCTTTGTGCATAGATTAAATGAAAATAATTAGAGTAAAACACGTTTTGGGGAGGAAGTGAGAAAACAGCATGTGAGACTGAACTGATCCCTAAACACTCTGAGATCCTTCTCCTTGCAGCTTTATCTTGCAGGTATTTAAAAACAGAAACATAAAATGCTTGTGACATGGCCTGTGAGTGTTCTAAAGAGGTGCGTAAGATATCAAGGGAAGAGAGCAACAATCAAAACAGAAAACATTTTCAATAACTGTGTGTACTTAAAATTAAATGTATTTACTTGCAGTAGTTGCAATAAGCCAAACTGGAAAAGCTGTTTTCTGTTTCACAAGGGCAAAACTGGTGTCGCAGGCACCCGAGGGAGAACAACTGGCTCTGGCTTACTGAGAAAAACAAAGCGAGTGGATTTGAAGAAATTCTGCTCTTCCTCTCAGAAAGCGCTCGTGTGTGCGTGTGCATTTGTGCATGCTTAAGCGTGTGCCTCCGTGCGTCGCTGGAGAGGAATGCAGCCCGCGCAGCAGTCTGCCCGCAGCAGACCCTTTCCCGCCATCGGCAGCTGACCTCCTCCTTCCTCCACACATGTGAACCCAGGGCTGCGTCTGGAATGCTATTGATCTGCGGCATTAGTCAGCAGCCTTTTCCCATTGAAGGCCAGCTCTTTCCCAGCTTCTGACACGTAATTCTGATGCCGGCCTTTCACGTACCACACACTCCCCACCTGCTCATCTGGGAGAAGGTCATTATCCCCCGGCTATTCACCGGCAATGGAGCATGCAAGAATAGATGCTTCTCCTATTGTGCTGCCTATCTCCCTGATTGGCTGTAGAGTGTGGGAAACTCCACCAAGCCGGAGACCCACAGGCTCTCAGTGAGGTTGCACAGTATAAATATCGGGCAGAGACAGCTTCCAGCAACACATTTCTCCTGGACTTCCACTCCGAGACCATCCCTCCTTTCTCAGGACAGATGGCTCCCAGCACTGTTTTCATGGAGCCCGACAACCTGCTGACACCAAAGGAGAAAAACAAAGTAAGTCCAGGCACAGCAAGGCAGCTCCGAGCCACGCTCTCAGTTGTTCTCAATAGCAGTTTGCACCAGCTGGGAAACTGGTCCACATTGTTTAGGAACAGTGACGGGCAACAAACAGTCCTGTGAAATGGCAGAGAGAGGATCCTTCTAATAATAGGTCTCTTTTCCTTTGCTTTTTGCAGCTGAGGAAGCCGGTGGTGGAGAAAATGCGCCGTGACCGGATTAACAGCAGCATCGAGCAGCTGAAACTGCTCCTGGAGAAGGAGTTTCAGAGACACCAGCCCAACTCCAAGCTGGAGAAAGCCGACATCCTGGAGATGACCGTCAGCTACCTGAAGCAGCAGAGCCAGCTGCAGATGAAGAGTGAGTATTGAATGTTGTTTCAGTCTCTAGCTTACTGCAAATCTGCGCAGTTTTGTGAATGTCTAGCCATGAACAGTTGCTCTAAACTATTCTTTCTTCCCCCACCCTTTTCTCTTCCCTTCTCTAGCTGCAGGATCCTTCCACAAAAGCTCTCAGTTTGACTTCAGAGAGGGCTATTCTAGGTGTTTGCAAGAGGCTTTCCATTTCCTCTCTCTTCATAAAGTCCGAACTGAAACGCAGACCAAACTTTTAAGCCACTTCCAGAAGAGCCAGTCAGCAGCTACGGAGGTCGCCTCTTCCCCTGGGAGCCCCAGCAGCCTGAAGCAAGCATCTCCGAAAGATGCCAGTACTCTCTGGAGGCCCTGGTAGCCAGGGGAGCCCTTACTTCACGGACCCTTGCCTTCTACAGTCCGGAGGAAGGATCTGACTGCATCTGATAGTCCAGCTCTGATCCTCTCTTTTGTAGGGAATATTATTTCCCCCGTGTATTTTATTTATGTGTAAAAAGAATGGCATACTTTTGACTTTTATGTGATCCTTTGGCAAAAGTTCAGGCATTCTGAGTGGTGTTGGAGCTGTGCAGACGCTGGCGATAACAGTACGCAGCACGCTGCCCAGGCGGGGGCAGACGTCTTCAAAATGGAGGGTATCGCTGTAAATGTTACAGTTGTGACGGACAAGAATTGCTGTAAGAGAGATTTCTCTGACGTTGCTTGTAAGAGCCATCAGCTTTGCTCTGGCGTGACTAGCGACGCTTGCTTGCTCAGTCACTCCAGAGGATAAATTTACTACCCTTTGGTTCATGCACACTTGATTAAAATCAGTTTCCCTCTGTTTGCTTCTAACTTGTACAGCATCAAAGGTGATTTTTGCTTTGGTTTGGATTTTTCCCCAGTGACCCTTTCATAGTCCTAGTATATAAAGTGTGGCAGATGAACAGAAGCTAGGAAACTATGTGGAATATTTCTACTGTTTTGCTGCTTTTTTCAATTTAGAAAAAGAGTACATTACTGCTTTATGTTAAAGAAAAGGTAGGAGGTAAAGGCTTAATTGGTCAATGTTATACATTTTGGGTGTAAGCTATGCTTTTTCTAGCATTTTCATTATAATAATGATTTTTGTTTTTATTGAGTGGTTTAATTCATGGTGGATAGTGTTTCTCCCGCTACTGGGACAGCCCTATGGTATACGTGCATACTGTGTATGCGTCTGTGTTTGTAGAGAGCAATAAAGTGCATTTGCAACTTCTGTCTGGGTCCTCTGCCTCTGAGGGGGGGCATGCAGCCCTGCGCCCCTGAAAAAGACTAACATGTTAGTCTTCCAAAGAAGCGGGGGTTTTTGTAAGTAGAAGGATATTCTGGTCTCCTTTATATATTCTCACGTCTCTCATCACATGAGTACCTTACACCCTTACCCCAAGAAGTGCTACTGTCACTCAGATTCTCTCAGCTGAACCATATCGAGCATTTCCTTAGTCACTGCCCTCCTAGTCACACAAAGCCGCCTCACCTGAGTAATAAAGCCTTAAACCTGGCCATCTGCTCTCCGTACAGGCACTAGCTGGAACGTGAGTCCTCCTTTCACTTGGCTTTTTTCACCTGATACCGAGAAGAAACAGCCTCAGTCGCCGCAGTGCCGTGCACCCTCTAATGCCTTCCCAGTTTCTCCTCTGAGACCTTAGAGGGGCAAATAAACTGGGGAAGGAGCCGTGCTGCAGCACGGAGCGGCGCTGGTACGGGTGGTGGGCCCGCCGGGGGGCGAGGGCTGCCCTGGCAGGGGCACACGAACCTGGGTAAGGCCTCTGGCCGCACTTGCGCCTGCCTGAAGTGGGACCCCTCCAGCACCCCTTGCTGGAGTCTGTGGGAGGCGTGCCTGAGCCAGCAGTAAGTTATATCCCTCGGTGTGTCCCCAGACCAGGGAAATCACCTACAGCTCAGTGCAAATTCCCTTCCTGTGACAATAAACTAATCACAAACTAAGTTTGTGCAAGCACAAACTCAGGTGAAGCGTTATCTTTATCTTTTGATACAAGAAATGTGATAGTTCTGCAATTTGCAGGTGAAGTTATGGAATGTTTTGGCTAGAAAGACGTAATTTGGTTATGTTAGCCAGAAATCACATGTTGCCTGCTTATGCAGGTTTTCATCTGTCTTTTGTTGTGACATAGAATGATTTGTTTGGCCTCGTCTTATCTCCGATTTGTCGTAGATTTGCTTTTTATTGCAATAGGGAATCTGGGGTCTGTGGTGGGGTTACCATTACGTGAGAGTCCCTGGGCACTCTTTCACTCTGGAGTTCCTGGCGGTAACTTTGTAAAGCGAGAGGCGTTTGGGGGGTTGAGAGGTTACTGTTAGGTAAATAATAACATCATAATGACGCGATGTCGTTGTTATCCAGCAAGTGAATTGGCTGGTGATACGGAGAACTGGCTCTGCGTACTTCTGCAATCATGCAAAACGGTTGTCGGAGTATTTAGAACACTAAAACGTCCTGACTGCAAACCGTTCTTTACCTGTATATAATTTTTAACATTGCAGTATGAATACAATTTTATGAAGCTAAAGCCCTTGCAGAATTTATAAATATTTTAATTTATATTATTTATTATTATTTTTAGCCACTAGGGGTCACAGTTACTGTAAAAACACTCCCCTTGGATGAATGAAGAGCTCAGTTTGAGCAGAATTTTAGGGTTTTTCAAGTGTGTGCTTCATGTGCTTCTGTTTGCTTCGTTTTGGTGATCGGGTATCAGATGTCAGTCAGTGCTGGAGGCTTTATACAGTCTTGTCCACCTCCCAGTCTGTGTGTGACCGTGTAAGGGTTTGTATGCGGACAGATGAGCCGGGCGCCTTGGAGAGGCACAGAAGCGATGCAGAGTGCTGATCGTTTCCAGCAGTACAGGAGTAGAATTCTTTTAAAGTTTAGCTGTTGAATCCGATGCATAAGCTACTTTCTATCACTTCTCTCACTAGTACTTGAACCGTATCTGTAAAGGATAATTTAAGCAATTCCTTGATGCTGTGAATCTCGGGACTCTGCAGGTCTGTTGCTTCCACTTAGACCTAAAGGTTTTGCCCACTCAAAATGTTACTCAGCGCTTCCACACCAGAGTCCTTTTAAAAAGACCCCGCTGATATAACTGTGCGTCAGCAATATGTGTTCTTCTCTTGGTGCTTCCTAAAGCTGGGGCTCTAGAAGTAGTCAAAGTTAGAAGGAACAAAAAGTTTTCTCTGTCCATTGCCTTCAATATCACTTAAATTGGAGTAATTTCATTTCACTATAAGTACGAGGGAATATTAGTTTTAATTCTGGCCTCATTTTCCAGGTGGCTTATACGGGTCTGTCATGACATGGCAGCAGAAAAAAAGCACCGGGGGAAAAAAAACACCAAAGAAATACTGAGTGAAGCTTTAAAAATGTGCGGGATGGCTGGACCGTAGACTACTGCGCTGTGGGAACCACGTTTATGATGCTGGGGTTGGTTTGGTTTGTTTGTTTCTTTAAAGGGGCAGAACTTGACATTGTGGTAACGGAAGTTCAGCATTATCCACACGCCTTTGTAGCTGGTGGATCCTGTTTTGAAAGACGAATGCACAGTCTTTGTGGGCTGGTTAGTGCTCTCAAAATACAGCCAAGCTGCAGGGAACCTGCTTGTGTCAGAGCCCTGATGCAGAGGAGTTGTTCTTGCTTAAAGCGGTTCAGGTCGTCAGCAAAATCTTCAGCCCCAGGCATCAGACGTCTGAATGCAAATCTGAGCGTGTAACAGTGTGATGGTGATAGAACTGATTTCCGTTCTCCAGCCAGAAGACAACCCCACACGAATCACCAGCGGCGTACTGAGAGATACCCGAGCCAGAGAAATCCTATGCCGCGCCTCGGGTAGAGAGTGCCCTGGAAACGCTCTGCAGGTGCTGTCCCAAAGCAATCCTGGTTATACCACATAATCTGGGGTTAGATGGACATTGAACCGAGGGGGGGGTCAGGGTTCCTGACCTGGAATCACAGCTTTGGCCTGGAAGCAGCCGGAAGGTTCAGACAGGCACAGGTGGGTCGGTGGCTCTGGCCCGTGTCGGCTTGGCGACCAAGCAAGAACAAGAGGAGGTGCATAAACAGATGTTCATACACAGACTTCCTGTTACTTAGTCTTGAACTAATCCCCTCTTATCCCCTGCCCAAGATCTAGGGTTACTTTTTTCCCCTCTTCCTTCTCTCCTAACAATGAAGGCTCAGAGTCTAGCCTTGGCTGGGGCTTGCGATGCCCTTGCTGTGTGGGAGCTCCTGGGCAAGGGCATGTACGTGGATCTCCCCAAACCTGACCCTGGAATCTCTGGTTACAGGACTGCCGTTGTCTTACCTCATAAATTGAACATTCCTGTCACAGGATCTGCTGACTACAGTGTCATGTGAACCACATAGCGTGGTTCAAATAAAAAAAAAAAATTGCTCAATATTTTTTGCAGATTTTATGAGGAAACAGCATGTGTGTTGGCCGGTAGGAATGAAGGCGTCAGCATAAATTAAGTAGCCTTGTAGTGCCCTACTGTGCAGCTGACCTGGGGTGAGGAGGAAGCAGAGAATTGTGGTAACAAATCGCAAGATTTGGCGAGTCAGATGCTCACTGGAAGAAAAACAAACACAAGAGCAGGAAAACCATAACCAATGTGGACGATTGCCTGGCTGCTCCAGGCTGCCACAGACCTCGCTGGTCCCTGGTGTGTCTCACAGAGGTATCTTCCCTTCTCAGTCTCGCGTTGCCTGCTCGGGGAAACTGAAACGCACAATGCTGGTGCTGCTGTCAAAGCAGGAGCAAAAATACCACCGAGCCTGACTGGCAAATTCAACCAAACCTAAAAGGCAGTTGGAGGAGTCGGGAATGTTATGCTGACGTGAATTTGGGGAAAATAGGCAACAAGGTAGAGAGGGAGATTCAAACTTGCTGCTCCCTTAGGGGAAAGACAGCAACAGGGACTCGCCTTTATTGCTGGATGCAGAAGAATTCAGAGATGAGAGAAACGTTACAAGTCTTTCCACCACAAGACAAGCTTTGATCAGAGCTTGTACCCGATCAGGCACAAAGCATTTAGAATGTGAACCATAAAGCTACAGGAGACTTGTCCCTGTGAGTTCCACAAGCCCAGCTGATCACAAGAGGAAACGTATCTTTTCATTCCCAAACAGGCTGTGTTAAGTCTGTTGGGTTTGTTTTTTTTCTTCTTATCCCCAGGAGAGCTGTTTGTACTTAAAGAGCACAGCTGTTACACTTCAGTCCAAAAAAGCAAACAGATTGATAAAGTTATAAGCAGTTAAAATAACGTGGAAACATGAGAAGGCTGCTGCTATCTTAACTTCCAGGCTCCCTGTGTCTTCTACCAGTGACAACAAAACCAAGGAATCAGACTGGTGGTTTTTAACCTTCTGAAGTGTGTGAGCACGCGCGGCTCTGGGATACCTGTGAACATCACCTGTACACGCGGCACCTGCAAAGGTGAATTCTGGACTAAGGATGCTGGTGTGTGGAGGAAGGGATGGTGGTGTCAAGGAGGGGGAGAAGGTCTTTGCCCTCCTCATAGTCCTAAAAGGCTTCTCGCAGGACCTGTTTTTCCTTACATCCTGTAAATCAGTATTAAATCAGTTGAAGACAATGGCTACTGCCCTTCAGCTGTCCAGAGCAGCGGTTCTGTGCCTGAACACCCAGGAAAGGCCTTTCGCTTGTGAAGAACCAGGCACAACCGGTCGCCGTTGTTGGTCTGATGGAGGCTGGTGCGAATCGACACCAGGCTCAGGTTTTTTGTATTCTGCAATGGTGATGGGGACATGGGGGAAAAAAAACCTGGCCCGCAGTTAGGGAGACAAGTCAGGAATGACCTGATTACAGGAATACTGCTGAGCTAAATGTGCCCTTCCCACCCAACCCTGAACTGCTCCGTAAGCAGCACGGCCCCTCAGTTCTCCCAGCTTCTGTTAGACCACAGCGGCAGAGACCGCTACTGATTTCTTGCTTAAAAAGTTAGTGCTATATTAGTGCTGATGCTGGCCACAGCCCAAGAGGTTTCTTACAGTGAAAAATCCTGTTGCAGATGTGAGAATACCAATGAATTTTGACTCATCAAACCCATTCTAGGGCAAGGTGAGGCGTATTTAGATCTTCCTGTCACAGGAGCAGCAGCTGCCCTTTGTCAGAGCAGCGTGATCTGTCCTGTTAAGTGAAGCCTGAAGTGGTGATGTGTAGGAAAATGAAGGCAGCTGCCCTGTGGTAAAACAATTCTTGTTAAGATACTGCCTGTGATCACTTTACAGTGGAGCAAAGTAAGTAACTCTGTCCCCAGCCACCAAACGCAGGAAATCCCCACACTCTGTTGTTACAAAAAAAGGAAGCTTGACATTCATGTTTCGCATTGTACTTCCCTACTTTTCGCGTCTAATGGACCTTTCACTTTCTTTCAGCTTATTTGTCCGTCCCCAAGAGCTAGACGTTAACAGAATCACCAGAAAATCAGAGGGAAAACTGAGCAAACTACAAGCATCGTGCGCCATCAACGCCAGCTGGAGACAGGGCTGATAACGAGGCCACAGCGTCACGAGGCTCGTGCTTCACGTCCCACACTGTTGGTGACACAAGCTCCATGTGCCGCGTCTGTGCCGGAGCCGGCCGCCCCCGGCACCTCCCATGGCAGCGCCGGCGCTCCGTCCGTCCGACTCAGTGCGTGGTCTTCGGCAAGCCGCCCCGCCTCGCGACGGCCGCGCGCCGCCGTACGCGCGCCGCATGGGGCCGCGGGCCGCGGGGGGCCTGCTGAGGGGCTGCCGAGCCCCCCGCCTCCGGGACCCTGCCCGGCGGACCATGTGCCTGGTGAGTGGGGGGCTCGGGCGGCGGGGCCGGCTCCCTGCCCGTTACGCACCCGGGGGGCCCTCGCCCCGGGTCAGGGGGGTGCTGTCACCGCTGTCCTGGGCAGGGTGGGTCGGGGCGGGGGGCAGGGTCACTCGTCAGGAGCCCCCTGTGCGAGACGGCGATGCTTGTAAGCAAGGTGCGAAGTGCAAATCCCTTCTTGTCTTGCCCAAAGGTGTTTGCGGCCGTGCTGGTCACGCAGCTGGATGGCGTGGGTGCCTTGGACTGTGGGCCGGGCGAATACCCCGTAGGCGCCGAGTGCTGCCCAATGTGTGCCGCTGGTAGGTAACTGGGGGCTGCTCGCTCGCCATGTCGGCTGTGGAGGAAGGCTCCCCCCCCCGCCGGGCACGGCAGCACGTCATGGGGGGGACCCGCCTTCTCTGCTGTGCCAGCTCTGCCCGCTGCGCCCCGACAGAGCCTTGCAGCTCGCGGCTGTGAGCATCACGCCGGGATGTCCTCTTCCAGCTGCGTTCATGCCCCGCTCACAGCACACGGCCTTGCCCCTTTCTTTGGAGCCTCTGGGGTGGAGGCAGCAATTGCCAGAGTCTCCCTGCTGTGGTGGCTGGTAACTTCACCTTTCCAAGGACTTTCATTCTGGGTCCTGGTTTCTGTTTTAGGATTATCTCTGCAATTGCCACTGGGATATTTCTTAGGTCCCTGTAGTTTGTTTACAGAAGTTACGGGTGGTTTAACGCCAGCGTCGGGTCCCTGGCCAGGTGAGCTTTGCTAATGGAGCCACTTCTTTGCGGGGGGTTCTTTCTGGTTTTTTAGGACTCCGGGTTTTCAAGCACTGCACTGCAAATTCCAGCACGACATGCGTACCTTGTGCTGAGGATACCTACACAGATAAACCCAATGGTTCAGAACGCTGCAGGAAATGCAAACGGTGTGATAAAGGTAAGTAGGATGCTAAGGAACCTGTTTAAATGGCTTTTTCATGCCTTTCATGTATACATTCTCCCCTTCTTTCTTGCCTCATTTGCTTGATGAATTGCTTGGACTATGAAGAACAGAGAGGCTCATGTCACTGTGCAGACCTCAGAACACAGATCTACTGGGTGATGGAAGGGGAAAAACTGGCATAGAACTGGGCTCTTTATACATCAAAAAAGGAGTCATTTTCACACACTGTTCAGTGCTGGTGCTCTTCACCAGTGCATCAAGGCAAGGCTAAATGTTCACTCTTGCTTTTGACTCTGTTGACTGTACCCATGTAAATATCGTGGCTGTGCATGTACATTTCTTTTAGGAGCCAACCTAGTGCCAGAAGTAGCATGTACCTATACGAAGAACACTGTGTGTGGCTGCCTGCCTGGGTATTTCTGCAGGTATTTTGGGGCTGAAGACTGTGAACTTTGTCAGCGCTACACTGTCTGCTTTCCTGGAACTATGGTGAAAGAAAGGGGTAAGCCATCAATAACACCAAGCTTACTTATGGGGAATGTCTTTGGACCGTGATTTTTGCGGAGCCTGGCTGTCAGTTCATCCAGAAAAAAACTGGTGAAGGATCAATGTGAATGGATGGGGCCAGTGTATACCAGGTATGGTGTGTACCGGTCCACCGTGCTGACTGTCACGGTCAGAGCACCAGTGCACAGCTGGAAGCTTGCAGGATCCACACAAGTTCCAGATGCCGAGGTAGTTAATGTGGCCAAGAATGCTTTTACTCCTGTCTGCAAAGACAGAAGTGTGCAAGCTTTTGCCTGTAGTGAAGGGTCTCTGCAGTAATCGCCTGGCCATTTACAAAGACCGTGCTGACCTGAAGCTCTCCTTAGCCATAGGTGCAGATAGAAATCCTGTTGTCTTCTCCCTTATAGGCACAAAGACCACTGATAATGTGTGTGAAGCTTGTCCTCCTGGAACCTCCTCAACAGCCAACATGTCCTACAGTTGTGCGCCGTGGCCCAGGTAAGCAGCTCTCAGTCTGTGGGCAGGGGACTCTTCCCTTGAACTGTGGGGTCTGCAGTTTGCCGTCTTCGAAACAACAGCTTCCTGTTTCCAGTAAGGCACCGAGCCTGCAATCCTGTTCCTATGTCACACTCTTTTTCTGGGAACAGCTTAACTTCTCTCTTTACAAACTCATTAATGTGACGGGTTTAGCCTTCAGCCTCTTGCCGTAACTTGTCACTGCACGGGAGGCTCTCGGACAGCTCTGAGAGCTGGATCGGACCCGTGAAGAGCGGTGCAGTCCTCTGGGTACCTGGGTTTCAGCTGACACATCCCTTAGCTGTAGTAGAACAGGTCAGGGCTTGCTTCTGAGGAGAATCAATTTGCATTTTCAAGCATTAAAACAAAGAGGTAAAAGTCAGCTCCTTCTCGGGTTGCCCACCAAGTCAGAAAGACCTTTGCGAGTGCCCTGGATGTGGCGGTGCGGTGCTAAGAGCAGCACAGCAGTTCCACTGCAAGGTCTGCTGACACGCTCTAAGAACACCATTATTTCTTTCCTCACATCAGCTTTAAGGAGAACACCCTGGCAGAAGGAGAGGACAGGAATCCTTCCTCAGCTTCCTCTGTTACAGCAGTGGCCGGTTTTGCTGTTGGAGCCGTGCTGGTTGTTGCAGCTGGCCTCGCGTACATCTGGCAAAGGAGGAAGCGGAAGGACTATGTGCGAGGTAAGTACGAACGGCCTGTGTATAAAGGGGTGGTTCTGCAACAGTGTTTTGAAGAGTGGTCTCAGCTTCCCTAGATCATAGAACCATAGAATCATTAAGGTTGGAAAAGACCCTTAAGATCGTCGAGTCCGACCGCTAACCTGTCACTGCCAAGCCCACCACTAAACCATATCCTCAGTTTGGATGTTGAGCTGAAACCTTACGAGCCCATTGGAGGTGAACTGCAAGGGAATGTCTGCGTTTCTCTGTGCCACGGTTACCCTGTTGTAAGGACGCCCGCCTTAGCGGGCCGTGCCCACGCAGCCTCGCAGCTGAGCCGCTCCTACACACGTGTAAGGACAAGACAACATGATTAGAAAAATGCAATAGTATAAAGTTCATCTTGCACCCTGATGGGACTCTTTCATTTTCTTTGCAGCGGTGCAGAAATCAGGGGTGAGTATCTTTTTTTTTTTTTTTTAATAATATGTTGAAATCTGAAGTAGGTTTTTTGTTTAGTGTTTGTGTCGTGTCCTGATGGGCTCAGCGTGTCCTGGAGCAGCTTGTTCCAGTTGTACTGGGGGCGTCTGTGAGCTCCAGAGCCCCCAAGACTATGCAGTATAAACTCATTTTATGTGATCCTCGTTAGGAGGCTTGGGTTCTAGTCCCAAGGCGGCTGTTATCTCCTGACATTGTCTAAGGATGAATATTTAAGGGATTTAGGAGGTGGACTCCTACTGAAAAATACAAGTCTGTCTTATGTAACTGTGTCTATTTATCTGTCCATCCTAGAGTATTATGTATCCTCTGTAAGTTCCTGCTAGGGATTTGCAAGACGTGGTGTCTGTGCAGAGTGAGGTGTTTCGTAGCAAAAACACTGCGTGGCCTGTGTAATTTGTACCTCTCATTTGAGAGGGGACCTACAGTGACTCTTGCTCTTAAGGAGGAGGCAGAATTGTAGCTGTTAGTAGTGAAGATAGCAGGCAATAAAAGCTGGCTCTTCATGCTCTGTGTTTTCCTTTGACATGTTTTAGAGTGGACAGCAGGCTTTGATATTAACCATGGATGATGGGGATCAAACAGCTGTTCCTGTGCAGGAAACCCATGCCGATCCCCAAGCGGCCAGGCCTGAATAGCCATTGGTGTTTGAACTGTTGTAGACAATGGAGATGGTTAAAACTAACAAGCAAAAATCACCCAACAAAATCCAACCACAAAAAACCCCTCCAAAACACCCCAACAAAGAAAACCCAACCTTTTTTGTCCCAAATAGTCATGGAGAAAAAGACAGCTTGAAAATGAAAAGGAGGATCTGCAAAGGAGCCGAGGAGATAACCAAGTGGCATCTTCTGAACCGTCCAAGTCTGAAATAGCTGAGTGGTCGAGGCATTGGTCAGTGTCGCCGGGGCGGTAAAGCTCTCCCCGTGTACCGCCCCGCTTCCTGGCGCAGTGGCCCGCGGGGCACGCCTGGAGTTTCCTTCCTACTTACCAGCCCGGACCGTTATCGCTTGGCACGCGTGTGATTGTTCCAAGTTATGTTTGTTAGTGGAAAAATATAGCTTTTTGGTTTTGTTTTTCATTTTAAAGATTGCACATAACTAACACACAACACACTTCCCAAATGTGTTTTGTACAAATTTTTCCCTTTTAGAAGTAAAGATAATATTGACGGGGAAGGAGTCTTGCATGGCAAGAAACGCGTAGCTTTTACTAATGACATGAATCATGTATCCAGAACTACTCTCTTTTGCTAGTCACCTCTGCTCTCGTCTGTGATCATGTGTTACAACAAAGTAAGTTACGGTGCGATGTGATGCTGTGTCTAGAAATAAAGTTCTCCCTAATGACGACACGTTCTCTCTGTAAAAGAGCTTCCCTGTTGCCTGAAGAAGGGAGAACACCGCGGTGCTTGGCTGATGGCATTACCCTGAGGAAAAGCATTAAAGAGCATCAAGGTGGATGCAGACTTTTGGGGAGGAGAGTAAAGCTTTATTGATCAGCTGAGCCTGAGGTGAAGAATTGCATCTCAAATGAGGTGCAGAAGAGGATGGAGAGAGACGTGGGGAAGACGCGATGGGCGCAGTGGGGTGCCTGGGAGGCGGCACCGGGGCTGACGGAGTGAGCAGATACCGAGCTGTGCCGTGGCACCGGCAGCGTCGGCGTGAGGAGCTTGTGCCGCACAGGGTGCGGAGGGAACTGTTAGTGGGACTGGAGAGAGGCTGGCGTGGGAGATGTCTCTGCATTTCCATGTCGAATGACGCGAAAGGAAGAAGAGAGGAGCGGAGGGGAGGCGTGAGACCAGCTTGCAGAAACCGACAGGGGTTGCCTGTGTTTTTGCTGCGTTAATGCAGTCCCCCTGAATCCATGCAGGGCACGGCTCGCGAAAGCACTGCTCTTTGGCCAGCAGTGACACGCACCTCTTCCCCACATGACTATGAGGAACGGAGGAAAATGGGAAATGGTTGCCTTTTTGCTTAGGGAAAATATGATACACAACTACTTCTTTTTTTTTTTTTTTTTTAACTATGTTAGTTTGTTCACCAGAATTAGTTCTGTATTATTTTTTCCAAAATAAGGTGACATTTCAGAAACTTAACATCATGTTTTATAACACTGGCTACAGGTAGCTATGCAAAAGTACAGCTCTATAAAATCAAGCTGCAAGCAACAGACAGTTAAAGGGTTTAGAGCATGCTTTTAAATTGTTTTTAGAATTTCTGCCGTGTACATACAGATCTGTCCATGAAGAAATACCTTCCGTTAAAGGTCCCCATAGAAGTCATGCTCTTGAGAACCTTTGCACTGCGGTAATCACGGAAGGGAAACTGCCTACAGTTTCTTCTACTCCTGGCTATTTTTATATAAAAAAGGAAGCCCGCAGTATTTACAATCCCGGTGTCAAAGTTCTGAAAGTATCTGAAGCTAAAAGAGATGCAGCCTTTGGCTCTCGCGTGTCTGCCGAGAGCTGCGCGCAAAGACCTTAACGAGCCCTGACTTCATTGCGTTTTTAGAATCGGTTTTACTTTTAGTAGTCAAATATGTGACAAGTCAGCAAGGCAGTTCTTACATATAATTCTGAAAATATCTGGTGCTCGGCAATTGCATTGCTATTTTTTGTGCCGGCAGTTTTGGGGCCGGTCTGATATGACTTGCTGAATATGTCACCATGAAGAGTAAAGATACGCATTGGGCAGACATTGTATTTTCTTGTCCCCTGACATTTTGCCTCTAGATTAGTGCTTTGGTAGCTGGTTGATGTTTCGTGGGGTTGGGTGTTTTCCAACGTTTGTCTGACTGTGGAATTTGCCGATTGTCAACCGCTGCTTGTTCCTCTGCAATGCCTGCGTGTGAAGGGTTACGCCGTTGTCAGTAAAAAGCTTTCCTGAGCAAAGTTTCAAGATAAAACCAAAACCCCAAATGGAGAGAGCTCAGAGAACAGCGACAAGGGAACTTCAGCCTGCTCTGTGCCACGTGCCAACCCTGGGGTAAGTGCTGGCTTTTTCTTCTCTTCTGACGACTTACTCTCGCCGCTGGCGGCCTGCTCTGGCATCCTGCTCTCGCACCTGCGCTAGTGATTCGTCCGGCTTTGGACAGGCTTCGAGTCTTACAACTTTGCAACTCCCCGTACTTCTTTCAGCTTACCGGCGGCCGGTGTAACTCAGCACCTCGCGGCCTGATACGGACGTTTTCTTCTGCCAGAAATGTGAATTGTGCCATTCACTGCCTGGCAGTAACGTTTCTGACGGGGTGCCTGGCTTTTTGGCGGGCATAGAGCTTGCTCTCGGTATGGTGGTGGTCAAGATTGGAAGATCCCATTGCTGTTAGTCTCTGCATAATCCAGATCCGTTAATTCTCACCTTGGGTTAATTAGAGTTCGTAAAGCACTTTGTAAACCTCCGTGGGCAGGTGCTACAGGCGGGTAAACCTTTCCTAGGTGCTGCAGGTGTGCCGACAGGCTGCTGCCGGCCCACGGGCTGCCTGGTTGCCTTACAGGCGGTGTGATTTTTAAATTATATTCGCATACTACCTAGATCTTAAGTCATTCGGTATTACTTTTTCACTGAGATGAACTTTTAATTAAACAGCTGTGAAAGCAGATGAAGATCTTAAGAAGGAGAGGAGTTAAATATTACTGTTGTTCAGTGTTGTCGTTTGGAGGAGGGATTTATTGTCATGTTTAGGCAGCAATTGCTCCAAAGATGTTTTTGCGAAGAAATATCTGTCCTCCGGCCCCATAATTATTAGATGATCAGAAGCTAGAGATGTATATCTAAAACAGCACAGAAACTTTGCTGTTTCATTACTCCTGAGGCTGGAGAGGCAACACTTGTAGGAAGAGGTAACCTACGATTGGAATTCTGGGACCAACACCAGAAAGAACATTTCAGCTTGTATTTCCTGTTGACTTGAGAAACCAGGCTTGTCCTGCCAACCACGGGAAGGGCCCTTCCAACGATGCTCTCGGGCAGCTGGGCCTGGGTAGGAACTCCTGGTTTCCATGACTTCAGTTGCGGTTGGGAGAAGACTCTGTAGATGAGCCGGGAGCTTTGCCCAGTCAGGTAAAGAGATGGGATGCCGCATCAGACGAGGGTCAGCAATCTACCAGCTAAAAAAAGATGTTTGGGGGGTGTGTGTGCCTGCTACGGCAGCAGTGTGTTTAGTGTCTACAGCACGTGTGCGTTTGATGGAGTTTGAAAAAGCTTGCTAATGTTTAGATGTCTCTTTTGGTCTGTTTTAGACGTTGGAGTCTGATCCGTCACCAGGTGGCAGCATGGGAGAAGGAAAGATTTCCTCTCTCGTTCTGGAAAACATCAGTGTCTCTCTTCTTTTCCGAAGTATGTAATAAATCTTCTCTGATGCTTGATTGCTGTGAGTCTAAAATGGAATCAGATCTGCAGCAAAACACCTCTGGGTACAGAATTTTCCACTAAGCTAAAGTATTTTCTGCAGGATCTGCTAATTTCTGTCTGGTTACGTGTATTTGTCCACTACCTTAGTTACTGGTTAAGGTGCTCTGTCGCGGTTGGAGTGAAGGGTGTTCGTGGGGGCTACAATGGAGGCTGTTCACCAGAGCCTCTCTCTGAGGCATTCGAACATACGTTATACATGACTTAGCCTGGAAGCAACTGTAAATGACAAAAGCAGCCCTGAGTGTGTGTCAGTCTGACAGATTGTATTGGTTTGGGCAGGGCAGTATGTGTGGGGGCAATGCTTCGTGTCTGAGAGCTCTGCAGACTATGAATATGCATCTTGTTCCTTCCTGGAGAGCGTAAGCCCTGTTTCAGTAGTGAAAGCTCTGGCTTATTGGGAATTCCTTTAAAAAAGTATTATAGACCTTGTTTTGGGCGCGAGCAGTTTCGTTCCTTCCTAACACTAAATACATTATTTGCTTGTGCAGGTGAAGGAAGAGATGGGCTCCCCAGGTGACTCTGTTCCTTTGAAAACAACTGAACAGTCATCGCAACTGCTGAAGAAAGTATGAAACCACAGGTAGGAGCAGGTGTTGCTTGTAGCTGGAGTTGCTGTCCTGATTTGAAATGGAGAAAGCAGTTGTAGCTTGAGCTTCACCTGACTGTGGGATAAACGATAATCAGTGTCTCAGGAGCACAGCAGATGGTCCCTCTACTACCAACGCTGGCTCTCAAACAGAACGCTTGTAAAGCCGTGTTGGTGTTCACAAACGGAGCGCGTAGCTGCTGCCACCAGCAGCGTGCAGCCTGTCGGTGGGATGCCAGAGAGTCCGGCAGAATGGCTGGACAGTAGGACGATGGATTGTACCATGCGATACTAACAAGCTGTGCTGGAAAACTTTACTGGACAGACTGAAGGTTTTAGAAGCTCCATCTGGTCAGGACCTGGGTCTTCCTGGAAAGGTGTTATCATGTCTGCTCTGACCTTCGAATTGGCAGTTGTGTTAAACTTTGATGGAAGGCAAGCTTAGAGGAGGCACAGGTGTCAGATGGAAGCCTAATGCCACATGGTGAGCCAAGTGCATGGTAACAGACCCTGCTCAACAAGCCACGATTTTAATTTGAAAGTCCTCTGCGTTCCTCTCTCTGTCGATGTTCACTCACTGGTAGGTTAACGTCAGCAAAACTCTGCTGCTGCCCCTGTCCCCAACTTGAATTGTTTCTCGCCTGTGGTAGCACATCTCCTTTTTGTCCATGACCCTTGTGCATATGATTACGGAGGAGTGACGCCGTGGTCGATAGCGAGTGTCATTGCCCAGTTGTTTTGAGCCTATCTCTTATTTCTCTTCTTGTTTCATCAAGGCCATTGGTAGCTGGCGTGATGTAGGGGGCTGTAACTGGTCAGGGGAGGTGTGAAGGCAGTAGGGGTGAAATAGAAGGACGTGTGGGACTGTAAAGGGAGGTTGTAGCTTATGCACTTGGGTTGTGCTGGCACAGGCACAAAGCGACAGATGGAAAGAGTCTTCTGCAGGTGGGAGGTGCAATAAACTTACATGAAAAAATAAAGTAACTTCCATGTGCTGTAATAACTTGGAATAAAACCTCCCAGGCACACTTTAATTATCCCTTTAGCAGTTACATGTGCCAGAACTTCTAATGGCACATCTCCAGAGCTTAATGATTTCGCAGAGTAATTAAATTGTCAGCCATGTGAGCCTCCTCCACCTGACCTCTGCACAGTTGTGTGCTGTTCCCTTGCTTGGCGTACGGATACTGTTGTCGCTTTCCCGAGTGCCCTCACGGTAGGCAGTGACTGCCTAGCAATCTCCTATCAGATGGTTCTGCAGTCCTTCTGCTAAGACTTGAACAAATATACAAGAATGCAATTCTCCAGGCCACAGCTGTCCTATGAATATGGTGATAAAGAACAATAACTTGTACTTTTAGAGAAGGATTACACGCAAATCTGTTACCTGTTACCTGTAGAGTACACACTAAATTAATATTGCTCTAATATTTGTAGTATACTTGTAGCTGTTATAGTTCAATTAAAACAGTTAATAGCACTGTATTACCGGTCACAACTTTGACTCTTCTTCCCTAATCTCATGCGTTCGTTCCTGTGGCTGCCTTGTGACCTGACTCATGAGCAAGGGACCTTTCCAGCATGCCAGGCACACGCTGGGCTGTACACCCTGCTCCCCAGCCATAATTATTTCTGTATTTCTTACAGTGCAGTGAAGAGGTGTACGTCTGGAAATAAAAAACAGGAGCACAAAATATCTAAGCAGAAATGAAGCTGGCGAGGACGGTCGTCGTTCTGTTACTCCCTATTTGCAGTAAACTCAGCTTTTTGCATTAATGGTCTTATTCGTCGGCCGGACCACTGCAAACATGAATGTGTTATATGTAAAAGATACTGTGCCAGATTCTATCCTTGAATTTGTGATGCTGTTCATATTGGCCATCGATAGTTTGCGTTATTCCTTTTTTTTTTCCCCTTCATATATATTGTCTCTTGGATTTTACATTTAAAAGTTCCTCCTCAAATTTGCTTCTTTTTTCTGATATTCTGCTGCCAAAAGATGTAGGCTACCGAATTTTTCTGTCCCTGAAGAACTGCCGTTGTCATTTACCCTGAGGTACTGTTACTGGTTAGACAAGTGAAACTATTGAACAGGGTAGCAGTTAAAATGTCCCTCTTTTCTTAATAACCCTAGAATAAAAACATTTTCACGAGCGCAGGCAAACTACCTGAACTTGTTATGAAATCTGTGATTGTCAGGCTAACCTAGACCTAACTCAGGATGGACCCCTGAGCAGAAGCTGGCAGAAGGAATGGTACGTTCACAGCAGAGCAGGACTCCCCTGGGGAGTCCTGGGATAACTCCCTTTTCTCAGAACAAGCTGAGAAAGTAGGTGTCTATTACTGTGATATATAGGGGGCAAATATTAAAGGCATCTCAGGCCAGGACACTTTTCTTGGAGAGTCCATCGCACCGTAACACCTGGCTTTTAAAGTCATGTGAGGACAGTGGAAAGAAAGGCACTTTGGCCAACTAAGCTTACCGGAAATGCCACGTGAAAATATCAGCCACAGAAGGGAAAAAGGTTTTATCACCTGACTAAGAAATGTAGTTTTACTGTACGCATGCAGTCTGGCATGGGCAGTCTGAGTAAGTGAAGATGGACAAAATGCAGATAAATACAGTTTATTTTGCCTGCCACCATGCACAAATAAATAACAAAAGCTGATTTATCAGAGCACTTGACTGTCTTGTAACAAGTCATTTAATACTAAACCAAACTAAAATCCTTCCAGTAGGAAACAGTAGTCAAGTGATTGTTCTATGAACATCAGTTTTAGATGTGATGAGAAAGGTGAACCTCAATGGCCAGAACAAAGCTTGGATGGCATTTCATGCGACGGAGGGTTGTGGATCACGTCGGATTTTACGCAGCTAAAGAGCAATTTAGAAGAATGAGGTCCCTGTCTATTACCTGTATAATCCAATCCAGGAGCAAATACAAACCTAGTCTGTATGACAGTCACTTTTAACAAGGCATGGGACGTGAGCATTTGGTTAATTCGGGAGCAAAAATATTCTTTTAAAGTGAATAAAACCCCGAATGAATGGAACATAATTAGGCTTGTCTTCAACATCCCATTGCAAACATCTTAAAGCACTGTTGTTATGCAAAACTTAGGCTTCATAACTCTCACCAGATCGTGGATATATTGGCCTCTTACCTCTCTAATGATGGTAGAGAGAAAATTATATGGTTGGCGTGAAGCCTTTTAGGACACCAGAATCTCAATGTGCTGCTACACCTGCCGTCTAACCACATGGTTCTAGTCCTGGCTGGAGCCAAAAGCTCATGGTGAGAGTTGATCCTTGATTAACGTCTAAATCAGTTACTGTCCATCTGTGTTTTACCGAGTCTGTGTTATCCCTAACTAGCTTTAACTTGTATCATCTTTGTTAATCTTTAAGTCACATGGATGATTTACTATGATATCATATGAAATTGCTTCTCTTGTGTTTTAGTAGCATTATTAAGTCTGATTTCAAAAGGTTTTGGTGTTCAGTATCAGAGAGGTCTGGAACTTACCAAAATGGACCAGCATGAAGTGTGGTAATACCACTGTGAATCGGGGGGGGTTTGTATTCTACACTAATGCAGCTCTGAGGTAAGCACCGGGAACGCGCAGTACCTTATCCAGCCGGCTAGCAGGAAATAAACATCTCGCTACGCAGCTCAGCAGAACCAAAAGTTTTAACATCTGAAGCACTTCAAACCGTATGGAGGTGTGAGCAGGACACACGTGCCACGTTCTGTGCTCCGGGTTCCCTTTAAGAGCTTTTAAGTCACCTAAAGGGGAGCTTAATCATAGTGTAGAATATTGTAACTTTCTTCTAAAAAGGCTCTCAGACCTTGTTAGTGCACTCCCCTCTTCAGCGGTTTTTTGTTGGTTTTTTTTTTTAGTGTGGGTCAATCCTAAGGTTTTCAGGCATTTTAATATATGTGAATCTAACAGTTCCCATCTGAAAAAAATATCCTTTCCTCCCACTTGATCTGCCTTGAATCAGGGTCTTTGTTAGCATTAACGTGGTCAAGTGCAGCTCGCAGGTAACAGACGCAGCTGAAACAAACACAGCGTCATTCAGGCTGCGCTCCCTTGACGGGGTCAATATATAGACCTCTGTATCTGAGGTGCGGCACAGAAAAGAATTAGATATGAGACGCTTTTCCTCTTACTATTACCTGTGCTGAAAGCCAAAGTCTATGCTTTGTGTAGTAGCTGTTGCAGCAGGCAACTCTGCTGGTGGGTGCTGGACAGCCTGTTCTTAGTCTTTTGAAGAGAATAAACAAACTTGCAGCTAAGGCCCCTTGCTACTTGTCCCTTCTGTACTTAACCCTCAGACTTTGAAGGGCATCAATGAGTGGTTAATCCCTGAGGTAGCACCGATTCTCTGAGAAAGCTGTCTTCCAAGATTACTTTAAAGATAGAAATAAAATATAATTGAACTGTGTATTCTCAGGTACCATAAAAGCGGCAACTTATCTATACACTGATTTCACTTTAGCAGGTAAAATTCATGCAGAAATCGGGAGGGTTTCATTCAGTGGTGCAGCCAGCTCTTGTCCAATGGCCAGAATAATTCAGTGGATCCTCCTCTTATGGCAAAGCTGCTCCTGTTTAAGTGATTTCCATTTCCCTCCCTGTTGTTTAGATAATCAAACCTTTTGCAGCAGTGCGCTAACGCAATCCGTGAAGCAAATGGATAGTGGGATTTGGCACTTCCTAAGCGAAGCACTAGTAGATGCTATCTTGCTTTCCAGTGATTTCTCTGCTAGAAAGAAAAGCATTTGCTGAATGAGCTTAAAATTCACTATTAAGTGTTGGTAGTTTAAAATATTATGATTCTATTAGAATGCTTACTCAGGAAAGCCACCCAAAGTTCTCCATAGGAAAATACTTGCTGAATTGGCTACCGTGAATTTTTTTTTATTAAAAATTAATACTTGTTACATTTTCAAGTGTAAATACTGAAAAATAGCCTATGGCAAAATGAAAAGGCACAGGATTAAAACCAGCTTAATTGTTTCCATGGATACATGTTTGCTATTTGGCAAAAAGTATTTTATACACTTTCTACAAGAATAAGCATCATTTTAAATATATCTAAAGGGTGGGACCCTGTAATTTTAACCATAACAACAGAACTTGTACTCTTAAAAACGTGATCCTTCTATCTAGTAATTCCTCACTTTAAGGTCACGTTGCAGTTGTTCTTTGGAGCAGAGGAACTCAAGTGCAGGAGAGTGCAGCCTTGCATTAAGTTAGCAGCCGACAGGCATCTTAACATACAGCTCACTTGTAACGTATCAAGACAAATAGCGATCTCTTACAACAAAGCGGTAATCAAAGTGCGAGGACACAGACAGCACGAGAGTTTGAACTAGCTCTAACCTGAACTTGGGAAGAACGCACCAGAAACTGAATCAGAATACTGGAAAGCAGCTCAGCGAAACATCTCCAACGGGCTTGCTGAGTCCCAGAAGGCGGAGTTGTAAGACAAAATTATTGTTCCTTTCTGAAAAATAGATGTATAGCTGTTTGTGGGTTTTGTTTTTGTTTAAGAATTAGTCTTTGTAACCCTGATGTGGTATCTTAATAACAGTCAGGATGTCGTCTGAAACAGTCGTTTCTGTTCTGGAGCATACTGTGGCTTTCGGCACAGCCCATCAGTCACTGAGGTACCCGTGTACTTCCCGGTGGAACTGTAGGAGCTTGAGTGCCGTGGTCTCCTTGATCCTTCACTAGCTGCACCATTGGCCGTGGCTGTGACTGAATGGGAGACCATCAGGCACATCAGTGGCAAGAACTGTTTGCGGCGTCACCAGAGTACGTGTCAGTCTCGCCAGGGTTCTTTTTGGTTACCACACTCTGCATTTCTCTGCAGGATGCATGGCTGTGCCTCTTTTACAGTGGAACACCTCTGAGAACGCTTCAAAGTTCTGCAAAGATCCCATCACCCTAAACAAAGAGAAGGAACTTATTTACATGGATAAAGCGCATGGAGATTGTTGCTCCGGAAAACAGAACGCCATGTCCATAAAGTGACTTAGAGTCTTATAACCCCATTATAGTCACGGAATACGGGATACTTTATGCAAGAAAAATACAGCTAATATGACTAATGAAATGCTAGAGCATACAGAGCACGTAGTAGGTGGGTTCTGGTCCATTCTCTGTGGCAAATTTACCAGGCCAAGTACAGGAAAGTACTCTTCAGCAGTGTTCTACAAGCTATGGGAGAAATTCTGAAAGTTAGTCTAGACTTATCTTGTCTGTGAGAATATAGCCGCGAGCAATGATCCGCTGCCTCCTGTTGCGCTGTGCTGGGGCAATGGGTTGAACCAAGTAAGTTATCAATTAGTAAATCAGTTCGTAAAACCCACCTGTATTTCAGAGGGCTGTGAACATCTGTCTTTATTGACTGGCTAGCATATTCTGGTCTGTAGGAACCACACCAAACCTAGACAAGGAGGATTAATTGTTAGTGGGTCAGTATGGAAGGGAATTCAGTCTGGGGACCTTCTCATTGTTTTTCAAAGTTTTGCCTAAAAGCCATCCCAATTTGTTAGAATATAGTTGGAGTACACTTTATAGAGAAGGCAGAACAGATACAACTATTTATTAATTCGTTTTTGTTTTATCAAGTTCTTGGATCAAGATCGGATGCCTTGGGATCGCAGAATCCCAGAACGGCAGGGGTTGGCAGGGCCCTCTGGAGCTCACCCCGTCCCACCCCTGCTGGAGCAGGCACCCCCAGAGCAGGGGCACAGGGCCGCGTCCAGGCGGGGGGTGAATGTCTCCAGGGAAGGGACCCCACGGCCTCTCTGGGCAGCCTGTGCCCCTGCTCTGGCACCCGCACAGGGAAGGGGTTTGTCCTCATCTTCAGGTGGAGCTTCCCGTGTTCCAGCTTGTGCCCGTGGCCCCTCGGCCTGGCGTTGGGCACCGCTGAAAAAAGTCTGCCCCCAGACTAATAATAGATACATTAGCTCTTGATTTCACCTATGTGTTTCCTCAAACAGATTAACTGAAGTCTGAGAGTCTGAGGCACAACACTAAGTGTCTTGGCCTACGGTTAAATATTTGACCTACTGTTAAACAGTTGTTACTCTAAGAGTATAAACATACGAGAGTGTCTCATCCAGGCTGAAGGGTGAAATTCAACTCAGCAAACTTATTGCTTCTGCATTGTAATAAAGTGGTATAGAGGAAAATAAATGGAATCTGTAGCAACATCTGTGATCCAAATATGCATGCCTATTTCAGGGCTGCTGGCTTGGTATCTCTCAGGCGTTCATTTTTCTCCAGCACATGTTAAAAAATGGATTAAACCCTGTTTGTATTGAAAGCAAAAAGGAGTTTTCTCCTAAATGTTAGCGGAACCAATATTTGCATGAAAAGACAAGCTCTTGAAAGCTGTGGTCCCCCGTAAGTTGTCGTCTGACGCACTTCTTCGTTGGTAGAAGCCCTGTTTCTCTGTATCCTCACTCCAGCAAGTTTCAGCAGTGCCCTCAGAAAAGTTATTGCAAACTCCTTCCTCTTATCACTAAAGCATCTTTTTCACACCGGTCTTGAGCAGCTTTTGATGAGTGCAGTCAATGGTGAATCACTGGCCCAAGTAGAGCTTGGGACTGATTTTCTCTCTAACCTTTAGGATTATCTAATCTATACTTTCATGCTGCATGTAGTGGCTGCATCCAAGTGTTCTTACCTGAGCAAAGTTGAGGAAGAAAAGCTGTTTGTGGGACAGATTCAGTCCAGGCAACTTTGGCTCCTTCCCTTCCCGTTCCAGCCATTTTAGGTAGGCCTAGAAATGATCATAGATTCAATTCAGAGTTTTTTAAATGGGTTTTTTAAATATTATTTTGGGGTGAGAGATTTTAGCCACAATGTGCATGAACCCAACATATCTTCCCTTCTGTATTTTTGTCATTTTTATCTTTCTAATACAAATAATACAGCTAATTTTATGAAAAACCTGTCAACGTACGTACTCTGTTGACTCTTCTGGTAAAAAAATGAAACACAGATAATTTGTCTTCAGCTTCTTAAATACGGTAATCTCTGAGCTGAAAACTTACAAAACAGGAAAAAAAACCAGTCTCTCATATGGAAGCAGCCTTTCAGAGTGGTAGTTATGGTTGGCCAGTTGACCTTTGCCGCAAGAACCTACGCGTGTTCTTTAGGGGTCACTTGGAGATCTATTCTGAATTTCCTCAGCAAGGAGGCACACGCTGTTTCAGCGAAGGGTATGCCACTACTCCGATGGACCACTGGTTTGCTATTGTGTCTCAGCAAGGAAGCATGACAAAGCGTGACTGCTAATATCATGTTTAAGTATAGCTGGAGATAGATATTAAATCAGTAATGCTATGGAGACCGAATGCCCACGACCGCAGTTTGCAGTAAAATCATCAGCTTTCATATGACTATGTCTATAGGAATTTGTAGCTGGAAATAAAGTGTTAAGTCTTTGCTTCAGTTCTATGGTGATGATTTTTATCTCTTCAGGTAACTGCTCATAAAATAGCGGATAATAACCTTGCTCAATGTTAAATCCATTACCTGTTATTGTTACACATTAATTGGCCAATTTTCTTTTTTTAGCTATATTGACATAATGGAGACAAGTTAATGTGTCCTCATGCTGGTTAATATCAAACGTCCTATTACCTTATCCTCTTAGTTGCTGAGATAGTCCCAAAGCACAGAAAACATAAAACGTAGAGCTGAGGGTAAAAATACATTCAGCACCACGGAACATGGGAGGATTCTGCATGCAGGCAGTTTATGTCGTACCACACGACTCTTCCACATTTGTAATAGCTCTTAGAACGAAGTACGTATTCACTTTAACGAAGTAATTAATTTTAATGGTATCCCTCAGAGTGAGAATTGTCAGGTTAGATCTCTGAAAATTCAGGATGTTCTTCTATAAACACCCTTAACTGCTGCCATATTCAAACCACCAGAGATAAAAAGTTTTACGGTGACATCTGTTAGGATTATTTGTAGAAAAGAACATTCCATGCTCGCACCTGAGCTCCAGATGGAAAGAGCCTTTGTGTTGATAAATACCGTGTTCCTATTCGTAACAATGGTTTCTAGACCTGGAGGATCAAAGATACTGGACTCCCCTGAGTCTGCCGGCTGACTTCCCCTGGTAGAGCAGGAGAAATA
This sequence comes from Phalacrocorax carbo, assembly GCF_963921805.1. Taxonomy (NCBI): domain Eukaryota; kingdom Metazoa; phylum Chordata; class Aves; order Suliformes; family Phalacrocoracidae; genus Phalacrocorax; species Phalacrocorax carbo. The sequence goes on along the minus strand of NC_087532.1, from coordinate 1,932,328 downwards.
AGGCGATACACGATAGTGTTTGCAACAGAGATAACCATGCTGAACAACAGGTTTTGAACCCAGCACGGAGGCAGTGCTCTGAAATATCAGTTGCGTTCCTCTTCGTTTGAAAGTAACTGACTGGTTCAAGCAACGTTTTACCTTGGAAAGAGGCAGGCGGTTCTGAGATTATCAGTCCTTGCATTTTTATTCTGCTTTCTGGCTGCATGAAAAGTAAATAGCAGCAAGGTAGAAGGGACTTCTTTGTGTTCTCTTCCTAAAGCTTATAAAACACCTAAATAAAGCAAAAAAAGGAGCTAGGCTTTTAGAGATGGGTATTTTGGTAGATGCGATCTGTATCCCTCTTGGGAAAGAGATGGTATTTCCATCTATTCTTTTCATGTCCTACCTGACATGTCACTTTTGAGATCAAAGATGAAAAGCGTGAGAGAAATAAACTTGGAAAAAACCAGTTGCTCTGCTTCATAATATCACCAAACTGTGTTGCCAAGAAATTAGTGCTCTGTTGCCGTGTGACAAGCTGTTTGAAGTCGTAGCTGCCATTTCCAAAATTAAGGGCTTTGGAAAATGGAGGGTGTTTTACCTTTTTCCTAGCTAATACGGTGCCTATTTATGAACATTGCCCTTGTTTACCTGAGACAGAAGTATGCAGCATCAAGCATTGCAGTACATCGAGGGATAGCTAGGAGAATGAGGTGGTCTTCTGGGTGCAAGAATGCCAGCAATCCTACACTGTGATTGGATCTATGGGGACATAAGCTTCTAGATACATAACTGAGGTTTTAAGTTTTTGAATATGGTAATAACATGTTAATTGTCAAATTTTTTTAATGACAGAATAGGTAACCCCATTGGTGAGTCCCAGGGGTAAAGTTAACTCACAGTATATTTGAAAGTTACCTTATAAGCCTGTCGGACTCCTCCATTATCTGCAATATTTTCTCCTAATGTGCTTATTCCACTGATCTGTAAAAGAATAATCATTCATTTAGTCTTAGCCAGTAACATTAGCAGCCCTAAGAAGCACAAGCTGAAGCAGTCATGCATCATGGAAAGACAGTCATGTCTGGAACAGAGGGAAGCAGTGACTTTCTGCTGGGGCAAAGAAAGGAGAGAATGAAAATAAAAAGTTAGTAGGCTAAAAGCTGTAGATTAGAGAGAATATATGCAAGCATAACATGAACAGAATATGGGCTGCTGGGCAGAACATATGCTAGCAGGACTGGCAAAATACAGTACCAAACACCAGATTTCCTGCCCCCTTGCAAAAAAACCCTCAGAGGGTCTGGCAGCAAAAGCACGCGTGGGCCCAGTTCACCATTAACCCAATCGCACACAGATATTGCTGGTTTTCTAGGCTACACTAGTATCCCTAATTTACAAGAAACAACCCTTTTATCTTATTTCCAGAACAATTATCCTATAGCATGTGGGGTTTTGTGCTTGTTGGCTGTAGAGATTCTCCATTTACATTCATTATTTTTCTATATAAAAAGCCAGTGGTGTGGAAATGGTTGGGTTTACCCACATTTTGTCCTCCAGCCAGCTCCCATGTGTAGTTCCCGTACTGATAAACCATGCAACGAGACTGCTCCTTGAAATGCATAGCTGAGAAATTGCTCCACCAGTCAAACATATTTCCATCTTTATCAAAATTCCTACCTGTATGAAAATCCAATAAAAAAAGAAAGTTTTGAGTGAGAGTATGTTAGAGCAACCGTTCTTCCAGCGAGGCACCTGTTACTTTTTAATGTTAGAGCTGCACTTCCTCCCTTCTTTCCTCCTTTGATTTAAATGGTCTGTGCTACAGAGATTTATCGGAAATGGTTTTGGCACAGTTGATTCTCCTTTGGCACAAGGGAATGATCAATTGTGGTCCTTTCATCTCTATTATTCCGTGATTTCCTGTTCAGTCAGCAGCCCTGACTTCAGTTATAGCACTATGGCCTAGTTTTATTTCAAACTGGATTATGCAGAGATCACGTAACAAAACTTACCACCACCTTTGAGGTGTCTAAGGTGCTTATTCTGCATGTACACTGTGTCCGTGTGACACAACTGAGGCTCGTAGAGAATTACTTTGCCACAGCAAGAGAAAGCTGGAATTGCAGTGCTGGTGTTTGCGTTCTCAGCTCTCTGGCTAAAGCACGCTTTTTATTTGCTACGGATGTAGATTTCTGAGGCTGTATTACGTGCTTATGTGTAATCTGCACAAGCTTGAATAACATAAAAGTACCACATTGAGTAAAACCCGTGTAAAAGAAGTTACTGGCTTATGGCATCAGAGGTGAGTTTTTGCCCCAAATTATTTTACACAGCATTCTAGAAAGACAATAAAGTCAACTTATTTCAAATATTCATGTTGAAAAAAATAAGTCTCTTGTGGTTTCCTGACACCACTGACAGCTCATCTACCCCAGGAATGTAGTTCACAGATTTCATTTTACTTCAGGAGCCAGCATATCTGCTTGCCTTGTGTTTCCGATGTGACGGTGCTGTAAAAGTAACAGCTTTTCCTGAGAATGGCCACTGACTCTATTTTTAACATCTGCTTACTTCTGGTGTGACCTGCTTGGTTCCTGAACCGCTCACTGCCGAGCGTTCAACAGTGTGCCCGTACGCTCCCAGAGAGTGACTTAGCGGGTACGAGCTCCTGCGTGCGCCGATACGTCAGTCGCAGCAGTGTGTAACTCAATTTCTTACAGTACAATGAAAGCCACCGAAAGAATCATGTTTTCTCAGTTATCTTCTCACCGTTGTCATCAAACCCATGAGTAATTTCATGCCCAATAACCATCCCGATCCCCCCAAAGTTCAGGGCTTGTGGTTGGTGTTTGCTGAAGAAGGGGGGCTGGAGAATCCCGGCAGGAAAAACTGCAAAGAAGGGAAGAGAGAGGGAGATACTGTGAGGTAGCTTTATTTCTGCATACGTCGCAGGCAGGTTGTGCGCTTGGTTTAATGATTGGGAAGGAACATAAAATATAAAATGATTAGAAACAACATCATGCCTCCTCACGTGAAATTGTTTCTCTTGATAAATGGAACGACACGTTAATAAAGGTTTAATTTTGCACATCTGCAGCTACAATATCTCCTTGTTTACGATGCAAGCGTCATTTACGTTTCAGCTTCAGCCTAACCTGGTCTATAATGTAGGCTGCAGCAAGACAAGAACAAAATGTTTAGTAACTGTCTATTGGAGATAAGTACAGTTTGTGTTTAAGAGCCATTTTATAGGGGAACTAATGGATGTTTTATTGCTTTATTCTTGTTAAAAGAAAGGTTAGCAATCACGTGCTGATTATCAACAATACTCAGTGCGTAAAACATGCACTGTAGTAATTCCAACAGGCCGCCAAGTGCACTGGGATGCCAGGCTGGAGCGGGGGGGCGGGCAGTAGGAGCTCGACGCTCTCCCTTATAGCCTTATATAGAACCAATGGGATTTAGTCTGCATCCCATAAGGTGAAAAGCATACATACTTTTAGAGGAATTAAGACCGCAAACAATAATTCTAATACAGTACTTTCTAAGAAGTGAGTTACTGAAAATATATAGCAAATGCTTCATTTAGAGACTATATAGATGGTTTTATCTGTACAAGTTTGGGGAGAAATATGTAAGACAGAAGCAGGAAACTGAAAGTAGTGTGGAAAATTATTTTCCTTGACTAGAGGCAGGAATAAACAGGATTTAACCAACATCTACAACATTGTGGATAGCCATGCTTGGATTTTTGTTTTGCATACGCATCTTTGAGTTGCTTAAATGAGTTACTTCCATATTACTTAAAAGGGCAAAGTTGTAGAGCAACCAGTCATCTTTAAGACCCGAGTTCCCTGCCTGGAAAGCTGGCTCACAGCTGATTACGATCAGCATAAAACGACTGTGGATAAATAGGGAGCCTGAGCTTGCCTACAAGTATAGCTCTGGGATGATACGTGCTAGCAAGCTAAAGGAGTATCCTGCTGCGGCTGAAGGGCTGGTTGCTGTTTTTACTGTACCTACAATGTGGAGGTAAGTGGAAGCTACACAAATGGAAGACAGCTCTTTCTGATGAGGCTAAAGAGCTAAATTATGAGTACTTTGGATGTTTCTGCTTTTAGCAATTATTTAAGTTTTCCCTTGTGACTGTTGCTTGGTTGGGTTGTTTTCCATTTCTGGCCTTTGCCCTGGGAGCAGGATGCTGTCTGGCCTAAAAAAGGCACAGATTTTTTCCTCTTATGGTATTTGGCACCTCTTGGGCAGTAGCTCTTCTTGGCAGTCTAGGAATTTGAATATGCACTGCTTACTAGAAATTACTTGGTTCCTCACTTGTTTGGGCTGCTTAGAATTCAGCAAAGACTCTGCAGTGCCTGCAGGCTTAACCTGAATTTGTGGCCACCTGCACCAGCTCAGAGATAGGGAATGTGGGGAGCCAGACAAGTTCACTATGTTGTAAGTCTGAAGATCATCTTCTCTGCTAAGAACAAGAAAGGTTTTAGCAACCCTGCAAGAAGCCTCATATCTGACATTCTATACGCAGAGGTAGGTTTCTTCAGTCTGGTGTGCCTCTTACCAATGTAATTCCAGTACCATCTGTACAGATAGCAAACTGGAGAGCTGCCCATATGTTTGTCAGGAATGTGGAAACATGAGTACAAACAGCCCAGAACACACTGTGAGCATTCTCTGGTTTCTGAAGCTGGCAGTCATATAGTAGCAGTTACTGTCTCAGGCTCTCAAACACAAGGCTGTTCCAATTACAGTATATAAACTATGCCTGCCAAGCGTGGGGGGGTGCAGAGCTGAATATTCATCCACAAAGCGGCTGCCTGAAAAGAACAGCCTGCCTGCCTTACCCGGAATTTCCATAAGGGCACAGGCAAGTTTGCCTCTGGATAGCAGACTTGCACCCTTGTGGCGCAAAAAAAATCATTAATTGGTTCCATACAGCTGTTTAAAATGGTTTGTAAACCTACCTATCTGGTTCCGATTGGGGGAATAGAATGCATTGACCACTGCAGCTCCAATTATCCATCTAAAAATAAATGTTGCACACAAAGTTAGTAATTATTTTTTTAGACATTCTTTTTATTGAATTATTACTATTAAAAATGCAGGCTGCATGTAAGGAAAGGATTGATGTAGGGAAGAAGGGTGCCACTGAACACAGCTGTTGAGAAATACTAATACCAGGAAATAACTGGTGTCTCATTTATGGGCACCTTTCATCCAAAACAATGCCAAGTTAAAGTGAGAAATGCTTTTGCTCTTGAATGTTCAACAGCCACATTGGGGCAGAATGTGTTAAGTGTTCACCAGCTCATCTTAACACTGTGTGAGCTTGAAAATAAATGACTAGTTTACACTCAAAAGAAAGTTAGCATTTAGAAGACATTTTGAGCAGCAGAAGGCAGTTACTCAAACTGGAAGTTGAGGCCAAACTTTGATTATTCGGTTTTAATTTTTCCAACAGTCAGATATATAAATGTCTGTATTTGGAGCCCAATAATTCATAGATAATAAGTGTTAACTTTTGGAGAAGTAATTAAGTACGCTACTTCTGGAAACTCTCTCCAATAGCTTGATAACTTTTTATTCTTTGTATTTCTCTTTCTCCTCCCCTTCTACCTCTGACAAATGCTTCTAGTCACCATGCAAAAACAGCCTGAAGCCATGCACTCATAAGTATTCCGCAGCATCAGCCCAAGGTACTCTTCTTCCCACATCTCTTGTCCTTAATGTGTCTTGTGATGCCCTAGTTGCGGTATCCGCTGTTGCTTTGACACAACTGCTTGCGGGCTGCTCTGGAATGAAATCAAACTTCCTGCTGAAGGAATACAGCTCATGTCTATCGCTTTCAGTGCTTGAAAAGCTGGTTGCTCTGGGCTAACAGACTCGAGAGGACTGTTCCTCCCAGCCTGGGAACAAGACGAAGCGGTAGAAATGGCTTGTGCTGGTGTTGCCACTAACCTGCGTGTAGCACGTGCATAGAGAGGGAGTAGGAACCTGTTCCTGAATTCAAGGGGGTGCTTGAGAATTTTCCAGAAGAGTTCTGCTCTGAAGGCCAGTCTGTTGTGAAAAAAGTCTCCTTGGCATGCCTGATATATGAAATGTTTGTAGCTGGCCAGGTAGCTTGTAATAACTAACCCACCCACCTTCCCCATACCCCCCAAGAAGGCTATGATTATGAACAATGGCTAACTTTCTTAATAGCATTATCTAATCATTGAAATCAGCAATATTAGTTATATACTTTTCCTTCAGTTTAATTAAACAGTGATCTGGGGTGAAAACTGTTTTTATGGCTCCTTGGGGACCCCTTCAACCCACTGGACAGACATCACTGGGAAGATGTAGCTCATCACATAGAAAAAGTGCAAGTTATTGGTATTTCATATATCATCGAGCTACCAGACTAAGGAGGCCTAATTCATGCATCTATGAAAAGCTTCCCACACACAGGCTTTAAGCCACATGTGGAATGAGGAGAGGTACTGGGAATTTTGGCAAAAGGGCTACCATCCGTGTCTGTAGACAGATGGTAAAAGGCAGCAGTGATCTGTAACAGTTTGTGGGTTAAGAACACCAATGCTGTGCAAAGCTTTTTGCTATGAAGAGCACCATGATTAATTCCTCAAGAAATGAGGAAATGGACAAAACGCTCTGTATTTAGATGACTGATCACAAAATTCCCTTGGTGCAGAGCTCATCAGTAATTCACCGGAGGTTTCTAAGTGTCTGTGTTGTGCGCTCACGTTTTGAGTTAAAACTGCTTCACAGGAAGAGGGATAGAAAAAATGAACAGGCTTTGCAACAATTAATTTAACTAATGCTTCCCTTTGGAGAGTTTTTGTTTGCTTGTAAAATAACACAGAGTTACTAATATTTTGTGAAAGGGTGTTTGAAATTCTTACTGGAATCTACTTTCCTTTGTCTTAAGATATTCTCTTCCAGCATCACGCTGGCTGGAAGCCTACAGGCGAACAGCACATCAGATTGGTATTAGCTTTCTTATTTCTGCCTTCCCTTACAGGGTATCTGTCACTAATGTATTCAGCAGTAGCTTTGCCAGCCAGCTTCCTGAGCTGGGCACCTCCCACGCAGCTAACTGGACTATTAAAAGTCCAGATTGGCTAGCTCGTAGCTCTAGAAATCAGGTCATATTCCAAGGCATTTGTTGCTGAATGTGCAAGCTCGGGCTTCTGGGGCATATCCATGTCATGGGCCTGGCAGGAGCTCAACTGCACTTGAAGGACTGGAGGGGTTGTCCTGGTGATGGTGTGTACTGATGCTTCTTACTGGTTAGTGACGCCAACTGCTCACCTTGGAGCTGTTGGTAATAATTTATGAACGTGCTACTTCTGATTAAGACTAGCACTAGGTGAGGATTTGCCTAAGGGTAGAGAACCGTGAGGTAACAGACAGGGCAACACAGGCTAAGGCCTGAGGCTGACCCAGGATGCCTTTGTGGAGTCAAAGGAGGGATCGTGAAGCAGCCAAACCCGCACCTATGGCAGGCACTGCCTGAAAAATACACTTACGCTTTACCAGGCGCAGTGTGAAGTGATCAGCTAGAAACGGACACAAATTAGATCGGTGCTAAACTTCCCTGAGATTGGGCCTATTTCAAACAGAATTCTGGCCAGAATATTTTAAGCCTTTTTTCCCCCAGTTATAAATTTTCAGAGGTTCTATGATATTGCTTATCTCCTTGCTGAGTTGACAGGAATATCTGTCACTGCTTTTGTGTTAAGTAGCTTCAATGTAATAACGGAATGTGAAGCAGCTTGATGAAGGATTAGAAAGATTCCAGGAGAACTGGATGAATTCCTCCCACAAGACAGGAGTTCCAAGGAAATAACTTAGATCTCAGGCATAAGCATTCTCAGCCATCCACAGCTTATGCCTTAAACACGATAACCACTATTCCAGAATCTACACTGTGTCTATAGCATGCGGTCTGGAAACTCACATATCTTGATCAACTCTCTCTCGAAGTTTTTTCAAGCTCTTTTGGGCTCCAGCTCTCAGGTTTTCCAGAATGTTTTCAAAGTAATTGTGTTCACTGAAGTTTAACTAAAGAAACAGATATCCAAGTATATTAGTAAGCGGTGCGGAAAGAGGAATTCCTCATGCCACTGGATGTATCTTCTAAAAAATGTTGTGATGCAAGATATCACTTAATTAACTCTCTGCATGCATTTATTTACAAAATCCTCAACGCAATCGTGTTCGTATGCTGTCCAGTCACTTGGAACTGACAGTTGCACAGGGATAAGGATTCCAAGTGGCAAGAAAATAAAGGTGGGCTTTTATATTGGGGTACTTATCGAGGTACGCACAGCATACTTACGTTGGCATATTCCTGATCTAGTTTTTCATTCTGATCTTCCAAAATATAATCTGGATAGCCAATTTGTTCTTTAATTGCCATTGCCTAGAAGAAAAGAGTTTAATGTTTCCTCTTAATTGTGGAGTGTTTTTTAAGTTTCAAAAACATATAGTTCAAGTTCTTTATTGCTATTGTCCACCTGTTTGTGAGAAATTGGATGCAAATATTGTTTTTTGTTTTGACCTTGTTCAAATGCACCCTGTTGTCTAGTGGGACTCTTAATATGCAACATGCAGTCTTCACCTCATCTCCTGGTGTCCAGCCACTCTGGTAGACTTGCAGACCCTACAGCACACTCTGACAGGGACTGGGCTTAACCCTCATTTAGTACCTTTCTTTTTTTTTTTTTTTGGAACAGCTATTGGAACAGTGCTGCTGGTCCTAAAGTCAATGAAAAGTTTGGAAAGTTTTCTTTGGGGGATTGCATCGCATTCAGTTGTCAGTCTAGTTGATGCATTGGGTGCTGCCATCTTTCATTTATAAAGTGGTTCACAAGACTCATTAAAGGAAATACAAATGTATGTGAGTTAACAAAAAGGGTTAAAAAGAAAAGGACAATGTAATAGAATAATGAATAACAGGACAGTGAACATCAAAGGTTTTTTTCTCTCATTTTTAGAGGAATTGGGAATAGTGATGCTACAAAATTCCAAAGATTTCATATTCATGACAGAATACTGAAGTTCCTTATCTCTGACCTTCTCACGAGCCTTCTCCTTAGATGTGTCATCCATCCACTGTAACTCATCTAAAGTCTCAATGAATGCTTCACGAATCTTATCTATTAAATCTCGGACCTAAAAGAGAGGCAGTAAGAAATTAATCATTCAAATGGTATTTTTCCCAGTCACAGCTAAGGAGGGGTGAAAAGCTTCCCACCGAAAGGTGATGTCCCCCAGTTCTATGCTCTAAAACATGGTACTTGGCATTTAAGGGCATAAGAACTCCGTTATGATGCTTTCTGACTCTTGGCTGATTGATATCTTTAACAGCCAAAATAGGTTGGGAGATCAGGTGGAGGGGAATGGGCACTGCAGACACTGCAGATGTACAATAGTATGAAGGGTAAACTACATACCATCCTCTTGCTCTCACCAGCAAATGTCTCCCTGACATACATTGCTCCCACTGCGTTCTCCATGTTGTTGTTGACATAACTCACACACTCCCTCCAGCGGGCTTCTTCCAGTGTCGTCCCGTAAAGTGCCTGCAACGCAAAACACCACAGGATTAATTCTGCCTATGCATCTTTTCTAAATCATTGCCTGAAGAGGCGGTTAACCCAAGACAAAGGTTTCCATTGTTGTGATTGCTGTTCTTGGATTTCTTTGGGGATTACATGACATAATAATGTCATTGTATTGGCACGGACTTGTTTTGGTGACTGCAGGACTCCCTTCCAGTACAGTAATCTACCATTGCTTTAGGAAGAGAGGAAATACCTTCCTGTAGCTGGCCCGAGCATCCTTGAAACGCCGACTCAAGCTGCTGACTCGATCAATTACCAATCGCCAGATGAGGTAGTTCTGGATGGTGCTGTGTAGGAAAGCAAAAGCTGAGTTCAATCCCCTGTAAAAAGCAACACTAGTGCAGACAGTCAGAGGGGGATCTTAATTTTGAATAAGAAAGCAACTGGCTGCTGCCAGTCATCAGTTTCATACTGTTTACAGGTGACTAGTCTTATTTAACAGACTGGCTAACTGTAGAGGCATCCAGACCGAGGACTGCACTACCATGTCTGTTCAGTGATTCATTAGGGTTTTTATTTCTCTACTAGAGTATAACAAGAGCTAAGCCTGTGACGTGGTTTTCTCTTCCTAGTTAACCTTTTCTAAGCGTGTGAGCAGGTGAGATGCCCAGTACCGCAGCACTTTGGACCGTAGGACATTGAAGGCATTACCCATATTGTTACAGTGAAGTGGTGTCACTTTTCTCGGAGAAGCTCTGGCAGAACTAGCAAGCGGGCTCAATAATTTACATTTCCACAATACTTCTGTAACTTTTGTTTTGGATATTCTCCAGTTCCTTTACCTTGCTGAGTACTTTGAGATAATTGCTTTCAGCTCTTGCAGATAGGGCATGCCGTATACAACCACCTCTTCTTCTGGGTCTACCTGAACACTCACGGAAGACATGACACCTTGGATGAAGAAGGTCCAGTTAAATTCCTAGGCAGACAGAAAGACATACCAATGCCAGTAACTGTCTGGACTTTGTACAGTCTATGAGATTGAATATAGTTGTAGTGCTGTTCAGTAGAAAAATGCTTTTTAAGAGATTCTGAAGACAAGATTAAGAACGGGAATGATTATGTCCCTCTTTGTTTCATCACTGAAATTCGCAAGCCATTTCCAACTGACATGGTAATAAGGGGAGGCTGAAAGTATTAAACTGCTCATGAACCACTTACATTCAATGCAAACTTTTCCTGTAGCTCTTTTAAGGTCATTTTGTTGTACAACAAGGTTACATCATGCCTTTCTTCTGCTGGGGTGGTTGCCTGAAGACATTAACAAGGTTATTACTAGAATCAGCTGACCCAAGTGTCAATGGCTGAAATCACATGCATGCATGTGCACATCTACACACTCAAATAATATGCAAATAAAACAATTTATTTTGGAAAAGAAAGCTCATTTGATGGTGTCCAGTCCTGCTTTCTAAATGTCAGTACAGGAACTGAGGCCCTCCCCTCCTCCCCCATTCAATAATGTTTCAGTAATATGTTGAGCCAAGTGGTTCCCTCTGTTCGCTTCAGAATGGAAGACTAAGCTGCCTATTTTTTTAGGGTGCTTCAGACTTCTAAGGATGCAAGGGAGCTAGCCCTGGTGTTATCATAGTGAACCTTTAGCAGAAGATGGAAGTTTCCTAAAGCAGGATAATCTAAAAACAAATATGCTAGGACCAGAGCAGACACAGCAGCAGTGTATACAGTAGACATAATCATATACACAGAGGCCCCGATTTCTGGGCTGCTCACAGTATACCAAGTCTTCTTCCCTCTAGGCCATGAGTTTCTGGCTGTGTTGAAAACTGCTGCACAAAAGAACAGGAGACTCTCCCCCTCATCCCTTCCCCCCCAAATCCCGAGTTGTTCTTGATTTCTGTACTCACGTTTGCAATCTCTGTTTCAAGCTCCATAACCTTTGCCATTTCCTCCTGGACAAAAGAATCGTCTTTAGACATATTCTTGTCTTCCCGGATCATTTTGGCGATGGTGATCATGAACTGCAGGTAAGCCTCTCTCACCTGTGCATGAGAAATGGGACATGTGTGCAGCATTGCGAAGAAAAGGTTTGCTGTCTGTCATTTGGCAAACCACCCTTCTTGTTATTTTAGCTTTACAGCATGCTGTGAAGAAGTTTGGCCCAGGGGTCACAGCCTCTGCCTTTGTCTCCAACGCAACACTCCCCCCTCCATTGTTCTTGTATTCTTTTTCTACACTAATAGGTACTATGGCAATACTTCGGCCCTCGGTTCATCCTGGAACACCTTGCGGTGCAGTTGACAGTCTCAAAATATGTAGTGAAAGCAACGCTTCCCGCTTGTCTGTGTGATCCAACTCCCTGGCGTTCTGGATTAGAATGACTACTTGAGCAAAGAGGAAGCTCTGTGCTTTCAGTTACGCTACGGGAATAGTGCTCCCTACTAGCCAAAATATCAGGGTAAACATGGAAGGCTTAAGTTCTCTGAAAGAAACACTGTCAGTCTTGTGAACTCTCTGCTTTTACTGTCTGAAAGAGAAGTTCTGTGTCAGATGGTTCCCAATGATACCTTTGCTTTATTTCTAATAGGAGGGTATGGCTGTGATTTATGCCTCTGAATAGACTTTGAAAAGATATTTGGCTGCTGAGGCAGTACTGGTCTCTGATGCAGGAAAGCTTAATACTACTTATTCTTCTTGCACCCTTTTCTTCCTACACAGACCTTGGAAATCAGATAAATACAGTAACTGTTGTGAAATTGAGTCTGGGCACTTACACGATGATGATTTGAGTTTTTAGGCTGAATGCTGAGGCGTTAATCAGGCCAGACTCCCACAGGCCTCAGTATGAGTTTTGCCAAAAGATGCTGGACTAAGCACAGGGGGAGTTTGGGTCATCAGTTTGGTTCATTGTCTGTGGGAAGTGAGCTGTTAAATACCAAATAAAAAGGGGTTGTGTCTCCTCCTTAGTCATTAAGATTAAAAACACAGCCTTAGCCCTTCTTCCTTATAGCTTCAAATCAAAACTATATTAAGCCATGCTGGTTTTCTTTTGCTACTTTGGGATCATCTATGTAACGTACCCAATTTTCTACCTCCTACAAGTCAGTAGAAGACTGACTTCCATGCAGTGATGCATAAATATCCCTCTTTTCTACTGTAAGTGCCACTATATAGGTGAAACTTGCAGAATAGAATCCTAGTTCCAGCAGCTATCTGCAGTTCCCAGCACAACTATGTGGAGGTTGTTTTGTGTCATGAGAGAGATTAACAGAAGTTGGCAGTAGACAAAGCTGTCCAGAAGGTGTGGACACAATCTCATAAAAACTTCACAGGGCTATATTTTAGACTATATTATATCTGAGAATAGAGTCTTACTCTGAAGTAAGAAAAAACCCCTAGTCTCACTGATGTTATCATCTGCCTTTACAGCCAGTAGACAAAAGAGTCTAAAGTGCTGATTGTTGTGTCTCTATTCCCTTCCATTCGTGTTAGGAAAATTGGTTTGATGTTAGGCTGCAAATACTCTTTGTTAGTATGACATAATTGAGGAAAAAAATGTACTAGAACAGTAGTTTCATCTTGGAAACTGATAAATTATCTGGCTGTGTTTGCAACAGCTTTCTATGTATTTACAGAAACCCCCACATTTTTGCTCTGAGCATTGGCAGAGGAAAGCAGCCAGAAAACAATCTCTCACGTAATTTTGGGGAAAGGGAAGAGTAAGTGGCAGCAGTTTCTGACTAGCAGAGTATCTGTTCCATTGATGTAGCTTTTGCTGCTCCACGTAAAACACTTTATTTTTAACTTTTTTTCCCATAAATCAACATGTGAAAAAGTCTGAATACTTTGGTGTTCAACAAAATGTATTTTGGGGCATTGTATGTTCAAATATGCTCCAGCATGACAATTCTTCTCCCATACTTATAATCCATCTTTCCAGTATCTTGTAAAATATTATCTAGAACCAGTGGCTTTAGAAGAAGACAAAAGCAAATTCAAGATAACCTGCACTGAAAATATGAACCTATCCTTCAAAATTAGACATTGTTTAAGCTATAAAACATGCTGATCTTATCTTCCCATAACCTTCTCATCTGTATGAATTGGCCAGTTCTGGGGAGGCTTGATATTTATTCAGTCCTTTTGTAAACTCTGCTACTTTTTTTCCTAATTACGCCAAAATGGTGTAATGAATGTCACAGTCTAATTCTGGTTGTTACATGACATGAAGAGTCGTATCTGAGTTTTCCAAAACACAAGAATAAGTAATAAAGATGTTTTAGTAGCACATAATAAATAAATTACAAGGAATACTTACTCTTTGGTAGTTGCCCCCATTAAAGTAGTAATCCCTGGATGGCATTCCTAAACTTGGCTGGTCAATCTGAAGGAAATCATATTTCTTTAGTTAGTGATGAACAGGAACAGGTGTTGTCCAACGGTATCCGTGAAATGCTGTGTGTGCCATCCTGTCAGTGTTGGAGTGACAACAGTACGCTCTTACCAAACAATCACAGAACTTTAGCTTTCTAGGAACTGGGGTGAGATGGAAGGTACAACTTTTGTGTCTGGATTTCTAGATAAGGACAGGATGGATACTTAGTGTGGGTTGTTAAGCACAATCTTTCGGTAACCATTGAGACCTAAGAATAAATTCAAGCAATTACCAAAAGAAGTTGCTTGAGGGCTAGACTTCATGCATAAGCATAAATAAACAAACTCTAAAAAACTATTTACATGTTCTAAAAACATTTCCTGCTATATATTAAACCTCACCATCATATTGCAAGTCACAAGAATTTACAACCCTTAAGTGGTATAAATCAGTGAAAATCGATCCATTGATTGAATTCATTCTTATTTTCTTTTCATTGATTTTTTTTCTTATTTCTTTAACTGCAACAAAAATTATGCTACCATAAAATGTTTCCCAATAAGACTTTGAGAAGGATCTGCCACTTGGGGTATAGTACTGTTGCACTGACTTACAGAAAACTAATCTGTACGCAATGTAAATAATTATCCATTATGATTCTGGTATGTAAAAAATTCCTTGTTTTTTTCTTACATAAATGATGTGTCTGCTGGAATCCCGGTCATCATTCCATACAAACATGTCAATGAGGACACGTTTGTTAAATCTGGAGTTCATTATAGAGAGTTTTTCTTCCATGCTCCAGTTTGGCTCTGGGAGATAAAAGGGAAAATATACAACACTTAGCAATATGTGTCAGGACCGATGCAGTTGTATAGTTTGCAAGCTTATTGCTGAAATGGTTTAGAACCAAACCGGGCATGATCTGAGAATATTTGTACAGGACACTCCTATAATGGCTAGAAATTGCTAGGATGTTCTTACTGGCCTTATCTGTGTCAGTGATGTATAGTAATTGGTAAATTTTCATCTATAGCTATCTATAGGCAATAGCCTATGCACAGTATAAATCACCGTGACCTTGCCTAGTCAGGTAGTTCTGCTCCAAACCCTAATTCATATGCAAGCATTAAAACACAGCTATACTGGTTCTATTTCTTTTGTTTTCATTATTAATGTTGGTCCTTTAGGTTTCCTGACTGGCTTAAAATGCACACTGTTCATGAACGAGACTTTGTAATATGGGTATTAAATTGCTATTATTGTCTCTATACAGATCAGTGTGCTAAATATATATGATACCCTGACTTTTGTTTATGAAGAAAAAGTTAAAACGAAGGATCTAATTCAATGACAGTAGCCTCTTCAGTGCAGTAAATAATTCTGGTTTAACACTACTGAACTCTCTCAGGCACAGCATTACCTTTGGTCTTATTCCAGTCTGCAGAAGCCACTGGCCAATCGCCAACCATTGTTAAGGCCTCTAGTAGAGGCGATGAATCTCGTTGCTCTATAAGACCTGAAAAACAAATACTATATTGTTTTCATAGGAAAAAAGAAAAAAACAAAAACAAACACCCAAAAAAGGTAATGGTCCTAACAGTTCACATCTGAAACTGAATTCTGTTGACTTCAGCACTGATTTTGACTGAATTGGTTTGGGAGGGATGAAACAGGACACACTTTTGCATTCAGGAGGGAAGGCTTTGCATTGATACCAGAGGCGTGTAACCAACACCCAGCCTTTGTGCATCCCAGAGTGTATATATTAAGCCTTAATGATGTACCAAGGCATCTTCATTCATCTGCAGATTAGCTTTCCAGGCAAGGTCATGCAGATTAGATAGCTGTTGACTGGACTTGTGCATAAAAGTACATTGGTGCTTTTGTACATTTGGTATTGAACAAGAGATTTAACAGAACAAGAAGAGACTCACTCTCATTCATGCATGACTTGTAAAGTATTTTAGCTTTCTGAAATGCTTCTCTGTCCCCTTGATCTGAAGTCTCCAGCACACCTGGGGAAGGAACCGTGGCAGTGAGATTTTTTTTTTTTGCCATGGAGAGCTTTGATCTTTTCATAGAAATCACTGAGAATTCAGGGCTATGATAAATACTTGTTACGGTAGGCTTCAATTACTGTGAAACTAGAGTGCTCTTTAAAGCAGCTATTAATGGAAAAACTGTCAGGAAGGAGGACATGCATACAGCTTGTCCTGCTCCTTTTGAAGTTAGTACCAAATCACCTATGGCTAATCTTCAGTGAGAACAGGATGTTCCCACAAAATGGGTGTAGTAAGAGATGTGGAGATTAAAGGACTAGAGAAAAAAAATCACAACCAACACTTCTCTGGAAGTTTATTTCTCTGTATAATGTGCAGTAAATAACATCTAAAGACAAGTGCATAGCCAAGGATAGAGTGGCCTCGTTCCTACCTTTTAGGATGATCTCCAGCTCGTCTCTCAGGATGTCAAAAATGCTGTATCTGGAACTAGTTTCTGGGATAACATGCCGGTTCAGCCAGCCCCCACAGGCATACTGGTAGAAATCCTTGCAAGGGTCAGCTGTTGGGTCCATATTCTGAATTATTCTAGCAGCTAGGTATCAAAATCAGAGAGTTGAATTCCACAGATTGCCCAGTAATCTCTGGGACTACCAGAGACTGTCAAGAAGCTGCTTGGCAAGAAGGCACCTTGCTTATGCTGCTTATAGCGGATAAGACTCATTCTCATGTATTATAACTCAAAGGATCCTCTTTTCTGTTTAAAAATGCAAGGAAGCACCTGACAGCAGACACTTGCACTGCAATCATACTGCTTTACAGAGGGAGCCTCTGAATAGCAGACTAATCCTCCCACAGCACTGTGCCTTACAGGTGTGAGCGAGCTGCCTGCGGTCCCCCCCGCAGCCCTAGCTTAGGTACCTGCCCACGAAATCGGTGTTTCCAGGGAGCAATCAGGAATGTCTGTGCTGGAGTGTTACCTCTGTTGAGGTGTACAAGTAGATGCCAAAAATAAGGTGAATAGCCCCATGTGTAGAATGCATTCTCTCTGGGAGAAAACTTGGTCCATGGGGATTCTCACGGCACTTCATAGATACAGACCGTGTTGGTCAATCCACATCCTAGAGGCTCAGGCCAGAGCCAGAGAACTGCTGACCACAGACCACACAGGCAATTTTAGTGTGCTATTTCCTTAGGAATGATACTCCTGGTGACAAAGAAAGCATGCAAAGGAGAATAGGGGTGTTTTGCTCAGTGCTTACACACGGAACTGTATTTGAGGAGAGCTGTACTTGCTGCCTTTGACAGTAATAGCAATGTGTATCTAGTCCAAGGGGAAACTCCTTTTCAACTCCTTCAGTCTTAAAGCCTGAACTATTGTTTACTCAGGTTCCGTAGGACCGACAACATGTAAAAACACCACCTCTGCAATAATCATTCATAGTAACGTCATTACCTGCTGTAATGCATCCAGGTGTGGTACATGTGTTGCCTGAATTGGTGCCATAGTGAGTGCCTGCAGGGAGAGGAATAAGAAAGCAGATCAAATTAGTTGTTTTGGAAAGAAATTGTTACCAGTGTCATTCACCAGCAGCCCGGCCTCAGGGACAGCTCTCTTTAGTTTTAGAGCAAGCGAGTGAATATTACTGCTAGTAGAAGATACCAAATGACAAGAGCGAAGAAATCTCTTATCTGCAGGCTTATGAGGAAAATTTATTGGAATCATTATTACAACAGTCTTGACAGGGAATTTTAACTTTCCTGGAAGGAGAATAAGACCAGGTTGGGTTTTTTTAGCTGCTATCTCCACAGTCTTTCTGATACGTACTGAAATGATGAGACCCCTTTCTAGACAATCTACTAAGATGCTTTGAGCATCTGAGCTCTTTCATGATCTTCAAAGTCATCGTGACTGAGAGGTTTAAACGGGGGCAAAAAGTCCATTGCTGGATTACTGATTTCACACTGTTTTGAGTCAAAGAGCAAATTTAAGAAATTATTTTTGCTTCTCTAAGGGGGTGGGGGGCAGGTAACAGGCTTGTGTTTGGTTGAAATTTCAGATGCGCCCTTCAAGGTCACTCCTTGCTGCTCAGCAGAGAGATTGCTCCCTCATCAGGAATGTCTGGGCTGATGAACTAGCGTACAAGGAAGGAGGTGATGGAGCTGTGTTCAAGTCTGCGTTCTGCCATTGAGACGAGCTGGACTCAAAGACGAGTCCCTATCGGTGATCTCAATGCATCTCAGTACTCCAAGTCGCCGATCTGAGCAAGCGTAGTACAGAATGTGCTAAGAGCCAATGGGCATACGAGTATCAGCTGTCTTCATTGTGACATGAGACACCTCTAGCCAAATACAAATTTTGTTGCGTTAAGACCTTGGCTCAGTCCTGTCGATCCCTTTCCTCAGTAGCCTGAAAGAAATCAAACTTAGGAGTTCCGGGGACCTTTATGACGTGCTGGTTTCAGCCTGCAGAGGAGGAGCGATGAGTGATGTGACAAGGACTTTGTGAGGGAGCAAAGGCAGTGAAGCCTTAGCAGGAACGCTTTGCTGTGACTTCTAAAATAGAAGAAAATTATGGGTCTGTATGCTCATTCCAGCAGAAGCTGGAAAGTATTATTCTTGGCTATTTTCTATTTTTGGCCACTTTGTCCTGGTTTGTGAAATTCTTCCGGTGAAGAGTCACCACAAAAAGCCTATGCACTTCTCATGCGTCAGCGGTGAGCTGAAACTGGAGCCGCTCAGTTCTTACTGCACAGCGCTCTCACTGCGCGGTGCTCTACACGAAATATACTGCTGCGAGTCTGGTGGCACCGGCCAGAGAGGTCTTGGTGTGGATTCAGAGCCATAGGTTCTGCTGCAGACTTACACTGAAGCGTTTGTACACGAACACATAACTTTTTTCATGGAGTACTAAAGTGAACGTGTTTGTGGTGCTGGTCACGTCGCTCTCGTGCGCTGCTCGCTATAGAATGGGAGCGGGAGGGATCGAAACCGTGCAGCCTGAGGAGTGGCCTTGGCCCCTGGGCACAAGAAAATCAATTTTGCTGGTTTAATTTCCCGTTTGTGAAACTGGACTAGGTTAGTATCTACTTACGTTAAATAGGGAATTACTTGGTTCCACACTGGAAAACAAAAACTTGTTACCCTTACTTTCCAACAGGGTTACCCATGTTTTTAAACTTCTTTTTTTTGATCCTTATGCTAGAATGTTTGCAGAAAAGAGTTACTAAAAAAATTCCTTCCAATGAAAACAAGTGTTTTACATGAGAGCAAACAAGATTACAGTAATTCAGATAGAAATAAAACAGTAGGAAAGAAAAGAGGGCTTTGAAGTTCATCAGTGGAAGCGACATAAAAAGCCCCCACTGTGATTGGGAATGTAACGCTCAGGGTTCAGCCGAGTGCCGTCGTGCTGCGTGGGAGTAGATCTGCATTAGAATAACTGCATGCCTTATTATAGTTTACTGTGTAGCAATCTGAACATGGGATGCGCAAAAGATGTGTAACAATGTGAAGCTTCACATGGAGGAGTTCAGGGTTTTTTTGGTACCGGATGAAGCTAAGCCCAATCTTTGGAGTTTCTTAAAGTCTTTAAAAATTTAAACAAAAACAGACCAAAAAAAACCCCAAAACAACCAAAACACCCCTAAAAAGCCAGGGTATTTCCAAAAGAAAAAAAAAATCCTTTTGGGGAAAAGAAACCAGTAGTTTAAAGGCACGTGGAAGGTCTCCATAAAGCAGACATCGCAATGGGCAAGGTGAGAAAGAGATACAGCATACTTGTAGTACAGCTGTTTCTCTCATCATTTCCCAGGAACCAGGGAGGGCTCAAATGAAGCCTTTTTTTTTTTTTTTTTTAATCAAAGCTTCTCTCTTTAATATAACCTGACAATGTCTAACTTCAGTTTCTGGGACCCAACTGCTTTCAACAAGATTCTAACTCCCCACATTCAAAAAAGCCCTTATGATTGTGAAATTGTAATCGAGCCGTATAAGCAGGGAAGCCAAATCTGTTTTGAAACCTTGGTGCACACTCGGGGCTCTGAAACTCTGCCACAAAACCAGATAATTAGAAATGGCTGGTGAGGGGCTCTCAGCTTACTTCTGAAAGTGGCCCCTTTGTTTTTTCCATCAATTACCTCTTTTATGCCTCAGTACCGTTCCTGACAAAGAACCAAGCCAACCTGACTCTGTGTGAGATATGACCAACATTGCCCTGTTTTACTTCACAATATATTTATTGGGCCTTTGCTCACTTGACTAAGGCTCTGTCTGCTGCACCTCTTGAACCTCAGATAACTACAAACAAATGTAAAACATACCTTCTAAAGTCTCAGCTAGACAACTCTATGCACTTCATTCTCTCAAACTACTTCGCTAAAAACAATGACCCCAGTTTTCAGTATAAATATAGGCATTTCTCTATGTATTTTTCCTCCGTGGTTAACTCTTGCTGACAGATTGACCTATAATGACATAGAGGCTTCTCCTTTGACATCCACAGACACAGACTGCTGCAAGTAGATACATGGAGGGACAACTCGGGTTGATGTTCTACAAAGCCTAAAAGTTGAAACAAAACAAATTTCTAGCAGGATTTAGATGCATGTGATGGGAAATTCCTGAATGTAAAATCGTAAGTGGGACCTGGGCTCATGTTTGATGATAATGCAAGATATGTAGATAGTGATTTGTAGCAGAGGAAAATCAGCACAGATTGAGCTCTGAATCCCATGTTCCCATGCCTGCATAGAAGTAAATAGATCAGTGGAAGTGTTTGTGGGGAATCAATACTTGTTTCCTCCCCTCAAACCTTACCTCCCACTTCTTCCACAGCCAAGTTCATCTAGGATCTAGCTTCTTACAACATTTCTTCTCTTAAAATGAATCACCCCATTTTCCCACCTCTTTCTTCTGAGATATAACCTTCCTTGGATTTACACTTTAAAACTATCAGAGGGACATCAAGAGAACAGAAATGGGCCAGAAAGATTTCTTCACTGGAACTACTTTGTGTAGTACTGAGTTCCTTCATGGCTTTCAACATTCAGGACCTCTGTAGTACTACCCTTGCGTTTTACTTCATTACGAGAGTCATGCTCTTGCTCTGTTGATAGTCTTGTAAGTAGAAAAGACCCACTGAACGCTCTGCAGGCTGAAGGCTTTCCTCACTTTGTCTGACAGAGCACCATCAGAGAACTGATAAGGGAGTTAAAGCTAAGCTTTAATGACCTTAGCTGTGGGACTGTTCCAGGTGGAAGAAAATGAGGGAACATAAGCACTCTAGACCCTGCTGCAGAGCTGGTCACCTGCAAAATGGCAGAGCTGCGACGTGCGTCAGAACTCCCTGGATTCACTGTAGAGAATTCTGTTGTCTTAATTTGACTTCACAAGAAGCCACCGAACAGTATTACATTTACAGGTCAGCAGCAGAGTATAAGAATAAATTCAGAGATCTGTAGAGCACTGTAGTCCTCTTCAGCACTTCATCTTTTGAAGGGCAATTTTTTTTAAATACAAGTTGCTTTTCACAGCCTTATTGAAGTTCCTTTTTAGACAAGAAAAGTGAATCAAATAATTCTGTACAGCCTCTGAAACATAGAGTTTACATTTCCTGTTTTCCCCCTGCGTGTTTTGAGGACCACAGATGGCTGGGGATGGCACACAGTGGGACAATTAGATCCACAGTAGTCATCAGGCAGTCAAGCGTGAGCTTTACCTTTCAGCACCGTATCTATTTCTGACACACATCATCTGCAGAAGCACTGTCAGCACTGCAAACTGCCTTTGTTGCTGTTTTAACTGTGAATTGTTTGCAAGAAATAATGTAATTGCCACATTTAGCTTCTCTTCCTCTGAGAGGGCTGTCTATCCCAGATGTCAGTGTCTTTGAATGGGCTCCATAACACAAGGGTTTGGTTTTTATTCCACCTTGCTTATGATTTCTTACTGAAGGCTTATCTATAAGCATGGCTGGGACAGAATTTCATGTGAGAATCAGTAAACTGAGGATTTGCCCACTTTTGCAGCCCTGTATGGCCTGTCACGCTACATTCATGATTTACACTCATGTAGCTCCCTCTGAGTAGACTCGAGAAGAGTCTTGCCACCCAAATGTCCCTTCATCATGACTTCTGTGTTAGCTGACACTTCTTTATAATCTCTACCTCCTTTGAATAGATGCCTCATCAACGATCATTCATGAAGTCAAACAATGACTAGGCATCGGTCCAGGAGACAGGCCAGATCTCAGCCACAACCTTCCCTTAGCGTGCCAGAGACCACTTTAGAACTGCCTCCAGTCAGCAGGTTCTTGCAAATCTATTATTCAAGTGCACGTTAATCGCATTCACAGCATAGGAAATGCAGGAGCACAATGTGACTTTTTGAAATCTACTCCCAGAACAAGGTGGTCTTAATCCAAGTGTGGTACTTCTCTTTGTTTGTAGCCTGCCTAAAAGGGTAGAGCATAGGTGCGTAAGCATGCCCTCCAGCTTTATATCAGCCTGTATAATAGATGTGAACAGTGACGACCTCTGGGGACGCAGGCACACACGCACAATCTATCTGCGAATCTTACTTGTGAGAAACCCTGCAAACCTAGAAGCCAGAATAAAATATCAATTAAACTAATAATGTGACTTCTGAGCCGTCAAGACCAGCAATTAGGTGAGAATGGAAGTTGTTTGTAACTAAGTTGTCTGGAGAAGTCACTGACTGCGACTTGATGTGTCAGCTGCAGTAAGTGTTGAAATGTTCTTCAGACTGTAACCTTTCCAACAAGTGATGAGATCTGGAGTTTAGTAAATAGTTGTAGAACATAGCTGAGAAAGAGCTGTGAAAAGGCTGCAAGATGTACGTGTGGGTGTGATGGAAAGATTGAGAGCATGGTGCATTCCGATTCAGAACCAAATTACTTCAGTTCTGTCTGCTTCCTTTCCTATGATCACCCAAATATTACTCTGCTACTCTTCCTATATTTTCTTTTAGCTTATTTAGACAAGGTTTTATGGGTATGAAAACTTCTTTGGATGTCAGAAATCCCCAAACTGCTTCTAGAACTATATAACTGCCTTGCTGTGAGAGCTTCAGTGTTTTTGTTGTCTGGGTATATAGATAAAAATCAGAGTCAGTATTAACATGTATTACAGGCATTATTGCCATAACCAGAGGCCTGTTTCACGCACCACAATGCTTTTCTGCAAGCTGTACACAAGCAGAACAAAAATATGCTCCCTGAACCACAAAGCATATGTATACCTTCGTATATAAAAAAGGAGAGAACATAAGGGAAGATGGGTAATCCTTTTAATTTTCCATTAGCTGAACAGATTTATTTTTCAGAAGCCTGCCTGGGTAGTGTCATCCTGATAAAGGTCATACGAAGATGAAGTGGCAAATCTGAATCTGCTCTTAGTAAACAATCCAGCATCCCATACACGTTTCAGAACTAACATTTGAATGAAATTAGAAATAAAGGAATCCCAAGGCAAGGATAACATTATTGGTTCTATCACAAGAATGCTGCTCAGCTACATCTTTTTTCCCTGTTGCTGTGTAGGCTTTATACTTATGTAGCTTTGAGCAACGTGTGCTTTTCACTTGGTAAGTCTAAGAGAAACTTAAGCCTTTTGCCTGAGCGCTGGGTATGGGCCCAGATGTAACATCAAAACAGAACCAAGTGGAGTATTTGGGCAAAACTTTTCAAGCCAAAAAACGTTGCTGTTGGGCAGGAACCTTCACTGGTTGCACTGAGGAGCTCTTGCTTTCTCTGTGTTAGACCCAGGTAGTCCATAGAGACACTCATCTAAAAGATAGTGTAGACTAAAGTTGCTGCTGCTCAGTTCCTACCTGTGAATTACCCAAAGCTCCTGGCTGTTGTAGGGTATGACTGCATCTTGGTGTCCTCTGTTGCCATAGTTCAACTATGTACGCTTAAATGTAAACTGAGAGAGGGAGACGCTGGCTCTAGGTCAGTGCTGAACACAGTCCTTTAAGGCATGAGAAAACAGCCAGGAGGAGCTGCACGCTGTGCAGGATAAGCAGCGTATCAGCTCCGCAATCACTTCCCACAGGAACGTCTGAATCTGGGAAACATTTCCAATGAAAGTTTAATTGCTGATATGAGCCTGCAAAAATATTTAGATTTTGGAACTGCTTTCTCACAGATAAGCCTTTCATCCCAAAAGTGTGGTAGTTAGCACTTCCTTTACACGCACAGACTCTTCCCATGGATTTGGATGAGACACCAACACTTGGGCAAATATTATTAATACCTGAATTCTGATTTGCCTGAACCCAAGAAGCAAGATGTAGAGCAGATTTCTCAAATCCTTTATGCATGCAAGCAACAAAATTCTGCATTGATCAATATTTTGATGCTGAAACTCCTACCCTAGACCTTGCTCAGGAGAATTTTTTTTTCCTTCTGTCTCCTGAGCTAATAGAATAAATATAAGTACCTTTCTGGTAAGTGTTAAGAATACCAAGTACTCAGAGACCTCATCTGACACTGGAACAAATGCTGGTAACGTTCAATTGCCAGTAGCAAAAGGAGTAAACAATAAAAAGGCTTTAATTGTTACTCAGAATTGTGCAGTGTTGTACTTACAAGTGCTGAAGAAAGCAGTTCACTCTAGGCAGGGAATGCAGAGACAATGTAAGGAGAAAACAAAGCCTTGCTCCGGTTTTGCTATTCATACGTCTTAGCTGGATTCTCTAGTGTTTTAGCAAAGCTCTGAACCCAAGAGGCATTCATGGAAATGACAAACATGAGGCAGGTGCTGCTACCAACCATGCAGACTGCTTCACAGGATTTTTAAATAGGACTTTGCATTTGCTGCGCTAGTGGAAAAACTTAGTTTTGAGCGTAAGCGTGCTCTGCAGTTAACGTTTAGGCAAAGCACCTCGAAGTAATATGCCTTGGTGTCAGGTTCCCGGCACGACATTTCCATGAAAATCACTGAACCAAAGCTCACCTAGAGATCAAATTGCCTGATGAAATAGTAAAAAAGTCTCCCTTTCCTCAGCAGCACGCTGTCATCTTTTTCTTTCCTTTTTTTTTTTTTAAAAAAGCGCTTTCCCATTGTAACAAGCAATCTCCCCTTCAGATCTCCTAAGCAGCTGTTGCTTTCTAACTCCTCACAATAATGAATCTTGACTCAGACTTCTATAAAATAAGGAAATGTCGAGCTTTACACACAGACGCACGCTTTCCCCTCTAAAATACTGCAACATTTTTTCACCTTGTCAACACAATGTTGAATTCGGTAAAATGCATAGAATTAAAACCATAGACTCTTACGTCACATAATTTAAAAATGAAATAAAATCCAACACAACCCTCTCTGTGCATGAGCTGGGAACAAGGCAGAGATGCCACGTCTCTCACAGAGGTGACCTCCCCGTCTCCCCGTATTTTTGTTTTCATTTAGCTCTGCAAAAAGATTTGTATGTTGTTTGCAGAGGGAAGAGGAGAATTATTCACAGGTTCCTTACCTCTGCTGCTGGCATACAGGATCACCAGGGCGACCACTGCACAAGTCATGAGGAGCAGCAAGACAGCCAGACCGATTGCCACAAAGCTCCAGGATTTCTTCCCAGATTTTGTTGATTTTTCCACAATATCCATTTGACTTTCTGATTTCCCCATTATTGTAACTCTAAATTGAGGAGGGGAGGGTAAAAAATTATTAACAGCACAGCTAAATCAATATAGGGATAAATGCATGACAAATCAGTGAGAAAAAACGAAGCAGAATAAAAGCAAAGATAAAGAAAACTTCCAAATTATTACATGTATCTGTCCATTTGATTGTCCACAGATTTGCCAACCTCATTCTCCATCTCCCGTGCCTAGCAGGTTGCCTGCGCCCTGGGTGTGCTGCGGGGGGCTGCTCTGGGCTACGCTACCCGAGGCTCCCAGTGGTGCAGTGTCAGAACTTCAGGAGCCTGCTTTGGGGAAGTATGGAACAGTCTCATGACCAGGTTGGGCAACTCCTTTCTCCCAAACAGGGAAGGAGGGGAAAAACTGCCTCTTTCCACTCCCCACTTTCAAAAGTGTCTTGCCGTCTCAAAGAATTTTCCTCTTTTCCCACTGTGGATACGAGTAGGTCTGCAGGGCTCTGTTAACAGCAGTAGAATCCAAACGGAGATCCTTCCAGGTGTGAGCGCCTTTGAGCTGTGTCTGCTCTGTCCTTAGCACAGATGAAGGGTTTGGGAAGTAGAAGGCTCCTAGAACATGTGCCAGCTCCCAGGTCTGCAGGAGTCTGTGACCTCCAGCTTCGTGGTCTTCTCAGAGCCATGCTCAGACTTGGGAGCTCAGCCGTGTGCAGTTCCCAGCTCCAGGCAAAAGCTCCTGAGCAGCAGGGGGAGGAGGGGTTGCATCGCAGCAGCAGACAGGGCTGTGCACTCGGAGCCTGCAAGCAGCACAAGCTCCGCTCTGCTGCAGCTTCTCCTAAGTTTCCTCTAGCTTTCCTGAAATCCGCCGCCAGGTTGTTTGGCTGCTGTGCCCGCAGACGAAGCGTGAAGTCAAAGTGGTGCAAACCTATTGAAAGCCTCTGGCTCTGAGAGTGCTGGCAGCTTTTGGGTGCAACATATGGGAACAGTTTCCTGTTTGAAAACACCGATTTATAGAGCGTTGCAGGCTATGCGCAGAAGTCTTTTATGCTACTGATTGGAAATCTTTCTGGTAACAACTAAGAAAGGCAGTAAAACCAAGGGCAGGATAGGCATGTGATTTCCCTTGGGTTTTGTTTTATTCTTTTCCAGAACTGACTGTGGAATGAGGGAGAAGCAGGTTGGGTTGTGTCATCGTCCCTGTTTCCCGCCCCCCCCCCCCCCCCCCCCCCCCCCGCCAGTCCCGGCTGGTTTATTGAGCTAGTGTAGCTCGCTGCCAAAGTTCACGCTGTATAAATTTTAAAGTTGGTACCTCTCTCGACCTGAGTGCTTCAGCAGCACTCCAAGCTTTGTGTGTATCCAGGAGGAAGCGCTGAGAGCAGAGCAGGGGTTTCTTTGCGGCAGCCCTGTTTACTGGGAACGCACACGCAGAACGTTCCGACAGTGCGAACGCAGACCTGCTTCTGTGAATGGGGCAGGGAACAATGAATGCCGGTTTCTTCTGCCAGGAGCCTAAGACTCCTTTTCTAGTCAGTGCTCTGCCTCAAAACCCCTATGAGAACTTGCCTTTTTATTCACAGTCATGTTATCTTAGGCTTCTGTCAAGTGTGAAGGCAGCTATTCTCATCCCCCCATCTGAGGAGGAGTATAAATACACAAAGATCTGACAGAAATCAAGGCACTTGCAGATCCTCTGTGTCCATATGTGAAAACTAGCTACAGAAGGGAAGGTTGCTTACAAGGACAAACCTACATATCTAACGATGAGTTAAGTGATCTCTTATTTCTGTTTGCAGGAAGTTCTACATCTAACAAATGATTAGTTTCCTGTGAATCTTGCTTATTGCTGAACAGTTTTATTGTTGCCTGTCAGCGTAGCTGGCTCTGAGGAAGGTCTACCTAGTTAAGGTCCATAATAGCGCGACAGACAAGCACCCCACAGGATTTAATGTAGTTATTCTTGTAACACGGCTATAAGATACCGAAGGGTGTTATTTTGGCTATTTCAGAGGTGGAGAATCCAGATGCCAAGAATCTACGGGCTTTGTTCCTCCTGCTCTCTGCGCATGCCTGTTGTAGTGTGACTAACGCGGTCCCCGAGGCCAGGAGTGCTCTGAGCGACTCAGGGTGCCTGCTACTCAGGGTGCAGGCCCTAGCCCCCCCAGGCAATCAAGAGACAGAGGACTTGCAAAGTCCTGAGTAACATCTGTCATAAATTATTTGAGCATGGCCCAAAGCAACTTAATTGAGGTCACACGTGAGCACCAAGAATGTAGCTCTCTCTTATGTCCCCTAGAAAATTCAAAGATTCCCTCAAAAAGCATTAATCTAATCATAAAGAAAACACTTTTTTTCCTTAAATTTTGGGAGGAAGTGGGAACTATATCAAGAATCTTTTTCTGCATCTGTAGTGGCGCCGCCTTCTTGTAGAGCCAAGGAAAAGATGCACCGTTTCCAATAGGAAGTACAAGGGACTTTGGGCGTAGCAATGGCATTGGCTTGCATTTTCTAAAGGTTATGTTAGGCCAATCTGAACATTAGACTGGAAGGTCACCAGTGACAAATATTTCGTATTTCTATTACTCTTTCAGTTTAGCTCTGAAGTAAACTGCTTGGTATTTGTAATGAAAACACTTTACGTGTGCCGCTTCTCAGGCGCGTATCAGTGACAAATGGTTTAGGTAGTGCTGAGGCTGTTTGGGTTAGAGAATGGCAGAAAAGGGAGAAAATGGATTAGTAAGCTTATCATGTTCCTTCAGGTCCTGCTTTAAATTATCTTTTTACCTGTTTTTCTACACTAAGTCAGCATCTGGGTGAGCAATAGCAGTGCACAGCCCAGAGCAGTCAACCAGAAGTTTGCAGCTGTCGCGATGAAGTAAAGCAAGTGCCTGACTACTAATACAATTTCCTATTGGGAAAAGTTGTTTTTGTCCTCTTAAGATTAAAATTTAGACTGACTGGCAAACACAGCATATAATTTAAGTGTCTTAGGTATATGTACACATTGCCTTTTCCAGGCAAGTATAACCAAGTCACTTGGAAGCCAATAGGATGTGCCCGACAGCGAGGCAGGGCCAGGCCAGGCTCTGAATGCGATCAGAGCGGCCCGTAGGCTTAGGAGTAATTGTTGCAGCTAATGAACATCCCATCAGTGTGTGCTCTCAGACAATTAAATTATGCAGAATATACAGAAAGCAGATGGTGAAATCCCATGTGCTTGGACCTCAGGCAGCTGAAATTGGTGGTTGTTCTTAAGGTACTGGTGAAATAAACCACTGGCGCTTTTGCTGATGAAATACATTGGAAAAAATTTGATGTGGACATTCCTGAGGAGAATCCTTTCGTACCTTTTAACCTGGAAGGAAATATTTTCTTTTCTTACTTGATGCATCTGTTGGCAAGTTATCCCCGAAGGAGGGGCACGCAGAGCTATCACTAAGGCAGTCAAGGGAGCTGTAATCGCGTGAGAGTGCAGATTTGTGCCCCTAGTGCAGACGTGCTGAGGCTGGGAAGACCTCAATATTTTGTAAAGGACTTTTATGGGGGGGAGAGGATCTTGTGACATGATACGTTTCTAGTTCGTGCTGAAGTTTGTGAGGGGAGATGAGCTATAAAATACACCTTGATAGACACAGAGTAATACTAGACAGTATGATTCTAAGAATGATGTATCTTGTTTTTCTCAGATGTTTCTCTTCATGATGGGAAATCCGGTAACAAGTATTTAAATTGCTGTGCTGTAAGAAAGGTTTTTTTTGGAAAAAAAAAATAATAAAAAAAAGAGGTGCTTCTCTGCTGTATGAGGAGAAGCACCAGCAACTGCAAAGGACATATTTGCAGAATCATTAATTTTGATTGTCTTGAGCAACTTTGTGTGGTCACTGAAATAGAGCAATCTGTCATTTTGACAGTCCTTCGCTAGTGCAGTGAGGTCCCCGTTCTGTTCATGGCTTCTTAGGGGAAAGACGTATTTTGGTTTCTGGTACAGTCTCAGTATCACCTTGTAGCCTTTATGGCAAGGAAGAAGTGATGATGCAAAGTTGAAGTGCGTGTGGGCTTTTTTTTTTGTGATTTTTTTTTTTTGTAAATCTCACATTCAAATAAATTATATCTTTTTTTATCTTCTGCAATGTATTTCAACCAGGTATTGCTACAAGAAGTTCAGTTCCTAATGCAGAAACTGAGGCACAGGAGTGTTGTGACTTGTCAAAGTTACAGTGGCAGTCATCGCCTGCAGTTTTCCTTTACTTCCATCAGCTGATCCAGGTCACGATCCATTAGACCTTTATTTTACAAATTTTACATAACCTTATCTTACATATTTTACATACGCTTATTTTACAGTTTCTTCCAGGGGTTTTCAGTTATTGGAAGACGTGCTCTTTCCCCAAAGCAACGTAGATGCAAAATATACGAAGCAATGAGGTATTTGCTGTTTGTGTTGGGCTACTTTGAAAGGATTTTTCCCTTTTTGCTTGCTTTGTAACTAAAGCAGGTTCTTCTGTTACTGGAATTTGGATTTGTAAGAGCCTGCAATGGCAGAGTTGCAGTTTAAAAAAGCCTCAAATCATAGATTTTCACACTTGGATCCTGGCGGGGTGGGGCTTGGGTAGCCAATGTGGATAACTGCCTCCTTTTAGGGTGTTCTTACCATGAACTTTAGGACCCCTTGTATGACTATTTACTAAAGAGGAGCTTCCTCAGACATAAGGCGTCCCAAACCGCGCAGAACTATTACAGTTCCGTATAGAGAGAGGGAGCTGGTCTGGAGTTTTTATGCAATGCTTTTCTTCTTGGGAAAGTTTCTCAGTTCTGGGAGGAATGTATGGTCAGAGAGCTCCACCCTGAACAGCAACCAGGTGAGCCACTGCCTCACGTGCCTGGAAGACTGTACTGGATTCAGTGCCGTGAACATTTTTGCTTTCATGTTTCCCTTGGAGAACCAGGAATAACCATGGCTATACCTGGGCCACTGTGCTGGGAGAAGATAGTATTCAAGGATACTACTACCTTTGTCAGAAGTTTGGTTGCTATGCCTTAGTAACCTGCAATGTCAAACTGACCTTCAGCTCTTCATTGAGAAGGAACTGATTCTAAAAACTGTGAAGGGTTGTGCATTTTTTTTTCTCTGCATATGTTTGCTTTGCTATCGGTGATGTGTAGCTCAGAAACCCTGTGCTAGGATTATATGAGAACATATTACCTAATTTACTTCCCTGCCATCCTGAGGTCTGGCATGGTCTTTCCTCAGTGCTGACTATGACCTTCTCCCAACAACTTATTCACATAGCCCTAAGACAATTTGTTGTGTCTAGTATTGATGTAACTGAATGTGCTGAGTCATCGGAATAGGTTTTCCAATGGTGGCTGCTCTCTGTGTACTCCAAGAAAATCAGGGATTGCATGAACAGGGTAGTTATTCCCCAGCCAGTGCTCGGGTGTTCTCCCGCAGGTATTAAACAGATACATCAAATGTAAAAAACTCAGTGTCCTAAGCAATCAAACCCAAACGGGACGTGGCACTGACTTCATCCTTAGTATGATGTGTCTTAAGTATTGTTGCCATGGAAACAAGGTAGCCTTCTCGATCTGTTACACTTTGTATCTCCTATTAACTGATCCATACCAAGATGCGAGAGAAAAACCACATACCTCTGGAGGCCAGGGCTTTGTACTTTGCCCTGAATGCTCTCTCAGTGCAAAAAGTCACATATAAATCTTGATTTTAGGCAGTCATCCAAAGCCTTCCAAGTGATGTGGGCATGCGACTTCTGTCAGGACATCACTTCCATACGAGGTGGTTAATGCAGCGGCTTTTGAAGGGCTCTGACGGGCTGGCCTTGGCAAGTACCTGCGGTGTGACATTCCACAAGAACTCAGGGTAACTCCTAGTGGAGGGTGATGTGGCTGTGGTGTAGAACTTTTCTATAAATTTATTCCCCTGGAACGGCTAAACCTTCTGTTCTGGGTATTGCAAGCACATCCAAGTGTGAAGAGCTGTTTCTGCTTTGATGCAGCAGCGCCACTGTCAAACCGGCATAATGCAGATGCAGCTTCCAAGGAAGGACTGGAAAGGACCCTGCACTTCATCACGCAACAATGTCTCTGAAAATTCAGCACAAATCTTGCAGAAAGGGCGTTGCTTTAGTACTGGTTGATCGTATGTTTTGATTCTGGCTTTAGAAATGAGAACTGATTAGCTGGAAAACTTCTCTTACTGCTTCATTCCCCAATTCTATAATGTATGCACATATACAAGCACCATACATAGATAGGGATTTTTGACTCACACATGCAAAAAGAAGGACACTGCAAAATCTAGCAAGCAAAAATTTTGCAACGTGTCTTAGATGGGCAGTTTTCTTCCAACAGTAATTCAACAAGAATTGCTCTGTGGAAAAGATAGTTTTCCTCGTCTCTGATACCAACCGCAAAAGCAGCTTGTTTTGCAAAGTCACCCACAGGTGAGAACACAAAGACAGGCAGTTTACCAGTGAATTTCATACTTTTTTTTTGTCCTACATGTCTGCTTTTTTCCATTCTGATTTCTTTCTGAACCCTTTCCTCTTTCAACAGAGGAGAACACAGCAATATGGAATACTGCGTTCTATTTAACTTATGAGAGTTTTAGGACTGGGTGACACTTCATTCTAGTGGGGGCACAACAAGGAATGAAAGTGAATGTGCTAAAAGCCAAAGAACATATCTTATGCTACCTTGCAGTGCAGCTTTGCGTTTCACTTTGATTCCATTGCTTTGGATTCTGCTACTGATGGATAACAAATATTTCTCACTCAGAACAGATGGGGCAGTTAAGAGTGGATTTTTTTAAACATGTGAACTCTTCATTTTTTTTTTTCCTTTCAGTCAGTTTTATTCACCATGTACAACCCAGCAACTGTTTCTATCCCCATATCATGGTAGAACAGCAATACCAGATCTGAAACCACTTGCATGTGAAATATTCCACATTTCTTCTTTAGTGCAGATTACAAATTACCACCTCCTCTGCGTCTATGTGTGTGCGTGTGTGTGAGGAAGGCAGGGGTATGGGGAGTAGCTTCAAAACTCTTCAAAGTGACTGCTTAAAAACTCTTTTGTTGTTTACCTCTGTCTTTAGCACAATAAAAAACCACTAGTCTGGAAAGATAGCTAATCTCTGTTGTGATCGGGGTTTCAATGTTCAAGTTACACACATACAAAGATATATTTCTTCTGTATATATGAGTTAATCTAAATAGGAAAACTCCCCTGAACCAAGATTTATAATGCATGTCTAAAATTGTCAGATTTACTATCAGCATCCCTAGTTTGGTTTAGTAACGAGGACAGCATGCACTGTTCCACTACTGTCCAACGCTAGTAAATGTCTTCATTAACCTCAGCCTAAGCAGTTGCTTTCTGAAGAGTGAAAGGAGTATTTAAGAAACTGCTATAGAAATGAATCTAGTATATGCATTTACCTTAAATACAGAAGACAATCTGAAGCTATAGGGTGATATTAAAAGAAGAGAAAACCAAACAGCCTAGCCCCCAGTAAATCAGCCCAATGAATGCCTCCAGGACAACAGCTGGATGCTACCCTTTGATTTATTGTAGCAGGGATGCCGGCTACGGAGGATAACTCATTGTGCTCACAAATAGTGGGTTTGTCTTTGAGAGGCAGTGTAACCCTGTCATCTGTCAACTAGCATAAAAAAAATAAAAATCAGCACTCAAATATCTTCCTATAGCTGGTTGGCTACCAGAGGTGTGTAGTGTAAATAAGTCCTAGCAGGTGCACATCCAAACCGGCTCAGAATTGGGAAAACCTTGAAGTTTAGATGATGTTTCAAAACTCTTCATCCACCCTCCCTTTAGAGATAATGATCCTTTGAACATCATCAGCAGAAAAAAATACCAGACGTTGGTGGCATTACATGTAAAAGGCATGCAATGGTCTCTGCAGTGAATTCCTAAATGCATGCACTTCGCACAGAGAAGCAGGTAAAAATGTGAAGTTGTCTTACCTCTGTCTTGTGGAGAATGTTTTTCAGCTGCAGAGGTCAGGTGGCTTGTGTGGTTTCTGGGAGGTAATTGGCATGTTTATGTTTTCTGGCAGTCACGAACAAATGCTTATTCATGTTATCAGCATCGATTTCTTTAACAGGCTCTCCCCAGTAACGGTCTTGCAAACTACTGTGCCTAAATCTCCCTCTCTCTTTCCCTCATACCTTCACTCTCACACACAGGTGGCTTAGAATGCCCAACGAATTAAATGCTCTGCTCAGAGACTTATCAGGGAGAATTAACCCCTTCCACCACACTTGAAATCAGTTGGTTTTATACCTAGACTGGAAAACAGACTGTGCAGCAGGCACAAGCAATGCTGTCCGTAAGTGGACAAGACCATTTCCTAGCGTGTTAGCATGTAGAAAAGTCTCTCCTATTACAGTAATTCATTCTTAGGCAAGTTCTCATTTTACATTACATGCTTTACTTCTTTTCCAAGACATTTTTCAAGTATCTATGGCAGGAGGACGACTTCTGGAAGGCAGCGTCTCATTTTCCATACACTTAATTTCAGTACAGTGATGAATATTGCTATTACTTTTTTAATGACACAATGTTTTAAAATTATATGCACACGACTTAAAAGGTATATTTTTGCATTATTTTGCTGTATGGGAAGATGGATTACAAACAAAATGAATTTAAGATATTTTACTTGAAATTGTTTTCAGCTACAGAGCACATACAAATTTCAGCTGTAATATCCATTAAATATACTGTTTATATCTTGCAAATGACAGAAGATCGTTCCATTTTTCAAGGAAAGATATTCAGACTAGTCGGAAAATTTAGAGTATATAACCATAGTCATATGCGTTTAGACACCATGCATATATCGTTTAATTGAACTTAAAAGACCAAAGTGTAAGATCCTCTTCAGTAAATCATTACACTTGGTTTGGGCAAGTCTGTCGATGGTGTGAAGTCCTGAATTATCAGAATGCTTATAAATATGCTTAACTTCCAGTGAACTTCCCCTTTTCACCCATACCTTACCTCTTTCTCGCATGCCCACTGACAATTAGGACGCTGTTGTGGAAGCTGGAAGGTTTGCGTCATTCAGTCTGAAGATGTCTTGAACTCGCATCCTGAATGAACTGGTGGTTGTGTGGGAAGTGTCTGTGGCAGTGCCAGGAGCTGGAGGACAAAAGAAGGTAGAGCGGTCTGGTCAGTTCTTCTGCATAGTAACTGCTGGAGGTGCCTTACATTAGTAATGGTCCCTGGCTCTGGAGATGCAGAGAGGTACCTGACTGCCCACTAGAAAAGGATTCGGGCTCGAGATGCACCTCTGTGGTTGGAGTTTCCCATGAGGTACTACGTGGTTGGCATGCGGTTCCCTCTCAGAAGCATGCACTACAGGGTGCCTAAGCGGCACGTGGCTTCCAACGTACAGCAAAGACTCTGGGGATGAAGCTTAGGCAGTGTCATGCCTATAGGAAGGTATCTAAATGTTTTTATTGCTTCTTAACCCTTGCCACTGTCAACAAAGTAAACACCAAGTCTGTACCAGTGGGCTGCATACTGTGGCGTGCCCAGGGTGCTCTCTTGCTCCTGCCGAGGGCTGAGCTCTGCCTTTTCTTGTGCCAGAGGCAGTTGTACGAATAAACAAGTGGGTATCAGACACAGAACAGAGGGGTGACCTTTACCAGCACTGCTGACTGGGGAGAGGGTTTGCTGACAATCTGCAGCTCTCTTACAATAATGTAAAATGTAAAAATGTCATCTTCAAAGCACTTCGTACCCAGAACGAAGAGATACTGACAAGCATCTGAAATAGAGTATTATCCCCATTTTACAGATGAAAGTAAGTCACACAGAGAATCAAAGTCAAGATTAGATTAACAGACATTGATGCCAGAGGAGCTATTATGTCCTGTCTGGCATCTGGCAGAAGAGAGCAGAGAATTTCACGCGGATTACTCCATTAAATCTATAACCTCTGTTTGGGCTTAGAAAAAGACCTCCAGAGCTGACATAGAGACACTATGCTAGCTTTACCTAAGTTGCTTGCAGGGTGCTATTGGAAGTTTGCATCATATTCCAGTGTGACTTTATTTAGCTTCTAGCTGCCTCATCTAGATTTTTTGAATAGCATTCTTTTTGAGGCCCCCATATTGCCTAAAATCTCCTTTGCGTTTCTGCTACCTAGAGATAATTATAAAGTTGCTACCTTCCCCAGGATAAGCTGGCAACACTGAGTTTATTCCTTTAGTCTACATGTTCTTAACTCATTCTTTTAGGGAACAGGACTTAGGCTTTTCAAAATTTAAAAAAATGCTAGGTAATGTTTAGAAAGTGTCCATAGTATTTACTGTTAATTTCTTCTCTCCCACCTTGTCTGTTTTATTTCTCTGCTGTATTTTTTAAAACATTTTTGGCCCCTATTGCAATGCCTATATTATGAGGATTTTTGGAAACAGGAGAGGTCCAGTGTTTGTAGAATTAGAGGCTTCATTAACCGGGCCTTGCGTGCATTGCTATTTGTGTATAACACAACAAAAATAACAGCAATACAATCAACCTGAGAAACCTTAACCCTACATTTGATGCTCAGGTGACTGATCATGGACTGTTAAAAGGCACTTTTCTGATAAAATTACTACTTAGTTTAGCTTAGCTTAAAGCAAAACTCCTAATCTTACCTCTAGGACTCTTATCACTTCACGTATTTGTTGAACAAACTTCTTAG
This sequence comes from Phalacrocorax carbo, assembly GCF_963921805.1. Taxonomy (NCBI): domain Eukaryota; kingdom Metazoa; phylum Chordata; class Aves; order Suliformes; family Phalacrocoracidae; genus Phalacrocorax; species Phalacrocorax carbo. The sequence continues at coordinate 1,896,007 of NC_087532.1, read as the reverse complement.
ATGTCTATGAATTGAGTAAGCTGATGTCCCTATGAGTTTGAAAAGTCTAGAAAAGAAATAATTTCATAAATGGCAATAAATGTTAGGGAATGGAGAGGACAATTGTAAGGGAAGCTCCTGGGAGGAGCCTCAGTCAGTAACCGGCTTACGCACACAGACTGGAGAAGGGCCATGATGACTCAAGGGCTGGAGAACCTGCCCTGTGAGGAAAGACTGAAGGAGCTAGGTCTGTTCTCTCTGTAAAAGGGAAAGCTCAGGGGGTACATCATCACAGTAAGCCAGTACTTGAAGGGTGGCTACAAAAAGGACAGAGGCTCTCTCTTCTCAAGGAGCTGCATGGAGAAGACAAGGAGCAACGGGTGCAAGTTGTACTGGGAAAGGTTTCATCTCGATACAAGAAAGAATTCCACCACCCCACTCCCCCCAGTGAGAACAATCAATCACTGGAACAGCCTCCCCAGGCACGTGGTAGAGACCCCATCGCTGGAGGTTTTCAAGATGCGATTGGACAGGGTGCTAGATAAAAGATGTGTAGATGTGGCACTTCATGGCGTGGTTTAGGAGATGTGGTAGTGTTGGGTTGGGGGTTGGACTTGATGATCCTAGAGGTCTTTTCCAACCTTAATGATTCTATAATCTTGTCTAGGCTCCTTTCCCATGAGAGGTTGGCTCAGATAATCTTTTGAGGTCCCTTCCAACCTGGGCTGTTCTATGATTCTGTGAAAAATGCTTTGTGGATAGGAATTGGCTTAAGCGTGTGCTTAAAAGGTGTGTGGAATCAGGTCTTGGAAGCCAAACCCATCGTGAGTTACACTCAATTAGAAGTTTCCCTCTTGAGAAGTGATTTGGGTCTCTCAAAATGACAGTCTATTCTAAACTGTCAGTTCTGTGGCATTTCCCTCTACATCTCTACTTGATGCGTGATTATATTGCAGTTCATCATTCAGGTTTATTAGGAGACTTAATTGGATTGCATTAGCTGGCATTTAAGCCATCCAAAACAGCTGAGAATGCAATCAATGAAAACACCCAAACACATTAATGATGCAGACACGGGGCAATTTATGTAGATGGCTAATTACCTGTTTTCTCCAGTAAGTAGTTTTTATTGCCCAAGAATGGACAAATGATGCACGAGAAGAAAAGCAACAGCATTGCAAAAATACTGTTGGCAAATCTGGAAAAAAAAAAAAAAGCAAGCTATAAAGGTTTCTATTGTTAAAACTCTATACTAAAAGAACAAACCCTACACCATTACCAGTGCTCAGAGCTGGTCCTAATATTGTAAGATTATAATGTGACTTTTAGAGAACCTATTGAGGGTATTACCAGTATTTGAATGTCTTATAATATGACATCTGAGGTTTCTAAGCAATCAAGATGCTCCATGAGATGGTCATTTTGAGTGGAGAAATACTAATCACTGTCAGTTTTTCATTTCATCCACTACTGATCTGCATCTAAAAATGTGGTCCCCTTGTGACTTCAGATCCCTGTACATCACGCTACGTGACACCCATGAAGCAGATTTGCTCGGTTGCACTAGGCGTACGCAGCACTGACCTGGAGATGAAGTACAACTGAGGGGCATAACAAACTGCAAAACAGGAATGGAATGGAATCATTAACATCCTCCTGTGCTTCCTGCTCCCTCCTACACTCCCCCTCTGGCTTTACAGCTAAATTTTCTCATTTACTGTGACACAGCTCAGGAATGACACATGCAAGCTTATTATCAGATACTGTACTTAATTTCCTTTACAGTCTGTGGGGAAATCCTTATGCTGGCTTATTCTCTGTAACTCTTGACTTTTTGGAATCGTGTAGGGAACATATAAATACAAAAATGATCGGGTTGGATGGTAAGACACCTAAAGCCACAGCTAATCTGGCAGGTTAAACTCAGTCTTGCCTTGTACGCAGAACAAGTACTCAGTGGTTCTCAGGAACACAGACTAGGCTTGTCAAGGCCTCAGGGAGGTTTTGGCCATGCATCATATGCCCAAAATAGTCTGGAAATGAAATTAATTGAAAACGGAATAGTTGCACAGGTCTTAGATGTGTTGGTTGTACATCTATATCGAGGTGTGGTACCCAGAGGGTCAGTGGCACCAGGGTATGACAAAAGGGAAGGCCAAGAGTGGGCATTGGCCACTGACCAGAACAGCAGCCCCATGGTTTCACTTGCACCCCTATTGCCAGCCCGGTGGTGAGAAACTGAACGTTATATCACTATGATCATGATTGTCTCCACTCTCTCCTGACATATCTTTGGGACTGGCTTATGTTCTCTAAGCTTGCCATTTGAGATGGCAATTTGTTCCCCACCTGTCCATATCCGGTCTCAACTGCTGAATGCTACAAACAGCAATATCATCCTGTGTTTGTCTTCTACCCTCCCAGCACTTCTGTGACCAAATAAACCACTGGTCCTGTGCTTGGGGTGTCAGAGTTGTACACGTCTGTGAGGCAGGTGCTGGTCTGCAGTATCCTCTGGCGTCACACAGAACAAATGAATATGAAAAAGTCATTCCTGGAACCCAGAGCAGGAGTAGGAGGAGAAAGAGCCTTCTGAATCCCACAGCTTTGGAGTGCTGTGCGTCTAAGTCATGAGCCACTTTCCTAAGGTGTCATTGGGTAATGGCTGACTGAACCAACAGACTCCAACATAGACCAGTTTAGCTGAAATATGATCGAAATAGCCAAGACTCCAAAGGCAGACTATAATGCCAGTGATAATTTCATGCAACACATTAAATTAATGGTGACAGAGACTCCTCAGAGCCCTGGCAAATTGGAAATTGCTTGATGCAGAAGCAGTATATGATAACACGGTTAATCTTCTGCAGGGAAATGAGAGTAAAAGAAATGGCTTTTAGATTAGCTGTCATTAAAGTGAAACATCTGCCTCTGCAAGTCAAGTGGAATGTCCTCACTTATGCACACGGAAACTCATTAAAGTTACTGGGTTTGCATGGCTGTAAGCCAGAGCCAAATTTCCACCATGATCTAAATCTGGGAAGCACAATGAATTACACTGAAAGTCAGGAAGATGACTTCCCAGACAGTATATCAGCTTCAAAAATGCATTTGATCAGTTGCTGAAGTTGGCTGATGTGTTTAGATTCTCTCAGTATATGGGAGCACATAACTAACTGAAATAGAAAAAATAAAAGTGAGTGATATGATTTTAACGGAAATAAAACCTTTTGAGATCACAAAAGTTCAAAGTTTTGTTCTGTCTGAGCTCTGAGGAAAAGCTTCCAGCTGAATATTTCATTCCAAACAATTTGCCATAATTTCTAAGCTGTTCTTTGCCCGCTGGACTGCACAGCATAAGGTCAGGAAACTTAACTTGTGTAACTATTTGTGATGCAAATATTCTCGCATCTTGTAAGGAATGTTGAACACTTCACAGAGGCAAGACTGTCAGACTGTCGTTTGTGTAGAAACATTCTCAATCATGATTTCGAAGGTGTCTTTCGTTATTCGTTACCTAGTGACAGTGGGCAACAAGGTAGCCTTTCTGCAATTATTACAGCCTGACTGGCGTGTTATTAAGGTTGCGGAATACTTTAAAGGATCAAAATTTATAGGGAACAGAGAAATATTTGGGAGTGTCTGTACCCAGCTCAGGTTTGAATAAACTACAGATATTTAATCTTTCCTTGGGATGAATGTAGCTTCAAGCTGGTTTAGAAATCAGTGGGTATCCAGCTCCACTATTTAGATAGGTTATCAGGCCATATTCTCTTCTCGATTACATTAGTGTTGATTCATATAAATATGCTTGAATTCTTCACTTATCTAACATTTACAGCAGCATGCCTTAAGAATATGTCCTAAAGCATGTTGCACAACACACTTTCAAGGAGCAAGTGTTTCAACAGAGTTCCTTTACTAAATAACTTCAATCACCGGCTGCACGCACAGAATGAGGGATGCGTCTCAAAGCAGTTGGAAACAGCTCCATGATTTTGATGAATCGCAGCTTCACATTAAAGAAACATACAGAAATAACCACTGCATTTTTTCTATCCAGATTCTGCAATCTGGAAGAAGTAGAAACAATATCCTGTTAGAAAATGGCATGTATATAATGAAGTAGGTGATTCAGCTGAGTGGTCCCAGACCCTGACATGGGTATGGCAACGGATAAGAATGAGATTTATCAGCCTGGAGGGGAGGGAGATGTTTGTTGATAAATACTGATAGATTTCTGGTGCGTAACTACTGCTGGCGGGGGAGACTGGGCTGAAAGGAAAGCAGCCAAAGCCAGCTCCCTAGCGAGAACAACGCCTTCTCTGGTGATTGCTGTGATATCTTGTTTAACATAGCAGCAGTCTGGCTAGAGCCAGACTCAAGTGCAGTGATTCTATTAAGGCATCTTAAATAGTCTTCATGGCCTCACTAGCACTGAAGGAAACATCACAATTAGCCTGAGTTATAACCAAAGCCAGGGACGGTGATGGTCTATTAAAAACAGACTGGGTACTCAGAAAAGACTCCTTCCCTGCAAACTGCAGCATGTTGTTTTTTTGAAGATACCATCTTGTGGCAAAGCATAGTGTAACAGAGCAGAGGAGGTACGTGCATGTGCAGGCATAGTGATGCTTTCGGCCATTGGGTGCACAGGCTGGGCAGTAGCTGAAATAGATGGGTCACATTTGAACGTGTTTGCTCCCTGGGACTCCAGGAAATGAGTGTCGGAATGGGTTGTGGTGAGTGTGAAATTGTGCTAGGCATGCATAATGCAGAGACGCTGCTAATCAAACCCTCTCACTGTGACTAATCAGAAATATCTATTTGATATTCCAAGAAATTAGTTGGAAGAGCAAGCATGTAACAGAGAAATAAAGAACAAATGGGAAGCTTAGGCACAGGCAAAGACCAGAGTAGTTTAGTGGGCACAGAAACGGGGCAGAGAAGATAAAAGAAACAAAAATGCTAATGAAAACAGTTAGGATCTGCTGAGAGAAGCAGCCATAAACCTGGACCATAGGTAAGAAGCTATGTTCCTTCCTGGTGCTTAAAGAAACAGCAGCTATAGGCACCTGAAAACAAATTTTTCCTCAGCATAACTCTATAGGAATCTTGCAGGGATGCATGTGGTCCCTATTTTAAAAGAAAAATTTATTTAGGAGCAATAAATGCACTCTATTCAGAGCAGCAAAGAATATATATTAGCAAAACAAAACATCCCAAACCCTCCCAAACTTGCTAAGAGGCAGCTCAGGCCAATGGATGGAATATTAGCCTGGGAGACAGGACAACTAGATTGTCTTCCCAGTGCTTTCCATCACTGGAAAGTCTGAGGAAAGACCACTGAGTGGTCTGAGGAAAGTTGAGTATCCTGTTTTTATATAATGGAAAGACTTGGGGCTTTAAGAAAATCTCAGTTCACTAGAAATTACACAGTAAAATTCAGAAAGTTGGTATTGCTTCTCTCAGCAAGAGGCTGCTAATCCAGTAGGCAGTGTGGACTTTTTTCTTGTCTTTTTGATTTAAACCCTGATTCTTTCTTCACACAGTTTTTGCACGGATATTATTCCTATCTGTCAGCATGGATAAGTGGGAGGAGAACCAGATTCATGATCTCTCTGTAATGAAGTTATTTCACTTGAGTGCAGCTGAGCATCTGTGCGTCTGTTCTTTGTGTGTCTAGATTTCTATGTTTATATAATATCTTCAGCAATATTAGTTGTGGCAAAGGAGACTATACATTGCCTCAATTGTCTACACAATGCAAATACATTGTATTGACATAGACATCTCCGACTAGGTATTACGAAAGTTTCTTTACTGAGAGGATGGTCAAACACTGGAAGAGGCTTGCTAGAGGTGGCAGATTTTAAGAGGCAATTGGACAATGCCCTTAATAATATGCTTTAACTTTTGGTCAGCCCTGAAGTGGTCAGGCAGCCAGACTGGGTGATTATTTTAGGTCCCTTCCAACTGGAACTATTCCATTCTAAAAGCCACAGAAGGATGAACCTGCTTAAGAGAGAAACTATCAGCTGAATGACACCAAACTAAACCTGCAACTAAAAGAGGGAATGCTAACAGAATAGCTTATGTGAAACTGTGAAGAGATTTATTATTCCAGTCAATCAAAAGCCCAAAACAAAAATAAAGGGAAAAATAATTCCAAAGCCCTAAACAACTGCTTCTCAAAATTTCACCATGAGACACAGAGAAATTCCTACCTGTTGGTTACTGTTGGAAGAAAAAAAGGAGCAAATTTATTTATTTCAGCTTGCAAATGCAGCCAACAGTTACTTAAAGACATAATTTCATGCTTGGAAAGAAACTATCCTATAGCATCTTGATGCCCCTTAAGAGCAAAAAGTTCTCATCAGTGTCACTAGGATTAAAATCAGAGTAACTTTTATTGAATTTGAAAGGAATGAAGCCCAGTCTTACCTGTGCTCTTAGGGAAGAAAAAAAGGAGCATGCAGAGAAGAAAAAAAGATGCAAGGGGACAGAGGGTACCATTGCCTATCGGGTTGATGGGGTGGCTGCCGAATGAAGTTTCACTCTGGAATGTTGCCTTTCAGAAAACAATGTAACAAAAAAGAAAAAAGTTCCATTTCCCTTTCATCCTAATCAAAGCAGGAGAGCAGTTCTCAGTATTGCTTTAATCTTTGTTTTCAATAGTAGTTTCTATTTTTCTTCACGGTTGTATTATCACACTCCAAAAACATGGGGAGGAATTCGCTTGGAGCAGTCAAAACAAATATACCAGTCTGTTGGTTTGGGCCCCACCTCATTGTTTCCTTTTTGCACAGCACAGGCGTGCTGCTTCCAAATTAAGCTATAGACTCCCATTCCACAGATGACACACCAAACCCCACAGAAATTGGGTATATCGGCACCATCTCTGTGCTGCCCCCTAAGTCTAGCTATCCTTACAGGTGATGAAGCTATATACGTGAGAGAGGGCAAAACCCTCAGGGCATGTGAGATTCCTGTGCTGTCCAGCACGGATGATGAAGGACCAGGGCTGAATCACTGCAGAGCGATCACATTACCACCTTGGCTGTTGCCTCCAACCCCGACCTCCTACTTGTACATGGATCCCTTCTTGATTAGTCCATGCTCCAGAGCTGTCTTTTGTACGCAAAGGTCCAGGAGTGTGAAAGATGATATTTTGCGGGCTCTTGTAGACACCCCTACTGAGAGATTATCTCCATGACTCTCCACGGGCGACCTGAGACACAGGGATCTGGAAGTCCAGAGTATAGCTGCCCGTATGTCCCAGATAATGGGGTATCAGTCACTAGATTGGATGTTTCATCTCTGCTGTGTGTCATCCTTCATATTATCTATGTTCCCTGGGACAGAAAGAACAGTTTACCTGGCATTTGGACTGCCCCACTCCGCTATATTGGTGCTGATCATTGCAAATCCACTAGATCATGGTAAGGGCAGCTCTTTCCATTTAGGAGTGGGTCATCTGCGTGCTGTAACACATATGGTCCTTCACAAACATGTTACACATGTTACTTTTGACTGATCCTTTTTGACCAGCCTGTAAAAATGAGGCTACTTAATTGAACGGTATCTGTTAATGCTAATCAAATAAATAGCAAGGAACCACGTGGTTGTTATTCATAAACTGCAAGCTATCTGAAGGTTTTACTTCCTCTGTTTGGAAGCCAGTTAGTTCAGTTCAGCCAGACAAAACACTTTCTTCACCAGGGGTTGTTTATAGACATCCACAGTAACTTCAAAGAATACCAAATACTATAATTTGCCTTTTTCTCATAGCTTGCTTGGTCAGTTTTGTTTCACTATCTGAAACTTTCTACTTCTAATCTTGCTGTCCCGTGTTCAGTGCCATGTCCAGTGCATATTTATCATGAGCATCTCATCTTTCCCTAATTCTTGCAGCCTCACAAACAAACTAGAAAGCAGACACTGGAAAATCCCAAAAGAGAGAAATTAATGTATGCTACAGCTTGATGCCTCTCGCTTAAGTCTTGTTTTCAGCTTTTTAAGTTCAGTACTTTTATCAATTTTAAGACCATAGTCTGTGATTTTCCAGGCTTCTTCATAATGCTGCATTTCAAAGTTATACTGTGCAATCTTATGAAATGTTTTGGTTAAAACATCACTGCCAGGGCCATTCATGATGCTGCGCAATGCCATACATTCGTCTAACTGCAGTGCCTCGATATACTGCTTAACTGCTGCTTCTTCCTCAGACATTGACAATAGCAGGTGTCCTTTTGAGCAGTGGTCCTCAACGCGGGTTTTAAGACTGTTACAACCATGCTTCTGGATCACTTTCTCCAGATCTTTTAAAGCTTTGTCGTATTTTTTTAGGTGCGTAAGGCAAGCGGCTCTCTGTCGGAGATACCTTGGATTATCTTTGCTTGTCAAGACAGCCAGGGTGTAATAACCAAGAGCCTTCTCATAGCGATATTCCTTAATCAGCACATTTCCTTCTTGGGCTGCTACCTGTGGACAGAAAGTTACTTAATATTAGTTATTGAAAGTGGGAAAAAAAAAAAAGAGAGAGTAAAATATCTAGTCTGGACTGGCCACAGGTAGACATGACACTAAGAAATTTTGGATACTTTTTCAAATGTTGAAATTACATCTAGTTGGAGAACATAGAGTTGGCATATTTTTTGCATGCAGATATGAAAATCTCAGCTCAATGGCACTTGCTGTTACCTCAAGGGTTTCTGAACCGCTTTTCTTTATGTCTTCATGTTTTGCTAAAACTTTTTCAGAACATTTCCTCTGAAGTTGTTTACGGTCCTTAGGAATGATACCTGAACTGAAAACTGAATGGACCCAACTTTAGAAGTAGACAGCGTTCTCTTCATGAAACCAACTTTCTGCCATGGTCTGCTCTAAGAGGTGACTGTATGAAAATTGCATCTTCTGTTCAGTAGATAGATAGCTCTATGTACTGCCCCACAAATGTTTGCATGTGTTAATAACGAAGGTTGGTCTCTGCTTAAGTTTACCCAAGCTATAGGAAAAAATGACCAACTGATGGCTTTGCTAATCATTAATCTCAAATGCAAGTGAACTATCTGCCTTTATCTGAAGGCAAAAACAACAACAAGAAAATAGAGAAGGCAGAAAGAGCCATATAATTTTTAGGTTCATAAAGGTCAATAAAGAAACCTCCATTAGAACTATTTGCCTCAAATGGATTTCTCATTATTTCCCTTTATTGGTAGTAAACAAAGCTTTTAACATGCTGCAGCACAGTGAATATTTAAGTTATAAACAAGACTGCCACAGGCAGCTTAGGTCTTACAGAAGGCTAAGCCAAACAAGCTGAGACTTCAAGCACAGGTTAAATGTTTTCATCAGTCTCATTCCACGGGGTATCACACATTGCCTTTGGATGCCTGTGGCTCCCCAGAATTCAGTTAGCCCAGCCACTGTCTCAGGAGCCACACTTGGCAGCCAGCTCCGGTCTTTCAGTCTCTTTGTGTGTCTTGACTTTTTATTTTGGTTGACTTAGATTAGAATTGATTGCTGCTTAGCAGAACTAAGGAAAACAGTTCTGGATGAAATGAATACCACAGGTCAAGTCCAAGCACCTCACCTGAGACCAGTGGCATGAAATAATTTAGCCATTGCTAACAGTTTATGAAGAATTCTACCCCAGTTATTTTGCTATAAAGTAATGTAAAATCCTTTATGTAGTCGTATTTATTAGAGAGTCTCTCAGCTTCCACACAAAAAGAAAAAAGATAGGACCTCTCCACAAATGCTGTCAATCACTGGCTTTAACAGTTCTGGTAAGGCAGCCCGTCCAAAATCATCTCAGATGTCTGTTTGTGTATACATTTAAAGAGTAGCAAATTCAGTTTGTCCTTTCAAGTGTTTTTAAGGCAACTAGTCAACACAAGTGTTTTCTCAGTGGCAGGATTTTAACAAGGGATCAAGGTGGAATTGCGTCTGCATGTGAGGAGCATCCTGACGAGAGATTTTTTTTCCTAGAAATTCTAAAGCTTTAGGTCACATTGTTCTAAAGAGCACAGTGCAGTTCCTCAAAATACTTGCGTTTGTATAGTTAAACTGTAATTTTCAGCCTTTAAGGAGCATTTGTTGTTTCAATGGCAGAAGAAAAATATCATTTTTGTTGTTCTCCTGAACGGCTAATCTAATGCGAAACCTGCTCGTGTGCTAGCCCGGATCGTTTTGGTGTACTGCACACATGTGATATTGCCACTTATTAACTGAGCCACTGCTTTGACTACTTCACATTTCACTGATGGTCCCCAGAGAAAGCAAGCCACGAGATTCTGGGTTTCCTGCTGGGCTTGGAGGAAAAAGGTGCATCTGAGAATAAACGATTCTCCCTCATCTTCACTGATGGTGTAAACATGGATTAAGCAGCTGGATTGTCTTTTGGCTCTGCCTGATTTAAAGGAACTGGGCTGGGACCCACTTTTGGTGCACAAAACAGCTGGATTAATTAGCAACTTACCTGCACATCATATTCTGTACAAAGATGAATATGAAAAGATGATTTATGGAAAGAAGATGCAGGAGGTACATAGAAAGCCAGAAGGATATTGCACGACTGGGTTCAGCTGCTCTCTGCATGTGGCTTTCGAGAAGCACTCTCTTGCCATCACCCTCACTGCAGGTAACTTTGGAAGGCCAAGAGCAGGCTATGTGGTCCGTTCTGAGATCAGCTGTGGTCTATCTTCAAACTTGTCACTAAAGATTTGATTATGGCTTCCAGACTGAAAGGATGCTGGTGCCATCTGGAAAGGGCTTGGTAGGCCATAAGTGACTGGTGCCTGGACCGCTTCCTGAATTAGGTCTCTGTGTCTCCTTCTACCATCTAGTTACCTCTACCTCTGTGTGATAAAGGACTGAAAGCACATATATTTGAACACAAAACACATTTTTGTTGCATCTTTGGTTTCAGACCCTGGTGACTGATCTTATGTTGAAGTTGACCAAGGTTCAACTCCTTAGACAGAAAGAAAGTGAGGAGTTTAATGGATGTAGAATTATGGCCAAGGGTTAGTCTCTGAGCAGTAAATACCAGAAGACAGATTGATAAGCATTGAGCTTTGGAAGAAGGTTGGATGTTTTCAGAACAGTTTGGAAGAAGTCTTTTCTTCTTTACCTGCAGACCCTATTTGGGGTCCACGTGCCTTCCTGGCATGTGGAATGGCAACTTCTACCTTGGGCTGAGGGCCTAATTCTGACACACACCGTACAGCTTTTGAGACCGTTTCTGTAGGAGTCAGCTCTGGATATCCTATGGCACGTCAACAGCCAACAGAAAGCGCAGCTCTGAGGATCTGGGCAAGGAGGTAGCAATCAGTCATGCATTCAACCTTTGACATAGGAAACTGAAGGGTTGAAGCTGAGCTAGCGGCAAGCAAACTCCCTTCCTCTGACCTTTTGCAGTTTAATAAATCTTTCAGATTCCTATTCCCATGGGGCTCTCCCAGTTGTTTACAAATTTCTTAGCATGGGACCCCTTGGACTATAAATAATGGAAGAATTTTATTGCTTTGTTTTTCATGAAAAAAATCAGTACATCAAGGAGCTCGCCTTCCTCCACCCTTTCCTATTCAGCTTATGTAGAATTATTTTTAGCTTTTCAGACCAGACTCCAGGATAATGATGACACATTTCTATAATGCCTGTAATCTCCAAACGCTCTAAAACAATGTGGCAGTAGTACTTTTGTGCGTGGAGTGCCGAGACCGAGGGCTGAGCATAAATCACTCAACTCCTCACTTGTGAAACAGAGGTAGCAGAAAGAACACCCTCCCCTAGAGCGCAGTTAGGAGCCATGGCAAATTAAGGCCATCGCTGGCGTTTTTGGCACTAATTCTGTTTGTAAGCTTTTTTGCTTTTACTAAGATCTTCCTTTCACACACAAACTGGAATAACCTTGCAGGCAAAAGGAAGTGCTACTGGAAAATCCTTTGAGACACTGGGCAGGTGAATTAACCAATTCCTTCCCCACCCCAGCAAAATACATACTTATCCCCTTGTCACAAAATACATATTAAAAAAATCCTTTGTGATTCTGGGCTAATCAGTAATAAAAGTAATCACACTCAGTAAACTGCTGAAGATTAGAGAATATGGAAAGATTCCCAGGTGTTTGAATCCAAATGTTTACTCAGTTGAACAAAAGCACAAGATTAAAGATTAAAAAAAAAACCAAAACAAAACTATTTTACTTCCAACCCTGGTATTGAGTTCAAGTCTTGAAATCGGCCCAGCCAGCCCTGTTCTCTCAAGTGGCAGAGAAATCTTGCATGATAAATAAGCCGCCAGTAAGGGGTTTTATTCCACACCCTGTCGACAGCTCAAAAAAAGACAGAAATATAGTGACTGTCCCATTTTAAAGGTTTCACTAATCTGTGGCACCAGTGAGTTCCTAATACATCAGTGCAGTTTAAGCTGTATAAAAATTAGCTTTACTTTTCCTTCTTCTTTTTTTTTTTTTTTTTTCTTATTGAGAGCACAAGAAAATCCCTCCTGTGTTTTCTCGGAAAGCAGCACGATGGACTTAGCTGTGAGACTTCCATGCAGAACAAGTGATGTGGCAGCAGGGGAAATTCAGCTGCAAAACGTATCTTCATATATAGATGCCTCCTTAGGGCCTCCAAAGACACATTCTTGATTGTACCTTTATCAACTTTATATAGTGAAAGATAGAAAATTTGCTCTAAAACCTTCAAACTCTTCCCCATAAGACTGAACTTTTTACATTATTCAGAAGAGAGGGGCTCTTTTCTCTGTAATGGGGTATATCTAGGGACAGGTAAATTAATACTTGTTTACTTATATCCCCCTGCTGTTTTGCTAAAACACATACAAAGTACTCCTCTCAAGATGCATTAAGTATATCAGCATGTTGTTTGTTTTATAACCTGGGAGAAAGCATAACAATATAGCTTCTCACCAGGGCGCACACAATCTACAAATTGAATAAAAGGAAGCAAACGCTCTCAGAACAGAGAGCTTCTGGGTAATCAGAATTGCAGATGCTTGAGTGAATGTTAAAACTCCTCAGCATCAATCTGACCTTGTCCTGTCTTGTTATTGGAGATGCTTTCTCAGAGCTGGATGCACTTTTGGGGAGAAACTTGGAAAAAATACTGAAAAGTACATACTTGGGTGGACTACAGCAATGTCCCATTTTTGTGTTAAACAATTTTAGCTAGGAAAACCAAAATCAACCTCAAAGGCTAGTAATTTTATAAAAATATGAATATATTTAAATTTCTAAATGTTACACAAATGAGCAAAAAGGATTGAAGCATGTAATGTGACTGAATCAGAACCTTCCATTTCATTTCAGCAAGAAAATGAACAAAATATTAATTCCCCTTTCCAAGAAGCACCATGTAACTCATAGAGAGGACAATATTAGCAATGATCTTGCTAAATCTCTAGCTGCTGCCCCTCACATCCCCTGCATTTTAGCATTGGGATTAAACAGGTCTCATGCTAGGGAGACCAACAAGAAATTCCCCCAGGTGGTAAGAAGTGGTAATGATGAATTATTAGAGATTGATGCAAGGTCACTGCAGTGAAAGAAATTTGGATTCAACTCCCTGTTCTGGCTGAAGTGAAGGCTGGAGGAAGAAGCTAATTTGTTCCTTGTTCACCTGATAAATGGTCTTCCCACACACTTCTGTTCAGGACAAGGCAGGGAAAATCTCTGCAGCCTAATTTTCCTTCCTATTTCCCCACTGAATCCACAAATGTACCTGAGAAAGATGGTGCTGTTGCTTAGCATCTACGAAGTTCAGGAGAAATCCCAACTCTCTCTCATCTTTCTTAGCTAGGATGCTGAATGAGTGAGCTGCCACTGGCACGCTGTTCTTCTTCAGCTGCAGCACAGCTAGTCTTGCACTAGCAAAATCATCAGCAAGCGAGTGGCCAAATGCTTCCTGAAGGTGATCAAGGGCCTCTTCATACCTTCCTGTTGGTTAACACCAGTACAAGCTATATAATCCATTGCACGTGGAGAAAAAGACATCAAGAAAACTTACCAAAGCAGGATTTAGGTAGCTTATCCACATAAGGGTATTAATTACTTTATTACTTTATTAATTACTTATTACTTTCCCAAATATTTGCAAACTTTCCTTGAAAAGTACTACACAACAATACACTTGCCATTTAACATTCACTTTCTTTTAATTTACTGCTCATTCACTTAGTCTGATCAGCTATGTAAAAGAATGGGCACTTACCATCTGCAATCAAAACGTCTGTGTAGAAGATGTGATATTGTGCATCCTTGCAAATTTTAATTAGTGCTTTTGAAATCACAAGAAGATCTCTGAGGGTTTCTTCTTTTGAAAGGCCTTTAGTAGTAACAAGCTCGGTTAATGCAGCCCTGCCATACTGAAGAAGCCACTGAGTGATCAACCCTTGGGCTTCATGCTTTAAAGACAGGATAGCTGGGATCACTACTCCTGCCTCCACCTTCAGTGCCGAGATCAAATCTTGCACTGCCTCCTATGGAAAAACAAGACCAAAAAATGAAACCGTAGCAATAACTATGTATTGGTAAGTTGTTCTTTCAGTTCTCTGCTGCACTTTTTTGCTCTTCCCGGTCCCTGTGCTATTTCTTTTCCACTTGCAAAGCTGATGTAAGAGCATAAAGACAGGTTTGGATGACTATTTGCAGAGTGTGTGATTTGAACTCCTCAGATTATAACTGAGACAAATTCTTACAGCAGCAAGAAAGGGATGCTGTGAATGAGTAAGTGCAAGCAGGATTTGGCTCAGCCAGGGTAAGCTAGCGCAAATCCACACACCTAATTGGAGATGCACCATTTCCAATTCACTGTAGGACAGGAGCGATATGCAGGTGAAGGGTAAGGCTATTGACTATATTAGAAGCAGATAAACCATGCAAACATCTGACATGACTTCACAGATGATGGAGAGGGACTCACTAAACCTGGAAACTGTTCGTTCTTTTTCCTCTTGTTGTTGCTACATTTCATCTAACACATTGTCATGAAAATGTGAGACCAAATGTAAGGGAGAGTTTGCAGCACTGCAAATCAGTGCATAGTAGTGACAGTGAATATGATCTGTGATTAACATTTAGTCTTCCTCTCTCTAGACTTGGGAAAGCAAGTCAGTAATGTTAAATGAACCACTTATACGTCCACCCAAAGCAAGAGCCATTGCTGACCAAATTCTGCGAGAAACTCTTTATTTCAGTGAGTCCATGACAAAGCCTGTGGTACCTTACACTAATATTGCTTAATACCATCAGAAAAATCACCAGCAAGTCAATATAGTGATAGTACCTTCTGCTGCTTCAGAGTAAGGTAAATGAATCCTCGTCCACTCAAAGCTTGCACGTTCCTAGGGTTGTCCTTTAGGATGGCATTATAATCAAAAATAGCAGTTTTCTTCTGACCAAGGTGCCCATAACATCGAGCTCTGATGAGAAGACAATCTTCAGCATAACCACCTGGAGGAGAGAAACGCAGCCATGCTTACTTGAAAGGTGTCAAGTCTACTGCTGGAAAACAGAGTGCAGTAAGTCCCAGCGTGTGCAGACCACTAAGCCTCACTGAAGAGCTTCGAAGCAGCTAAGAGAAAATGATGCAGTAGAACTACACGTTGCTTTGTGGTGACTGGAGGAATGAAAAGTATCACTTTATTCAGAGCTATGGCAAGGTTGGAATAAGGGGTGTGCTGGATGGAGGTAAATGTGCTATGGTACGGAACCACAATCCACAGATGTGACTGGAAGAAGAATAAGGAGGATGCTGGAAAGGATATCGAAGGACATCCATACGAAGCTATGCAAAACAATCCATTTTGCCTGAGGATACCTGATTAAGTACAATGAGAGTACTTAAGTGGTAGTTTCCTATATTTTTGTTGCCAGTGGAATTCCTGTTGCACGCTATCAGTTCTGAGTTGAAAGGGAAAAAAAGGATCTATGTCAGGCTGGTTTCCAAAGCACAGTACTTAATCAGTTAAGTGTCATGCTGAGGCTAGCAGAATTCTGTCAGGGAATGAATTTTCACTGGTGAAGTCTAGAAAGTGTTTCCTGGTGTGTATTACAAAGCCAAGGCTACCCTGATGTTCTAGTGGTGTACATGTCAATGTGATTCTGCAGGGAAATGGTGAGCTGTGGTTCAGTGTTGCTACTCAGGACTGGAGTTCAATGTTTAGCTTTGCTTCAAAATTCCTCTCTAACCTCATAAAAACCACTCAATTTCTTTGAAGGTCATCATCGAACTTCGGAAACGCATCTTTCATGGCTGGTTGGGATAATTTCAATGTGCTTGACACAAGCCACAGAAACATTAACAGGACAGAGAGACAAAGCAGTTCGGGTGTTATGCTACCCTGATACCAATGTCAGCCTAGAAGCTTTCCCACACAGGCAGCAGGCCCACCCACCAATGTGAACAGGAATGTGAACCTGGTCTTTCTCTTTCTGGCATAAAGCTAGCCATGGGTCTCACTTACGGATAGCTGACAGCAGAAACCAGTGTATCTTTGTACTTGCTTTATAGGCCACCAAGAAACAGGCAAGCCTGGACTAATAAAAAAGCCTGGGCTACAGTATGTGCAAAAAATGCTTTCAGGGCATATATTTTGCTGCTAAGATGAATTTTTAAAAAAAGAAATATTCTGCATGTTATAAACAGAAGAACCAGTTCTGGGAATAGTACAGAGAGAAAAAAAATAATTCTAACAGTGATTTACAGAATGAAAGGGCATTTTGCTGAGAGTAGTTGTATCGCTGCATTTTGATTTATAACTGTAACTGTCCTACTGTGACCCAACTTTACCTTTCCAGACAGGAACAGGAACCATACTGTGCCAGGCACACCAAAAACACAGGCCCCGCTTCAAAGAGTCTTCAGTCTAGTTAAACATGCCAAAGAACATTGTAATAAAAAATTGAATGAGTGGAAAAGGTAACAGAATGAAAATCGTAAAATCACACTGCTCAACTAGCTCAAAAGCTTCCTGGTTTCTAATAAAAACAAATGCACACGTCAATCAACACTGCCTATCCTCAAATATCCCTGACTGCTTTCCTGATTGCCTCAAGGTCTCAGCAAGAGTGGGTGTCCTCAGGAACAGCCAAAGGAAGCCAAAGGATGCCTGCAATCATTAAGCACTCAACCTTCCCATGCAGGCAATTTTTCTTTCTACCTTCTCTGGGATACCTAGACTCAGCTAACTGGCAGTATAAAGAAATTCCATGTTTGCTACTTGTCATGAAAATACTTCTAGCTATTTTTCAAGTGTTCTGGAAGGTTTTGCCCTTTGTTGTTCTGCCCTAGGGTCTTCCATGCATTTTCACAGGGATCTCTAAAAGCCAGCATCGTGGTGCTGCTCTGGAAACCAGCAAAAGGAAGACAAGGCTCTTGTAAAAAGGGGATGTCTTCCTATCTCCACATCTATCCCTCCACCACACCTTTCTCCAAAGACACCATGAATGTGCAACAAACGGAGGCAACCCACCAAAGACATGACCATCATGTCAGGATCTGAGCTGGATTAGGATTCAACTCATTAGAAGGGGTCCTTGGAGATTTTAGCATGATGGAATAGGAGCAGCACAAATGGAGAAAAATGCTCTAAGAGGAAGATATGTGAGGATGGAGGCACAAGGCCGCTTGGCTTAGTAAAATGGAGTCAGGAGGTACACAGTGTTTTGGATAAAACAGTAATCCAGACAGGACTGGCTAACTTACTGCCACACTTAACATGCACTGGGATTTGTGATACTAAGATTCTGTTTTCTCTGCTTTCAAATAAGTGCTGCCCAAACAAACACATATAGTTGACAATGAAAATCATGGTCCCTTCATTCACTGGTTGCAGAGCATACATCTTTCTGCCATTCACGTGCTCCTTCCTTTCAAGGCATTTTCGATAAGGATCTTAATTTGCTCAGGGCTGTAATCAATAACTGTGGCATCCCAATACTGGATGATAAATCATCAGTGTCACTGTAAATATTTTTTCATAAGGAGGTCAGGAAATGCAGTGTCTTGCACAGCTGCCTGCAGAGGTGAGCCAGCAGACAGGCTCCTAGCAATTCTTTTACAGTAATGAGGCTTTTTTTCTCCGTCCTGATATGCTCCAAAACTTCTGTACCAAAGGTTATTATCGCTCTGGAGCTCTATCAGTTGGCTCCCATAAAGACAGTATCTATCTCTTAACAAGCATCTGTTCTAGCAGGTGGGGAGTTGATAAGCTGGAATGCATGGGCTGTGAAATGGAACCATCTCAAAGCAATTAACAGGGTTTTTTTTCCATTTTCATAAACCAATCTCTCTTCCTCTCAATGCTGCTGTCATAATATTTGCTCAGAGTGAAAAGCAGATTTCCACTCAAACATGGTTTTACTTGGAACATGCCAGAAGCATTTCCGTGTTACCCTGCTCCCTCTCCTTAGGAAAAGCTAGGACAATGATGCGTGCAAGCGGGTGCATTCACTCTTTTGCACTGGAACTATGCGTTCATTGGCCTGTTGGAAAAAGAAAGCACGTTGTTTGCTGTAGTGACTGTATTTACAGCATGTTCATTCTAATGAAACAGGAGGTGGCAAATAAGTTTTGTTGGTAGGAAGGTTTTCAGGGTACTAACTGATGTAACAAACTAAGGCTGAAACAGGGGAGCCTTCTACTTCTACACTACTTGTCCAAAATGGGCTGAAGCTGGCTCTGTTTCAGTAGCTTTTCCAAATGACTTACCAGCTAGCATCTCCTCTAAAAGTTACACAAAACAAAGAGGATGAAGGCTGCTTCTTTCTTCTGAAAGGGGGATTTCCTTCATCTAGATGATTTTGTGAAGTGTCCCCTTATTCACACTCTTCCAAGGACTAACTGCTGACAAGGACCAAATTCCCCTCTCATTTATCACAAGTTTGGCTTTGATCTCTTTAAGAAACAATTATACTGTGTTTTCAAAGGAGGTCTCGTCTCCTTCTAGATCAACTTTAATTTTCCAGGGAAACATTTCCAAAAATATGGTTGTCCAGCCTAGCAGTCGGACAAGAGGATCAAAAATCCCTGGCTTATCTTGACATAAGCAGGCTTCAGGCTTACCTCAGTCACCTGCGTGGAGAGTTACTTACTGAAAAATCAAGTTTTATAGAAGGAAAAGTAATTCTGTGGGATTTCCTCGAGACTTTTCCCTGTATTTTGAGCATGTACCCGTTACTGTGATAAAACAGCACCCCTACATTATGTACAGAAGAATCCCCCTGCTGTTCTGCTTTTCCTTACCAATAGAACAGCATTACACTGCTTATCCTAAAAGGGTCTTTTTTTAAACCACAGTAAAGAAGGAAAGTATGGCACATAAAAAGGAAAATGAACTAATGGCTCTGAGAAGATAGCACTGCTAACATTAAAACATGTAGTTTGTTCGACAGCACAGCTGTACTTGTGAGAAAATCTGTGACCACATGTATGAAAAAAATTATGGTTACAGATCAGTTTGTCAGACCAATTACTCAGAAGCAACCTACAGCAACTGAACAGTAATTGGGGTCTGATGGTTGGTAGCAGGTCTACTGTAACAAAAGACTGTAAAATGTGAAGACAACATACACTGTGTTTCCTGTATACTCTGCACATTACTTTTCTGGAGCAGAAAAAACAGGGATACCTTTATATTGGAAATTTCAGACAAGCAGCTGGAAATAGATGGGCTCAGGATGTTAAAGACCTTTTCCAAACTATGAAGGAACTGTGGGTTCTTTGTGTTGGTATGACCCAGAAAGGGTGGTTTACACTTGAACTTAACTTTTAGCATGTGAACAATGCAACTTAAAAGAATCCTTCACTGTGCTCCAGGAGGATTTCATGTGCTAAACAACAGAACAAAATCACGTGCTGGGGCTTCTGAACAGGTTAAGAGAAGGGGCTGATGACCCTCTAGAACTGAAGTGGATCCTTGCAAATGATTTCAAGGAGTTTACAAGCTACTTACAGGACAGTAAGAACTGCAGTCACTGTTTAGTTGCACTATTTCATGGTCCAGATGAGTTGCTACTTTAAACAAATTTTATCCTGCTCTTCACCTGCCTTTGCAAGTTTACTGTTTCAGTCTTCTCATTGGGGAAATGACAGACGAGATGTGGTTAGACATGCTTGCCCACCCACTGATCTGATTTCCCACAGAAGTAGATCTCCTGTCAGTATCTTGACAACCCTACCTGAAGCAATGATGGCAAAGGAAAGGTAGGCAATGGCCTCTTTGATGTCAGCATCCTCCTGTGTGTCCTTCAAGATGGTCAGTGCTCTGAAATGGCAGTGAGTTTGCATCAACTTCCGGTCCTCCTCTTTGAAAATGTCCATGATTGGCAGGAGGCAGGAGGTATCTCCTATTCTGATCACTTTCTTTAGCAGCTTAACAATGTGAGAGAAAAAGGCAGGATTAAAATACTGGCATGAAAAGATAAACTCAGTCATGCTAAAGCTGGAAACAAAGCTGTCTGGTGAGACAAGTATGCTTTTACCCGGTGCTTCCCCATGTTTCACTGGGGCTTCAGCCAGCCACGGCCCAGCCAAGGACCATGAATCTCTTTTACTTAACTCCTCAGCTGGCCCTAGTGTAAATGCATGTTGGAGAAAACATTACTTTCTATCTTTTCTCACCACCACTGCAGCAGTGGAAATCATTCCAGGAAAATACTAAAGCTGCTTTGCTTACTTTGGGCAGCATCTGTTCCTGACTGGCAGTTAAGTGTTTTTATAAATACAGCTGAACCCAGGATGATTGCCCCAAAGAGAGAAAGTTTCTGTGAAACAGAAGGATTCTAGTGACCCCTTTTGACTGTGAAATGGAAACCAGTGAATGAATGGAAAATCAGTGAAGTGCTGTGCCTTTCTTTTAGTATTGCTATTGGGAATCTGGGAAAAGTATGGATTCAAATCCACAAACTACTGTCCTCCTGGAAAAGACTCGTGCCTGACATACTGTATCTTTGCCTCCATTCACTAGAGTGAAAATCACCAAGCAATTTTTTACAACATTTCCTACGGAAAAGAATCAAAAGGTGTCCTCCAGTAAAGCAAATGTGCTTAGCAAGTACTCAACATTCAAATCTGAGCCCAAGAAGCTGGCACAAGAACGAAGTTATCTTGATGAACCAGACACATCCATTGAACTTGTTACTTTCTCTGTTCTTTTCATAGATATAAGTGTCTGGGTGCTGACAGGCAGGTGGGACAAAAACATTTTGAAGATAAATTTTCAGTGACATATATGTTCCATCTAGAACTTGTAGCAGAAACTGCAGATAGGAATCTAACTTCCAAGGGCAACATATGAACTCTAATAAAGTCGTGTCATTCATTAATAGCCTTCCCAAAGGCAGCAAATTACACAAAACTTATTTTTCATAGGGAGTAGTGAAGTGGTGACAATAAAACCTTTCTCTTTACTGCTAGTAGAATTTATATGGGATTTTTAAAAATGCAATAGTTCCCTCTGATGGCAGAACCTGGTAATTCAGGTTTGTAATCCTTGGTAGGAGAATCGACATGTTGGAATCTCTTTCATGGTTTCAAGCCCAAGTCATTAGCCGTTAAAGAAAGAAAACTGCAGACTGATATTTGAGCTTCTGGTTTTGTTTCTTTCCCAGCCCCCCCTACAATGCGTCATTAGGATAATCAGTTAGGTAGTAGTTCTGCCTTCTTTTCTCTAGGGGAAAATTACCAGTCCCATCAATATTGTCACCAGAGGCAGGATGCTCAGTCATGCTCTGCCTGGTTAAAGTCTCTGATGAAAAGTGCCATTAAACAGCCTGTGATGAATGGGCTGTATTTAGGCAGGAATCCTTGTGTGGCCTGTGCTACAGACAGAAAGTCCTACACGAGGCCTGTATTTACCGATTTACCACCATTCCTGAGAAAAGTCTTGCAGCACAGGTTGGGGTAGGTGCATCCCCACTGGAAAATCCATCACAGGCTGCGTGAGGGGGTGGGTTCCAACTTTGCACCATGTGATGAGGTGGCCTCACAGTGCCAGAGCCTTACAGTGGTCCCTCTTAAGTTCTACCACACATCATCTGTATCAGCCAAAAGGGCTGTTAACCCTCTTCACCATGCTACCACTAATCACTCCCTCATTCGCTCTGCTAGCCAAGTGCTCCTTACCTGGTTGCCATCATACATGAAACCTTTCTTCAACTGCAGAAGCGCGAGTCTAGCCAGGATGGGAGACCTTTGTGGATTTCCTGAGAGTGCTAATAAGAGGAGCTTGTGAGCTTCTTCTACAGAGCCCATCTGGTACAGGGCATCAGCACAAAGGATCCGTGATGCTTCATCAGAAGCGTCCAGCTCTGCCAACAGAGAAGCCAGCTGGTGAACCCCAAGGGCATCTCTGGAGGGGAAAAAAAAAAGAGAAAGGGAAAGACCACCTTCAAGGAAAAAGTGCTATTGAGAGTAACAGAGCCTCTTTGTCTCAGCTGGAAGCTAAGAAGCAGGTTGTCAGTCCAGTATCAAAATGGATGATACATTTTACCATACCCGGCACCACAGACATCTCTGCCACTTCATTCCATAATCATAATCGCTCTTTATAAAAACATGTTCTTAAGCAGTTGTGGCTCTAAAGAAAGGTTAACAAATAATGACTCCTATTTGTGGTTGCAGCTGATAACCCAATGGGAAAAGGAAAAAGTAAGTTTAAAAAGTTAAAAAAAAAAAAGATTGCCATTTCTCATGAAGAGCCGTGTGTTAAAATTTGCAGGGACTTGGAGGAGCTGTGTTAACAGGTAGCTTCTTGTTCCAGAAGCAGTGACCTGTGTCTGAGGGGGCTTGCGTTTGTGCCCTGATCTGCCAGTGCAGCAACAAATGAGTTAGCACGTTTTTCCGTCCTTCAGTTACACCACCGGAGTGCAGGCCCCAGGTACTGGGTGTGAAATAGGCATCACACAACTGAAGAACAAGGCCACAAGAGTACTAAAATTATTAAGAGATTAAATAAATGTGGGTATCAGTTGTAAAGAGCAGCTGCCCGGGATGAACTTTCACATGCTTTTTCCCACTTCAAATTTTCAAGTTTTCCACTGAAATACTAGTATTTCACATGAGTAAAAACTGAGAAAGTAACATAAAAATTAACTTTTGGAGAAAATGGAAGACTTTTCCTGGGGCGGTATCTGACAAAACTTTGAAAATGAAACACTGAAACCGTTTGATTTAAATAGTAGCTTGTTTTGTGCTGGAAGAAATAAAAAAACTAATACAGATACTGCTTCGATCGGCAACCTTTTCTGATCTTTAGAAAGATGATTTTAAGTATTAAGACCTCAGAGTCCCTCTGTTACACCTCTTTCTACCTTCAAACTCGTGTTTTAATGGATTTAGCTGGAATAGTTTGGTGTTCTTGTCTCAGTCTCCCAGTCTTAAATATGACAATGCAGTTAACATTGAAAAAAGAATTTGGATTGCCAGCACCAAGTATGTGCACAGCAGCACCTCAGCTCTGTCTTGGAAGGACACCTTCTAGGGGCTTGGTACTTCATGGCCCACCAAATCCTTCAGTTCAGAGCTGAGACTGAAAGGAGCCAGCTAGCACCAAAAAATCTGTTTTATTATGGGTGTATCTAATCTTTTAGAGGAGAAATCTCTGTCTCTCTCACATCTCGCTTGCTGCTAGCTCAGGCCAATTGGTATATCATGGTTTAACTTCCATAGAAAGATAAAGCTGATTTGGCTACGTGGATCCTATCGCATTCTGACACACTAGAAAACCTGTATTTGTATTTTTCTGGAATAACCACACCTATGCAGATTTATTTCAACTTGTTATGTTAATTAGGAACTTTCAAAAGGTCTATATCCTATTCTCAGTTACCTGAATCAAGTACCCTCCCTACTACTCAGGCCACTCTCTTTCCCTTAGAAAGTCCTGTTTCTTTTCTACCCACGGGCTGAACTGCCTCCCACGTACCTCTTCTTCTGGAGCATCTTCTGTCCTTCTTCTTGGAGAACTTTTAGCAGCAGTCCTCTTTGGTT
Organism: Phalacrocorax carbo; assembly: GCF_963921805.1. Taxonomy (NCBI): domain Eukaryota; kingdom Metazoa; phylum Chordata; class Aves; order Suliformes; family Phalacrocoracidae; genus Phalacrocorax; species Phalacrocorax carbo. Next base: position 1,872,008 of record NC_087532.1, on the reverse strand, counting down.
CCACGGCACATAGGACTTGATTGTGAAGATGGTTTCTTCCAGCTTTAACTGGCATGCTGTGATATAATCCAGGGCTGTCAAGTAATGGCTGCCACCAGAAAGCCGGATAAGTCCACGTCCACATAAGGCCTTAATACAGCTGTTAGGATGTGGGGAATCATGCTCAATGACCTTTTGAAAGTCCTGCAAGGCTTGCTGATGGTCATGAGTATGAAGGAAGCAGAATCCTCGCAATGCTAAGAGAGTATTGTAGTAAGTTTTCTGCTCTGCTGCCAAGAGGTGGTCGCAGATATCCTGAGCAGTTTTGATGTGTCCATGCAGGAGATGGCAGTCTGCTAGCCGAACGCTGAGCTCACGTTTGGACGCTGGGGAGATCTGAAGGAGGAACTGGACTGTCTGGATGACAGAAGGGAGTAGTTCAGTACCATGATTGCCTCTGAGTTCAGTCTGAGTACGCACAGCCTCCCTGTATGCTGCAAACTTCACCTCCAGGACAGTCCTAGCCTGTTCCTCTATCCTCTCAGCATCATGTGATGAGAAAAGCTCTTCAAAGTGCTTCATCGCCTGGGCAGGGCTTGCTGCAAAGGCTTCTGCTAAATCCTGCATCATTTCCTGCGTCCGTCCACCTAAGAAGAAATATGCAGCAGCCCGTTCCAAGAGCAGACCCAAAGCTTTCTCATCTCTCACATTATTATCCGCTGAGAAGCCCTTGAGGGCCTTGCTACAAACTGCCACGCACTCCTCAAATTTGCTTTTCTTAAAGAGGTAGGCTGCCTGCACCCTGCAAACCCAGCTATCATCCGGTGCCACTGCAGACAGGAAGTCGTAGCAGTTGCCCAGCCACTGGTCCAAGGAACTGCAGTCTGGGATTTCTTTCTGATATGTTGTGAGATAATTACAGAAGGCCTGGATGACCTGTGGTAGCTCTTCCCTTTGCCTAGTACACACGTAGGCCACCACCTCAGCCCGATGCATCACAAAGGCTTGGATATAGTCTGCAACTCCCTTCCTAACTTGTGTCCCTGACAGCACCCATGCCAACGCCCGCAGCAGCAACAGTTCAATTGTATACTTTGGGTTAGCCTTGAGCAGGGTATTGCATTTATTCACCACCTCCTCTGTGCATCCTCGCCTGAGCAGGGTCTCCAGTTTATAGACTGAGGATACCACGTTGTCGGGACTTAGGGTGGAAAGAAAGATGTTAGCTATTCCCACACTGAGAGAGACAACGGCCAAGGTCTTGCTCTGGATCTTGGGAATCTGATCCTTGCCTTTGCACCACATCTCCAGAGTAGCTACCACTTTCTCCCAGAGCCCTTTGTCCAAGGAGCTCACTTTCTGTACTGCCGTGGGGGCACTGCGGCTGAAGGCAGCCATGTAGAAAGCAGTGGCTATTGGTAATTCCTGCTGGGCAAGATGGTGGTCCCCTTCTTTGCAGAGCAGCATGGCAAGCTCCTGAGGTGACATTTTCTGCACTTGTATCTTCACCGAACAGCATCACACATGTAACGTGGCTAGTGTCTGTAAAACAGAAAATCAGCAACGTGAGGGGCTGTGGAACGTGGCAGTTTTTGCTTGGGGGGCAGCCTTCCAACTGACAGACACAAGCAAGCCCAGGTCCTGTGAAAAGCCAGCGTTTTGTCACCGACAGGCTTCCTGGGGAGCAAAGCCATGAGGAGAAACACTACAGCGGTTCTTAGTCCACAGCCACGTAACGTTGGCCAGAAAGCAGCCCCATGACCTTGTCAGTGTTCCCCATCCCATCGACTGTCCAGGACGTGGGGCTGGCAGGCTGACCGGGCTCTGTCCTCCCTGGCTGAGATGTCAGTTTGATAAAGTTTTAATCATCAGGCGGTTTGTCAGCGCCGGTGGTGGACAAGGAGGGGACAAAATAGCGCCTTGATGCTTTGCCCACCACTTGCCTTTCCTCCTTTGCCTTGGAGAGGCAGGAAAGGGAGAAGGAATGCAGCACCTTCTCCCTGTTCCTACCCCAGGGGAAGATGCGGTTTGGTGCAGCCACCTGAGCTCCAGAGCCCGCTCCTCGGCCCACACACCTGGGGTCCAGCCCGCCCAGCCAGGGGCCCTCAGGAGCGCCGGGGGTGCGGCTGCGCGCCGCCACGCCCGGGCGGGGAGCGCGAATACCTGCGGCCGGGCGGGCCGGGGGGCGTCCGGCGGGGCTGCTGGGCGCCGCCGAGCGGGCCGGGGGCCGCGGTGGGCCGGGGAGCGGCCTGCGCCCGTCGGGGAGCTCCAGGCGCGACGTGCGGCGAGGCGAGCTGAGGTGAGCTGAGGCGAGGCGAGGCGGGACGGGACGGGAGAGAGCAGGGCCGGGCGCCCCGTTGCCTGGAGACCGCAAACACTGCCCCGGCGCCGCCGCCGGGGAGCGGGCGGCCGCCTCAGGCCTGCGCGGCGGCGGGAAGCCGTGCGCGCCTGCCTGAGGGCGCCGCCGCGGCCCGGCCCGCGAGGAGGCCCGGCCCGCGGCTGCTCGTACCCGCGCGGGCCCCAGGGGCGCGTTTCTGCCCCGGGGAGGCCGCTTCGGCCGGCGGAGGCCCCGCGGCGCGGTTCGGGGCGGGCCCTTCCCTCCCGTGAGGGAGCGGGAACGTGAGGGAGCGACCGGGCCCCTCGACCCTCGGCGGGGCGAGGCCAAGTGAAGTGGTTACCGAGAGCAGCAGACTCTGTCTGTGGTGCAGCAGATGTCTTTAACCTTACGTTCTAATATAAAAAAATGGTTTTAGCAGTTCATCAATTATGTTTTTAGGAGAGTTTAGACTGAGGATGTTCATTTAAGCCAGGGCCTTTTCTGAAGTTTGGCTTTTTCCTTATCTGTGTTCTTTGACATTCAAAAGAGAAAAATCACTCTATGATTAATAGAGATTTTTTGCCGCTTTATTAAGAGTTTGCCCATTACTTTGATTATTTTCACTTTAATTACCCTAATTAGCCATCAAGATATAATTTAGCATTGCTGTCACATTAGGCCACAGGTGATATTGCCAAGAAAGACTTGAGGGTGTGAAAAGAAACAGTTCTGAAATAGAAATCACATTAAAAGGAGCTGGGTTGATCAAACGCGTGTGCCTCTCTGCCTCTCCACTGAGGTTGAAGCACAGCTTGTGGGAATAAAAACGAGGCTGGTGCCTCCGATGGATTGTGGTCCAGGCTGAAAAAATCATTACCCATAATTTGACTTTGCTGCATGACTGAGTGGTGTGGAAGTTGCTCCCAGCCACATTTTGCCTTGTAGATACAAAGAACATGGAGGATGCCAGTATCCTCCATTCATCATTCCTAACATAGAGTCCCAGTTTAGTTAAGAATCCGGTGTGCTCACTGCTGTGCCTGGATGGTTGAAGGGAGGTTGTTACAACCTGCGGAGTTGGCCAGAAAGGTAGCAGCAACAGGAAGAAAGTATTGTGTTGACTTAGGGTTATAGAGCAGGTGGTACGAATACAGCCAATTTAAGTTGTGCATCAAACTTAATTTATGTTCCTAACTTTGGTCCTTAAAGGAATAAGAGGATCATTTCCAAGAACTCAATGCTGATGGAAGAAGAGAGTATTTTTCTGGTGGACCCCGGTATGATACCTGAGGTGTATGAATAGAGCCCAGTGTGAAAACCCGTTGTTTTAAGTGGCAGAACCAGCAATGTAACTTGGGGACCCTGGCTCCTAGCATTTTTCTCAAGCTGTTTGTCCTACAGGGTAAATATGGCAAGCCCTGTTTCTAGGATCATAAAATGCAGGGGGGTGGGAAAGTGTGGAGATGTTAATCTAAACATTAAATATTAAGTATGTTACACACATTAAATATTAAGTATACTACAGTAGCTCCTCATGATGTCTCTGATTACTGATAAATCTTTAAAGGCAGGTGTGTGGAGAGGGAGTAAACACAGCACAACAAGTGGAGGGCTTTGCAAAGCAGGAGATGTACTAACAGATGTCTGTGATAACCCTTTTCAAAGAGACATGGCTGAGAAGTCTTGCACTTATTTCTTTTAAAGGCTCCCTGTTCCCACAGCACATGTAACAAGTCCCTTCCCTCACGGCTTTTAAATGCTAGGTGTAGCTGGGACTGAGGGTGAGAAACCAGTAATATGTGCGTTTGATACAGAAAGTTTGACTTAAAAAAAAAGGAGGCTGAGCTTTCTTTAAATGAAAGGAGTGTCATGGTGTGGGGCATTAGTAACTTAAAAAAAATATTTTTATTTATTTGACTAATATTCTTCGCTCTGAGCTGTACCTGGGTTGGAGAGCAGACACCACATTCTGGTCTCATTTAGGCTGGTGTAAGTATGTAGGCTAGGGAATGAAGATGGCCTGTACTAAATGATACAGACGGGTGACTGAATACCCACAACACTGAATTCAAGAAGCTCTGGTGATGTACTAAGCTGCTAAACCACATGATGAAATTTCATCCCTAGGCATATTTCGTTCCACACCCGCAGTCTGCCAGGAGGGTTAGACTGCTGGTAACTCTGTTGTCAAACTGAGTTAGGATATTCTTCTCTTGTGAAGCAAATCTGCAACCCTGGTACTGTATCCCCATGACCGCAGCTGCTGTTGTTCCTTTGGGTTAGAATAGCAGATTTCAAATGGGAACCTCTAAGCTTTGTTATTGACAGATCTACTTCCTAACATGGTCTGGTAGGAAAGCGTACACGGAACGTTTCTTTTCAGGATGTGCAAGTTGTCAGTCAGCCTTTTATATGCTGTTCTTTATACAGTATGCTAGACTGCTGTTCGGTCAAACCCTTCTGCACCTCAGATCATCACAGAAGTGTAACAAACACGTCCTAGGAAAACTATAAGGTGATTACACCAGTGTTTGTAAAGAGCTCTGAAATGTGTGGGTGAAAGATGGCATAGGTCAGAGAAGAAGTTTTAGCCTAGTCATTTTGTAGTCTGACCCAATTACTCTGGATCTGATGGAGTATTACAAAATTTACCCCTTTGCTCAAGCTTCTCAGGAGGGCCTTGAGGAGTGCCTATCTTAACTTTTCACTTGGCTTTGCTGGGCTTAAATATAAATGTGATGATACATTAAACATCCTTGTGCTCTCTGAGTGCATATAACGTCACAGAAAGCCAACATGATCTCTTTTTGCCCTGGATTATTTTCATCTACATTCACCCCAACGAGAATGATAATGCAAAGGATTGCAGGGCTCCTGGGTAAAGAGCAGGATTAAGATGCACTTGAGCAAGATGACAAGAAAAAGGTAGTTGCCACATCAGAGAGAGAAATAATCCCTTTGTTTTTATTTTAGAGATTTAAAGCAGTAACATCAGAAAAAAACCAGAGGTCACCACACACGTACTTTGCTGTCTCGGTTATGATTTAACTGTGGGATTCAGCCATGCAATCACGTAATTTAATCTGTTCCCCTTGTGCTGGGAGTCCTGAAGCAGCTCTCTGTGCGAGGTAAAGTGGATCTGCTTACTCTGGGGATGGATAGGTGTCCTTGATTTTGAACAAAAGGTCCGTGATTTGAATGAAGTGTTTCGAAGGAGTGATAGTAACTTTAAAGTAATGGCCTTTCCTAGCTGCTGAAACTGCATGTGGTTCTTGAATATCTGTGAGGGGTTCTGTCTTTTGCAAGTTTTCTGTTTCCCTTGTCTCTTCCCATAAGTATGACGTGTAAGGCCCTCAGCAGTAATTACCTTTACTAAGCTTGTGTTCAGTTGAAAACCAGTTGTCTTAACTGCAAAGGACAAGCCAAGCCAAACATTAAATTGTCTGAGACCTGAGAAGGAAAAATTCCCTTAAAGCAGTTAGATGGTGCCCAGTGGTCCACCTCCAGAGTGTGCGCACCAAGCATACCCCTTAGTGAGGTATCATCAGTGTTCCCCTGACATTCACAAGTCAACACCTCTCCTCCCTTCCAGTGCCACATTCTCCAGCACAAAGGCTCAAGGTTAGAAATTTCTAGCTGAAATTTCCTGCTCTGAGTTATTTTACTGGCATTTTCCAGCCTAGCTTTGCAAGTACAAGATTTTCTAGATGGAGACTGCTGAAATCAATAGCAGTTGAGCCACATATAATCAGGGAGCAAGGCTAGCCTCTGAATAGCAAAACATTTCAACACTCTAGACTTTACATCTATTGCGCCCTAATAATTAGCCAGGCAGGCTGGTTTTTTCAAATAGCTCGCTACCTTTGTGTCCAGTGAGGAAGTCATCAGAACAGGTTTGCTTGAAAAAAGCCCCCAATAAACCAAGGAAGTGGCAGTCCGAAAAAATAATCATGCTCTCTGCTTCCATTCTTCCCAGTGCAAAATGGCCGTTAGCAAATGTCAGTTTTCTGATAATGTTGTCACGTTTATTTAGGATATAAGCTTTTGAGGCTGAGGATAATGCCTGGTATGATGAGTACAATGGGCTGAATCTCAGAAGGGATCTCCTAGCACTGCTGAAATGTGAAGAATAACAACCCATGAGGTATAAAAAAGGAAGCCGTTACAACATCGCAGCAGATACGCTGCCAACTCAAATTAAACAGTGTTAACAAGCCCACTTTATTCCTCCTCTTTTAAAACTGAAACGTACTGATTTTGTTTCCTCTCGTTCCTTCCCTACTTTACAAACAAGCAGGGATAAGAAAATGTTGTTAAGGGATAACTTATTCGGTTATACTAAGTTTACAACTCCTATTGGTTTGAACTAAGTTTATCAACCAGCCATGGAAACATTAATCACGCAGAAAAATAGCACACAGAGAAATGACTTTTCAAAATGTCGTTGGTATAATTATCATCTTGGCCATTACACTAAATGCCACCATTTATAACTGTTATGTTTAAGTATGCAAACAGTAATTAACTTGGTAATGAACTGAGGACCCCTGTGCCTCTCTTCCCTCAGCTAATTTGCATGTTAATTATCATTAGCAACCAGGGAAACAAGTTATAAACAGCTTAATTAGCAGCTTAATCATTTTTACAAGAAAACGTGCTGCACTTTGATACACGAGCAAGTTAGATTAATGAAGTCAGATGAGCATGTTTTTTCAGTGCTATTCCCTGGTGCAGCACTGTGCTTGTGCTTGGGCAACGTGAACAGCAGCCGCTTGCACGTGTGCACACGCTCAGGCTTCACGTGTCTGTGCTTCATTTCACAAGCAGGCGTTGTTTCCGCAGAAGGCTCTGTCAGCGTCCTGAGAGAAACTGCCCTTCTCTTCTGTGTCTGTAACAATAGTTATGTTAAATCGACACTAGGAAAGCCAAAGTACCATGAGGCTGGTTTTGATAACAATCCTCATTTAATCCTGTTGTTTCTAGGCCCTCTTTGCTGTGATTTGATTCGATGCCACTTGTGGTCCCTGCAGCGTCAGTCGATAGCTGCTTCAAGCAGAGCTGTGTAGGCGCTGTTCCGGACAGCCAGCCAAGGCTGGCCTGGGTGCTGTGGGTGCCGCCGCGGCGTGCTCGGTGTGCAGGGCTCTGTGTGCTGCCTCAGCCGCGCGGGCGGGTGTTTAAGAGCGGGCATTCAGGCTTGCTGGTGCTGCTGTTACTCCAGGTAGGGCTTTTGCAATTTAGGCTAGGCTCACAGTTGAGGCCTGAGCTTGTCTTCCTGAACAGCATTAACAGTGCATGTCTTAAGCAGTTCTAAAGTTTATAAGAAAAAAGAATTAGCTTTCTCTCTCTGTTGTTGTTTCCTTTTTGGCAGAAACTTTGGCAGATGATTTAATGGAAAACTTAGGTGGAATTTGAGGGGGTTTATTTGCAGATTATTATACTTCCATTCCCCAGTATACATTACAATAAATAATTGCTAGCTCACATGCATTTTTGAAGGTGTTCTGGGGGGTTTGTGTTTGTTTTCTTTTTAAGACTTTTATTACATTCAGAAGTTAAATGGAGACCTGGAATCTGGTCTTATTTCTACAAAGGACATAAAGATTAAAGGAAAATCTCAATAGGAAGGAGAAATGCTAACTGTGGTTTCGAGCTGGTGTTGCCCAGTATGTCTGACAGCAGGCATGCGGTGTAAACTGGCACTGATCTGTGTGGAGTTTGGATTTCTGTGCATGTACTGGGATCCTTGATGGGTAAGCTATCCAGATGAGGCTCACCCTGTTGGTTATACAGTGGATAAAATGTCAGCCTTGGAACTATACCACATTAGTTTGCCAAGACAAATTCTCATTTGATCAAGAATCAATCATTTGATGAAAGGCAATAGGAATTTTGTCATAACGCGAGAATGCATTGTCCAGGGAGATTGTGGAATGTCTGTCACTAGAGATTTTAGGAATGGGTTAGACAAACATCTGTAAGGGATAGTTTGGGTATTGTTGATCCTGCTCCAGGATAGCAGGGTAGACCTAAGGTTTGAAACCAGACAGTTTTCTGTGATGTGGCTGCAGAACATCCGTGATGCTTGATTGGGAGATTTGGAATCTGACAAAACTCATTTCACTGCAGGTTTGATCCAGAAATCAGGCTGGCTTCCTTATTCCGCAGGAATCTAGGGATTTTCTCTGTGATGATAAAGATACTCATTGTTATGACATGTAAAGAAATACACACTTGCGCAAAATTAAACTTAAAAGGTGTTATAACCTTGTTGCAACTTTCATTATCGGTATTACAATACCCATCCTTCTGCCATGACAAACCATTACCAGTAGAGGGTACCAGTGCACTGCTTGTAAGGGTAGAAATGGTCATCTTTGGAAATCTTTTTAAGATTTTATTTTTTAATCTTTTATTTTTTGTGATTAAATGGGGTTAACACACCAGTAGGAAGCTGCTACCTTGTGAGGTCTGTGAGTTTTGTGAGTTGAGTTCTGTGAGTTCTGTGCTCTTGTTGAGCACAGATTTTGCCCCGAATGGCTGCTTGCAAATCCTGACTTACAGATGGAACGAAGGAGTTAATGGTGGGGGGCTCAAACGTCTTGTCTTTTTTTTTAAATTTTTTTTCCTTCTCCTCAGACAGAAAGGTTTTTATTTTGCACTCTTGAATTTATATGCTGGCACATCACTGGCCCTTATTAATTCAAGATAAGTTTGTAAGGATGGGTGGCAATCTGAAATTTCTCAGCTCAGGCAGGCTTTGAGTCGCTGTAGTGGAGACTGAAAAAGTTCAGTGAACCCTGTGGAGCTAGGGAGAGTTCTGTTTCTGGCTCTGGATGATAGTTGAGTGAGATCTTACACTGCAGGAGCTGCTTCCTTTCAAACTGGGACTAGGAATTTAGCCAAACATTTTTCTTCTTAAGAGCCTGTGTAATTTATAATAATGCAGAACATCTCTGAGGAATGCCCTCCAGAATGCTTTGGGTTTTGTGTTTGCAACTGTCCTACCTCCCAAAAATGAAATGCATCCTTGAATCACTGTGCTGAAGACTCTATTCCAACCCCATTCAAGTCAGTTTGGCCACTGACTACATTATAACTGTCTTTTAGCTTCTGAAAGTTTGTTTGTGCAGCTTTGAACTCAGCCAAAGTGAGCTCTGCTTAGCAAGTGGTAGCCCTGTCACTACAGTTAACTCTGGGCGTGCCTTAATAAGCCATGGTACTCAGTTCCCAAATGAACGGCAGCCCAAAGGCACTATCCACCTTGTGAAGTAGTTGTGTGTTGAGCTGAGAAGATGAGAGGATAATCCAGGTCTCACTGTGACAGTCCGGTTGTGTCTTTCAGTCTGCAAAAGCCTGGAGCCAAGTGCATTTGGAGACAGAACTAGCTGCTTACCAGTAGAAGTAGTTCATATAGTTCAGGGCTCACCTGAAGAGGGGGGAGGCTTGCGTTAAGTGTTTGTTGTTTTACCTAATCTCTTAATAGACAGATAAGATGTGATGCTGGCAATTTGTCCCTTTTCTTCAGATACCTTGAAGAACTGTCACATACTTTACAAATGCACACATAGAAGATATCTGCTCAGGTAGTTTACCAGCTGAGATGATGATGGCAGAAGAAGGGTACAGCTGAGAAACTACAGTCCTTGTAAGTTAGTGTGTAGTTTTACCAAAGGCAAGTCAGTAAATGCCAAAAGGGGAAGGAATTGTTGCGTGAGCCAAGAGTGGCAAGCAAGTCTAGAGTGCTCCAGCCAGCTCCACAACCCAGCACGGCTCAAGCAATGGCCCAGTCAGCGAAGCATGGCTGATTTATGCCAGCTGAGGATCCAGCCTAGTGCATTTTATCTCCTCTGCCACTTGGCCTCCATCATTTCCTTGCGAGGGGCACTGCCCTGTGGAAAGGCAGCAAGTAAAGAGAGAGCTTCTTGTGCTATGTTCCATAAATTCTTTATCAGCTCATGTAATCAGATAGCATGGCTGGATGTTGATTTTGTTACGGTACCTGGAGCAAATCTCTATATGTTAATTTAAGGCCATAAAACTACAGCTTAGGGTTTTGGCATCCTAATTGAAACTTCCTCTTCTAGGAGGCATTCACGCTACAGTGGAATAATAATTATCATAAAAAAAGCAAGATGCAGATAAAATGAAAGTGCATTGTTTCAAGTAACCCATAAATGCCAGGAAAACTCTGACACCTAGTGCAGCATGCAGCTGTGCTGAAGGATCTCCACTGGACTTTGCTTTCTTCTACCAGCAGTTCAGTAGAAGCTACATAAGGAGATTGTAGTTGTCAGAAACGTGGTGTTTAGTCTTCCTTGCCAGAGAGTCATTGCGTGAAGAGTACACAGTGCGTGGCACAGTGGGGCTATTATTTCTGGTCAATGCTGTTTAATTGCCCCTTTGACATTCTGTTCTTCTGCTGGGGAGATGCTGCTGAGGTCAACAAGAGAACTGAAGAGCAGGATATTTGTTCTCAAACTGTTCAATCTGGATCCTGAAAACACTCACTGTCAAGACAGTCACTTACAACTGCAGATCTTGGCCTTAATGTCTCCCGTCAGTTGGCCAAGAGTAGGATAGGGGGGCATCATGCGGAGCTGCAGGAAGGAGACACAGGGTGGGATACTTAGGGCCAGAGGTAAAACGGCTGGGAGTTGGTAGGAGGGTCTCACTGATTTCCCTGAGATGAACTGGCCCTTCGGTGGGTCCTGTCTGAGCACAGACTCTAACCTGCTCGTGCTGGCAGTGGTGTCTGAAGCTGGTGACTGGAGCCGTGTACACGGAACAGCCTCGGCTTCTGCAGAGAGGCCAGGCCTCAAATTCAGCACCAATAGGCTTGAGCTGGGATCCAGGCATGGTGGTTGGCTCCCTTCTCTTGATCTGTTGTTTCCTCTAGCTCAAGACACAAGCTCTGCTCTACTACACCCACCAACCTCAGGGTCCTGTCTCCAAAAAGACCCTTAATGCTTAGGCAGGGGTATAGGACCTTGTGCTTAGAAGCAAAGTAGGAAGGGTAAGATAGCACCAGCCTGCTACCTAGACTGTGAACCAAATGCTATAACAGATCAAAGGGAAAACTAAATTATAGATTGATAGATGCCTTTAGTTTATAAGTTATTAAGCACCAGGTAACAGGTTAGATTAATATTGTGCCTGGAGGTTTCTTTTTGCTTCCTTTTTTTCCTCTCTCTCCTTTTTTAAGAATTGGAGAAAACAAAATATTTTTCTAATTAAGTAAATCTACAGTGCTTGCTAATGGGGCCCGTCTGTGTGCTTGTCACAGGGCACAGGGAGAACTGGAATAATGATTTTATTTTTTCATTAAATAGAATTATAGGCAGTTACTCAAAGCAACTGTGAGTCTAATTGAAAGAAAACCATTTCTTCTTAATTTACTTTCACGGTTCTGGATGATAAAAGAGTGTGTTCGCTGGAAAATTAAATAAAAAACACAACATGAGGAAGCTTGAAATAATGTTGCTCAGGCACAGGTGGGCAGAGAGAGCACAGTAGTTTTCCTGCTAGTTATTAGTGAGTTCAGATACTAGTGCTTCCTCATACTGACCAAAAGGTACATTGCTTCTCTCTCGGGGCCCTTCCCAAGCTCTCATTTCAGCTTCCCCACTTCCACTTCAAGGGCATCCTTTTGTTCTCCAGTTCAGTCATCCACCACATTAACCATGTACTCTTGCCTCTTCCTGCAGAGTTAGACTTACTGCCCCCCTCCCTCCATGAATGATAGCAGTCAGATATCAGTGCTCATCTGTATCCCAAAGGATTCCTGACTAGTTCAGGCATTGGGATTACCCGGATCAGCAGAACAGGTGGGAACCCAGCAGGTTGCCTGGAGAACTGACTGGAGCACTAACCCTGCCTAGGACAATGCTAGGCTGTGTTGCCAAAGTCCAGAAATCACTACACGTGAGTTTGAGAGAAACCAGATCCAACCTCAGCTTGGAGGGGTGCATGTAGAGCTACTCCAGCAATTATTCTTGATGCAGTGTGGGAGATAGAGTATGTCTGAGGATGTGTACCCAGAGAGGGGGTGGGAAGACGCAGTCAGAGTGGGGACCTGGGACTGAATTCCTGTCGGTGCTTTGCAAATAAGTTGCTCTGATGAGAAGTGCAGGTCAGGGCAGCAGGCTTTCCTTTCGCTGTCATTACGTAGCCCTTCAGTTCTAAGAACCAGCCTTAAGCTCATGGGTGCGCCTTTCTGGGCCCAGGCTCCAAGGGCACCTTACAGAGTTGCCAGCATCTCACGGGTTGTTGAATTTCTATTCTCTTACTAGGACTGCAGTGAGCAATTAAGGTTTGAACAGATCTTTCTCGGCCCTGAATGGCCCCAGGAATCTTTAGATACTGCATGGTCCCCCTACACAGGCACATGAGGGGTTAAGAAAATGGGAACTGATTAATTCCATGGTGAGGGTCCTTATCTGGCCCTGGTGCTGCCTCTGAAACGGACACATCTGGCAGGGTCACAGCATCAAGGAATGGCTGCAGCACTGAGGCAAGGGTCTGTTTCCACTAACCATTTCTGCTACTTCTTACACTAAGTACTTCCTAAAAAAGGCATGGGATAATGTTTCACTGTGGCTGCTGTTAGATTTACGGGGATACCATTTGCTCCAACTCTTGGATTCACTCAGTCCGGGACAAGATTAAAACCAACCCTTCAATTTCCTTTTTTCTTTAGGAAATTAACTGTGGCTTTTCTGCTAATGAAAGTCCAGAGACACTAGCTTATTCAGGCTCTCTGCTGGCTCTGTGTTTGATATGTCTTCAAGGTGCACCTGAAGGAAACAAGAAGTTAAGGCAGCTATTGGCAATTAACACTAAACATTATTTTCTGCCTTTTATAAATGCCTGTGTATATAAGGAAGCCAGAGCAGGGCTTGGACTTGTCACTTCAGGAAATGCTCGGCCTTTTCTCTTTGAAAATAGGGTAAAGAAAAAGGCAGTGAAAACTTTCCATGAAGCAAAAACTATTTTGACTCTGTCTATAGATGTCTGTGCTTCTGTGATCCTGTTACACTAAAAATCTGTTTCACTGCAGTTTCATCTTTATTTCTTCACAATGCATAATATAAAACTAAAGAAGTAATTTCAAAGGAAAGCTGGAATCTTCTACTGAAATATTTCTAAGAAATGTTTTTGTAACTAGCTTTACTTGAAAAGAGCTGCTGCTTACAAACTGCTCCACTGCTGATGCCATGAGGCATTCGAGGGAAAGAACTTCCCTGTAATACTCCTTGATCAGCTGTGTCTTGGGTCAGGACAGGGCAGTCCATCAGGATGATTCAGAGCAATGGGACAAGATATTTATATTTTTCCCATCAGTAGACTTAGCTGGGAATTTTCTGACAAAAAGGGTTTTCACTGGAAAGTGCTGGTTCAGCCAAAATTATTTTCTTCCATCTCTTTCCCAGAAAACACTAGCTTCTTTGTTTCCTTCTACTGCTGGAGAACCTGGGCCTCTGGGATCAATGGTTCCAATGCTGTCCCAGCACAACCATATCACCTCCTCCCTTTGGAAAATATGAAGCCTTCCAGGTAGTCTGGAGGAGAACTGGGCACCATAAAAATCCCCACAGAGGCACGTGAGCGGTGACTGTGGGGTCCAATTGAAGCCTGGCTCGTGTTGGCTTTCCAAAGGATTTGCCAAAAGAAGGTGGTTGGGATATTTTTGTTTGTTTGTTTTATTTTTCATCAGTATCTGAACTGATGGGTTTAGTTAAAGAGAATCCCTAGTCAATAGACTCACTGTTCTTTACTGACAGCTAATACACTGAGAGGAATGGAGGACCAGGCCCTTTGAATTAGGTGCCTTTTTAGGTTTGGAAACATACTTCCAGTCCATTTTGTTAAGATGAACAAAAGTGAACAGAAAATGTTGCTGAATCTCATATTCTTATTAATAGGGAGGCTTCCCCCCCCATTCTGAATATCCTGCCTAAGCGCTATGAAGAATAAACAATGTCCTATGAACTCCCTGATAAATACTTCCTTCAAAATAAAGATTTTTTTCTAAGCTCTTTAATACCTTCCTAATCTGAAATACAATTTTTCTCTTCTATAATCACTATATTAAAATTTAATACCAAGTATTAATATAACATACTTAATGGCAACCTGTATATTATTCTGAACATAACTGCCCTGCAAAAGAGCTCTGTGAGCTTGAACAGGAGAGTATTTAACTCTTCCCAGGCACTCAGTGGGTAGCAAAGGCGCCTGGTGTTAGTCGCTACGGCACGGAGCAAACTTCAGTGCTGGGAACTGTGTTGGCAGATGGCAAGCACGGAACATATTCTCTTCATTTGTTTGCTGGGATCACTTCTGTTTTATAAAATGTTTCTTCTGAGCCCGTTCTAAGAGGGGAATTCAGACTGGCAAGATGAAGGGAGGCTGTTACTTAGGTGTACATGTTTAAATTATGGCAGGGCGGAGGATGAATGAGTGAAGAAGGTTAGACCGTTCCAAAAAAAGAGATAACTGGAGAAATAGGAAAGGAAACTTGTTTTCTTGGCCCATGGAGCAGCATGGTTGTTATCTGTCCTTTTAGCCTGACTGCCACCTGGGTTGTGTCTCCATGTATGTGTGAGCGTGGTGCTGTGTGCAGGACTCGGGGAAGTACAGAAAAGCACTTCGCCATCTTCCTTCTTGTGTGCTGCATCCCCCTGCACTCCTCCGGGGCATAGATAGTCAAGATCTTGTCCGTTGCTCTTCCTGGAGACCTAGCACAGAAAGCTCCTGCCCTCAGCTGTGTTCAACGTGAGGACCAAAGTGCTTCCTTCACCTGGCACTTGACTTTTCCGCTTTCTATCCTAAGCCTTCAGAGCAAAGCCTAAGCCATCGAATTTCACTTGCCGTGGCTTGGAAATGTGGATATCTGGCTTTTAGATTTTGGTGTTCTGTAATACCGGAGTGTCAAACAGTAGTATAATTACCTGCCAAGGAGCCTTAAAAATGGGCTTTGCCCCCAAAATGGTGAGGTTGGCTTAAAACCACAAGGTTATTGTTGAAAGTGATTGTTTTAAATTTTGGGTTTTGGAGCTCTGTATTTCTAGTGTTCAAGCTGTGGTCCGTAACATGAGAGGTAGAAACTTGTTGTAATGGCAATCTCAATTAACTTGTAACACGGAGGTGCAAAAGCTGCAGCTTAATGCAAAATGCTGAAACTCATGACAAAATCTGTGTGGCCGACAAAGTCATAAAACTTCAGATCCACTTAGAGGCAAGACCACGGGAAACAAATATTTCTGTGCAGGTTTGATTCTGTGGGTGCCCCAGCCCTTTTGCTTGTCTGGTTTATGTGAGTGTGTTCTGAGGAGCTGAAAGCAGCCAGAGTTAGTTCTCTTACAATTTTTTTTTTTTATAGAGTCACTGAGTGAAATATTCTCACCTGGAAAGAAGTCTGTGCTGAGATGGAGGGAGGGGAAAGAAATTAGAAAAAGAAAATAAAGAAACAGGCAGTGGGTGGCAAAAGGGAGAGAGGTACACAGTGGTGAGTGTGAAGGATGACTTGGAAAGTAGAGGGATGCTATTGAGGAACAGCAGTAGGAAGGAAAAGGGGGGCTGAGGGGAAAAGCAGGAGACATGGTAAGTTAAGTAAATTCACATTTATTTCTGCAAGAATTTGCTTCAAACGCTCTTCCTGCCCTCACTGAACATTTGCTGTTTGGACGCCCTCCACTACGGGGAGGAACAAAACCGCTCTGTTAAAGCACCAGTGGTGGAGGTGAATGCCAGGTCACTGGCAGGCTGCTGTGTTCAGTGTCTGTGTGCTCCACCTGAGGCACGCTGTGCGTGCGGAGGGGCGAGCCAGCAACCTATGAAGCTCTTGCAAAGGCTCCCTTGGGTCCTGCCTGTGTCCATGGTCTGGTACAGGAAACCAAACTCCACTGCTAATTATTGGTCATCTCCAAAACCTCCTTGGCTTTCAGGGTAGCTGGTTCTGATCCCTAGGGGAGCAGTGGTCATAGTAAGGTTTATTAGCATCGTCTTGACAGTGTTTAAATGCATAATGGACAAGCTAGGCCATACAGCTGAAATTCTATCCTGCGCTGCCAGTCAGATGTGTTCAGAAAGAGATGGTCCCTGTTTAAATTAGGGCCTTGAATATCAGTACAAATGAAAGGGTTTTCAGCACCAAGGAGGACAGAATTATTTTTACCCTTAGCTAACCTCCGTGTTGCCTGCACACCAGGTAGCAGATATGTTCCAGCTTATTGGGACTACAACCAACCTATTGTTTTGGTCCAGTGTGAGCTGAAATGAACAATGGGAGACATTGTTGGAGATCTGTTGCTGAAGGTTTTTAAATGCACTTTATGCTGTGAAGGCATAAGGCATCTGCAGTGTAGCTGTCTGGAGACATTACTGTGCCGTCTCGAGGAGTCTCCTCTACACATGAATCGCTCTGTTTTTATGAGGACTTCCCATTTCCTGTGGAATCCCGCATGATTTCAGCACTCATTACTGTGAGTTTAGGGGCTGTGCTATAACACTTCAGTGATCGTTAATCTGTGGTGCTTTGCCTACTACGTACTCCAGTCATGGAGGTATTGCATGGCAATTGCTGTTCACGTAGCCCAAAGGCAAGCAATATTAGCACAATAGGACAACTTTGCTTTTATAAAGTATAATTTCTTACTAAAACTGGCATAGTTGTTCTAGGCCCGTCTAGTTAATCTCTTATAAGTGTAAAATCATCTTTGCTTCCAAAGTACGTTGCATAATGGTATTTAAGAAAAGAGCTGATCCATTTTCTGTGTCCATCAAAAGGTACCATTTCACTGCTATACACCTTTTAGTCCTTTATGCATGAAATCTCTAATCCTAAAGAAATTTTAGAGATTTAATTTGGCTTTATCACTGGCAGAGAACGCCTCTTAAATACCGAATTGCTTTCCGAGCTGGGGAATACCTTCCCTGCTACATGAGCTGGAAGAGGGCATGACTACCTGATGGTCTGACAATTGAGCAAACCTAGTATTTCATCCAGGGCAAGTCTTGGTTCCTGCAACAGGCAGCCAACACACTCCTTCCAATAGGTGACTTCGCTCTTTTGAATGTAGGATCTGCTGGCGTTTTGAACCAGATGCTATCACCCTGTATCTCTGGCATTTGCAGTAATGCCCCTGCCAGTGTGCTAGCAGAGTTTAGTCCCCCTGTGAAACGGGGACAAGATTTTAGAATATGATGGGAAGGGGGTAGGTGGTTTTTTGTTTTTGTTTGGTTGTGTTGTTGTTGTTGGGGGGTTTTTGTTTGTTTTGAAAGGGCAGCTGATTTGTCCTAATTCTCCACTGACAAACAGGCTCTTCTAGCCAGGGTGCTCTAAATGACTACTAGGAAACCAGAACTTGATATCTAAGTTTCAGTGATCAGTTATCAGTTACTAGAGGTGAAGGAGGTTGAAACAAGGGATACTTGTTATGCCATTCATCTGTAAAGTTGCTGGTAAGCCCTGAAGCCCTGATAAGTAATACAGAGCCAACCGGGACAGAACACAGCTTACAGCTGGATGACATTTTACACACGTTTAGAGTGTCTTGCAAGATGTTCTCCAATTAGTCATCATCACTCACAATATGTTTTACATATTACCACACAGTTTACAGTCAGTCAGACTAATACAATTGCAGCGCAGCTGCTCACAGCAAGACACAAAGGTTATGGCACTGTGTACATAAGCAAGCTGTGAAAGTTACAGCCATCCAGCTCCTTTACCCTCTTGTGCTTTTAAAAGCCAACAGAAGCAGAAACAAATAGTGAGTGCGCCTCTCATTTCAGCCCTGGAAAAACATTTGAAAGCATGGAATGAAAGGAGGGATTTTGTTTTTATAATTTGATTCTCATTGCTGCAGCTGCAGCCAAAACCTTTGGATTCTGGAAGAAGTTCAGAAAGTGCTGCTTTTTGGAAGAGGTTGTGTTTATTGGAAAATTACATCTTGCCCAGTAAAAGCTGACAGTATAAGTACTCTAGTCTATTAAAAGCTACAGAAGACACCGTTAAGAGTTTATTTAATGATTGCTACAGATGGGGTTTGGGAACTTGGAGCCTGGCATTGGTATATTGGGTTTGAGATTGTGTTCTGGGAACACAGAAACCATCATTGTTTTATTAGTGACCCCTTTCATCCACCTACATGGTTAAACTAGAACTAGCTGCCACAGCTAGGCTCTGCCTAGCAACTAGGCCTATTTTGCTGAAGAAAAAGGAAAAGGTATCAGAGGTCAACGCAGCAGCTTCGTGAGAACAGCTGAGACACTGTGACCAAGGAAGCCCAAAGCCAGCAGACTTGGAATCCTAGCCTGAAAGTAGACTCTGGCTCAGACTAGGGCTTGACCCTGTGAAGTTTCCTGGAACTCTTTGGATTATGGAACAAAAATACATTGTGGAAAGAGAGGAACCGCTGCCTCAGATATTAGACCTGATCTAAACTCCATCAGAATGTAATGAGCTATCAGCAGTCTTTGAACTGAGCCCTTAGAGCATAAACCATCCTTGCCTCCACGGCAGAGCTCTCTTTGGAGAGAGGAAGCAAACATCATAACCTGGAGTACTGGGAAAGACAAGGGTCTATTTCTCATAGCTGTTCTGCCTGTGAAGAAGGGAACAGCCTTCTCCTGTGCTCGAGGAAGCCTCCCATCCCTTTTCTGCCAGTTGTCCAGTCTCTGCAGATCATCAGAAAACCCAGGTGCAGCACAGCGGGTCAGGTGGTTTCTGTCACTGGTATCATAGTATGGCAATCTTAGACAACAGTTGGTAGAATTAGGAGCAGGTAGGGCACTGCTCTGTGCTGTTCTGGTCTGTGGGCTTCTCTGCTCATCTCCCTGGAAGTTGGGAGCTTTCCTGTAGTCCATTTAGGGAGCAACAATAACATCTTTCAGGTGTGGGTTTTTTTTTTTTTTCCTAGGAAAGAAAATGTATGAAATAATGTTATGATTTTGGAACTGTTTTGATAGGTATATACACACATGGTCCTATGTTTTTCATTGAAGAAAACAGGATAAAACAGTGACATTGATATTTATAGCAGAAAGTGATGAGCAGTGAGGTCTTTACTTTCTGGAGGCCAGGCATAGTCATGCACACATCTTTTCCTCTTCTGTGGCTGTCTGTTTTGTTAGTCCTTAATTATACACGACGTCTTTCATGTTGTTAGAAACACCTGAGCATCCCTACAAGAGATGGGTCAGGAGGAAGTTCCCTACCAGTAAGTAACTCCAGAATTGTCCGTAATGTGTCCCTGGTGCCCTGTGATAGCAGTGCAGAAGGGTGCGATGCTACACATCTTGCGTCTGCCTCTTGCACTTCTGCTCAGTCACACTTCATTGAAAAAAAAAAAATGTATAAGCCTTCAGCAAGTGGATGCCTCTCCAGTGGTATCAGATGTTTGAGTCTAATCCAACCCTGTTGATTTCCTCTTTAAATTCCTACTCCTATATTTGCTTCAGTGGTGCCCACTGTCTCTGGGCTTTGCACCCTCAGACAGGTTTATTGTCTAGAATTTGTACGGCGCTCTAAGCGTGTGGGTGTTAGCACTTCCACTCCCTTGACACAAGAACTTAGTGCTATGAGCGTCAATCTTCTGGTTTGGTTCTGGGGTCTGTTGGCGGAGACTGAATGAGATTCCAGGGACCCATGTAGGTTTTGCTCCATGTCTTTGTGACTGGCCTGGTATTGGATCATCTATGGCTATCTAGAAGCCAGACTTTCCTATGAATTCTTTCTTCTCACCTACTTCACTGGCTCCTGAGCCTGGATAGAGTGGTTAGAGACTTCCTGTGCTTTTGAGAGAAGCTGCCTTTCCACTGAGCATCAATTGCAGTTTTACTATAGCCAGCAGAGTATGTGTGTGTAAAGATCCTAATGTCACAGCTGTTTAGAACAAACTCAGTGTAATTCAGTTTTACAAGCAGTGTTAGGCTAAATCCAAATCAACATTGCTTTCAGCAAAATAGAGTTATAATTCTTTTGGCCTGCTAACAAAGTGTGTGTTGCCATATTTGTCTTTCGGAAGCAAAATAAAATATGACATTTACTGACAGCCTGCTTCAAAAGTGGAACAGCCTGATCTCACTTACATGCCAAGACTCTGGAGGCAATCCGTTACTGCTCCTGATTCCATGGGTAGAGCTGCCATCAGAATGTAACCCACTGCAAAGAGGAAAGCTCACCTAACAGGAGGGGCTGTAGTCTCTTGGAAGGAGATGACTTGCTCTGCTGGTCTGTGTTTCTTTCAGGAGCAATATTTTCGGTAGTTAGCTCATATGATGGAGCAAAGTTTGAAACTCTTCTACGAGACTTTCTGGGAGCTGCACTGAGGTCAGCTAGGATGTTAGTGCTTAGTTCAAAGCTAGTAATGGGGCAGAAATGTGGATTTTTATCTTACATGCTGGGCTCAAGCTACCTTACCAACTTGGAAAGTCTCAAAGGCAGCTGTAATTCTGATAGTTTTACAGCTGAAAGCTGGAGAATTCAAAGTTAATGAAGAATGTTGTATGGCTCCTAGGACGTCTTCAGAAAGCATCCCTGAGATCCAGAGTACTCACCATTCACTCAGAGTCACTATTTCTGTTGGCTAAAAGTTCTTTCTGCTATGGGCAACATCTCTAGGGTCTCATTTACTCAGCTCTTAGAGGGTTCATTCTCTGTTGGAAATAGCCTCATTCGCCTACGTACTTAGATACCGTCTTGTAGGTCTATTTCCCTCCCCATTGTTAAGCCCGGAAAAAGAGAAGAAAAACAGATGTGTTTGTGCACACAACTATATTCTCCGTCCCTCCTTCCCTCGTATGCATACCTCTTTGGAGTCTGGACTTTCTCCTACCCAGCCGCACGCTCTCCCATAACACTTTCCCCTCTGAGCACATGCTTGGAAGCAGACACTCTCCTTTGCTAGTCCTGCTTTAGGTATATGGTATTTGGGCAAGTTAACAGCTAAGACAATGTTGACCGCCCTCCTAGCATTATTGTGTACCTCTTCAAATCTTGTTACGTTACTTTGGTGATAAATAGTCATAATAAATTCTTTAATAGTGTGAAGATAGGTCATTACTCATCACAGCCAGGCTGGGAGAAGATCATAAATCTGGAATAAAAGCCATTCATTTGGTTGGAGAATCCAAAGCTTCACTGTATAGAAGGATTCATTTCCACCATCCCCCTCAGTTAATCATTCTCTAAGTCCTCATAAATATCATAGGCAAAGGAAAAGAATGACCCATTCTTGCTGTGCTATAAAATGTATGATGTTGTGCTATGAGTTTTTACTTCTCAGCTCACATGCGAAAAATTCAGCAGCAAACCAGGGGTTGCAATGTGGAGTTTCTTGCTGACTATGCTTTCTAGGCCGAAAAAGAGGTGGGCATAAATGTGCTCAAAGACAGTATAATCTCCCAGGAGAGAGAGACCAGACAGCAAGGATCACATGCGTGCATACGTATGTAAGTGTGTATTACTGTATTTTCTCTTTATAAAATATGTATTAGTAGTAGAACTTCAAAAATACTGCACCAGACTACTTCAGCACCTCGGGTAGCTAGACTTAAAACAAGCTTGATTATGTCATTATTTTATCAACTTACCAGTCTAAACCTGGGGGGGAGGGATTTTCAAGCTTGACTCTCAACTGTAGAAGAGTGAAACATTTTTGTTAATGAAGGGTGAAATTTTCAGGCATTTATTAAAAGTGTCTTATGAAAGACACTGAAATAATGACAAATGAGTCATGAAGATTTCCATACTGAAAAAACCCACTGGAGAAAAGCACACATTGTATTTCCATTATAAAGAAAGATTAGGAGCACTTAAAGCCAAAGTGTGAGCAGGCTTCACGCAAGAGTAACTGAAATAGCTGTAGTGTCTACTCTGTGGCTGATTGCTCGAGGATCTAACTGAGTCTGCTCCACTTCTACAGGTGGAACTGCTGCTAACTAGACCACAGTTCATGAGCTAGTGTTGGCCAAGAATTCATTATCCAGATGTGCAAGTTATTATTTCTTCCTAAAAATGCCAGTTTTCCTTGTGGGAAAGGTTTCTGACAAATTCTTGACTTGGATTGTGTTTTGGAAAAATGCTTTGAGTTTGTCAAAATATGTTATTTTGACATTTTAAAAAATGCAATTGTCATCTTTCTGGTTTAAATGACTTTTTTGCTTTCAAACTTCAGTGAACTGAAGAAAAGATACTTAAATGTTAAAAATGTTCAAAAATGAAATGCTTTGAAGTAAGACATTTTGTCTGACGAAGTGATATGGGTTTGTTGGTTGGATTTGTTGTTTTTTTTTTTCCAAGTGTTTACTTTGGGAATTTCTAGATTTCTAGTTTTTAGCACATTTAGTTGGATCAGTATTTTCCATATTTTGAGATATTTTTTGCAAAAGAAATCTCATCTATAGAGCTAAAATCCAGAGCTCCTGCAGTGTTCACCCTTTCTGGGACTGTATAAAGTACCTTGTAATTTAGGTACCCTGACTCGGATGGCTGAGAACAAGGAAAAGGAGCCTCTTTTGTATGAGCTGTGGAAGAATCCCAGGGGTATGTATGGGCTAAAACAGCTGAGCTGGGTACCTAAAGCTGTGGCATGATCTCCCCTTGGAGAGGTGGTGTTTGCATCTGCCACGTATGATTCTTCCCCTTGCTTTTCCTCCTTCTCCAGAGGGAAAGGAAACAGTATGAGGAAATGTAACTTTATTTAGGCAGCTGAATATCCTAGATGGTTGTGGTGCTGCCGCCTTCCTCTACAGAAAGGTGAGACTTCAACTGCCGTCCACCTTGGATGAGAGATGGGCAGGTTTGTGGTTCCAGAGTTAAGCAGTATTTCGGTGATGTGAATGTCTGCTCCAGCTGCTGGTTACTGGCACCACTTGGTGGTTTTGGTTGCTTATAGCCTAAACCATAGAACCACTGGTGATTATTAAGACCATATCTACTGTTTAATGTGGTTGCACCTTTCTCCCTTTCATTTGCCTGTCATCAGCTAGCCCAGTTCTGATGCCATCTGCACTGCCAATGCAATGGAGGAAGACTCTTCTCTTATGTCTGCTGTTCTGCTTAAGGAGGAAGATGAGGTTGGAAGGGTCATTTTGGGATGCGTGTGCTAGTGCTCAAAGAAAACCAGAGTGAACTCTGGGGCTGGAAAGGAGGGAGGTCGCTGTGGTGGTGCTGAGCAGCCTTGCTCAGGGCTACAAGAGAGTTCAAATGAATGTATTCAGGGGAGCAACCACTGTGATTGATTTATGCACCTAGCTTTGAACCAGAAACTGTATAAGCAAGCAATAAATCATGGCACTGGAGGAACACAGAAGCTATTGCCTGGGACTCAGCAAGTTATGAGAAGGAAGAATAGAAAAAAAAAAGGGGGGGAGGAAGGAAGAGAAAGAAAATTGTCTATTTTTAATAAATTGTTTGAGCTTCAGTATTAGTGGGCTAGGCTTTGACTTGCGATTAGGAGCCAGCTTGGGAACCAGCGAGTGCTATCTTTGCCTTCATATAACCTCATTAACTCTGTAATGTTAAACATTCTTCAGCTGGGCTCCTTGGTTGTGTCTCTGGCCTGCTTTCCTCCCAGGGTAGCAGCCCATCTCATAAGCATCTCTGTGAAACCCTTGTAGTAAATGTTAGCGATCCTTTCTTAGCTGTTATTGTCTCTGCCTCCAGATAACTAAGCAGGTATACACTTAAGTCCAAGATAAACACTTCCTTGGCCTCTCATTTATTGCAGATATAAACTCCTATAAAGCTCGCCACTGTGCTAGCTATCATGCCCTCTATCGCCTTTTTGCAAAATGTAATCCATAAAATGCTTTCATGGTAACCTTATACATCGGCAACCAGCGATAACATCTCTAGGCCCCCGTGACAGACAGGAACTCGCAAGCATGGAGTTAATAATGCAAACTTTCAAAAAATGAAACTGGCAGAAGGAGACGAGGAGGGGAATAAAAGGGGCCGGTGTGGCTGTAATTGGGACCATGTGAGCTTCCTTAGAGAGGGATTAAGGGAAAGAGACAGGCCTTGCCCGCGAAGATTAGTTTCAATTAGACGGGCTGGAGGCGAAAGTCAGGACTTGGTGAAAGATTAAAACAAGAAGGGAGAAAGTTTCCATTGCTTTTGCTCCAGGCCTACACAGGAGGGTTCAGTGAGATCATGCTAATTGAAGGCAAAGCTTGCATGGAAGTTAGGAAGAACTCGCATTAATTGATTCGATGCTGCGATTTTTTTTTTTTCTTTATCCACAGTGGTTTTTTGGGTGGTGGTTGGTTTTGGGAGGGTTTTTTTGGTTGGGTTCCACACCCCAGCCCCTCACCCCCCCCCCCCCCCCCCCCCAAAAATGTAAAGAGGGAGAAACCATCCATAACTCTTCCCGTGGCTAAAATGAACCAGAAGGGACAGCAGTGGACAGTTGCCTGCTGCCATCTAGTCAGTGCGATGCTCCATCTCCATGATCCCCTTTCAGTTTAGTTTCAAGTATTGGAACCAAATTGGTGGTGTCATTGTTACCACCATACAGCTGAGCTCCTTGTCTCACAAATTAAAGAGTGTTCTCTTGACAGATTTGTTTTTCCCCACAAGAAGATCCAATTTAGAGCATTATTTAAAAGTACCCGCTGAAATTTACAGTATGGTAATCAACCAGGCTTGTGTTTTCCAGTTCTGAGGTTGAGTAGAGAAAACACGTGGTTTCCTTATGGCTACCATAAAAAGGAACTCTTAATGAAATGGCAAACGGTATTTTAGTCCATCTCTGGCTGGCTGAATACAGCACTAATGTAACTGTGATCCTAGTGAGGAAATTCTGTTGCTTTTCTCCTCCTGCCTCTCTCTCCCCTGCTTCCAGTTTCAGTGAAAAGGAAATAATGGAATCACAGAAATCAGAATTGGGGAAGATGGGCTTGTGTCGTCAGCCGGTGCAGGGTTCCCCTCTGTGGTATAGTCTTCAGTGCTTTGTCTGGTTTTCGGTGCAGTGAGCACTGAAATTACAATTACACCATTTCCTTTAAGAGGAAACTATTCCAAATATGAATAGGTTTCCATGTAAAGAATTTTCTCCCCTATCCCCTTGATAATACTGAATGCTATAGGAAAATGTATATCCAATCTTTCTATATTAGATCAATATTTTTATTCCATTAAACTTGTCTCTGAGGGGCAAGATACATCATCTTTTGCCAGATTTCTGTATCAGATTGTCACTATGTGGATTTTTGTTTCATAAAGCTTTGGAATTACAATGCCTAGTCAATTATAGTTAAATGCATTTTCACAGCCGGCCAGAAAAACATTAGCACTAATCAAAAACATCGCACCAACAGGGATTCCCAAAGAGATTTTTCTGTTTTGTTTTGTTTTATGAAAATGTTCTCTCAGCTAGAAACATCAAAAGACAGCCATGAATGTGATCCACTAAAATATGAGAAAAAGAATTTGTGCTCTGGCTGCATTGAGATCTGTCTTTCTTGCGGATGACAGCTGATGCAAAATTTTTGTGTTTAAGCTAATATCAATACTCAGCAGGGGAGGTCACTCGTGACAGCTCTAATGCTCTAATAATGGCTTGCTACCATCCTCTGTCTTCAGCTTCACATACGCACATTGTTTCATTTCAGTTTCTTGGTTCCTGCTGCATTTTTCAAATTCACAATGAAATTAGATACTGGGAGCTAATTGCTCAGTACCTTTTCATTTTTCATGTTAGAAAATGGAAACGCTCCGCTGCAGGATCTCGCCCGGCCACTAGATGACTGCGATGTTTCGGTCAATAGTGAGAACAAGCTACAGAGCTGGAACTCAGACGACGAACACTGTTGCTGCAGTGGTGACTGTTTTGTTTCATAAATATCCCTTGTCTAATATGCATGTTATACCAACACGCCCTGGCATCCCCTTTCTTTGAGTGGTGCTGCTTAGCACAGAACCTGGGAACGCTCCAGCTACGGCTTGGAGGTGTCTCTGAGGGTCCTGTGCTTTGCTGTGCCACATCTGCCGCAGGACCCGGCCTTCGTGGCTGCCAGGATTTTCCAGCGACCAAGGTGACGCTGTGGATGTTTTTGAAGTGAATACGAATGCATCTGGGCTGTGGGAGGCTGCAGTTGACTGAACGTCAAATCTTAAAAGTTCTAAGACTGGACTATTGTTCAGATATAAAACTGCTGAGCAGAACAAATTGACATCATCTGCTACCTCTGAATGGCACCTAGACACAAACGTTGCTTTGTAATTATGGTCTGTCTTTTAAATGGAAACATTGACAGTATTCCAATTTTTCCCCATTAAAACCTAGCATCCCTGACTTCCTCTCCCCATCTACCTCCTCTTCAGCCTTTTTTTTGTTTTTTTCCCTGGAGTTATTACATGGAAGCCTGATAAATGGATACTATGAATGAATGTTTTCCAAACATTGTAGGAACTATTAAGAAAGTGGTTTCCCTTCTTCGCCTTTTTCCTTCCCACACTCCTCCCACTCCCACCCCACGACTAATAGCACACAAATAGCACTTCATGTAATTTTGGCTACTCTCCACTATTCCAGGCAGACTTCAGGAAATCTCTTGATTTATTGTTGGGGCATCCAAAGGCAGTATGCTGCTTGCTTCCTTGAGGGATTCCTATTGGTGACATTTAGTAAGTTTGAGGTGCAGTATTTCAAGTAGGCAACATCCATATTTTAGTCAGATAACTCTGTTTATACTTATAAATTGATTTAGTAATGAAATAAGCTCCTTTCATGATGCTTGCTGGCTTTAGGGTCTTTGTTATAGTATAGTCAGACTGTTCCTGAGGTTTAGTTTACCGAAGTAGGGCCAAAGTTTGCTATCCATATTCCCATATGCAGTCCAATTGAATTCAATAGGGCTATTCACATTAATAGGTAAAGCAGGATTTGGGACGCGGTTCAGAAAACCCATCAGGCATGTGCTTAAGGCCTACTGTCCTTTTGGTTCCCCGCTGCTGTTGTTGGCTACTCTAGGAATATAAATTCTGAAATGCTCTATGAAGTTATTGGGTAGTGGAGTGGCGTATGTGGTCTCTTGCAGACTGGATGCTTGGAAAGGCTATGGTTCAGGCCAAACTTAAGGCTACAGCTGAGTGATTTGCCCTTGTATTTGGTTTTTGACTTCCTCTATGGATTGGTGATTTGTTAACAGTCATCAAATAAAATAAATTCGCTGCTATTTCTAGGGTCTGCAAATGTTAGCAGTGTGCTTGGGTTTTCCTGTTCCCGCTTTTGGTACTAGTGCTTTAGAAGGACTAGTTTTTGGATGTTGGAGGTGGCTCTGTGGCTTGTGGCATAGGAGAAGACTTGGGACCGCTATTATTTGACTTGCATGAGCTTAATATATATTATATTGGTTCCTGTACAGTGAGGGATACAGTTATCCTAGTTGGTCTCCTCACATCCTGGTTACATTTTTCGGTATTGAAATATAGTCCAGAAAAACCATCAGAGGCGGCGTTGTGGTAGATGCTCAAAGGGCCGTAGCAGAAAAATCTCCTATGCGTAAGTGAGACAGGATGAAAGAAAGAAGAGCAGCATTACTGTCCAGTAAGGCAGCTCTCCATCTCTCGCTCCTATTCCCGTCCTTCAGTGCCCAGGATTCTGACTGGGTTTCTAGGTGGGATATTTGTATGAAAACATTCTGGCCATCCTACAGTATTAAATCATCCTTTGAACATATCAAAATCATGCAGGTTCAAAAATATCGTCTCTGTCTCAGGGTTTCTTGGATATTAGGAATTTGAGACTCTTCATGCACTGCTAACAGGAATATGGTCTAACTAGGTAACACAGAATATGCCTAATCCTTGACTAAATCTATGTCTCTGACATGAAATTATTTGGAGAGGAAAAAAAATCTCCAAGTTAATTGTGTGCTGTGCAGAAAGGATTCCTTTTGCAAGGTGCACAATGGTCACTTCAGATTGTAGGAGGATCAGAATAAGTCAGTTATGTTTCATCGTAGTTATTATGTGTCTGTAAAAGATTTGCATTCACTTTGTGATGCGTTCAAGAGAAATAGAGTAACTTAAATACGTTTTAAAGGAACAATAGCTCATCTTGTGCAAGAACGGGAAATCTGTCAAACTTTGCTGTTTTCTTTAAATGGCCGGGGAGAGAAAACCTTTAATATTCTCAAGTGCTTTCTACTATTTTTGAAGAGTGGTTTTCCCCTCGCATTTCAGTTGTTGTTAGGACAAAAACGAGCAGAGGTCTTCCAGGATGTCTTGAAAGCATCCTTCTTCAACTTTTCAAATTCCCTTTTTTTTTTCTTGTAGGCTGACATTTATTTGCTATGGGAAAAATGTCCTAATGTTTAAAAAAAAAAAAGGAAAAAAGCGTTCCCTACAATTTCTGTTTTCTTCATGTATTAATTGTTCTTTTAAA
The DNA here is from genome assembly GCF_963921805.1 of Phalacrocorax carbo. NCBI lineage: Eukaryota > Metazoa > Chordata > Aves > Suliformes > Phalacrocoracidae > Phalacrocorax > Phalacrocorax carbo. The sequence goes on along the minus strand of NC_087532.1, from coordinate 1,843,316 downwards.
CAAATTGAAAACATGTTTCAAGATGCTGAGTTGTGAGTTCTGTGTTTTTAGTTCTGGGTTTGAAAAGCTAGAGCGAAGCTCAGGACTTGTGACGTGATACATGTGCTTTAGTCTGCTTATATTTTGCCACCTCCTACCCCATTTTTTTGCTTTAGCCAAACTGCAGATCATATTCTGCCCAGGCCCCTCTACTTGGATACCTCTTTTTTTTCCACAGATTGTAAAAGGTACCTTTCCACCTTGAAAGCTCTGATTTTTCACCCTAATCCTTGCAAGTGTTTCCATCCTAACAGTACTTGTTGCCACTAAGACTGGCATGGAACCAAGACTGTCCTTTAAAACTTCCAGGTGCTCAAAGTGGGCATCAGTGCATGGACGTTCTGTAAAGTTCAGATGACTCACTCTGCTACTCACGATGTAATTTCTGCCTCCCAGTCCTGAATTAAATTACAGATGGCATCTACTGCTTTGTGGACCTAAGTGCTACCTAAGGATCACCAGGTAAAATATGAAGAAACTTGTTAACAGTTGCTACTTTATAACTTCCAATGCTGTATCACTGGGTTCATACGTTAGAGGCATTTCAGAAAATGACCTTGCTGATATACCATGATGGAACGTGGCAGAGACTTACCAGTTTAGCACTGTACTTAATTCAAGCTCGCTTTCATTGGGGACCTGTAAAATCTTTCCATAGGAAATGCTAGAATAAGTAAGACTTCAGTTTGGACTCTCCGTCATGTGAGACAGGACTGTCATTGTTGTGTTTGGAAGGAGTTTCTCATGACATCTACTTGTGAGCTGGCCTAGTCCTGGCTGCATGAGAAAGGTGTTTGCAGAAGGCAGACAGATCGTTTATGGCAGAGAGAGAGGTGTCATTAAAAATGAAAATGCATGTTTTTTTAGACTTTCCTATCCAACTTCTTGCCATGAATGAAAGGTTAATTGAAAGATATAGCTGGATCTCACCTGAATTCCTGCAGTGTCAAGCTTAGGCAATGGCTTATGACCTGGGATCAGGCGTTCCAGTCTCATTTGAAGTAGATTTATTTGCTTTTTGGCAGTGTTGTTCCAGAGTTTTAGTCCATTTTGCAGGTTGGGTAAGTGACCTGTGACATTAGAATCATTTAGGTTGGAAAAGACCTTTAAGAACATCCAGTCCAGCCATTAACCCAGCACTGCCAAGGCTACCGCTAAACCATGTCCCTGAGCACCATGTCTATGTGTCTTTTAAGTACATCCAGGCATGTCCCTAGGCAGCCTGTTCCAATGCTTGACAACCCTTTTGGTAAAGAAATTTTTTCCTAATATCCAATCTGAACCTCCCCTGATGCAGCTTGAGGCCGTTTCCTCTCATCCCATCACTAGTGACGTGGGAGCAGAGACCAACCCCCCCCTCACTCCAGCCCCTCTCAGGCAGCTGCAGAGAGCGAGAAGGGCTCCCCTCAGCCCCCCCTTCTCCAGGCTAAACCCCCCCAGCTCCCTCAGACAACCCCCAGCACACTTGTGCTCCAGACCCTGCCCCAGCCCCGCTGCCCTGCTCTGGACACGCTCCAGCCCCTCAAGGGCCTTCTTGTCCCGAGGGGCCCAAACCTGAGCCCAGCATTCGAGGTGGGGCCTCCCCAGGGCCGAGCACAGGGGCCCCATCCCTGCCCGGCCCCTGCTGGCCACAGCAGTGCTGACACAAGCCTGGGGGCTGGTGGCCTCCTTGGCCACCCGGGCACTGCTGGCTCATGCCCAGCCGGCTGTCAGCCAGCACCCCCAGGGCCTTCTCCGCCGGGCACTTCCCAGCCCCTCTGCCCCAGGCCTGGGGCGCTGCCTGGGGTTGGTGTGACCCGAGGGCAGGACCCGGCACTGGGCCTTGGTAGACCACATACAATGACCTCAGCCCATTGATCCAGCCTGTGCAGGTCCCTCTGCAGAGCATTAACTTATTCTAGAGATGTTCCAGTTCTCTCATCTATAAGCAGGGGCAGCACCTATTGCTCTGAAAGGCCTGAAGACAAGCACTACATAGCCTTGGTTCTGCTGAGTGCTTTTTAGAAGGTTCTCAACTTTGGATAAAATAAAGCTTTATACTGTGAAAGCATTATTATGTGTTAGGCTGAATAGTGGCATCCTTGGACAATTCTGGGACATCAGCTCCCAGTGAGAGCAGCAGGAATTTACCTGGTTCAAGAATTATTTGGAATTCTGCCCAGAGTTAAGAACTTTTTTATTAGTTTAGACTTGTTTTTGAAGGGAAAAAATGTAACTGCACTCACAGGTATCTAAAAGTTCTTTTGGGGATGTAGCTTCAGGTTTCCCACTGATTTGAAAAGTATCCTTATCAACAGGTAATATTTATCTTTCTCCTGTTCCAATGTATTTCTCCTTATATTGTTTCTCTTCTCCTCTACCATCCATTCTTTCTCTCAACTGAAAAATTGAACTATGAAATAAACGTGTAAATTTTTTTCCACCGCATTCTGATATTTCGTACATCTGCTTTACTTCCTGGATTATGACAACAGGTAAAGCTTCTCCCAAGAATAAAATAAACCATCCTCACAGAGTTATAGAAATCAGAAAGCTTTTAAATTAAATCTTGCTGTCCTGAAGTGGGCAAAACTCCTGACAATTGTGCTCCAGAAAACATAACATGAAGATATCATGTTAAAATTTTTTAGAGAAGTTTGAAGAGGAAAATCTAATGAAGCAGTAGAATGCAGGGCAAGCTCCGAAGGCTCTGTTCCTGCAGTCTCTTTGCAGAGCTGTGTGGGACCGGGGCCTTTGTCTATTGAAAAATTGGACCAAATAGTCCCTCTCCTATCGCACTCCTCCCACAGCTTTAGTTAAATTCTCAGATCGTGAGGGCATGTAGGGAACAGCTGCTTATGATCTCTTCACAAGTGCTGGGTCATTGGTAAACAACCATCCCTCCACCCTCTTGGAGAAAAAAAAATTATACAAAAAATGTATTCATTTTCCTGATGATGAAGAGTAATGAAGAGCACGTGCACGCTGCACTAAGAGAGAGAGAAAAAAATGACAAATTAAATCATGTCTCGTTTGACAACCCTTTAAGTGTAACAGATCTGCACTTGTGCTGTCTGACAGGCGTGATTGATACCACGGAGCACTCGTCAATTTTTAAACACACAGACCGAACAAAGAACCACTTCATCCTGGTTCTTGTAGTTTACAGGCAGCCCAGTGCTACAGAGGGTAAGCACCCCTTCATGCAGTGGTGTTTTACTTGGCAATACACTGCATCTCACTGTTTGGACAACTATATTTATTTTTATGATCCTTAAAATATTGTAACCCAGTCAACTCAACAGTCATTTAAGGTAATTTCTGGTCTGAACAGCATCTATTTTCTAGACAACTTTACAATAATATATGTTTGCTGTGGGCCAAATTCTTTGTGTAGGTACCTCTGTTTCTGTGCCGTATTCATAGCTGTTAACTGGAAGAAAGTCACAGCATCCAGTAATTTCTAATAACTTGAAACGTAACCTCCTAGATGTTTTTGACCATGCTGTTTATAGGTGATATTTAACATTGCAAAACAATATGCTTTTCTTTACCTCTTGTTTGTGTACAGACAAACCAACCCACAGATAAGCTATTAGATAATTTTTTTCTTTTTTGTGGGAAAACTCGGCCTGAGACAGATTGAAAATATTGGTCTGAACAGCTCAAGCGGGTAAATGTAAAAAAGGGTACTACTGTAAAAAGAGTCAAAGTCTTTAATTATCAGTGTTTTGCTATTGCACCACAGTAACGCTGTTATTGTGGGTCTTCGAAATGTACCAATAGGAGTTGGAGGGTAACGCTCTGTTGAATTTTACATTTCCTTCTGAAAAGCTGTAAAGATCTACGCTTAACATACCCTTCATCCTGAACTGACTACGCAAAGTCACAAGAAAGTGTTATACAGGAGGATGACTCCACCACTGACGTTCATACGCCTCTGTGCCAGGACTTGTCTGCTACACGGTGTCAAAAATGGCTCGGCAGCTCAGAGCAGCCAGTAAAGAATGTGGCACAGCGCGGAAGTGGAAAGGGAGAGCCTCTGCGAGAGCACTGTAAACAGACTAGAACGTAGGTAGTGCTGCGGGAGAAGGCAGAGTAGTGCAATAGCTTTGCTTTTTAAGGACTTAGATTAACCAACCCAAAGCACAGTTTGTGGAGCAACGTCCCATCTTACCCTGGGCCAGGAGCCCTGAAACTCCAGGAAGCAGTGATGGTCTCGCATCTCTAGGTGTCCTTAACTCATGAGTTTCTGTTTCCATGAAGTTATTTATTAGCAGGGAAAAAGAACCAGTACAGGTTTTAGTGGGTGTTGTGAATTAAATCCATGGTCTCTGTAAATCCAAGCCCCTCTTTAGACTGGGCTTTAGGAGATGCTTGCATACATATCAGCTGAGTCAGCACAGGGATGAATTCCGTCATCTAGGCTTTCATTTTGTGTATCTTTACTACTTGTCCTGGGCCCTTAACTCCATTAAGCGTAGATGCACAACTCTGTTTATTTAGGCCTTTTTAATCTGACAGTTCCAATCAAGCTAATTCATCCGAGAGAGACCAACCATCCTTTTATTTATTTTAAACTATTTTACCAAGGTAACCCAATCCAGACCATCTCCATATCTTGTTTACAAGAGCGGCCTTGGTGACAACATCTGTCCTGTGTAAAATGTCAAAAAAAACCCCCCAAACCAACAACCCAACACCAACCCCACCCCCCCAACCCCCCCAAAAAAAACCTAGCAAAAATCATAGAGGTAGCAGAGTTGGTATTCAGGCACACACACCAAAACGAGCCTCCAACATCGTTGCCTATGCTATTCGGAGACGAAAAAAAGGGCAGGAGGAGGAGGTACCAGAGCCGTGGTCTCTGAGCCCATGTCGTCTGGGAGTCAGGCTACAGTACATTCAGTGGAATTTGTTAAATGCTGGGAGCAGTGGTGGTTCGTACCCTGTAATCTCTGGCAGGAAGTGGTAGGCTGACAGTGGGATGTAAAATTGCTAAGCGTATTGCAGTAGGCTGTACCTCTTCTCTTTCTCTGATGTTTCTTTTTAGGTTTTGTCTATGTTTTCAGGAGTAATAAAAATATCAACCTGTCTTCTACACAAAATGGAGCTCTTTAACAGATAACTTCAAAATCAATACTATGCACAGGGAGAAGGGACGTGTGGAAGAAATAGTTTCGTGCTCATAAAAGTGAATTGTTTATGAGGCAATAGGAGTCAGTCTCTTGCTGATGTAACCGATCAGGTACATCAGCAAGAGTAGGTTAAAAGGAAGGAAAAATGCTGTAAAAATCAGTCTTTGTGCCCTCTAATATTTGAGTGGTCAGAAAGGGGTTTGCGCTATGCTTGTGGTTATTTGCATATTAAGCTACTCATCAATTCTGAGCTGCGCTAAGGGGATTTTATGCCTTGCTAGTGAAAACTACTTATTTTGAACGGCAATATGAAGTAGCTTTTGCCATTGGATGAACGAGGAAAAGTCTGATATAGTTCAGCTATAAGAAGTTAACTTACACTGAAATGGCAATCGCAGCAGGGCTTTTAAAAATACAGCAGCAGTTTAAATGAGATAACTGGCTGTAAGGGTGACAGTGCTTTGTGGCCCACAGCAGTGGAGGAAAGCTGAGCAGCTCCCGTTGCTGAGATGCTTTGGCAGTACTTGATGGCTTGTCTTGATCCTTGCTGATCCCTGAAAGCTCTTGTATTTCAGGAAGAGGTGGAAGCCTGTGGAATTTATTTGTCACTTGAGCTAGTGATGACCATCAGGAATGAAACCTGCATAGTCCATTATTACTTGCCATTGTGTTGTACGTTCTCGTTTAAATTCACTGCTGCGCAGTGTGTGGCTTGGAGTAAACTTCGTGCTGGTGGAATGCTCCTTTCCGACAGGCTGCAGAATAACGTTTTTTGCTTATATAAAGAGCAGGTAGGACAGTGGATGGCAGTAGCACACGCTACCTCTGTGCCTCCCTTGGCTCAGATGCGACGCGGTAGGGCCACCTCTGCTGTACCTGAGAGGAGAACAGACCCTGTGAGGAGAGCCGGCAGAAGTTTTGTGTTCCTGTATTTTGGGGAATTCCAACACATCTCCAAGCAGAAATGAAATAATTATTTTGCAAATCAAAATTAAAATACCTGCTTTGGTGAAAAAGCTATTTCTCACAGGAAAATGCATTCTTTCTGTAAATGTTGTATAACTGACAAATATCCCTTTGCTACTAAAACTGCAAAAAAGGATGTTAAATTTGAGAGAGGAAGAATTGCCCCGCTGGTCTTTCAAACTTAAACCACACCTGCCAGAAATAAATCTAATGAAAAACACTGTGTACGTGTTAAAGAAGGCAAACAAACATAACTGAGAAAGCTCTTTAAATGTATTATGGCTGAGACTTGCTATACAGATAAATGAGCCACATCTGCTCTTGGTATTGCACTCGCATCCATGTGAAAGAAAAGATTAAAACAAGATACCAACATAAAAGTAGATTGATACAGGAGAAGTGAGTGGGAACTCCTGCAAGCAGATTGTTAGATAGTGACTGCTTGGAATAAGTCCAAACCCAATTGCAGCACAGAGAAATTGGTTTTCTGTTGTACCATGTTTTCTGTAATGCAAACCTGTGTGTGTGTGTGTGTGGTGGGTGGTGGTGGGGGGTGGTATGTGATTGTCATTATGAAAGGCTTTTGCCAGCACAGTAGCTCAGACACCAGGGGATAATGCATTACACACTGATGCTTTCCAGGACGTTGATTCTAAAGCAGTTGTGGTGGGTTGTTTCTATCAGAGGATGCGAGTTTCTGAACCACTGTTTCCCACAGGGTGTTATCTTGGCCGTACAAGGTTAAGATCCAGCCTTACTTCAGAGAAATGCCTCCAGCTTCCTGGAGTCTTCAGGTTTCACCCAGCACCACTGCGCTTTGAGGCTAGAGGCAGGGGATTCGTGTTTCAGACAATGGACAGAAAAATTGGGTAAGTATAATCCCACCTGGGGGAAAGGCTCACTTGTTACTTCAAAGACATTGTGTGTTAGAACACCCTGCTGAGATTAAAGCACTGCACAGAGATGTGCCACTCGTCCGTCTCTGCTCAGATCCTACGCTGCTTCACAGGCTCAGTCACAAGGGGCCTGGCCAGGGTTTGGCTGAGGAACCCCCTGCTGAAGCTCAGGTACCATGTGAATGGGGTTGATGATCCTGAGATGACAGAGCATACCTGGAGCTGCATTACAAGCTGTGCTGTTTTTGGGGTCCAGCGTAAATATAGGGGCCTTGATTACTTGTGGCCATTAAGGAAATCCTGGAACGCTGGCTTTGCGCTGAGTAGTGGTAAGATCAACAACTGAGCTGAAAATGAGTAGTCATGTGTGGCTAAACCCTTACCTTCTGTAGTTTCAAATTAACGCAATAAATTTTGCTTCTTGTCCTCAACTAGTTTGCTATATGGTGCTAGACACTGCCACGTTCCACTTCAGAGGTAGCAGGTGCTGATTGTTGGGAAATTTGATCCATGTATCAGTTGTAATGCATCTTAAAAAAATTTAACTTGCAAAAAATATAAAAGGGGGTCGGCAGAATGAGATTTTCTTCCTTCAGACCTGCAAAACCTGGTGGTGTCTGTGGTTTTGTAAAACCTCTCATACTTTATTTATTTTTATTCCTCTGCTAGCCCTTGGGTACAGATTACTTTCAAACATGCTGGTTTACTGTTTGCATAACACAGGCTTAAATTCAGTTAGAAATAGATCATTTTTCAAGTAAAAATCCCCAGAAAATAATTACAAGTATGTGAGGGTGTTGGGGAAAACATCAGAAAACTTTCTTGTTAAAGTCTGGTGACACCTGGCAATTAAAAATAAAAATCCATTTCTTGATCCAAACCTTCCTCCCTCTCCTTGGGGACAAATTAAACCAAACTGCAGAAGTTTCAAACATACTTCTAAATCCAGCATCGTTTGCTTCTGGGTAGATTCAACATTCTACAAATTATTTCTTCCTGGGAAAGTGTCTCAGATTCATATTAATGAGGATTCCGTGTTTGTGGTTAGGAGAAATTTAGTCTTGTGGCTTAAGCAGCCTCAGGACTCTCATTAAGTGGAAGAGGTTAATAATCTAAACTAGCAGTTAACTAGCTATGGTCAGCAGAGCCTTATTGCTTTTGGCTCATGCTGGCTGAGCTAGTCCCTTGTCCTTTGCAGTGCTAGAGCTGCAGGTAAAAACAAGGAGACCAAATAAGGCCAGCTGCAGATGAGCCATTCCTAATTTTAGCACTGGGGGACATGTTATGAAACGTTATGAGAGGAAATAAGATACTGATGGAAAAACTAGTTTGTGTGACTGTAAGAGGAGGTGGATTCTCTAAGAGTAGATGAGCTCTTCATTCAGGTGTAGTTTGTGCTCTGATAGCTTGAGAGCCTTGTCCAGCCAAGTGCTGTGCACAGTTAGCTCAGGCAAAACCCTCTCTTTCTTTGTGGGAGCAAATGGGCATGTCTTTGCAGCACAAGAAAAATATGAAGATCTCCCAGCTGTGCTTGCCCCACTATGCTATGCAGGGAGTCATTTCCCATAGCATGTGTCCAGCGTGCCAGACTCTCTTAACCAGACATCCACTGAAATAAATCATAGAATTACAGAACCCTGGTTGGAATGGAACTCTGGAGGTTATCTCCTCCAACCTGTTGTTCAAAGCACGTCTAGTGAGATCAGATTGCTCAGGGTCATATTGAGTTGAGTCTTGAACTTCCAAGGATAGACTCCAGAACCTCTCTGGGCCACCTGCTCTAGTATTTGACTACCTCATGGTAAAGGAGGGTTTCCTTGTATCTATTTGGAACTTCCCATCTTCCAACTTGTGTTTGTTGCCCCCATCCTATTGCCATGCACCTCCAAGAATAGCCTGGCCCTATGTTCTCTGGATGCTCTGATCAGGTCAGCAATGAGGTCTCCTCTTTGCTTTCTCATCTCTGTGCTGAACAGCCTCACTTCTCTCAGGTTCTCCCTCTAAGTCATGTGTTCCCTATCATTTTGGTGGTTTACGGCTGGCCTTGCACCATTCTGTCATTGGGCTTCCTAAACTCGTGAGCCCCAAACTGGACACGGTGCTCCAGATGCAACAGGAATGAGGGAAAGGATCGTTTTCCTGGACCTGCTGGCTGCATTCTTACTAGTACCGCCTGGGATATGGTTCACCTAACTACCAGCAGCATGAAGTTGTTTTGTGGGTCAGGACCTTGAAAGAACCAGTGCAGGTATTCCTGACATTGAAAAATTGCTGCAGAAATTGGAAGGGAGTCAAAAATTAGCTCTGTCCTTCTACAGCCAGTGGAAACTTTAGTTTTAATTGCACAAACCCCAAGCAAATTAAAAAGAAGCAACCAAATCAGTTACCAGGCTGGCTTCCTACAGTGTCCTGACAGGTCCCAGAGGCCTCTGCAGAGGCAAGAGATTTGGCTGGCTTCTGCCACATCCTCTCTGCCTAAGTTTAAGAAGGTAAAAGAAATTTTAATCTGTAAGTGATCTTTGTGCAGTTACGGAGCAGACTCTGCTCCTGGTGGAGAAAATAGGACATGATCAAATATCTTTAAGTTATGGCCCCCTTCCTTTCTGATGTGTTTTATTTCAAGGAACAATTTATTTTAGCCTGATGTCTCCTATTGGAGCATCCACGGATTTACCTTCTGGCATTTTGAAAAAGAGATCCCAAAATATCCAGAAAAATAAATTTCATTCAGTTTCACTAAACTTTGATCTGAGAACAAGTATCTCAGACATTGTCTGCAAATCCAAAACATTCTGAAGAATCAAACAGAAACATGGTCTGCCTGAATAGATATATCTGAAAGAACAAATCTCCCCTTCATCACGGCAGCATCACGTGTTGTCCATCCCGTGCTAACACTGCTCTGAAATGGTTTTGCAGCATGCTCTCAGTTTGCTTATAGGGGAGATGCCTGCTGTAGAAGTGGAAGGAGGTTCATTACCTGTTGTTTTTGTAAGAGGTAGCAGTGCTTTTGCTGCCTGCAGTTCATAGGGGACCATGGGCTCTAGGGTGACAGGGCTCCTCCCTGCTTTATCAACAGGCAGATGAAGTTTGGTCGGGGCAGGAGAAGCTCCAGTTGCTGGTCACAGAAAGCAGATGTGCTCTAAATGCATGGGAGGCCCCAAGTTAATGCAGTTTGGGTCTCTTTCTGAAGCCTCTCTCTTCGTATGTCAGGAAAGCCGTCTCTGCACTAGCCGTTCCCCTTGGGAAGAAGTGCCTGGGACTCCAGCCTAGCCATACATCTCTGTCAAAATCTCTATGAATAAATTAACCTTTCTAAAGATTAGTGCACCCTAATACCTCAGGGTTTTTTTTCTTGTTTTTAACAGAACAAATGCTAAAAATGCCTTGACAGACTTTGCTAGGCTTTGTGCTGTGGATCATCTACAGAGGATTATGCTGAGAGTGGCATTAAAGGCACAGCCATGTGGTTATGGAGGGTACTGTCTTGTCTCCTCCTCTGGAGAAAGGCTTTAGCGTATGGCAAAACATGTAATTATGAGTAGGAAAGCCTCATTAGGGCAAATAATAAAGAAGCTAATGAGAGCTCTCATGCTTTTCCTTTTAAAACCCCTCGAATTCAGACACCTCCCAGTGTTTCACAACTGTTAGTTCACCAGACCAAACAACTCACCAGGCTCAAACAACTTTGAAGGTTTTGGTAGCTACACTTCACACTCAGAGAGCTAAAACTCTGATTGCTGACTGTATCTGTGAAACAATGGGCTCAGCGTCAGCACCCCAGTGGGCTTTTGCCAGCTCCTCTTCTTGAGTCAGGCCCTTATTTTGGTAGAACAGACTGTGGGGAGGTCGGGTATCTGTTGCTGTTTTCTCTTGCCATTGAATTGCTGGAATTGATCTGATCCTTTCCAGGCGGCTCGGGCGGGAGGGGGCCATTCCAAAGATGGTGGGGAGTGTTTTGATTTTTGATCCTTTTGAGATGAATTATGGGGAGGAAGCTGTCTGCTATCAGAGGAATTAGTCAAATTCCTTGTCAGATGTGCAATCCCATTAAAAATGCATTATCTGTTTTCAAAGCTTAAGTATGGGTGTTGGTTGAGAGTCTTTAAAATATTATTGTAAACTTTCACTGAGAAAAAGTATTCCTGAGTCTTTCATGAAGGCTAATCCCACTTCAACTACTGTAAACCATCAACTTCTGGGGTGGCCTTCCCAAGCCATGCTAGGCAAGAGCGCGCGTTATTCTGGGAAAGCCCCCCTGGAAGATGCACACATTTGTTTTACGACATTGTTACCAGCTCTCAGCATTCAGCTGATTTGTTCTGATAATGATTCTGCGTCTGCATGCCTCTTCAAATTCTCCCTTGTGCTTTTCTGTCTGGCATCTAGAGTTCAAATAACTATCTGAATCCAGGTTTGAATGTGTCCTAAATCAGATACCTGACTCTGGTTCCTGCGAAGCGTAAATTCAGAACGCTTAGATTTATATGCTCTTAACTTGAATATCTTAAAAGTAGATGGAAGGAATCTCAGTCAAAGCTTTAAAGTATGTATCTGTGGAGGGAAGCCACAGTTTTTTCGGTGAAGGATTAACAGGATATACTGGAGGATGCAATATTGCTCGTTCTTTTAAAAGCATTCCTTGGTTGTTTTTTTTTTTTTTAAATAAACATATAATGGTGGCATTTAAACTTATCTATTTAAAGTAACTGTTAGTTGCAGAATCACATACTCTTCCTATTTTTTCTTATTTTTAACATGTAAATAAGATTTTCAGGAAAATCTCATAGGTTTCATGAATGCCTTTCACTGATATTCACAACCATAAAACTACCGCAGTTGGATTTACAGTAGCCTTGGCGGGTCATAAATGGTGTTCTCTGGCTGGCTGAACGCTATCCATAGGTTATTTGCCTTGAACTTTGCTCACCTGAATTGTTGGTGTCTTAGAACAACGGCGTTTCCACTATTTCTATTTGTGGTCTAACAGTTCGACCTCAAACTTTCTTACGCTGAGCGGTTTAACTCAAAAGCTTAACATCAGAGCAAGGTGGGATCATTTATGCTAGCCAATCTACTTTGCTTGGCGGTGCATCACAAACACCAGAAAAAAAATGCTGTCGTTCTGTATGGTATCTTTAATACCTTTGTCACTCTGTCGTCTGAGCACAGCTGGAATCGCTAAGAATCTGCTACTCGGGGCATGTAATAAAGCTATGTATTTTAGTGATAAAAAATAGGGTGGTCACCTTTTTAAAGGAAGGAAACAGCCTTGGCTGGCAGGCGATTCTTGCTAGGACTGTGCCAGCACTGAGGGACATGTTTCATGCTACTCTGTTTTTTCTGTTCCATGAGAGAAGTTGGCAGAAAATAGGCAAATTCCTCAGGTCTGGCTGAATGCTCTGGCACCGTACAGTAACCATGTTTCCTGCCTGGTTCTCTGGCAAGTATGTTAGTTTCTCTAACAGCTCCAGTCCTCTGTGTCACCGCAGGCAAATGAAACACAGCTTGGTGCTTATCTCCTGAAATACCAATAAAGTCAGGGGTTCAGATTGCTGTTCGGCATCATTGCCAATTCACCTGTTAAAATATTTTCCAGACAACAAAGTAGGAAAGGAGTACATGCACATCATAAATACTTGGGATAATGTGTTATGTTTGAGGCTTTTGAGATGCTTTGATTTTATTTTGGTGGTGGCTCCCAAGGGATCGCATTGGGACCTGCAAACGAATGCCGCAGAATGAAATAAATTGTGCGGGAAGGTGAAAACCAGCTTTGCTCTTTCTTTAGCCAATCCATATAAAAAAAATCAGCCCAAAGGTTTGTGACTGAGAGTTTAAAGAGTTTCCCTCTCTTTTCTGCTTGCTAGATGAAGGAGCACCAGCAAATATTCTCGTGCTCCCTTCCAGGTTTGGTAAGCAGTGAATCTTGAGAACATAAGCTGGTCTTTACCTTACAAACCTGCCACTGCTCTTTGCAGTTTTGGACTGGCAGAGTTCACGTTGCAACTAACATCAGCGGCAGAACCCTGCCTGACGCTATCTAGACAACTTTGTAACTGCATCAAGCTGCAAGAGAAGAAATTTCCTTGTATTCCAACTGTAGAAGCAAAGATAATCAAACCAGTAGGAGCACTTCAAATCTTTTTCTTACCATTTTCAGCAAAGCGGAGAACATGTGGTCCTCAGGTCTTCAGAAGCCCCATGCATTTAACGATGTACCATGCAAGGCAGCTGTAACGCAACTTATTTCCATGCTCTAAAGCAGAGATGGTGGCACTTTAACACTTCCTTTGCTAGAACAGGCTTATCTCAAAATTTTATGTTATTTCAGCAAAGTGGAGTGTTTACCATAAATAGCAGGGCCTGCAGAAAGCCTGCTGCAACACTCTTCCTACTGTAAAGCAGCAGTACCTCAAGCCTGAACTAATTTAGGAAGGCATTGGCCATATGATTTTAATACTAACAAGTGGAGCAAATTTGTGAGTGGGTTGTTGGCCAGTTTCATAGAGAGGGGCACCTGCAATCGATCAACACGGCTCATACAACAAGGTGTCAGTGCATGGGCAGAATAATAAGAATTTGGTGTGTACAGGGATCACTCAGGGGGTAGGGAGGTGTTAACATGAGGGAGGAAAGAAAACATTATGGTGAAACATGGTATTTGTTGGTTAGTTAGCAATCACATCATTCTCAGAGATGTGAAAGAAGCAGGGCAAGAGATTAAATGTGGCGAGGCGGGTAAGGTATGGAACACCTATGGCTTCTGCTGCTAGCTGGAAAGCTCAGAGGTGGGTAGCATGGGGAAGATGTAAAGCTGACGGTGGCAGAAAGCGGTCATGGCCTTCTTTTGTGAAACAGGAGGGGGCTGCCATTGCGCACAGGTTATGTGGGTCTAAATGCAAGCACTCTTTTAAAGGGCATCGTGGTTGTGAGACCCAACCCACAGGCTGGTGAGAGGACCTGAGTCCCAGGCTCCTTCTCCTTGGAAAGCTCAGGTGGACTGCTGGCCAGCCCTCAGTGGCATCTAATGGCCGGCTAATACGATTCAAGGAAACCTGTCATTTTAGGGACTGCGTTGAACATAAGCGTGCTCTGCTGTGATGGAGTAGAGCTATGAAAAAGCTCCCGATTCAGCTTCCCCTCCAAGTGCGGTGCCTTGCTGAGGCTTTCCTGGGGAACTAAGCCTGCCTCTTCCATACTGACTGGGGATGGGCAATGCCTAACGGCCAGCTTTTCACCCCTGTGCCCTAGTTCCCCTGCCAAAGCCAACACGTGGCTGCCACAGGGAGGTGTACCAGGGAACCTGGCTCCTCTGGGACACAGTGTTTTGACAAGTATGGGTAACGTTGCAGGCAAATGCTGGAAGACAGATCCAACCTACAGGCACTGGCTTGGCTTTCTCAGGACAGGGCAGAGGGGATGTGTATGGGCATGTCTGTTTGCCAAAGAACAGAAGGATGAGGAACAGTCACCTCTGGAAAAAGTTTTGAAAATGCAAGAGGGGTAGATATCTTGGTGTCATGTGAAATGGAGTCTCTCGGAGTCACTCTAAACCTTATGCTCCTTAGGAAAGATGCTTCCCAGCTGTGTCCTGAGCTATTACTTAGGGGTTTTTGCAGGGATGTAATTTCTTGCCCTATTTCATAGGTTTCTCCCTTCTCACAGCATCCTGAAGGGTGATATCAGCACGTTGTTATGTTCTTTCTATTGCATGCCAACTTCAGGTACGTATTTCCATTTATCTGAATAAGCATAGAGCTGCAGTCACATGATCTGAGATTAGAAAAATATGGACTGTCACAAAAATGTAGGGCTCTGTTTGAAGGAACACAGGTCACCTCCTGATCTCGCCTTCCCCTCTGACAAATGTCTGGAGCTGCGCTGTCCTACTTGAGTTCCTTTGTCTCTGTTTGCCTTTACCTCTGTTGCTTTATTTCTGTATTGCTCAGGTAGCCTTGACGTAGCAGAATATGTACGCTCCGGTTCAGGTGGTTCATACGTGCTACTGCCAGCATGGCTTTGTTGTGTTAATGGCATGCGTTTCTGCACATCTGAAATAACACCAATCTTCTTTCTCCTTCCAGATGAAGAAAACCTGAGCCTATGTTCTGGTTTGCCAGTCGCTGTTTCCTGCCACTTGCAATGGCCTCTTCCCAGGAGGTAAGAAAATAACCTTGCGTACTTTTTACCAACGGTAATCTCTTGTTTTGGCATTCTGTGAATGACTGGTTTCAGGCAATTCTGTCAACGTACCTCGCCAGCAACCAGGTTTTGGATGTTTGCTTTGGGAACATTTTGTGGTTGAATGGCTGTGTTCCATTCCACATGTAAACATGGGCAAAAACTCACATTTAACAGTTCTAAACAGTTGGACTCCCCTTGTCTTTAATACATTGAAATTTTGCATAAAGTACAGAACAATTTAGTAGCAGGAATGCCCAGGTCCTGCCAAACGTATGATTTTGTTTTATTTTATTTTTAAAAATGCCCAGCACAAAGATTGAGCCTTTATTTGGAAGGAGATGTCAGGAAAGCAAAACTTAATTGAATCTCAGACTGTACAATTGGAGTCATGTCTAAAAGGAAAGCTGTCTTTTCCCTCAGCATGCACTTGTACTGGAGGCCAGTTTCCACTCTCATTTGCATGAGTTTAAACCACAGTAACTCTACATGCGACTGTGCCAGCATGGCTTGAGATTAGAATTGGATCTTCAGCTATTTCAAGCTTTGTTTTTACTTTCTTAGTCATCTGATTGATCATAGTGATGCCAATCTGGTTACTTGCTGTAGCCATGCAGAGCAGTCTGGCCGCAGCAACAGGACCTAGTGTGTGCTCAGCACTTTTCAAAACCCAGATCCGTGTTACTAAATGTTGCATGCTGTGCTCCAGTGGGAACAGGAGATATATGCATCCTTTAAAAAACAGTAAGCACTGTGGTATGAGGAGCTTGTGACAGCTTTTTCCTATGGATAACTTTATCTTTCAGGGGTTTTCTAACCATCTGTTGGAGGCATCCGCCACAGCTCCTCAAATAATGGAGCCCATCCTCCATATAGAGTCAACGAAGAGCTGCTCCTCCCATGTCACAGGGCTGAAGCCTGCCTGCTATACCAGGGAGCACTCTCAGCTCTCATCTCCTGCCTTCCTGGGACAGGTTCCCAGTCTGTCCATCAGGCAACTTATGTTAAGCATTACTGCAGAGCGCAGTGTTAGTTCTTGGGGATGTTTGCTGTACAGAGAGCACGAAAAGCATTTGGAAAGAGAGGTCTCGTTAGGTCTGAAAACACAGAGTTCTGTGCACATTAGAGTAGCTCTTTGAATGGAGGTGGAGCATAAAAAGGCCTTTGTCCCGAATCAAACTTGGCTCCAGTCAAAATGGAGAAGCAAGCAGATCTTTTCCCGCTTCTTTTGGATATGAGGCAGAAGATGAACATGTTGAGCCCTGTATGTTTGGGCTACTTCGTTTTGTACCCTAGATCATTCATCTAGAGCCAACCCCTTACGCATCTGACTCACGCTCCTTTTACACGCTCGCTGGTCACCACAGAAGTGCAAGTTGTACTGCTTATGTCCTTACATGTATTTATGATAAGCTGACATCCACTGTGTATTAAAAACCCCACCATTTCCATACCTATTTTAGCTCTGTGCACAAGCTCTAAACATGTCCTTTAGGTCTCTGAAAGTAGGGCCTTTTCTAGTAAGGGCTCCAGGAATAGCATAGCGCAGACTTTCAGGCATTTGCAGTTTAAGGGCACCTTCTGGCTTGTTGAATGTCCCCAGCGTATTCCATCATGGGTTTTCATGCATAGTCTATGGAGTACTGATGATCTCTGGTAGCACTTGTTGGTGCTCCACAGATTTTCTGATCACATGATGCTGGCATTCTGCCTTATTTCCAGCTGCTAAATTGCATTCAAAGGCCATTTAAAATACTTTCCTAATAAAACTTGCCTATAAAAATAGTTACTATAGCTGCTGCAAGGATGTTCTAGGAGCGGGTCCAAAAGACGGTCCCTGCTGAGATGAGATCCACCCTACTAAAAAAAGCTGAGAAATCTCAGCCTTAGCAGAATTTCAGCGGAAATTAACAGCGGCAGAAAAGTGGCAGCGGAAGCGTTAATCAAATCGTGTGCTTTCGTAGTTAATGCACAGTCACTCCTGCAGCTGATGAATAAGATAGGGAGCATGGCTTGTTGGGTAGAGTTTCTAAGCTGTTTAAATATGTTACAGCTTTGCTTTTAAAGTAGAAGAGCTTGGATTAATTGAGTAAGTGGCACTTAAGAGATTGCAGGTTAGGAGGATGCAGAGTGTAGCTAAATGCAGCTTGGGTGTTCACTTTTTTTTTCTCTCTTTAAATCTGTGGTTGCACTTTCCCTGTAGCTGTGGGGTTAGGACAGAGCCGATCAACTGCAGGTTTTATTGCCAGTGAGCTGAGACACACAGCTGTTTCAATTCTTTGATCACAGAAGATAGCAGAACAAGCAAACCCAATGCTGATGCAAAATTCTTTTTAATTCAAAAAATCCCTCTGTATAAGCTCAGTACAGCTGCTTGGACTCCCAGAGGGGGGCAGGAATAGGGGCAGGGGCCAGGGGAGGGCAGGCAATCCGTACCTACAGTGTCCCTGTGGCAGATGGTACCTGCCGAGTCTTCTTTCTGGCCAGGTATGACCAATCCTCTGTTTGCCATTCCATGCTAGTGTCCAAGTGTGCTAGAAATGCAACTTCTAAAAAAGTTATTTTCCCCCTATACAGAAGAAACTCTGGGAAGCTAGCTTGCTTCGCTCTCAGTTTGCGTGTCCTGGTTCCTTTCGCATAGGTGGGAACCGTATGTGTCTACCTCAGCCTTATCTAACCACCTAGCTTGACGCTTTAACTTACCCTTCTGTTATCATTAGCTCGTCAAAGAAAATACTTCCAGGACTTTCTGACTCACATCTTGGAAACCCCTTTTTCTTCTCAGTACTTTGGTCCAGGACAGAGATTTTTTTTATTTTGTGTTTGGACATGCCTGGTGCATATGCCAGATACCACAAATAGCCCAATCTCTTCTCTTCGACAGGCAGCATCTGGACTTTTTCCTTCTGTGTCATTACAGTCGTAGACTTTGACCTGGATTCTCTGCTATATAAAGGGTAAGAGCAAAAGAAGAAGCTGTCAGGGAGCTGGTCCCACTCAGAGCTTGTTTCAGAACTAGATGCCGCCTTCTGTTTTGCAATGGGGATTGAAGGGCAATCATTACAGGAACTCTTTCTTTTGAGACCTAAGCCCATACCAAGGATATAAGTGGTAGAGGAGGTGGTATTTTTCAGACGCAGAGGGGAGCTTTCCCCCTAACAGCAGATTGCTGTATTCAGCCAGCACAGTTCCTCGTCATGAACTTGCATTTCTAATTAGATTCACGTTAGGCATGCCCCCACCTCCAGTTGCTTCTGTCCCCGGGTCCTTTCTTCAGGGGATCGTCCCTCCATTGTTGCAAATTTTATTGGTCCCTGCACAGACCTGTGCACATCTCAGAGGATGCCTGTAGCTCTTAAAAGCTTTCTACTGTGCTGCACTCCAAAAAATGTGGAATAGTCTGATTGTGCACAGCAGCTGCGGGAGAGTCAGTGTGGTTTTCCTGAAGCTGTGAGTCCCTTTGGAAATGGGCTGAAAGTTTTTCTGTAGCACCCTCTTTTTGCTCTCTCCTCAGTCTTTCCTTGTGATTCCTTGAGAGAGCACGTTGCAACGCTTTGTTCTGCAGTGAAATCAAACCTGGGACGTTCTGGGTTGATGCTAATAAAATGGCAGTGGCGGAGCTATACAAGGTGTAGGTTTTCTGTCTTTGGAATGATCTCTGTTGCTCTGGCTGCAAGTGAAAAGTATCTTGTTTGGGAGTGTTAAAACATCGATTTCCAGGGGTACATAATTGCTTTCAGTGAATTTCTTTTTTTAAACTTACCTGGCTTTGAAACATGCTAAAATTCAAAATTTTACATTGCTAATTGGACTATTTTAACAAGATCTGAGATTCCATAAGTGGTCTTTAAGATGCGTTTCTTCGTTTTTGTTTTTTATGGGAAAGCTAACATAGGGTGATGGGGTGTTTTTAGTGAATTCTAAGTGAAATACAAGAACTCTTTCTTTCAAAGTGGTCTAATTCACATGTGGGCATTGAGAATTATATTCTTCCATCCTGTTTAATATTTAAGTGTCTTAATTTTTCATCTGCCATAGGTGGCATAACATAGAGGGATGGCACTTATTTCATCTTTGTGCATTACTAGAATGTGATACTTCAGACTTTTGGGATCATTATCTAAACAAGGTCTGTGTAAGGCTGATCTGACTTCGCTTACCAAATCAGGAGAAAAATTACTTTACTAAAGCCAACGTTTTCTAAAGTGCCGTATGTGTTGGAAACATAAGTCAGCTCTAAAGTGTTATTTGTGCTTTTCCTTGTGTCTGTCAGTGCCACTGACGTTTAGGCCACTCTTAAGGGGTATCATTGCCTAGGTGCCAAGCACTGAGGTGCCCGTATTGGCTTCAGTGATGCTCGGCCTGTAGGGAAATCAAGCTACATATTCAGGAACCTCACTGCAGGCGTGTAGTTTCTAGTCAAGGAATGAACCCTGTGCGGGCTCTTGTCTTAACGTTACTATAACAATCTTTGCCAGTAGGTGGGGTTCCAATCCTGTTAAAAAAACCTGGGAAACCTTCACTATAAATGCTCGCTCCTCTTGCACTTGCATACACAAGCTGGCCACATCTGGAAATGTTTGATTTGATATAGTGTCGTTTTACATTGCAGAAATGAGCGTAAGCGGTTTTTTAACCCACCAAGTGAGAAATGTGATCTGGGTTTTACTACCGACCCTTTAAATAAAAAACAGATCTCTTATTAAACCATTATCTATCAAGGATATGGAGAGAGTTAGAAATATCCCAGGATCAGAATCAAAATTGAAATGGACACATTTCTGTCTACTGTCCGTTCCTGACAGCCTGGTCCAGTCATGCAGAAGTGCAGAGCTGAAATACCTCACAAGAGGAAAACCAAACGCAGAGAGACAGCAAAAAGAAACAAACTCCTATCCTATCCCTGTATCTGTGTTTGTTTTGACCATTTCCATTCAAGTACAGGGCATTGCTTATAGGAAATCACTGAAATGTATTATCATGCGTTGCTTCTTATCAAGATTTGGATAAAATCTTCTCTTACAAGCTTCTTGAGCAGCAGTAGATCAGGGAATGCCGACTGGGTTTCTTGCAAAAGCCAGTGTATTCACAACTGCCTACTCTATGCAGGCAAAAGATAGTGAGGGGAGCAAACTCCTGGCTAGCAAAGTAGAACTCAGAAATAGTGTGCCCTTTTGTGCTAGTTTTGAATGCGCTAGTTTTTAACCCTGTGTGAATTGCAGCTGATCTACAGCTTTTGGGGTTCCAGTTTAAAGGATGCATATGAACTAACGCAACCAGTTCATTCACATGCTTTCACCCCCGTTTGATCAAATGCTGCTTCCTCGCTGAGAGGGGCACATCCCACTGGCTTTGGTAGAGCTGCTCACGTGAGCAAAACTGGAAGGATTTGACTCTCTGTGAATTATGACAGTTGGCATCTGAAATGAAACAAAGATCAGATCTGAGATGGATTTTTGCCATCATGTTGCATTTAAAAGCTCGTATTACTTTGGTTGTATTACATTGCATCACACTCGACCGAGTCAATGTGTCATAAAGCTGCCTAATGTAATTGTACACTGCATAAATGCAACTGAATGCCTCCGAAAAGTGATACTTCATGCTTGCTAGCTAACGCCTCGGCAAAGATTAAATCCACGGAAAGTAGGTATGTCCAATTGTTCGTTTGGATCAGCAAATAATTCATTACCCACATTATCTTTTTTTGAAATGTCACTGCATGCTGTAAATCACTAAGGGGCTGCTTAAAATGCCAACACAGGAATTTTTTAAAGAGCAAATTAAATTTTAGGGCCAATTCGCACAGTAGTTTTCCCCTTGAAGCAGAGCTGCCCATCTCCAAAGGCAAAATGCCTAGTTAAAGCGTTTGCCTCCCTTTGTAAGTGGTGATTCTCAATGGGTGCAGCTTATTCATCTCAGAGACTGCCTCTCAGGCATTGGCCCCTCCACGAGAGCTTTCAGGAGAGGAACCCAGAGACAGCAGTTTGCGTGAGAGTAACAAACTGGGTATTGTGACTTGAGATCTGACTCAGGAGCGCACTCTGTGCTCTTTTTTTGAATTATCTTAGGGGAAAGGCTCATCCTCCTCTCTTTGCGCCTCAGTTTGCCTGTCTACAAAAGTTCAGGAGATCAAATGTGAAGCCTGGCTTCCATAACTAATTCCTATAAGCTGTGATGAAGGTGCAACATTGGCTTATGGATGACAAGCTGGGGAGGAAGAGAGGTAAGCTGAGTAGCTGGGGTTCCAGGAGTTCCCTTCCTGAGAAGGGGAGGCGACTTGATTAAATCATTTAGGTGGGAGCTGCAGATAGCTGCTCCCATGCACTGGGAGGGAAAGGCAGGTCCCTTCCACTGATGTGGAAGCAGAGGCTCAAAAAGGCATGAAAGGGGAAGAGAAAGCCTATGATTTTGTGTGGCGGTTCAAATTCCTCAAAGGGCATGGGGAATGGGAGAGGCTGGGGGACAGCTGGGGCCAGGCAATGCCCTTCTCGCTGTGTAGGGCTCACTGGGGGCGGGGGGAGAACCAGTGTGCTGAGAAGGGTTGATATTCTGGCAGGTTCAAATCTGACTGATGGGTGAGCAAACAAGAGCGTGACCCTTTGAGGCACCAATGGTGATTTTCAGCGTGCACAGCAGTCACTGGCATGGTATAAATCTGAGGCAATGGCAGAGGTGTTAGACGAGAGTGAGAGTGCACGTTTGTGCGTTATGAAGGGTTGCTCTGCGGAGCACGTGGCGAAGCCGTTATCTTTCAGCAGAGGAGATTTCCAAGCTCGGGTTATGTTGTGATTTTTGACAGTGGACTAGGAATTATCTCAAGAAATTAGTTTCTCACACACTGCTGAAACTGGAAAAAATATATTCCAGGTGACACTTTATGTGTGAAAAGCTTTATCCAGCCCTTAGTGCCTCTTTCTTTCAGGGGATTTTGACCTCAGATGGCCTTACTGCCAGGCTCATGCCAGAGCCACTGCTCATCTGTGTCCACCCCTGGGCAGGGTCCAGGTGTGCCCCACATATTGCTGATGAAAGTCTCTACTGCAGCCGGGCGCAGGATACGGCCAGCTTGCACGCCCTGGTTTCTCCCTGCGATGCTGATGCCACATGGAGCGTGGCGGGGGTGAGGGGGGGTTCTGTGTGCAGCTGCTCCTAAACCCATCTGGTGGGACCACGTGCAGAGGCTGCTGCACAAAGAACGATGCCCACTTTAAGAATTCCCAACAAAATACCCAATAAATCCCCAGGATTTCAGTACCTGTGAGGCTGGCAAGGAGGAAATCTGTTTCCCAGCCTGTGCTCACTGTGACACACAACCTTTCCAAGCACAAATTGACCTTTCTCGGTAGTGATAACTGAAATAACATTTCACCATATTGTAAAATTAGAGACACTTCAGCAACTACTACAAGTGTTGTGAGTTTCCCCCTTATCAAAGAGAAGGGGTGATTCTGATCTCTCCTGTGCCGAATCCTTGATTGGCCGTCACCCTTCGTGACATGCCCTGTTGCCTGCAGTGGATTGGCCAGGGGCAGATTTATATCCCCCTGTCACAGCCAATAGAAATATAGTGTTTTCTCAGTCACTGTTTAGTTACAGTGACAGAACCCTGATTGGGTGAAGCCTTGTGATTTATGGGTTTTTGCTGAAGAGTAACTGAGTTTTATCAGAACATAATGATGTGGTACTAATGCTCATTGCGAGGCAACATGGCTGACCAGTTTGGAAAGGTCAGCTTTTGACCTTGTCTGTGTTTTAAGTAGATCTTGTTGTATTGCATGCTGGCTGGGGTTACCTACTCGCAGCAAACAAACCCCCAAATCATAGCTTGCTTTGCTGCGCCTGAGACCGACTTCACCCCCGCCCCATCCCAAGGAATTAGTCTTAAAGGTGGAGGGGGGGGAGCTTTTCAGGTTCCTGACTGCGCTGCAGTTCTTGCTGCCTCCATGTGACCAGTTCCTGAGATAAGGGTGCCTTCTCCTCCCAGAAGGAGTTTCCTCTTCCATTCTTCAGTTTAGAAAAGGTAGGAGTGAGAGGAGGAGATATCTTGAAGAAATTGGTGGAATCCAGGACGTCCACTGGAGGAAGTGCCATGAGTTGATCATCAGGCAAAGACCAGTTATTGGCCATGTGTAACTAATCTCAGGATGTGCTTTTCAAAATGCCTCTAGGGACTAGGTTAATTCAGAAAGGAAGATGTACACAGGTAGTTCTTAACATTTAGTTGCTGCTTTTCATAATGAACCTGATCCAAAGCATTCTGACAGTAGAAAGTTAACATCTCTGTGCTGGCCTCGTTGTTATGGCATTATTCAAACTTACGGTTTTTTGTTGTCTGGAATGTCAAGACATTACATTTGGCGCGAATAAAGCAGGATTTATTTTCTGCATTAGCTAATAGTACTTCCTTTCCTCAGTCAGCGTTCAGTCTTGAGGGTACAAATCTCAAGTAGAGCAGCAAAACTCTTAGTAACATTTTAACAGGATTTATTAAGTTTATTTGCTTGAATAAACATCAGGATCCTCCAGCACTTTCTTTTTTTTTGAAGATTAACAAGCAACCTGGTTGCCTGACACTGCGATTTCAGCATGTCACAGGTGTCTTTCTCCTCAAGTTCCTTTACAGATCCCAAACTATATCTTTTATTAGGTAGCACAAGGGTCATCGACCCTGAAGCGTACACCTGTATTGGTGAGTTACTAAGCTCACGGGTAGCACAGTGTTTCTACAGCTGGTTTGTAAGCCATTTGCTGTCAAGTCGGTTCAAAAGATTCTACATGCACATAAATCTCAGTGTCACCAATATGCACGGGTACGACTGTGCAAGATAGTTACACAGCACAAATACTGTTACATACTAACATTATGAGTCATTTTTACATCACAGAGAGAGGAAAACATCGCACACCTTTACTGTGAACATCAGCTTGCAAGAAATAATATTGTAATTCGTGTACACGCATAAAATTTTATAGCTATTATTTAATGCTTGTTACACCTCGGTTCCTATCTGTGTGTGGAACTTGTTTGTCCTTTATGTTTCTACGTGTACTTTACATTCAGTTTCTGGCATCTCTCTCCTGCTATTTGCCTTGCTCAGGTAATGAGCTGTTTCACATTTGGTGCCAATTAGGAGACATTCCAGGCTACTGATACAGTTACAAAAGTTGATTCTCAGAAGTGTGTGAAATGTGTGGACCAGATTCGGATCCGTTAATTCCAAAGGAGAGCAACACAAGTAACTTCAGCTGAGTCACTCTTGATTTATAGATCTGATTTACACACAATAAAAGAGCCTGGCCCTAACTATTTCCTTGTTACAGTTCTGTTTGCTTTGGGGGACTAATTATACTGTAGGCTGCTGCTTGCATGGAGCTGACTGTGAACCAGATTTGAATATGCTCTGGTAGTTGTGAGAAAGCCTCTCTGGATTGGGTTTGGGGCTTGGGATTCGTAGGTTACATTCCAACTTGGAGTGATCCTAGGCAAGCTGCTGAACTTCTGCTCTAAACCTGTCTATTCCATTTATACAGTAGGTATAATACTTTTTTACAAAACCAATAGGTACTGCCCAATAATTCTAATTTTTGAAACAATCTGAACTCCTCCAGTTGAAACTTTCTGATTTTGAACAATCTTTTTATGCCTATGTTGAAAATACAAACAGACTGTTTGTGAAAAAAAGTTTCCATTTCCATATGGAAAATGACTGAAGGGTATGTACAAAATTAATACTTGCCTGTTGAAACATTAACAGATTTGTCACACTGTTAGTCTCGGAGCTAATCCATGCAAAGTTGAGAAGAAAGCAATTCAGCGTGTGGTTGGAAGCTCCTTGCTGTGTGAAGGGCTGTTCAGAATGCTGAGCAGGGAAGTTCCTAATGCCTTCTAAACTGTCTGAGAAGCTGATTTGCAGCTCAACAGTCACCTGTTGGGGAAATTTGCTGCATCTACATATTGTAAGACAACTGTCTTTAACTTCTGCATTTAACCTGTGAGGGGTACCTGGCCTTTAAGTCTGTTTCTCTTCAACCTATCACAGATACACAGAGTACCAGAGTGTGCCACTGATCCCAGGACCCCCAGGAAAAGGCGTGCACAGGGCTCCAATAGATCTGGAAACCTGAGAAACAGTTGAAATAATGCACTTGCACCTGGGTCTTCACCCCTGGTACCTTGCCATTCCTACCATCCAAGTGGTCACATTCAAACAAGTTTTGATGACATAATTAGACTGAAATGTTGTCCAAACTCCAGTGTGTCTTTGTCATGGCTGGATATGGGGGATACACCAAAGCAATGCAAGTCTGATCTGCTGTGGATAAATATACAAGAGTCCCGGTGCTTCGTAGTTCCTTGTTCAACAGTGATCAACCTGGGAAATAGAGCGGTAACCAGGGAAGAGTAGTTCTTTTGCCCTGACTTAGACTGGCTCTAATACTGTATGAAAACAGGCCTCTGTTTTAATCAATATGGAGAAGATACAAGGAAATATAATGCACAAATATATGCAATTTTTCTATTCATATGCTGGCACTGGAATTGTGAAAAATGCCTAAACTTGTCTAGAATTGGCTAGATCCTAGTGCCATGGGCTCCGTCCCCAGTTTGCAGTTCTCTTTAATTGCATTCCAGTAAGCAAAGAGAGCTACCAGGGTCAAGCCTGCTCAATAGATACTCTTAGCTGTCTGCTGGTCAAGGCACCTGCAGAAGGTTCAGGCTTTGCCATGATAAAATGTGGTAGGCAATCCAGCAAAATAGGTAGCACTGTACGATAACTGTAACCTCAGAGGGAGAAAGCTAGGAAATGGGCGCATTTTGCTGCGCATCCCGCTGTATATGCACGATTAAGGATAGCAGCTGCATTCCATGCTGAAGCTGCATTTGATCTCAGGGTATTCCGGTTTAATTTTTGTTTTGTTAGCTTTTATCCCCAAATCTTTCTGCCTAGAACCTGGGGTTTTATGCACACACCGTAGTTTATGTATGAAGTGGGGGCCAAAAGAGACAAAGGCTGAAATTTACAGGCTGCAGGAGGCGATCATTTTTCTTTTGTTTTGTAGTGTGGGGTGTTTTTTTGGTTGGTGGTTTGTTGGGGTTTTTTTTGTTGCATTCCAGTTCTGATCCTATCTGCTAATATCATAGTTTGGCTTCACTCCCTCATAGTTTGATGTCCCAACTTTTCCTTGTTAGCACCGGGAAATCATAAAACTTCTAGTGAGTGATAGCCAGTAGGTCTGGGATTGATTACAAACAAAAATCCTAGATAAGATCATAAATGTAACCCATCCCTGTGATGTGATCGTATCAGGATTCAAGTACGTCTAAAAGTTGTTTCCGATTTTCAGCCACTTCATCTGGTTTCCATACATCCCAGCTGGGAGTGAAGTGCTCTTGCAGTGGAGTCTAATCCATGCCAGCCTGGCTTGGAAGAAGCCCTCACTTCTGCTGTTATTGTGTTATAAAAATGGGTAGAAATGCTTTAGATAAGGTTGACGTTTCAGGGAGGATCAGCTCAAACGCTGTTGAGATAAAACTGACTTGATAATAAGAAAACAGGGCCGCTTTCCTACCCTTCTGCCATCCCTTCCATCCCCTTCATGAAGTTTAGCTGCATTTGAACAAATTCAAAATGGTGTTTGAACACCTTGAAAGTCAGTGGAGAAATACGAGAGAAAAAGCCAATACTTGGCAATTGGTTAAGGAAAGAAGAGCAACTGAACCAAAGCAGACGTGGTCGGTCTCAGCAGAACTGAACGCTGTGATGTTTAATGCCTGCTTCTTCATTTCAGGAAGAGATATTCATGCTCAGCTCGCCATCCTTCTGGAACTACTGTTTATCTGTTTTTATATGTGTCCTACATCTGAGCTGCCTGCTTTCCCTGCTGTAAATGACTGCTGGGATGCAGTCCCTTTGCCTGAAAGCAGATTGAGCTTTACACCTTCTGCAGCGCCGAAGCCGATGCGCTCCCATCCATCCCCTCACCCCGTGGTACCAGGTGATTTAATGTTACTGTTGCTTTAACGGCCTCATCGCTGCTCTGGCTACACAGTAGTTGTCTCCTGTGTGACTGTGCCTGGGAAAATCTATTACTGGAGTGCCATTAATCTGAGGCTGCCGCCTCTGGCACTTTCTGACTCTTCTATTTAATGGGCCTCTGCTTCCGGAGCTCTGGAGACATGCTGTTTTCCTCTCTTGATCAGCTTTGTTTAATTATCAAAATATTTGATGCAGAAAATTGACATTAGTTGTGAAGGTTTCTGCCTTCCTCCTCCTTACAGCCTCCCTCCCTGCTTTGTCGTGACACTGAGATCTTCCGCATGTACCACCTTCACCTTAAAATAGAAAATCGCTTGAGCAATCATTTGCTTGTCCAGGCACAAGCTGCATTAGCAAGCTACAGGTAGAGCTGCCGAAACCCCTCTGCTGCAGCGTGGTGCTGTGCCTCGCCCAAGCGTGAAGAGAGCCCCAGCACAGGTAGTACAGCTGGACCTTTGTTTCCTTCCTGCAAACGTAAGAGTGCAGCCAGCCCGCGTTTCTGGAAAGTTCAGAAGGGGGGAGCCCCATGAATTCTTGTGCCTGTCTTCAGGGTGAGCTCATCACTAAGCAAAGGCTCAGCAAGATTCAAAATCATGGAAGTCCCTCTGGAGCCGAGATTTCCACTCAGGCTTCCTGATCTGATCTTCAAAGCAGGAAGCTTTAGGCGTTGCAGGTGTTTCAGTCGCACCAGTGCATTTTGCTTACCCAGTGACCGCATTCCTCATTCCAGGACTTGGGATGGGCCCATGCGAACCAGTATTTATTGCTAAAATGAAGATCCAGGGGCAATAGGGTTACCATGTATAAGTATCCTTGCAGGTAGAGAAGACAAAGTCCTGAAGAGGTCCTCACATTAGCAGAAAAAAAGACCACTGGTGAGGAGACAAATTCAAATGAGGTAGACGGTTCTTATACTGGAAGTCCTTAGGTGCTGGAACAACTATCATGTGGAAGTGGTAGGTTTTCTGTGCCTGAAATCTTTAAGCTGAGACTGGATGCTGTTTTGGGAAATAGACTTTTTCCAAGCATAACTTATGAGGTTTAGTGCGGGGTAAGAGAGGGAAGGCATCTGGGCTCTGTTGTTCTGGTCAGGCCAGAGGAGCTGGTGTTTCTTTTTGGTATTTGAGTCTCTGCTTCTGCCACACTCCTCTCAGCGCTGCCTTGTTACAGGGGAAAAGGAACTTCAAAGAGGGTCCTAAATTAGTGTCCCTCTTTCCACAAGCCGTGTCTCTTATTTCTGCTGCCTCTCTGTAAAATGCAGTGAACAATGAAATGTGAATTCCTGAGATTTGGGGCTGCTGGGAGACAAAACAGGAAAACTATTTCTGTAATGCTGAAACACATGAGTACCACTGCCGTGTTCTTTCCTCTCATGGATGCCTGTTTGCTCCACTGGACTTAGTTCCTTGCTACTAACATCACTGCTCTCTCTTTCTCCATTGCACATGCTGTAGTTTCCTCACAAGACCCAAACAGGCTATAAGGAAGGTGAGTAAGGTACAGATGGGGCCCATAAATGTTGTCCAGCTCACTATTACTGTGACTTTCAACAAGTAAATCACATTCCAGCAATAATTGTCCTCTTTTACCAGCAAAACCTTACATGCTGTTGTCACCATTAAAGTGGGATTAATTCCTGTTTGATGTTTATATAGTTTATCTGGGTCTCACTATGTATGTAAATATTTTCAATTCCCCTTTTTAATTCATACCAAAGGAATTATATTTACTAATTAATTCATATTAGAAGGCTACCAGAGAAGCTAGAATGTTTGAACAAAGCATTTTACAGTGAAAAAAAATAATATTTCATTGAAGCCAGAACATTTTGCTTGGCGTTTGATGAGGAAGCTTCTCAGCATCAGAGTGTATTCTCCAGTCAAGGACAAAGGGACACGCTGAAAGCTCCAGGACAGATGACCTGACACAACTGAATTTTGCAGAACTGTTCGGAGGGGTTTATTTTCACCCCATGTAGATAGAAACAATGTCCAGGATCTCGAAACCTTGCAACGCTGTGTCACAGTATTGCTTTCCAGCTGCTGTTGTGCTCAGATGACGCCTGGCAAAGGAAGGGAAGCGTCTGGGCTACGTTCTTACCTACCTCACAGCTTCAGCAGCAAATACGATTGATTCTGCATTTGTCTTTTCCACTTTGGATGGTTGTCTTTCCTTTACGGTGTGCAAGAAACACATTGAGGAGTGTTGAGCAGGTGTGCAGGCAAAGGTGCTTCTCAGAAATGCCCCTCTGCTCTGAGCACGTACCTGCCGAATGAGCTGGTTCATTGTCCAACATTTGCTTTTGACTATGTCTTTCCTGCTCAGTCCCCGCGGATGGTGTAACGTTAGGGCCAATGCGACAAAGGTGCATGGGAATCTGAGAGCGCGGTGGGGAGGGAACGTTCAAAGAAATGAGTGTGTCCACAGCTTTGTCTCTCCTCCCTTTGGTTTGAGGTGCAAAGATGCAACACGAGAGAGGAAGGAGGCGTTCAGACTCCCAGCCTGATGTCGCATAGCAGACAACCAAAATGTTATCTTTTGGGCTCAGGTTTGTTAGCAAACTTTTCATTAGAGCTCCTGTACTTCCTTAAATAAAGGCCAAACTGATAATTCACCGGGAGCCTGACCAGTTAGCTAGCTGGTCCATGGCTGTATAATTAAATCTGGTTTCTTCTTCTTTTTTTTTTATGGGTTTGTTTTGGGTTTGTTGTTTGGGTTGGTTTTTTTTCCCTGCCCCCTCCTGTTTCCAAGGTTTAAACTCGTGTGGTTTAAATTCTTCAACCTCTTATCTCTCTCTTGCTCTGCTTTTATACTAGGAATATTTCTGGTGAAGTCAGTGAAGTTACCTGTGTGTAATCCTGGATTAATCCTTGAAGGCAGCTATGGACCACTCAGGTAAATAATGAGTGCACTGCAAGAGATAATAAAATGCAGACTCTCCTTGTGAATATCCGCTGTTAAAAGATCAGTTATAAGCCTCCATGCTGTTTGGGACTCAGAAATGCAAAGCTAGTCTAGTAATAGGTTCATTGTATCACAAATTTGGGCGTAAGGAAAAGGAATACTCTAGCTTCGTTTATACTGCAAATGAAAATAATCATAAAGATACAAACCACCAAGGTGCAAAATGAGTTTTCCAATTCGTAAGCACAAGCCACTACGAGTTAAAACCTCTTCGTTTCTTCCCATAGTGCCCCAGGCAATAGTTTTCATATATATTTCTCCATGGTCAGAAGTCAGAGCAGACCACTGCTATCTAAGACCTTGACTTTTTTTCCCTGACAGTTACAATTATTACAGCCCGGGGGACTCATTTTCTCAGTCTGGCCACCCGCTGACCTAGCCTGCAACCAGAATACACTTTAAAACAAACAAACAACAGCTAGGCTCCCCTCTCTCCACTCCTCCTCCCCCAGCTCTGGAATATTTTTACACCGCGCCCCTTGCAAAAGGATATTAGCCACTATTGCTGAAGGCACAATCACATTATCAGCACCATTCTCTCTCCCTTTCTCCCTCTCCTCTCCGCAAAGATAAATTTTTTATGTTGCTATTTTCTTCTCTTTTGTATTTGGCATTCGATATTTATGTGATAAACTGCAGAGCTGCTACTAAATGGGCTCTGATACAACTTAATAAATACATAACAACATCCAGACTGCGCTGTATTACTTCGCTGTGTCCTGGGCTGCTAAGGATCCTTGGAGATAATGTCTGCTAAATAAAAGTTATGCCTTAGTATAGGGAAAATAGATACTTATTTATTCTGGGATAATTACTTGTGCATTAAATGACTGCTGTTGCTGCTGTTGAAATGAGCTGGCTGATAATCCTGCCTCTCCCTGTTTGTCTTTCTGAAGTGCACACATGCTCTGCGTTTCTATCATTCCCAGAACGTTGCTGTGGTGGAGCACCTATACTTCTCTGGATGAATATGTAAGTAATACGCAACTAACGATTTTTCTACTAGGAAGTTGCCTACTGTTCTAGCCAGGAAATGTCCACAAGCAAGACCTTGACATTTGTAGGCTAAGCTTTTAGAAAGGAGTCTGTGTTAAGGCACCCTGCTGAAGCGAGGCGTGATGCAGTAAGTGAGCACAGCAAGATCCAAATACAGGGGCTGGGCCTCACCAGAGAACAATATGAAAGGAGATAGAGCAAAAAGTTGCAGATAGAAGCCGCGACAGAGGGAACTCATTTTCACCTAAAGTGCACAAACTTTTCTCTATTCTCATTGTCATAGTTTAACATTTCTAAAGTTTTTTTGCCACATTTTTGCATCTTTAACCTTTTTTTTAATACAGAAAGCAGTTTGTACAGGTTAATTTCTAATCACACAATGTACAAAATATTCCTCCCATGTATGCCAAGCATTGACCAACATTCAGTGAGATTTCCCAGCTGTTCTTGAGTGATAGGAACCATCACTCGGCGTCCTGGAGACATGCCTCGGAGATCCCATTTGGACCCAGATCTAGAAGCTGTTCAAAGTGCTGTTTCTTGAGGTGTAGGTACCCAGGCATTTCAGTAGCCTTAGCCAACGCTGGGACGCCTTTTTTTGTGGAAGCAGCGTTTCCTTCTTTAATTCCTGATAATAAGACTAGTCAGAGTCTGAAAACTTAGGATGGAGATAACCTACGAGAATTGTAGATCTGTGATTCGCATGAGGTAGCATGAGTTCCTATACTACATCTATTGGTGTGTTGCTATCTTTCCAGGAAGAAAGGAGAAATTACACCCGAGTCTGTATCAACTGCAGAACACTAAACAAAATACTACAGCGGTCTCTAAAATCTGTATGTTTTTGAGATGAGCTGTTCTGCCTGTTACAACGTAGATGCAGAGGATGTATGCGTGCGTAAACGCACATACGCACACAGACACATACGGAGGTACGTTCGGGAATCGTTCCTCTAATCTTCGCTCTACTTTCCTTTTCCAAAATGGCTGTTTTTTCTTTACCAGAGTCTTTTCCAACTCTGTTCTAATTGCTGAAACTGTCAGCATAAAGTACTATCAACCAAAATGAAGTGAGGCAGACTCACACAAGCTGCAAAACTTTGCAACACAAAGCCACTTTACAAAGAGTTTAGCTCTATAGAAACCACAGTGAATGCTAGGAGGAATCCCAGAAAACTTTGCATGATGCTTCAAAATGCACCACAGGGATCCCGTGCTTGTTACCTCCTGACACCATCTTTCTGTAAAGGAAAAGCGTACAGCGCTCTGTGGAGCGATTACCCTGGGGTCCTGCGCATTCAGCACTAATATTGGAAAGTTTCAGATCTCACAAAGAAGACAACAAGGACCTTTGATTGCCCCTCTTGAAGCTCCTGGTAAGAAGCAGGTCACTTCCCTCCAACCCCTCTGAGCCTGTGGATATTTTCATGCCCGCTTGACAGGTGACTATTTTACCAGACAGGGTTGTCAGTGCTGCTGGGGGTTATCTGGATTTAGCTGTAGGCAGGAACTGAACCACAATGAGCATTAAAAAAGCTCGCTATTCTCCGTTTGTTTAGAGACAAGCCATCTCAAACTTGTTTGAAGCCTTTTTTATTGAATTCACACTCTTGTGCCAAGCACTGAAAGATTTACTTTGGCTATTGCTGTAAGATGGAAAGCATATGAATGCATGGCTGTCTGCCAGCTATGGGTGAACAGTGAAAGGTCTGGTACAATGGACGGTTACATGGAACAAATGTGAATGCAGTGGGCAGACGTGACTGAAGAAAGGCTTTGGCATTCAAAGAGCTGCTTGAGGTTTAATCCAGTGACTGAAGTAGGGTCAAGAGATAACACGTCTAACCTGCAGAGCTTTTAACTCTGCAGCAGCTGAAAGGTAGTAAGCTACAGGTATACACACGTGTCGTCTGAAGTCGCAGCTGCTTGCCTCCCCTCGCGGGCTCTAGCTCTTCCACAGACTCCCTCTGCAAAGACGAAGACCCAGTTGCGCTTACCCGGTGCAAGGTACCCCAACTGCTGTTGTATATTTCTTGTAGATGTTGCCATAATTTTGTTGTGGTACAATTTGACGTACGACTCCCTGCTGCATCCAAAAGGGGCACATTATCTCAATTAATGTTTCACAGCAAACATGGCACTGATAGTATTCATGGGACTAAAGACTATTACCATTTGCATGGTGACTAGCACAAGAATTATGACTATGTGTGTTTTCTGCAGCAAAATTTGCCCTCAGGCTCCCTTTTTTTTTCTTTTTGGCTTGTGACAATGTTCCCTTTTTCTTCCTCCTTCTGTTTTGATTTCTACTTAAAGTTTTATGGCTCTGTCCCCTCCAGGGTGCTATTATCTTGTATGCTAATAGGGCTATGCATATTCTATTAGCGTTGTCAGTGTGAGATAAGAGGCACATTCTGTAAGGAGCACTCAGGGGGTAATAATCACAGCAAGGGGTCTCAATGTTAGTACATTATCAGTCATCTTCACATTTCAGTGGAGCCTGTTTATGCACCTCTTCAGCTGCGCAACTCAGACACTGAAAATTGCTGAATGTTTACGGAAACTGTTGTGGAGGAACATAATGGGATTTGAGATTGACTTGATAAAGGAGCCTTCTCCCTTGTTGCTTCCAGATACAAGATGTTTGTAACTGTATGCAGTAAGTAGGATAATATGTTATATGGCAGTTAGCAGCTAGAAGCAGACTCGGGTCTGTATTTCAAGCAATGGAGCAGCTATCTAGGAAAAGATTTCAAAAGGCTGCACACCATCAGTGTTTCTTCAGAGATTTCTCTTCCTCTCTCAATTTTTACGTGGTAACACACAAACGCACACACCTGGTTCACATCAGTAGCAAG
Source organism: Phalacrocorax carbo (assembly GCF_963921805.1). Lineage (NCBI taxonomy): Eukaryota > Metazoa > Chordata > Aves > Suliformes > Phalacrocoracidae > Phalacrocorax > Phalacrocorax carbo. The sequence goes on along the minus strand of NC_087532.1, from coordinate 1,809,255 downwards.
GCTGACAATTTTTACACCCTTTAGTCTTGAACTTGAATGATTATAAGTAAGTAGGCCCATAGAAAGAAAATTGGTGACAGCACGTGAAGGGCAAATGAGTAACTATTTGCAACTCTCTTTGTTAGTTAAATAACATTCCTTGGTTGCGGCAGCAGGCAATGGCATGTGAAATAGGTGTCATGCGAATGTTTTCTTCAACTGGTGATGAGGCTGTGGGCTGGTGAGACGGAGGGGTTTCTGTTGTTGGTCATAACTGTTGTTTCCCCCGGGTCGCTTGTGTTCCCACGGAGACTCGCAGGGGTGGTAGCACTGCAGTTTACCGTTGTGGCCATCCTATGGCAGGCATCAGTACAGCCTACTGGCAAGAGTTCATCTGCTAGGGTAGGGTTCTGTTCCCATCCTTGACTGTGGCATTTCTTGAACGGGTAACCAGCAACTCCATAATCGGGAAAAAAAAAAAACAAAAAGGGAGAAATTTGGTCTTTTTCCACTTTTCTGGCATCACAGTTTTGAGGGAACCTTTCGGAGTGTTACATTTTCAGTGGAACTTGTAGGAGAAAAGGCAAAGCACGGGGTGCTAGTTCTTTGTATGTTGTGTTAGAAATCTATGTACATGAATGGCACTTTAATAGGGTTTCTGTGTATTTCTCAGTAATTTAGTTAATTCTGTTCCAGCAGTAGTAGCATGTTTACATGCTGTCTGACACCTGGATTATAACGGGACTCAAAGTTATCATTTAGTTGAGCTACGGATAGAAAGAAAAGGGGATTTTGTGCATTTCTTAGGAAGGTGGAATCTGTAATGAGGTCTAAAATCAGGGACTTTGTAATAAATTCAGTGCCTGATTTTGCAGACCATGGGAAAATAACCTAATGGGGAATGACAAAAAATACAGAGGTGAGGAACTAATCTCACATTTAGAATGAAGGAACTAACAATTTTTGGAGAGATAGGGAACTTTTGCTGTTCCTGCAGTAAAACTTTTCCTTTCTACAAATAGAAAACTAAACGCTCTGCCATGGGCAAAACCTTTAGAAGAGCCCTAAAATATCGCTCGGTATAAATATGCTAATTCCTAAATGCATGGGTGCCTAGTTAGATGGTCTAAACTTAATTCCTGGGAAGTAGCAGCTGTATGCTTGCTACAGCCGAACATTCGTAACAAGGAGAAAAGGGCTATGTTTTGGATCACTTCTGTAGTACTTAAGATTACACATGGATATGAACAGTCCTTACTTTAAAAATATTTGTCCTTGACATTTCCAGACACATGGCTCACACCAAATGTATGCAGCTCCATCTCCTGAGGGTCTTGAGATTAAAACCCCTGCTTTCTCACCTTGTGATCTGGCATTAATAGCTGATAGAAAAATCACATACATGACTGACATCTTCCTAGAAATGTGAGACTGTGGAATTAATGAATGCCATGCTGGAAAGCAGGGGTCAGTTTGGAAATAGGATTTCTGTTGCCAGCCATCCAGTCATGAACTGGACAATCTGCCGTTCATTTTTTTTCTTTAGCATTGAGGAAAATTGGTCTGGAGAATAAAGCAGTCAGAAAATAAGCAGCTATGTTTCTGTGCCCGCTGGAGGTTGATGGACTTTTATAACTTGTGGAAATCAGGCTGACTTGTGTGTTACAGAAGCCGTTAGCGCATTCTTTATGACTGCTAAGTTCTTTATCCTGCTGTTATCTGCAGGATAAATCTGCAGGATAAATCTGCAGATCTGCAGATCTAGAGGTTTAGGTGCCCAAAGGGCTGGCGGTCAGACGCTCTGTCGCGGTTGGGTCGATGGCGGCGGTGCAGCGGTGTTGGACAGCTGAGCTGCCGACCTCTCGACGCTTCGCGAAACGTCAGGGGCGAGGGCGTCTCGCCCTGTTTGTGGGAGCGGGGGATCTCCAGCCCAAGAGTTCATCCGCTGACTGGGACATGGGAGAATGAGCCGTGGAAAACTCTGTTCCGTATGATTTTAAATGACGGTCAACAGGGCGGTGTGGGAGATGCACCTTACCTTACCTTGATGTTTGGAGAACTCCCATCGCCACAGCACCAGGGCTAAGATATTTTTTGCCCGTTTTCTACTTTTTCTGCTGCATCTGTCTCCAGTTTTGCCAACACTTGTCTTGTCAATGTGGCCACGATGAAATTACATTACCATGCTGAAATAACGTTATTCATAAATGAAACAGCTCAACCCCTCTACAACCGTTTTCGCTAGCGTGGATTTAAATTGCTAGTGGTTCTGTGCAACTAGTGACAATCGCAATGAAAAAATGCACTTTTCTAGAAACTAAAATATTTCATCAAAGAAACAATGTCTTTCTGTGTATTTTTAGCGCGAGATAAAAACTTGGAAGCATTTTCTTTGGAGAAGATGGATTTTCTTTTCCCTTTTCTTTCTTTCCATTTTTCTGTTCCCTGTCTTTTTTCAAGAGCAAATGAAAGAAAAAAAAAAAGGAAAAAAAAAAAAAGGATAGCTACAAAGGGAGCCTGAAGAGAAAGAATTGAAGAGGAAAACCTTTTAGGTACACTTTTTTGTGGTTAAAAAAACCAGGAATATTAGAACAAAAATACAAAAATGCTGCAAACATTTCGTTTGAGAATGACATGCCATTTCTCATTGTTCTGTCAAGGTAGCTCCCACTACCTCTTAGCTCTGCTGCAATCATTATTGTTGCTTCTGGGGGCACGCCGGTTATTTTGGCTTCCACAGTGAAAATGCAGAACTCCTGAGCCTGTCAAGTAAACCACAAAACAAAGGCAAAAGGGGAAAGAATGGCGTATCTTCTTTTGCTGCTCATTCTACATCTCATCAGAAAAAAACACCCCGGTCCCTTTCTGCGTCCGCATTAGACATGTGCACCGAATGGCGTTAATCTTGGCAAGGGTTAAGTCTGGACCCCCTCTGACTGGATTCCTCACCCTAGGTGTGTTTGAAGGAAGGTATAATTTAATCAAAAGGAGGTTGTATTCAGCTAAAGCAATCGCTGTGAGTAGACTTTCTCTTTAAAGGGTCGTAACCACTGCATTGGTAGGAACTAAAGGGATAAAACTAGAAGACCTGAAGACATATCTAATGTTTTCTGCAAGTTCATTACTGTTTGAGAGCAACTTCTGGAAAAATAAATCCCAAAGCATCCTGTTTACCTCAGTCTGTGGGACCTGTAGGTGATGTATGAGAAAAGCACTGTGCTACCAGCAAACTGCAGCCAGCCTTATCCTGTGTGAATTGTCAGACTCCTCACAGAAACTGAACCGGTAATAACGAGGGGCCCGAACCTATCCGCCTCTGAGGGCTGTGCAAGAGTCACAGTGCTGGAAGACAAGACGGGACCCACATCCACTTACATGTCTGAGAGCCATCCCATTTTCATCAGCGAGCACATGAACATTGCACGGGGAGAAATGTGGAAGCAATTACTTTAAGAGCCGTCTTTTGGGCAATTCCCAAAGAGACATCAGACCCTGTATTTATGAAGCCTATTGCATCGGGCCCTAATGAAGCAATTAAGCAAAGGGTCCTCTGTGTTTGATCTAAATGTGGTAATTTTTACAAAAACATCGCCGAGTGATAGATACCCATAACTCAGAGTCCTTAATTGTACTTAATTTGTTTGGAATACGAATGTGCATTTAATTAAGCCAGGGCTTTGCCCACATGTTTAAAGAAGGGCTGTCAAGGAAAATTAAGACCCAGTTTGTTTTCAAAGTTACTGGTTTTTATCAGGCCAGGACAGCGATCTTCGAACAGAAGGTTACAGATAATTAGGCAGAGACCTCAAGCCAAAAAAAAAAAATGCAGAGACACTGTACAGCTGAGAAAGCAGGAAGAAAAACTCCTTGATGAAGAAACATAAGAATCGGCTGTTCACATAATAAAGTCATGCATGGCTAGGATTTGGTAAATGTGACCTGTTGGTTAAAATGTGTTTTGCGTTCTTAAACTCGGGCAATGAGGATGGAGACTAGCTGTGTTTAATGGCAGAAGCAGCTGGCTCCAGGACCAGAATTCATGCCGCGCTCAAGGACCACCGAATACAGAGAACTGATGGCATCTCCATCAAACGGCAATAAAATGGACAGGGCAAAAAGCATTTTTCTTGTTCACTCGGATTTACTGAATCTAAAGCATTGGCTCTGAAAGCTGGTTTTAAAAGTGTCTCTTTCCCAAGCACAGAAATATAGGAGGTGCTTGTCATCCTCTCAGGAAGAATATTAGTCTGATGCATGGAAAGGGAGTTTATTCCTCGATGAGTAGTGCTTTTGACTTGCTGATACTGTTATGGAAAGCAGCACAGTGCGCTTCTTTGCATGCACAAAAATATTTCAATAGAAGCGACAGAGAGGGAGGAAAGCACGTAAACAAAAATGTTGAGACAACTGTGGATTTAAATCTATATTTTGCTCTTGTTTAGTGAAAAATAAAGAATACAGGTAAAAATTAATAATGCTTCGACACGCATGAAGAAAAGGCCATTTCTGATATTGAAAAATTAGTTTCTCAGCACAATAGCAAACAAAGTCCATGTGTGGACACTGTAACCTCCGCTTTCTGTGACTCTTCAAGAATCACATGCTGGTTATCAGTTTCTCAACACTGCCATTTTTAATGTCACGGTGAGGCATTTATGTCAAGAGATCCTTATTGTGGAAAACAGTTGCCGTGGTGTTACCTTGCAGTCCAAACAGGTTACGTGGCCAACAAAGCAAGCTGTGCACACATCATTGGCGAGTGGTGAACTAAGAGAGAGAGGGAGACTCGTCTGCAGACAAGTGGTGCATCTGTAACAGCTGAAAATTGAACCCAGATTCCCTGCACTGAGGGAATGTAGGGTCTGAATTGTGAAAATCACATTTTCTTGAGTGTTTTGATGGGCTACTGTGCTGATGACAGCCTCAGTGGCTCTTAATTATGGCTCACAAAACATGCGGAGAATCAGTGGATTTTTTAAACAACAAAAAAAACCCAACTCTACATAGTATTGTCTCCTGTTTCTGGATCTGCCTTTAACTGATGTGCAGCTGGCATCTCACTCTGCGATGGTACCTGGCCTTCTCTTCTTGGGTGGCTCAATTTAAAAGTTGGCAAAATATCCAGAACAGCATCGGGCCTAATTTAGTATAAAATTAGTCAACTTAAAATAAAGAGAATATAATAAAATAAATCCTATGGTATTAGAGTTCTCTTGGCTGGATTGCTGCGTGCCTAGCGAGGATTTACGGCATGCTGTCGCTGGAACGTCAGAAGGAATGTACGGCGCAGAAGTACCCTGCAAGCCCGTCACCAGGGTCCTCCCAACTCACAGCGTTACAGGCATGTGAAAGTTTGGAGACCCCGGAATAATGCTGAAGGGGAGGAATGCCGTGGGAGAGCAAGAGGGTGCGAAGTGGTAACGGTGAGACAAAACAAAGGCAGGGAGGTGCTGAACTGCGGCTGATCCCAGGGTGCCATCGCGCATTCCAGAGCCCCTCCGAGGGGGTCTCTCTTTTTTTTGATGTATCTGCTAAGCACATTGAACCAGTTTGCAAAGGCAGGCCCAGAACACAATTCTTCTCGTGGTAAATGAGTATGTCAGCCGTTTCACCCTCTTACCGGTGTTTAAAATTTTTGCAGCAATAACAGAGAATTCGAAGGGACATCAGAGGTGGATTTACAGGACTCCTGGGAAATCAACTGCTTCCTGTTTCAACAGCTTCTTCATCATAACTTGCTTTCTCAGTCACTGAATGATGTTCTATTAATCTTGGTGTGCGGTGATTACTGTTAAATGCAGAGCTGGGCTGAACCTCAATTTGTGAAATAACCTTTTTTGTCTCTTCAGCAAGTCCGACATAGTAAACTTTGGGCAGAGGTCTACTGACCAAGTGGATAATTGTGTTCCAACGCATCCCGTGAATAACGCAGATAAAAAACCTCAGGTGAATAATTTATTTTGCCTCCACTCATTTTGAATTAGCCTATTCATGTATGTATCCTTTCCAGTCTGCCTTTCTCTGTGCATGCATGTATTTACATAGCAATGTTGTAATTCGCAGGTACTTAAATATCAAAGCAATATAGCTACTACTCCCGGCATGTGTTCCTGACTGTTCGGTGTGATTGCATACGTATAAGCAAGCACTGTATATTGTACCATAAAATTCAGGATTTTATTTTAAGATGAAACATGACACATTTTATTTGCTGCTGTGATGGCTATCTAGGATTAATATTAAAAAACTTGCAAATTAAGGCAAATCAGTTTGGCCTGGCTATAAATTACAGAACGCATATTTTGGGCCGTTCAGTGTTTAGATGCAAGTTTTCTGCAACGATGTGTATTGCCAAAGACCAGATTACATGCTCACAACTTTACCTTTGCCTTTACCTTGGCAGTGACTTCTGGATCCTAGGTCAAGCAAAGCCTCTGCGCAGGACGAAGCACTTGCCTTTAGTGATGGCGTTCCCTGAGGAGTATGGACAGCGCTGAAATTGCGGAGCGTCCTTGATAACATGCCTGCAGCTCGAGAGCGTTTGTAACAGGTTCATCTGGAAAGCAGAGGGCAGGAGCCTATTTCCTGATCGGATCAGACTTGTCAGAGAATCTCAGAGAAGCATCTGAAATCTGTATGGACATCTAAACTGCACATAGCTCTGGTCTGGCTCTGCAATATGTGTCATTTGTGTTTGAAAACTGTTGCTCAGCGTTGGTGGATGCGTTGGCCAGGCTGCTCGATATACGGCTCTGGAGGACAAGGTACTGTGACAGCCCGTGGGACTGACTGAATGGCCAAGGGTTGATGGAAACTGTAGTGGGAATCTGTTTGCTGTGTGTTCTCCTGCCTTGGACAGGCAGCAAGTTGCGAGCATACAGCTCCTAATCGGGGCTGGCAGGGCCGCTGGGTTATCTCTGACTGCCTGAGAGTTCCTGGCCTGCAGAGAGAGGCGGACGCTCGTTTTGACTCCTTGTCGTGGGCTTTTCACTTTCCAGTCCATTACAAGTGACACAGCCGATAAAGAGCCTGTCTGTCAGCGTTGTCCCTGGAGGGGCGAATCTTCATCCCTTCCTGTCCTCCTACCAGAGCTGTCTGCTTGTGCTTTTTCAGATCATGCTGGGCACCAGGTGAGGAGGACTCCACTGGGAGCCGGGTCACAGCTTCCCAGCCCTGCCAAGCCCTGTCCCACACACCCCTCCTAGCACTTCATGGGCCATGGCCACTCTAGAACAAACCTCTTCCCAAGTGGGGATGTCAGTGCTTAAAATAAATCGCTGCCCATCATTTTGTGAGTGGGTCAGAAGAAGGCTTGTGAGCCTGTGTTGTGAACAGCTCTAACCTGCTGCTTGGGAAAGAAATGCCACAGCAGACAGCGTTGCTCTGGATCCATCACCCATGAAAGGAAACAAAAATCTGACAGCTGTGGCCAGTCATGATATATTTTGTGCAGTCACATATCGGGCATATATAGCTCCTTTCATTTACAGAAAGTGCACATCTATAAACCAATCAAGGTCACACTGCATTTCTCGGTGCGAACTGCTGTTCCCATTTTGCAGCAGAGAAAGAAAAGGGTAGATCTGCACAGAATTCGTCTGCATTCAGTGGGGACCTTGCAGGCTAATCCGAGGGGATCTGAGTGGCAAAGTCTATTCTGCCAGTGGCTTGTCCGTGGCCAGCAGGTATTCTGCAGCAGAGTGGGGGGCAGAGTATGAGGGCTTGCCTCTCAAAGCATTGATCTGAACAACTATAACTGAAATAATGTACCTAGATTTCATTGCCAGTGAATAAGTATGCAGTTCGCTAGTCTGAGCCTCGCTTTTATTCTTTCTAATTTGAGCTGACCTGCTGTACCTTTGCCAGTCCAAGTGTTACTTCCCAATGCCCGTTTATGAGGAATAAAGGCAAGACAAACATATATACATGTGTGTGTCTATATATTTCTTTAAGTATTCTCCCATATCATACTGGACTGAGCTGCCTTTTCTCTGGCTCCATAATACCTCTTTTTTCCTTATTATATCAATTTACCTGAGTTTATTACAGTTTTGTGTGTGATACTCCAAACATCATTTTTTCTAAGGTTAATCCCTAACCCCCAGCAATACCACTAGGAAAGCTACGTGGCAGACTTGAAATAGTTACTACGTAGAGCAAGCAGTCTTTTCAATTCATTGAAATCTTTATTTAGAATTCACAGATTGGAGAAACTGGAGCAAGAATTTCTTCCGTGCATTACTCTGCTACAGCTTTGTCTGACAGACCTGTGCTAATTACTCTGTGTGGTTTTGATATGGGGCCAAGAAGGGGTTGTAGAAAAATGTGTATCACTAAAACTGAGGTTCCCTAAAGTCAAAAGTAAAACAAACAGTGAGAGATCATTATCTGAAGCAGACCCTTACAAGCTGTGTACAGAAAAAAGTCATTCCCGTGTTCTGGGTTTCTTTTTTTCCTTTAGATCCAAGCAGTATTTCTGGCTGTATTTGGAAATATCTTGTGTTTGTACAGTTAGGGCAGACAGTGCATTTATTCTACTCTGTCCCCTTTTTCTTCTCTTTGAGAGACTATAGCTGGCTCTGGTGTGGACTCTTTGTGTGGCCTTCAGCAAGTCACTTAACCTTCCTGTGCATCCGTTTACTCATTTGTAAAAGGAGTATTATAATAATAGGCGCCCCTCAGGGGCTCTTCCAGATTTAAATAATTAATGTTGGTAAAGCAGTTTGCGAGCCTCAGATTAAAGGTGCTAAATAAAGGCAATATATTAATATTTCCTACTTCAGCTCTGTATAGAAAGAGCAAAACAATAGCCTGATAAGCATTGGATTTGAAGTTGGGAGTTAATGTTATGGTGCTCAGAGTATATTTTAATTTCTGTGGTCCCAGTTCAGCAGAGCTCTTAAATCCATTCTTAATTTTAGAAGAACCCGTTGCTCACAGAGGCAAGGCTCCCAATCTCAAAGCTTTTTTGTATCAGGCCCTGTAAGAGCAGCGATGGAAGAGAAGGATCAGCTGTCCCTGTGTGTATCTACGTGTGTTTCTCCCTTTGCATTTATGACCTCAGCAAGAACATCATTGCCACAAGAATATAATCAGGAAGGAAGTCTCGTAAGGCTTGCAAAATTCATCTGGGATGCAAATCAATAAATGTAACAGGAGAGAAACTACAAGCTGTGCATTTCCGTGGAGGCTGAGATTTTGTGGGATGGATAGACGCTGCTGAGCATGACCTAATGCCGCAGGAAAAAAAAGGCAACCACAGACCTCAGCATCTAAACAGTATGAATATTGAACCAGAGGTCCTTGAGTAATTGTCCTTTCTTCACTCTAGGGGTGAAAAGGGTACATTAGACATTCACTAGCAGCAAATGGCACCTGACATCTCTTTAAGTGAAAGTCAGCTTGGAATTTTTTTTAATGGCCAAACATAAATCTTTTAAATTATAAATCAATAAATAGTTAATTCAATAATAGGAATCTTTTAAATATTTAATGAGTCATATGCAGAATGGCTCTATAACTGGATGTTGATGGAACTGTGTCAAAGGAATTTGAATCAAACTTTTCTAAACTCCCCGTATTAAAATAGTTATTGATTCAAACATGAACTATGAGATTGTTGCAAAAGTAAGGGGAGGTGGAGGGCTCTGGCATACATTTTCTCATCCAAGCAAAAGTGGAACTACCAGCTTATTTTTAATCATGTATTCCTGAGCTTTTCAGGCTATATTAATGCTCCCACCACAAAAATGAGTAAGAACCTGTACAGACAAGATTTTGTGTGTGCATATTCATTAAAATCCTGTTCTAACGGCAGCTGTGCTCTTACATAAAAGCTGTGGCAGCCTGCCTCTCATTAAAGGACTCTGCTAACCAGCATTGACATTGATATCCTGAACCGTCTCCGTCTGAAACTGCCCAGAAGTTCAAACTCACCTACCAGAGTGTTCAAGTGACAGATGGTGGGAGCCGCATCTACGCACGCTATACCTGAATTTGTTCCTTTATAATTTCCTCTGAGGAGAGCTGTAGTCAATATTCCCTCTTGCTAACTGTGTGATGCTGTAAGTCAACGCTATTCTTAATTGCCCTAAATCGGAGGCATTTGTGCTTAATCCTCAGGCCCCATTCGGTGCACTGTTATTCCCTGGCAGATGTGGCATCTTCAGATTGTGTACGGTCTAACCTTTACTTCCAAAATAATAACCTAGCTCAGCGTTGATCTCTTCAGATAAAACGGTGGAAAGGATGGTGCTGAGAACTGGGTGTAGGAGGTGCTCCAGCGGGGGAGATGGAGACAAACAGGCAAGAAAGGCGCGAAGAGGTAGAAGAAAGGAAGAGGTTGTCTGGCAGGTGAGCTGAGATTGGTTTTTTCGGGGTTGCTGAACGACTAGTAGGTTTGCTCTGGGTGTGTTTTAGCTGCATTCAGCGCCGCATACTTCAGAAACAGGTCCTGGTATTTGAGGACCGAAAAAGGCTTTAATGCAAAGCTTGTTCACCGTTTCAAGAGCTTCCTACCTCGAAGCCACTCAGCAAAAATAATTGGTGTCTCTACGCTCCTTTACCAAAGATAGTAATGAAGGTATTTGATGTTGCCTCCTGAAAATACAAAACATGGTTCCAGAACCTGCTTATAGTAGCACCTTATCATACCCATTATACAGATGGCTAAACACGTTTGTATTCAGAGGAGGCAAAGCACGACTGCAGAGAAGTCGTCTTTCTGCCTTTGAGGGGTAGTCAAAACTAGCCAAAAACTGCTTCGGCATTACCTGAAGCGGGACCCATTGTTTGCTCTATACACGCGTCTGTAATCAATTGTACTCGGTTCAATATTCGTAGCAGATTAGAGTTTCATTTGTATGCTGCACACCTCTGCTTTCCCCTCTGTGTGTGTATATATATCCAGAAAAGCTGCCTGCATATCCTTGATTTTTTTTTTTTTCCCCAGGATGACAGATACTGTAACAATGACAGTAGATTAATATCTCCTTAATCAGCCAAATGAACATGACATACAAGGGTGACAGTTCAATTTGCTGCTAACAGATTGTGCCTATCAGAGCCCTTCCATTCCAACTGATGTTTATTTCTGGCAGAGATCATACGGTTCTGGGAGGACCCCAGCTTCCCACCAGCTCGTAGACACCCATTAAATACATCAAGTACCACATAGGTGTTACTCGCCCGCCTGTCAGGACACTAGCTGCTTGGGAAATTAAATGAGCCTTGACACATGCAATGGAGAAACACTGTCACTTAGCTGGGCGAAGCGGCAGCATGTATTATTGACTACGCACTGCTGCAGGTCCCTCTCTTTATTGCTTGTTATTTTTTGTTTGCTTGTGGACCGTTCACGGTTGAAACATGGATCAGACACTGAGTCTGTCTCCTGGGGAGATGCATAAAGAAATGTAATGGGGAGGAAGTGCAGGAGGGGTGGTAGTTTAGGTAGAAGTGGTACATTAAATCTTAGTCCCAGAACTGGCTGTGCTCTGAGTTTGCAAAGCAGGTGGGATTTCAGGAGGATCTAGTTTCTAATTCTGAAATTCAATCTGTGGGGTCTAATGCAAATCTTTCTTTTCCTGCTTCCTGCGGTATTTCGAATGAAGTAACCCCAGATACTGTACAAAGGGACCGTAAGTCCTTCCAGAGGGCAGTCCCCCCTCCTCCCCGAGGCTCAGCCAGGGTCCGTTCCCGCTTGCGCAGGCTTGAAACGCAATACCTAAGCCTAGGTGGGTACCACCACCGCGGCATTGCGGTAGAGCTTGGCCTTTGCCCGGCTGCATTTCTGCGAGCGCAGCGCTGGCGGCTGCAGCCCCGCAGCGCCTGCGCGGTGCCGCCGCTCAACCCTGGCGCTGGGGCCGAGGTAGCGGTTGGTGCGCTGAAGGCCCGGCTTTGCTGCTGATGTGTAAATCTGTCTTCAGCACTTCGAGGTCTGATCCTGCAGCCCTTGCTGCTCCCTGTGGGACCGTAATTGAACAGGAGAGTTTTCATTTGCTGGATGAACCCCAGTTATTTATTTTCATAGTGACTTACATCAGCCATCTGCCTGCTTTTGTTTAGACACCCTTACGGTGCCCTTCCCACATATATGGAGCTGCTTGATTTTGCAGTCCCACCCAAATATATAAATCACATTTGCAGACCTCCGGAAACCCCATCCACAGACAGGGATCGCTCCAAAACCTACTAGTTAGGCTCATTTCATCACTCTCTGGTTTTCTTACGGAACTTTTTTGCACAACTCCCAGCAGTTTGCTTCACAGAAGGAGAGAGACGTGTTTATTTTTGAAAGATAAAATACAAGTAGTTTCAGTGGAAAGGTTTCCAAGGTAAAATTAACAATAAATTACCAAAACAATGACATTAAAAGATATCCATATGATTGTAATTATGAAGCTAAATCCTTCCAAAGGAGGGCTCTGTCATTCCCTATACTTGTTACAATTGCTGTCGTACAAATGTGTTCATTATTTTTATCATTTTTTTTTCTTCTTATTACAGGTTTTGTCATAAGAATAACTCATCAAGGTCTTATGACTATAAATTCTCTAAATTACAGTCCAAGGATGCATTACTTTAATTTTTTTCTCCATATTCTGTTTTTAATTGCTGTGCTATTTCCCACTTGCCTTTTTTAATGACTTCTTAGGCTTAAGGGGAAAGAACAGAATTTAGTCCACCTAAGATCTTGCATCAAGTTTTGGACACCTCAGAAAGGAAGTGATACATTACGGGGAGGGAAAAATGTGACTTCTGCGTCTCAAGAGAAGACTTCCGACTTTCAGGTGTTAAGGATATTCAAAGCAAAATGAAATAGGAGTTCTTAAGAAGGCCTCAGATCAGGCATTGTTTATTAAAATTATTTGAACAATTAATTCTAATAAATGCAGTCAGGATGTACGTGATTTTTGTAAGGTATAGATATACGCATAACCTTTGATGTGTAAATAGGTCTGCTGGGATCATTTCAGACTTCTGGAGATTATATTTAGACGTGTCCTTAAAAACCTTTTGAAATCTGGACCGAAAAGAATGAAAGGTGACATTTTTGGTTACAAACCCTTTTGTGAGCTTCGTGCGTTGCTCTCTGGTGCCTGCAGGTGAGGCGCTGACTGAGTGCCCGCGAGGGTAGACGGGCAGCCACCTCTCCGGGGCACCTGGAGGTAAAAGGAATAAAAGGAAACACCAGCCATTTTGAGGCTGCTAAATTCGCTGCCCATTCCAGCACTGCCACATGCTGTCAGAAATGGGCTCCGAGATAACCTACCGTGGTACCTGTGGGCGCAAACTAGGCCCATAAAAATGCCTTTTCAGATGCAGCTGCAGGATTGTTTTACCATTCGTAATGTAAATACCCACATCTCACAGGCAGGGATACAAGCCTTGACTCGGTTTCAGATATCAGAGAGACGCGAGCCCCGAGTGAAATACTAGCGACAAATCCAAGCTGTATAAAGCAGCCTCTTCTAGGTGCTCCGGGAGACCTATTCTGCAGCATCGTGTCTGCTGCGGGACTCTTGCAGCGTGCGCCCGTTTCACCCTCCTGCACGCACCCCCACAACACCCACGTACGAAATAGCTGCAGCAGCTTCTTACGTTTTGGCAGGGTGTTGTTGACCTGGGAAACTCACTTTTTTTTTTCTTTACCTTGACAGGGTTCTTAAATTGGTCACAGATTTTTATGGGCCGTCATTGGCATAATTCTATTTTTATTTTTTTTTTTAGAGCATTTCAGATTTGACACGAAGCCGTTAACAAGCCAGCTCGAGGCGGAGTGAAACCCTTGGCTCAGCGGGCCTCTTTCCTGTGTTTACTGAGTTGGCACAACTGCGCCGAGGAGGCAAGAAGAGGGTTGAGGAAGTTGGGGCGAGCCCCTTTCCAATTGCCTCATCGTCCTCCTCAGCTTGTTTATGGCGAGGGCTTTGCCAAGCCTCAGCCCGGCCTGTGGGACGCTTCCTGTTATTGCTTCTCTTGGATGTTGCAGAGGGGAGACGTCCGACTTTCGCGTTTTCCCAGTGCAGCGGTGCTGCCACAGGCTCTCCCAGTTAAAGCTTTCTGAGTGCTGCCGGAGGGCCTCGCAGGGGGTTTGATTCTTTATTCCACTGCCCGACTCGGGAAGGGCTTTCGCTTACATCTTACACCAGTTTTCAAGCTGTTCGCCTGGTTCCCCAGCGGTGGGGAGTGGCAGCTGATGGAAGGGTGCTGCTCATCCCCGGGAACAACCCGCCAACGTGGGCGAGTGCGATGAAGGAGCAGCGTGGTTCAGGTGGCGAGGCAGCGAATGACCAAAGCTGAGGAAAACACGAGCGTAGTGCAGAGTAACGAAATATATTTGAGAAAGCGGGTTACCTGATAACGGGTAGATGCGGAGTTAAAATGTTAATATCAACAGAGAGTCATTATTTGTTTCATGATCGCCGCAGGGGCTTGGCTGTGCGAGGCCGCCTGTAAGCACCCAAAGTTTGTCCATGGTGCCGTGAGAAGCAGCCGCCCTTCGTGCGGCGTGTGTAGGGTACCTGGCACCGCGTGAAGGAAGAGCTCAGCTGCCGGGTTACCCGCCCCGTGAGCGGCAGTGCCTTAACAAATTTTTAGGGAGACCTAAAGAGCGAGTTAAAAGCCCGCTGACTACATGCTAACAAAAGCAGAAAAATGAGTTTTACCCCTGTGCATACCATATAAATCTCTCTAGAGGGAGGCAGAGAGCTATTTCTCCAGGAAGATTTGATAGTTTATGTGTGCAGCACAATCAGCAGCAACAAAAAAGCACTCTTTGTCAAGTGTGTTTCAGGTGGCGGCACAGGTTATGCTAGTGGCAAAGTCCTTAAATATTCACCTCCATCACTGGCTCAGCAGGATTTTGCTCTTGCAAAAGCCATATAGCACTTTTCCTGCAATTGCAGATCTCCGATTGTAGCCCTTCTAGTGCAGAACCAGAGGGTGCTTTGAGGAAACTGGCTCTGAATTGGGTTCTGTCTAATCAAGACTAGAAGTCATAACGAAGTAGCCCAGTCCTCACACCTGTGCTTCCAGGATGGTGGCTAATTATTTCACAAACGAGAGCATTATTTAAATGCATTTCCCAATATTTTTTCCTTCCTCTGCTGACCATGAGCAGTTTGCTACGGATGTCTTCTCATGCGTATTCAGTGATTCCACCAGGTGCTTCCTCGGGCTTCATTCACAGAATCACAGATTTTGACAATTGCACCGTGTGCTCAACGTGAGATAAAATCCTGCCTCGCTAAAGCTGATGAAAAACTGCTTCAGCCCGAGTTTTCAGAAAATCTTCTCTTCTGCTAAAACAGGTTTGGTTTTTTCCAAATCCTAAACTGGCACAACGATCCAGTTGCTACTTAGATTTTACTTAGTACCCACATTTTTGACAGCACAAGGTATTTGTGTATCTATCGAGGTCCGTGATTTTTTGAAAATCAGTCCCGTAAAGGACGCCTCTCACTGCAACGCGGCCGTTGCGTATGCCCTATGCCTTGGAAACCCAGCCTCACTTGCGGGCCCTGGAGCCGGTGGAATTGGCCGGGTGCTCTTGCTCCTCAGGTTGATCGGAGCACCACGAGTCCTGTGTGAGACTCTGGAACGCAGTTCGCTTCCCCGCGCGCAGCGTCAGAGCCCGCTGGTTGGTGGCTGGGAAAAATCCAGCAAGCCGCGGGCAGCACAAAAAGGGTTTGCAGAAGCGCTGCCACGGTGTGAATCGAACGCAGTCTCGATTAAAGGACCGAAACATCTGCATGTACATTTGCGGGCCGTTGTTTGCTCTCTGGTAACTCAAGTCCTAATGTGCATTAACTGTTTAAAACCAATTTCGTTGCAGTTAAAATTGAATATGACTGTTAGTCTAGAAAATATGGCCTATTTCCTTTTACTAGTTAGCTTTTAAAGGTGTTTTACAATTCAAATGAGCCATGCAATTAAAGGTGACATTGCCAAAAGTGGACAGACTAAAATTAGACATTCCTGCTGTGTGTTAGAGCTTGGCCCACATTTCGATCATGCTGTCTTTGGGCTGTACCTGTCTGCTTCAATCTTATGAGTCAACAGGGTACTGAAACGTTCCAGAATCCTGTTCTTTGTGTTATTTTATTCTTTCTGTCTTCCAGTATTACCCTATCCTTCTTTCCCTTCAGAGCGTTTCACGCTCGGGCCACGCTCACATCCACACGTGCACGCGCAGACCAACGTTTCGGCGTCCGATGGGCTGAGAGCAAGGCAGCACTTCATTCTTGTAGCACTCGCTGGCTTGCCCGCTGCAAACCCCTCATCAGAAACGACCCAGCCCTACAACCCCCGAGTCTACCATCCGAATAGCAGGCGGCAGGGTGGCAGGCTCGAGGACCCAAGGGGAGCTTCTAGCTTCGATCTGGGTAGCTTCGGCTGCGAGGCTGTTGAGAGGAGGGCGCGTGAGGAGCACGGACGGTGTCCGGCTCTTTGAGGAACACGCGGGAGGGCGCTGGCAGCGGCGGCAACAGTGCCCCGAGTTCCTGGCACCCACCTTCTAAATAGCCCTGTGCCTTAATTAAATAGATAATTGTACTGTCCCCAGGTAATCAGCGACACGATTACCGTTAGCATTTAACAATGTAAAGCATTCTGCCACGGTTTGGGCAAAAAGTGTTCGTGTGAAGACTCCTGAGAACTTCTCTAGCCAATAGCTCAAGGCAGACTAGAAAGTCCAAAGTGAGGAATCTCCCAGAAAATGCCTGTTCTGCTTTTAAACACAATATGTGATCCTAAAGAAAATTCTTCATTTCAGGCTCAGCTGAATGGATTTAATAATGGCATTCCTCAAGTCAGCGAAGTCAGTCCTGATTTAGCCCAGTGTAAGGTTAGGGAACATGAGATCATTCTCTCAGATCAGTTTCATAACGGTACAACTGGATCGCCTGACATTGTATTCCCTATATCAGGAAAGTGAGGAAAAATAATTAGCTTCTTTCTGGGAGAATGGCCAAGGTTTTAATAATTACGGTGGTGCACTGTGTGTGCACAGACACAGGTGTGTACACCTCCAAGTCAGGTATAGAAAGGATATGTGGGGAGGAATGGTGCAAAAAGCCCTGAATAAAATAACATAAAGTGTATTTTAAGTTACCCAGCACAGGTCCCTGGCAAGACAAGATTATATTCTGCAATACGTAATAACGTAGTGTTTGCATAGCACATATAAGGTACGAGCTGCTTTACAGTGTGCTGTTTAACTTCTGTGTTGTAAAATAGCATATAAATACGTTAAAAACTAGCTGCGTTGCCCATCTCTTTCTGAAATGCCTTTCACTACGTATCACTGGAGTGCTAAAGGCTGTCTCACGAACATGCACGCGGCCGTCTGGTTCCAGGAGCAATGAATTTTAAAAAAAAACCAACAAACTGGTCACTTTTTTATGGCACCAGTTACAAGATCCAGCTCTTTTCGCGCTGGGCCCGTCGTCTGAGTCCGGACCGGGTTGGTAGTTCCGTCTGTTGAGTGACCCGTGTGAACAGAGTTCTTGGTCCGAGTCCAGTTCCCGATGGAAAGGTGCCCAGGCACCGTCTGGCAGTGCTGTTCGCAGTATTGGCAACAGGACGAGCCGAGAAAGCGCCCCAGGGCCAGAGCCCACGCCGCGCTCCCACGGGTGGTCTTCTCAGGTCGGGCTTGGAGGACACGGGCGATGGGGGCACAGCTTGCGCTGCTGCGTCTGCTGTACGCCTGGGCGGAAAACGTCTTTGGCAGCGTTACGGTGGCACCGTCCCGACTTGCTGTAGCGTATTGGTGGGTTATCAGGGTGCTGCTAGAGAGCGGGCACTTGGCAGAGTCTGCTCTCTGATGCCACACGCAGCGCCAGCCGTGCAGGGCTGTTCTGTACAAGTAATTCCTGGAGTGAATGAGACATTTGCGGAGTGTTACGGCAGTGCGAAAACAACAGAAACGAGGGTGCACGTATCTGAGGATGGAGATAATTTACCATCGGAATCGCCTCCTGA
Source organism: Phalacrocorax carbo (assembly GCF_963921805.1). Classification (NCBI taxonomy): domain Eukaryota; kingdom Metazoa; phylum Chordata; class Aves; order Suliformes; family Phalacrocoracidae; genus Phalacrocorax; species Phalacrocorax carbo. The sequence continues at coordinate 1,791,294 of NC_087532.1, read as the reverse complement.
GGGACATGGTGAGGGACACGCTCCGCCTCTCGCGGCCTTTGGATCAAGGCTGATGTCTCACTCCAGAAGAGATGCCACGACCCAGACAGTTGTTACGGCTTTGATGGAGAAACGACTGTGCAACATTCTTTGGTTTGGGCTGTTGGAGAGGTCATCCTGAGTCATCTTTATGAGCTGTCCTTAAAATCCGTGAATCAGGTGACTCTTGTGGAAAGATTGGCATGTGGCAATATTTACTCCAGGGAATTTATTGTCAGCAGTAAAATGCCCTTCTGTTTATCCTTTCATAGCTGTAGGCTTCGTATCTGGACTCAGAGCCCTCTTAAAGTCTGGGCTTAGTATGTGTTAGTACTCTTAGTTGAGTTCTCGGAGCAGCAGCCGTGCCAGTGTGGCTCGAGCTTTCTAGATACACGCTGCACCCGTATATGACAAGTTCCCGCAGCATCTCGCCCCCCGCCATCATGTCGGCAGGTACAAATACATTCCCTGACAGAAAGACATATAAATCCCGACTGTCAAGAAACAAAGCAGTTTTTAAACTTTAACGAGCAGAGTAATGGAAATAAAATACAAAGGAAATGAAAAAAATTGACTAAAATGTTTTTTACTTCGGTATTCTGCAGGAAAAAGTGTGTACACTAAATAATAAATAAGCCATGCAATGTTTTTACAGCTTCTTTCGTATGCGTGAATATTTAAAACATGCAAAAATGTGGAATAGACATTTACTGAGGACAAAAGAAGAGAACTTATTTTATGTAGAGGGAGCAAGACAGGGAAAACAGAGAGATGCATGTTTAATGGATTGCTGTTCACAGAAGGGAAATATTTCCAAGTGTGAACATATTTGTAGACAAACCAATCTGACAAGTTAGCTCGGGGATGATGTATTACAGCAGAATTGGCCTGGGAAGCAGAATTTTGTTGTGAGGGTGTTCGTTGGTGTAAACAATGCCTGCTGGGTTTTGGCAGCCAAACCGTCGCGTCTTCCAGCTACCGTGGAATCGCTCAGGCCTGGGTTTTGGTACCTGAGAGGTCCTTGTCATACGTAGGCAGCAAAGGATACACAGCTCCTTTTCGTCCCTTTATGATATTCGAAGCCAGAAGGGACCAGTAACCGTGACCCCTTGATGTGTTTTTTAAGAGGGGGAGAGAGAGCAAGAGAGCTGTAGGTACGGGGCTTTTTTCCCCTGATACAGACCATCGAGGCCACGCATTTCAGCGGGTACCGCGCGACGTACAATCGCAAAGTACCCTTTGCAGGGGTCAGAAACCTGATGACGGATCTACTCCTCCATCAGGTGAACGCAAGCCCTTGACGGTCTTGTTTCGGCTCTGGGGGGGCTCTCACGAGGCCCGGGTTCGGCTTCTGTTTCAGGCACGTGCCGCTGGCCGAGGCCGTGGGCCGATCGCTCCCTTTGCGCCCCGTCCCCGCGGTACCGCGAGCGTGAGAGCGCTCTCCGTTCCGCGAAGGCCTGTTCCTTGCTGTGGGTGCTCCCAGCACCACCCGCAGCGCAGCCTTGCCGTGGGTGGGGGCTTCCCTGCAGGCGGAGGGGTGAACGCCCGCGCTGACGGCTGAGGCCGAAAAGGGTATTTTCACAGTCATAAGGAGGGTGAAGACCAGAGCGGTGTGGCGCGTGGGTTTATCAGGGACGTCCTCCACGGCTAGCTTGGCTCGTACCTTTGTGTTTGGAAGTAGCTGAAACCAGAGAAAGAAAGGCCTGTTGCCATCCCTGGCAGGGGCTCATTATTCACTATTCCATGGCTTATGGTTTAATGCTTGTTTAACTGGATTTTTTTTTTTTTTTCCTCCTGACTTTTGATTTCGTTTTGCCAACTTTATATTTTAATGCAAGTTTTTATGGAAATATTTATAGTGCACATGTTGCATATAAAACACCATCATAAAGCTTTTTTGCTTCAGTCCTGTTGAAATAAATGATGTTATTATTATAATAATTTCATAGGGTTATATCTGTTCTGTAATGAAAAAGACCTGTGGCTGCTTGAACCATCAACCCAGGCAGTTTTTACAGCTCTCTGTAGCTACAGTGACCTCATGGAGCTGCTGAAACTTTTAAAATACTCCATTTCCCAGCAGAGGTGGGCACACAAAGCAGAACGAGCAGATAGAAGAAACAGGACGTTCGCATGCTGCCGTACAGCCTGTCTGATCCCTGACCGGGAAGCCAGCTTTGGCTTGCTCTTGCACGCAACGGTGACGTTACCTTTTATGGTACTTATTATTGCAACACCAGAAATCGCGCTAGCCGCTCGACAAGCGAGGCGCCGGGGAGACTGGCGCGGGGAGGCAAAGGGATGCGCTGCACGCGTTGTCAGAAGTTTGCGCAGCACCTGCGCTGGCCGCTGCAGACATTGCTGGCTTTTCTGTTGTGTTTCTGCGTGCCGGGCACCGATCTGTGGTCGGGCACACCCAGAGACGGTGCTAATGCAAGGGCGACGCGTGCGTTTGGCAGTTTGACAGCAAGCGCTTTTGAAATGTACCGGTACCGGTGATGTACCTGTTTCAGTGAGACTGAATTAAAATGTTGCTTAAGAAATCCCCTTCTGTGCTGGTGTGAGCAGTGCGGTGTGGGTTTCAGTAATCTTCTGCTGGAAGTAGCGTGTGTTCATCCTCCTGGCTGAGCCTTGCCTGAGGTGTGGCACAAGCTTTGCTCCTCTAACTCTAGAGATGGGGAACCACGTTCGGGCCAGGATCTTACCTAGCGGCAGAGCACTCGTCTGATAATGGTGGAGGACGGACCTCTGGACTTGTAGAGGACTTCTGCTGCTGAACACGAGTTCAGTGCTTAAGTTACAGACACTTCTTGTCCACCTTCAGCTTAGCAGACTTTCAGTTGTGTTTCTCAACAAGGATAGATTTAAACATATGTTGGAAGGCTGACACCCTATGCCTGGGCAGCAAGGAACAGAAGGGAAAGACACGGACTAAATATGTGAGCATCTATTTGTACAAGTTCATATATTATTGCGTGCAGGCACACTCACAGGCCTTAATGATAAATTTGGAAAAGGTTAGGCAAACAGCTGTAAAGTACTGTGGATTTACAGGAGATTTTAAAAATTAATACTCAAACATGAAAATGCTTTATACAAGAAAGAAACCTTTTAGTAACTTCTCCATCCTAGAAAAAAGTATAATGAATAATTCAACTATGTACCAAGGAAACCGATTTGCTGAGCAAGTGTAAAATAAATCTGAGGGTGAACTAGTCCAGATCACCTAAATTAAGAATCTAGTTCAGGAATTATGAGAGTAAAGCTAGATATAGCGTGAGAGTCCGTAATACTGTCGTTAGTAGTGTTCTTTATTATCAGTAAGCCGATGTAGAACAGTAGTGCCAAAGAATCCCGAGGACTGGTCCTTTAGACACCCGGCGGAGGAGAGCGCAGTGCTTCAAATGCTTGCAGCCTAGGTAGGCAGCGGAGGCAGCGGGAAGGGCTATCGCACACAGGCCGGCAGCTCCAGCGCGTTGGGCCACTCTCAGATCGTAAATGCAGCGACACCGGGTTTACACCGACTTCCAGCGCGAGGAGAGCAAACGCTGAGCGAAAGTCACCGGAACGGCACGCGAATGCAGCAGCGTCGGTGGCTCTGTGTAACTTGCCCCTACGCTTGTCCTGAAGACGTTACCGTCGAACGCTTAATGTTTGTAGACACCATAGAAGGGTGATCTTGCAGAAGGTGGCCTTCTCTTACTCCTGTCACAGCTCACAGTTTGAAATACTTAGTGCCTGAATGTGACCTTCCTCAGCAAAGGCAAGCGTAAGCTGAAGCCCCATGAAAAGCGGGGAGATCAGATCATATGCTAGGAGAGCTTTGGTAGTTAGAACCGGTTTGGCTGTAGAATAGGACCCAAATTTGTTCTCTTACGAACTAAATACCTTAGTTAACCCGGAATAACCCCAAGGCATCAGCCAGGAATGAGTCTCTAATAAGGTGTACAGGTAATACTACAGATTTTAAAAGAATTTCGGAATCAGTTGGTGGCAGCTACATCTGCAGAAACACCTGCTGTGTCCTATTGGTTATGGCTCCCAAAAAGAAGTGTAGTTCAATGGCTGAAGCAAAGTTGATACCAAAACTCAGAAGTCGGGAGGGCAGCATGATCCCTCTAACAGATCAAGGTCATCCTCAGAAAGTGCTTGAAGTGGATGTGGCAGGTGATTTTCACATAGAACAAAGAGAGGGTACAGGCAGAGTAGAGCAGGAGACAAAACCCACGTTAGAGTGTTTAGGGGATGGATGGAGAGAAAAAGTGGAAACTATTTTGATTTGGTGTGAGCCTCCACATAAAATGTTTTATATGTTCGCAGTATTGAGCCTGACTTACTCTCTAATTTTCATAAATATCACACTCTGGGCATTTATTATTGCTCTTCCTACACTCAGGTATCTGAGTTGCCAGGAGCCTAAATCTCCCTTTTAGGAGATCAGTCCTTTTACTCCTAGTAACGCTCTGGAGCTTCTTTCTTAGCTGTGAGGGAATCAGATGGGAGTGAAGTCACCGTGGGTGAAGACCTTTAGCTTCTTCTTTACCTTGTAGACCTCTAAGTAGAGGCTGAAGTCGCTAGCAAAGGATGCTTAAGGTTGCCCGTGATTTTCTGGAAATGACATGCCTCTGCGGTGCTTATTGTGTAAGGCCCAAACTCTACGCGGCCACCTTTTTCTTGACCCTTACGGTGGAACTGTGCATAGCTGGGGTGAGGAGAACTTTCTAGAAGAAAGGACTAGTGTTTTCTCACTTGTCAATTTACTTCAGACACAAATTCATTTGCTGCCCTCGAAGCAACCTGGTCAAGGCTGTGTGGTCCATTTGGAAGCCCAATCCTGTTTCTGATTCATACAAGGCGGTCCGCACAGACTGAGCCCTCTTTCTGCCATGCTATAAAAGAGCTGGGTTTTGCGTACTGCGCTTTGGAATGAGCCCCTCGGAGGAACAGGCTCCATAAAGTTTTTATAACCCATATTTTATAAGGTATAGTGAGTTGGACGAAAGGAGTTTTTTCATGTGTATGTGTGTGCGTATGAATCGGAGCTAAGACACAAGTAATTCAGCCTGGCACAGTAGGTTGGACCACAGTCCCGTTTTCTGTATAAGCTGACCCCTAGGATGTGGATGAGGGTAAAGCCTACGGGGAATAGTACGGCGATGGTTAGAGAGACCTTGTGAAAACCTGTCATTTCGTAGCAGGAGAAAGAACTCTCCCTGCAGTGGCCCACCGTGTCCTCGAGTCACGCAGCGTGAGGATTTTGCCAGTGAAGGACCAGCCTTCTCTAGATTACATTTGGTGGGTTTGAAGAGTTTCTTGTAAGGAATACTCAGAAAGTGACTGTTCCTTATGTATTACGTTTTTAAACCTTGCTCTAATTATGAAGGACGGCGTAGGTATATCAATGCACTCCTGCTGGGGAGGTATGGAAGAGAAAACAACAAGGGGATTTCTTCTCTTTTTTTTCCAAAACGACCATTTACTCCAGTAAAACCCAGAGCGTTTGTAACTTGGCACATCTCTGAAGGTCGCGCACACAAAATATTTATGCCTCTTTTTATCTCATGGGCTCCACAAGGTGTATTTCTGGTGGTTAACTTTTATTTGTCTATTTTTTTCAATCAAACGTGCAGATTAGAAATGCCTGCAAACTGTAAGTAGAGAAACAAATCTTGGATTTACTGTTCAGAGCATCTGCCTGGTAGTTGTGGTACTGATTTAAAGCCTGGGCAGGGATTTTTAACCAGGTGAAACTGTTTTTGTGATTCTTTTGTTTTCATTGGGTCTGGACTCTGAGCCCTGGCCTGTAGCTTCAGCTGTTAAACACAGCCATGAGAGCAAAGCTCGGGAAATCGAGGGTGTGAGAGGCTGCCTGGTCCGTGGCACCTGGCTCAGGAGGGGATTCCTCCTCTGTGGTCAGTGAGGGAGCGAAATTCCTCCAGGGACTATCAGGCTGTGCAGTTAGAGGTTACACCAGGGGACAAGAGACCGAACCACATGATGCTCTTGGCACAGCCTGGGCTTGAGCAACGCGCTGCAGAACCTCACCAGTCTGTGCGAGCGTTCTCGGCTCCCCGCTCCGTGTTTCGGGTTCTCATATAAATTACAAATTCTGCTCGTAGGACAAATACCTACGGGAAACCACCTGGAAGAACCACCGTCTGATTCACGTGGCCACCCTCAGCTTAGCGTCGGTGAATGCAAGCGCGAAGCAATCCTGAATCCGGCTCCGTACAGTCGGGACATTTCAAATGCAGCCGTTTAAACCAGTTTTAGAATTTGAATTTTAACGAGTCACCTGTTCAGCCTCCAAGGCTAGAAATGCCTCCACCCTCCTCCATCCCTTCCGCTGCAAAGACGAGCACCGGCCTGTTGCGGCCGCCGGCAGCGCCAGGCAGGGCGCAAGGCATCGGCCCACCGCAGCGCGCTTTGCTCCTCGGTGAGTACGAAATGTGTAAGAAGCTCCTTCTGGCTCGGTGTGGCACCCTGCGGGGGAAGGACTTCAGAAAGTTGTCCCTAGCGGTACGAGCTGCAAGGCAGGAGAAAATTTGCTCCCAATATTTTGTAGTTAAAAAAAGAAACAAACCGTCATTCTGCAACAGTAATTTAGGCATGGTCAAGGTTTTAGCAGTTGTAAGGAATATTACCTGCCATAAAGTTTGAATGGTGTTGAATTTACAAAAAAATGCCTGATGTAAAATCATACTGTCAGGAACAATTAGCCACGGTGCATAAAAAACCTCTTACAGAGATTACACTTCCCAGATTGTTTTACAGAAAAACTTTGTGTTAATGTTATGCTTTGAATGCCTTTTGCCGTGAAACATTTAAGAAACAACAGTTTATAGTCTCTGATCTTTATGGTTTGGAAGAATGAACACTCTCCTCATGTTAGGCCAAATTGATGTTTTAAATTCAGGAGAAACCCCATCATGTTATAAAAAGGAGAGAATGTCCTAAGAAGAAAGTGGTCAAATCATTCCAAGATGTTATAGGTTTAAGGGTTTTTTCAGGGTTTTTTTTTCCTACGGAAAAATTTTCATGATCCTGGGCATATGGTCAAGAAATACAGAAGTGAGATATTTTTAGACAAGCACATTTGGTATAAAATTACCCACTCCAGTGTGCGCAGGGACAACCTGGTCTGCCCGCAGCGCTGTGGGACGTCGATGAGGAAGGGTGTCCCTGCTCAGCGCTGTTGGGCTGGACACTGCTACAGCACCGTGGGCTGCCTCAGGACCGCAGAAGGCGGCGGTGGGCGTCTCCGCCTTCCCCTGCATTATCTGCTCCCCTGTGTTTTCTCCCAGAAGCCATACGTTTTCCCCAGGCCGGCCTCAGGGGAGAACTGCTGCGGGGACGTGCTGACCGTCTCAGCACAGAGCCGTGCTGGGCTCGCTCTGGGGGAGAAAGCGGGACCGAGAACAAACAAATGCCTGCCGAAAGCAGGACCGCTCCACCGCGCCTCCCGCTCCCCGGCCCTGACCTGACCGCGGCAGAGAGAGGGGCTGAGAAACGGGGCTGCCCAGGCAAGCGAGGGACCCTCGTCTCCCCTCGCACCGAGTGCTGCAGGCGAAGGGCAGCCCTCACCCATGGCCAGCGCTTCTGGGGCGCAGCTGTCATTCATCCCTCTGGGTCCCCCAGCCAACGACGCCTGTGCATCTCTGGGGCCCAGTCCTGCAGCTCAGACTCATTCGAGTGATTCAGGATCCAACTTTCTAAGATCCGCTTGTAGTTTTTTTCCAGCCCTGTCAGCACTGCAGAGCCAAGGCATCCCTGGCAGCTCAGGCTGGATTCTGTTTGGCCTCACGCATCATCACCAGTCTTGCCAGTTAATTCAGGCGGAGGGTGATGATGTGTGAGGCAGAAAAAGCACAGCCTGGCCTTCAGGTGCTGGGCACAGTCACCACAGAGGCAGTCAGGAAAGCGCTGTTTCCATTTGTACACTTGAGCGAGCGTGACCTGGGGATCCTTGAGGTTGGAACAGATCCTGGACCTCAGCGAGGTTTGCTGCTCGGCCACAGATGTGTTTGAGTTACTGAGGAAGTCCCACGGGAGCAGGTGTGTGTCACTGTGGGCCGTGCTAACGCCAGGATGGCGCCTCGAGCCCGTGTGAGCATCCTTAGCAAAGAGAGACTTTTTTCAGCTTGGTAAAACAGTGGTGGCTCTACGCGACAATGCGTCAGAAGCCTGCCAGCCAGCTTGGCCTGGCTGCTGAGCGTCACCCCTCTGATCCCCACGATCAGCAGCGGGGCTGCCTTGATGCCTTTAAGCTGAGATATTGAGGTTGACCAGAATTTGTTGTTCTGTCGACTGCTCTGGAATACGCTGCTTCCCCCGGCGTGGAGAGCCGCAGGACGGGTTTCCTGCAGCAAACCCCTGTGCTCTGTTGGAAGAGGCAGATGCCTGTCCTCTGCCTTTCTACTGCAAGGACGAGCCAAAGGGTGCTCGCCTGCAGTGCCAGCAGTCGGACCCGAAGCCTACCCTGTGCTCCCCGCGCGCCCGGCTACGCACCGCCCTGCGATAGCCCCGGGCTCGCAGGAGGCTTCGCTTCTGCTGCGGGAGGGACACGTCACTGCGACCAGGCACCCGCACGCTTTGCCTGTGGGTGTGTGTACGTGTGCACGTGCCTGTGTGAAGGTGTGGAAGGTTTTGCTTTCGTTTTGTTCTGTTTGGGGGGTGCCCTACTCTTGACGGGCGTGTGACTATCTTTAGGAGTGGCCAGCAGCACCCTGGCATTAGATTAATAAATGCATACCAAGATGAACCACCCCATATTAGGAAACATGGGACCAAAATAACTGCAAAAGCCTATAGCCGTGCAAAGAACACGATATAAAATGCAGACCAGGAAACAGACTGAGGCATGATCGTCAATAATGCTTAAAAGTCATAATCCACACAGTTTCTGGCAGGAATGGAAAAGCAAACCACACAAGATCCTGGAATATGTGTGCAGGTATGCACAGCGTTTATTCTGGCGCAAACCGAAGTATGGCCCTAATAAAAAGTCCACATGTCTGACACGGTGTGCTGCTCTTTTGAACTGACATAGACAAGGTCTATCAGGATGGTGACCAAATTACATTAGGCTTTGGATTTGTAGATGACTAAGCCAGACATCGGGCTGCATACCTATTCTCAACAGTTGATGGCATCACTCGCAATGACAGCCCTGCAAATACTCCCATGTATGAACAAGACCAGAGTGAGTAAAACCAGTGAGTAAAACCTTGGGAGTCCCATCATTCTTCTGTTCCTGGTTCGGGCTTGCGTCCAACAGGAAGAAAAGGGTGGGGAGGCAGGCATATACCTGTGAGGAGGGTGAAAGTTTAGGGAGGACTCTTCTTTTCTTTACAGGTGGTATTTTGAGTAACTCACGCTGCTCAGAACTGCCAGACCTTGATCCAAAGCTGACTGATATCAGCAGCAGCCTTTCCACTAACTTCAGGGGAAGCTGGGTCCTTTTGGCTGGCACGGGCTGCTTGTGATGAACTCAGCGCTCAGGCAGGGGTGTCGTACTCACAGCAGATCAACCCTAAGCTCTCCTGGAAACGCTACCATTTGCTCCCTTTTTTTAAAAATTCGTTTATTTACAGAACCTAAACATCTCATCACGAAAGGCTTCACAAGACAGATGGTGGTACTCTAAAAACAAGAATACCTCAATTGTTCTTGTTTGTTAAAATGCTTCAAAAATAAGGAGTCAGACATAAGTCAGGCACTATGCCTTTAAGGTGGGATTCCTCCCGAGTAAAGCTGGAGTGCCAGGAGTACTTCTTTCAACTTCAGATTATGTGATATATTAGTTTGGTCTCAGAAGCCACAGTGCTTCCTTATTTATGTAGCTTTGATCTAAAAAGCTGTTTATTTATGTTTTATTGAACTATAAAACATCCAGTAAACATGCCTTATGCTTTTTTTTATGTTCTACATGAATTCTGTCATGAAAATGTCAAGGAAAAATAATGAATATCTTTATTGTGTTGCTGCTGGTGTCTTCCTTTGGAAGTTCTTACGCTTTGTGTTTCTGTTCGTATGACTGTAAAATTCATAAGGCCTGCAGATGTCTTGCCTGCTGAGCATCTGGAGGAGAAGGAAGTTTTTCCTTATGAAATCCCAATGGATAGAGTACCGAGGGCATGATGAGAAAATAATAATTTGACATTTCTCTTTGGATGCCGCTTTGTAGGATCTCTCTCGCCGTTATCTGGAGGTATTAATTATTATGGTGGGAATTACTTTCTGCGCTGGGCTACTTGTGAGATGTTCTTGCCATAGGGTAGGCACCTTATTTGCAATATCTCACAGCAGCCAACGAGCTAATGGGGAAAACCTGGGCAAAAGCTGGGGCACAGGCTGTCAGCCCTAATTGCACCGAGTCCCTGCAGGGTCCTTTGGTGAGAGGTCCCCGGTTTTCAGAGTATCAGTGCTATCCCACGTTACGTAGCAGTGCTTCCTTCCTAGTTATGATATTATCAAGGTTGTTTTAATAGAGCCAGCAAAGACGTTTGTAAATTCAACATGGTCCTAGTTAGTCTGCATTGCACATGGTAGTTTAATCTAGCAGGGGAAGAATTAACCTTCTCTGCTAATTAACGAAGGAGAGGGCCAGGTGAGCTGCAGGTTGTTTACTGGCTGTGAAAGCCTGGGGAAGCCAGCTGTGGGCTGAGCATCGTGCCAGGACGCTCTGATAAAGCAGGCTGCGGGGGAGCCTGCTCCCCTCTGCCGGTGCTCCTCTTGCTACGGGGGTGACGAGCTGCTGGAGCTTTGGCTGGTACGTCTAGGCCTTCCTTCCAGGACCCCAAAGCGCTTCCTTGACTCTGTTAACTGCCTGCCCCTCTGGAGAGAGATGTTTTGAGAGATTTGCTTCTGCGTTGGGTGGTTTGTGTGGGGAGAGGCTTTCGTGGGCTGGAGCTTTGTGACTTGGGCTGGGCAATGCGTGTCTTGCCTTCGCAGTGCAGTGCTCCCGCAGCCCTTTGCGTAGGGAGCCCTGTGAAGAGGGGAGAGGTTGCGACCGTGGGAGGCTTGAGGAGGGCCGCAGGAAAGCGGGAAGGGGCTTTTCCATGTGTCCTGCTAGACTGGGCATAAGAGCCTCCTGAAAAATGGGGTGTCAGGAGTTAACGTGCTGCCTAGCCAGCTCACAAACTGGTGCTAGCATTGCTGCGTCCTATCTCGCCCTTATTTCAGTAGTGTAGTTGTTGCTGCTCATCCCAAGCCCCTAACCCAGCTGCTTCAAGATGAAAGCTTGAAAATGAGGCAGTTCTTGTACAGGAAAAGAGCCACTTCTGGGGCACAGGCTTCTCCCCACGAGCAGGCAGCAACTAACCCTTCTGGGGAGGTAAATGGAAGCGTATTCCCACAAGGCCAAGAAAAAACTGCCCCGGATGCTGGTGGAATTATTCTTTTGTGTTCTTCAAGGCCACTTTTATGAAATCTTGCAGAGATCTGTAGGAGCCAGCAGGGCTGGAAGGCAGGCTCGGAGCATGAACTCACTTTAGGAAATGGAATGGGTACAAATACAGATTCACCTCCCTGGCTGTCTGTGGGGCGCGTGCAGGGCTGGCAGGGCGGCCGAGAAAGGACAGAAAGTTGAGTTCTCTTTCCAACACCCCTTCTCACCACCTCTGTTTCTTATGGTAACTTTTCCTTTTCTCCTTAATTTAAAGGAGCCTCGGCTTCCAGCCACACAGAAGGCCAGAGGGCTGTCGGAGAAGCTGGTGCCTGTACTAGCTGAGAAGGTTGGTCGCGTACGTGCGAGAGGAGAAGCGAGTTATTAAAGCTGGGGGTCAGCAGTGAGAAGGTGTGGGAATCTGGGCTACTTCAAACATAAATTATTGTGGTTCAGTATTTCAGAAGTGTGATATCGTGCCAGTCAGGAGCTGGGTGTCACGTTGTCAGGTCTTTCTCTACAAAATGTGTTCTTCAAGCTTCTCTGAGACCAGAGTGCACGAGCGCCTTTTGGGGTTCTGAAGCAGGAGTGGTTCAGAAATGTGAAAGTTTGCTTCCTTTCCATTTGAACAGAGAGCAAAAGGCTAATTCCATTTTACAGTCATCTTTGTACCAATATAGTTTGTATGTTGCGTTTGACCTCCTGTAACAAGGTTAAACCGCAAGGATCCCCTTGAGAAGTTGCTATTCATCTTTTATATGTGAAGATTTTCAAGTATAGAAAGGGGATAAACCTAATACGGTGTTTAATGGAAAAAAATTATGACACCAATAACACATCTGTGTCTGTAATTTCACAGGTTTTCTTTCTGTATATTTATATATGTATATACGTATAATTTAATATCAGCCTCAGGGTTGTGGTCTCACATGTCATCAGCTTGCAGGAAACTGGATCCTTGGACTAAGTATCAGATGAGTTGCTAATGTTTGGAAAAAAAGCAAAAAACATGCTTTAGGTCTCTGTTTTATGGCTGTTATTGAAGTAAGAATTTGTGATTGTAACCTGATGCTTGCCTCACCAACATGTTTTCATTATTGTCTGGATAATTGAAAGTCCAGGCAAATTTGGATGTTAGGAGATATTATACAGGAAGGTCCTGGTGCTCAGCACAGCTGAATGTAGAGGTGGTTCAAATTAAGGATGAATATGCTCCACCATTTTATGCAAGTTTAAAGATTGTGTTATTCCGCGCCCCCAGCAGCCCAGATGCAGGCTGATGAACATCCACGTAGCTTATTTCCAGGTCTGGTTCTCCAGCACACCCAGGCCATCGTGCACAAGCGCTCGGACTCTGTCTCGTGAACAGTATGGCTTCTCAGGCTTACTTTGCAGCAGTTCACAGTGAACTATCCACAACAGAGCAATAATGTAGCAGTCTCTTATTTTGTCAGAAAGCATGCAAAGGGAAGGGAGCTCCCCGTTGCGGCAGGGCTGCTTGTGGGGAGGGCAATGGTGGGACCTTTCTGCTATATGGAAGTTTACCTGCAGAAAGAAGCAGCTATATCTTCTCCAGCCTGTAAAGGGAAGCTTAAACGTTTCTGTCCGCGACGGACCAGTTCTTGTAGAATTTCTCCTTGCATTTGTTTGTTTATGCGAAATGGGTGGTCCTGGTTCAGTTTGTGGGTCCCAGGACTAAAAATCCCAGAGCCCTGCTTTCCTGTCAGGAGTCGATATTTGCTGAAAATCATCAGAGTTGGAAGGACAGATGATGGGGACCCAACCCAAACGGTGGTCCTCTGTGTCGGAGCGAGACATGAGGACAGTGGCAACTCTGCCGCAGTCCAGGCCTGTTCCCGTTCTGCGGGTAAACACATTATTTAAATCCACAGGATTTATGGATCTAGCCGTTTCCTCACTACGTTAACTCAAGAGCTGACATACACAGAAAAAGGTAAATGAGGTTTGTAAGCTAATGCCTATTAACTGGGCATAACTGGAAAATTAAACCAAACACAAACTTTGGGTGGCTTTGAAAAATACCATGGGACTTTTCTGCCAGATTTCTGAATCCTCTAATTAGATGCACGTGTCTCCACTGACAAAAAAAAAACCAGGACTTGATCATTCATTAATCTTCACACACAAGGGGCAACCAGTTCAGCGCAGCGTTCAGCCCCAGAACAAGCAGACACTGGACAATGTGAAAGCAGACCTGCTTATTGCTAACCCACTGTTTGGGTAAAAAGCCTTTGAACAATTGGAAAAAAACTAACTCCATATTTGAGTTCTGCAAGGAACTAATTACTTGCCTGGACTCTACCCACATACCAGCTTCTACCCCCATAAATCCACCGAACAGCAGGCATCCATGAAAGTCCTCCGCACTTCTTTTCTGAATCAGGTTCTTTATGTATATCTCGACTTGCGTGTGGAAGATTCATGGCCCGAGCTGCCTTAAGTATTTTTGTTATGAATAGGAACCCTTAAACATTTCCTTCTCATTTAATTTATCATTTTTTTTCAGGCTTTCAACACTGGGTACAAGCTAGAAATAATGGAAGGCAAAGTTTGTCCCCGAGAAAAGTGCCTTAAAATAATAAAATATATGCTGGGAAGGAGAGGAACAAGGAAAATAAATTAGCCGTTTACAAGATGGGAAGATTCTTATGTTGTGCAGCTGCTACATGGCATCCTGGTGTCCCTAAGTATTGACTCGATTCCATGTCGAAGTACGCTGTCAGGCACAAGTGGGGGAAATAGCGAAAAGAGCAATGGCAACTGCAGCGGCGCTGGGACGGGGAGGTGTGCGGGGAGGTCGTTACTCACTGTTGAAACATCTCGTAAGGGCGACCGTAGGCAGGGATATGCCGCGCGGTAGTTCCGCTTCTCCAAAGTCCTTGTTAATAATTAATAATTAAGTACTGGGGCCTTACGCCCACTCCAGTGGGGTTTTTGCCACGTGGGCTGGGAAGGTTAAAGCTGTGTTTTGAATTAGGGGTTCAAACAAATCTTCTCAGCTCAAAAGGAAACAGAGTTGAAAACACTGACTTCCTCCCAGCCAGGTATCACGACAATAAACCTGCTGAGGCTTCCCTTGAAATGGATTGTGGATTTGCTAATACTTTTAGTAAGTCACATTTTACAGCTCAGTATGTACTTTAAGTTCATAACAGAACACAAAGCCTAATACTAATAATATCTTTAGAGCCTAAAATAGAGCTGTGTTTGGAGCAAATGCTTTGTTTACTGCATCCTGAAAAGAGTAAGAAATAGCAAAATTTAGGAAAATGCAGACGATGTATAAGATAGGCTGTTCCAAGCTGTACATAAATCCCCCGGGCTATACAGTGAGGAAGACCTGTACGCTCGTAATAATGTCTATGAAACGAGTACGAAATGCGAGTCCTGACCAGTTGCTTCATGTGCAGTTTGGCCCACAAGTAGAATAACAGACGACTTTTCTCAGCTGCTGAAAGCACTTTTTTCAGGGGCAATTTGGTTCTATGCCTTTTCAAAGGGAAATTGTATCAATCTTATTTTTTTACGAACTTCTGTATACATGTGACATATGGACTTAGAAATGTGCAAATCATCGCCAGAGCAAGAGCGATCCTTACCATTAGCAAATGGTGTGTGCGATGTGAATTTCCAAGAGTTTCTTGTTTAGTCAAATCATGGCTTTTATAAAGTCAGCGGCAAATCTCCGGTCGACTGAGGGGGGAGCAGGTCTCACCTTGTTGGTGAGCTCGCCTTCCGACCTGGTGTCCGCAAGTCGGTTCCTCTGCTGCTTGGACGCTCCAGCATCTCTGTCGAGCTTGGCGTTGGAAATGAGGTGCCCAGATGAAATGCGGTTGCCTTCCCAGAAGTCCAGGCTTATCACCTCCAGGGCTGCTCGGCTTTCCACTGACTCAGGAGGAGAACATTTTTCACTGACTGTTCCAAACCAGCCAGGGAGGTTGAAGACAGCCTATATAGTTTCATCTAATCTGATGCTGGAACTCGGAAAGCATTGCATCGGTTAGCTATGATTCAGAATGTTAACCACTAAATCAGTTAGAGGAATTTATAATTCATTTCAGCTATTGCAGGATTTAGTACAATAAGATCATTATTGCCCTGAGATATCCTTCAGGTCGTTAATTTAAATTAGAAATGCCTTCAAACAGCATATCATGCACAGCTCCTTCCATTTTAGAGCTTAAATAAGCTCAAGAAATACTTCCTGCCAGATATTATTTTTGCAAATGTGAATCACCACTTCCAACTCGTGCAATACCCGATTGTTTACAGTTGTCAAAGGTGGCATTGCAGTGGCAGACGCGTTCTTAATTGAGCTAATTATTATTGCTTTTTTTTTTTAAGGACCAAATTCTCCCATAACTGAATCACTCTTCAATATTCCGTAGTGATTTTGCGCTACGGAGCTGTAGCTTGCCGCTTGCGTAACTGGATTCAGGCTAACAATAACTATGACCTTGTAAATGGGGTGGGCGCTTACGATGGAAGACGATGCTTACAGCAGTGGTACAGGACCAGGGTAGGGAGCAGCACTTGGTAGGGGAACCTTCAGCAACAGGAGAGAGCAGTATGAGGCGGCAAGGTGCTAAGGTTGAAGGACTGGGACCAACCTAGATGTAGCGGGTGGAACTGGGAATGAAGATTGCAAAATGCCTCAAATACCTGAGGCTGCAGAAGGCATTTGAGTGCAAATACAGGGCTGGTGTAAAGGCAGCCTTGAGAGCCAGGTGACTGGCTTGCTCTGGGGATGGAAATATTAGTATGAAGAGTATCAGTAGAAATCATTCTCCAAAATGAATTGGTACGGCCCCAGCCACCTTGAAAGGTAGAGTCTACAACGTACGCTTTTTGAATGAAGACGACTTCTAAAATGGGAGGATTGGTTTCACTGCGCTATGAACTGAGGTCTTTCACTGGCAGCTCGAACCGCTCTCTTCTGAATCCCAATGAGCAGTTGTTTGTGTCACACTGGGTAAGAGAGGCGGACTTGGTCGAGATCAGCTGGTTTTACCCAACTGCAGGTATATACCTCCCAGCTTAACCCACTCTCGGGGAAGGCTCAAATCATTTGGTGCTTCCTTTCAAGTTTCTCTTCCCTTGTTGTGGGGCTGAGGGAGAGTAAAGTTCTCTCACTGGGAACAGCAAGAGCACCTTAGGGCCTCTCGGTGTTAAGAGCTAAGGGAAGTGCTCCTGGGAGCAGGGGCAAGTGAAGAACCGTGGAGGCCACAGGAGGGCTGTTGTGGTTTAACCCTGGTTGGCAGCCAAGCCCCACCCAGCTGCTCGGCACCCGCTTCCCCGCGGTGGGACGGGGGAGAGGATCGGAAGGGTAAAAGTGAGAAAAGTCCTGGTTGAGATAAAGGCAGTTCAATAGGTAAAGCAAGAGCTGAGCACGCAAGCAAAACAGAACAAGGAATTGATTCACTCCTTCCCACGGGCAGGCGGGTGCTCGGCCGTCCCCAGGAGAGCAGGGCTCCATCACATGTAACGGTTACTTCAGAAGGCAAACGCCATCACTCCAAATGTCCCCCCCTTCCTTCTTCTCCCCCCAGCTTTATATACTGAGCATGATGCCCTATGGTGTGGGACATCCCTGGGGTCAGTTGGGGTCACTGTCCCAGCTGCATCCCCCCCAACCCCCTGTGCCCCCCCAGCTACTCGTTGCAGGGTGGGGTGAGGAGCAGAGAAGGCCTTGGCTCTGTGCAAGCCCTGCTCAGCGGGAGCGAAACCATCCCTGGGTTATCAGCACTGTTCTCAGCACAACTCCCAAACATCCCCCCATACTGGCTACAACGAAGAAAATTTACTCTATCCCAGCCAAAACCAGCACAGGGGCTTTGCTGCGCGATGTCGTCTCTGCTGACTTGCTTGTGCCGGGAGGACCATGCACGCCTTCTGCACGCTGCCAGCTTCAGAGAGGGCAAAAAGAAAGGGAGGACTAGCCTGGATAGTTATGCTTGTAATAAATGGAAGTTGTAGCTTGTTATTCAGCATCTCTGTAACCAAACTGTTTTAATTAAAAATGCGTTTTCTGATTTTTTTTTTCTCCCTGCAAGAATACAGCTGGGGGCTGGACATGACTGTGCAGTAAGCGGAGCTCTGTGCCTTGGCCTTTGAAGGCAACCTCTTGCATTGTTCAATACCTGAGCAATCTGGTTTTAAAAAACTTGCCCCAAAACTTAGTGTAAACCTGTGCTGCAAGGATCAGCAGGAAAGACTCAGAAGCATTTAAGTTAACAGTTCTGTTCCGTCAGCTCCAAATTTCACTTTCTTAGTTGTTTCAGACAGCTGTTTTAGCCTTTGATTTTTTTTTTTTCTCTCCTCCCCCCCAGCTGAATGTCCCCGTTCAGAAGGAGGATTACCTCACATCCATGGTTTCTGTTTCACCTGGATTTTTGAGCAAAGGACTGCATTGAGCTGTCAGTGCTATGGGCATCTGGAGAAATCCAGCATTTGGGGCTGAGCATCCAATCTGATGATTGTAAACGTATCTGCGGAAGTGTTTTCAGTGAGTGTTGGGTGATCACAGAACAACCATGAACTCGGGCAGCTCTGGAATCCTCTTAGGACTGGGGTAGGAACCTTCGTTCCTGGGAAGCAATGGCTCCTGCGTTTGTGCCCTTGTTTTAATACTTGCTATTTTTGAGGTTTCCTGGACAAGTTATTGCTCAGTGGTGGACGAAAGGTGTTTGCTGTCTGGTCTGTGTGACACGGTCCAGCTTGTTTCTTAGAAAGCTGCATGTCTAAGCAGAGACTGATGGCTGGTTGTGGATATAGCCAATTGTTTTTTCTCTCTGACCACCTCCACACACCGGAGCTGCCCCAGTCCACCCTGTTGTCTTCCCTTTTCATGGCTAAATGGGGAAAGGAAAGCTCCTTGGCAGTTTGCCATGCTGAAACCCCCCACCCCTGATTTATTATCACTGAAACCAGCTGCAGATGTTGGCTGGGCCAGTGCTCTGCTGCCAATTAGGGAGTCTCATGCAGAGATTACTGCGCTGTTTGCCTGGCATTCAGAAAAGAACGTGGCTGAAGGGAGTGGGTCTGTGCAATAAAAATGAATTTTAAAAAGATGAAAAATAGGTTGCACCTAGGCAGGTAGCGGCTGGGGCAGTGTTTGGTGGTAGGGGAAGGCCGGGCCAGATTGCAGGGACTTCGTACAAGTTGCTATTTTTTAGGTCTCTCACTGTGCTAATGAACCCTAAAATTCCACGCTGAAACTCACCCAGCCCCTGCGTGCCGGTGTAGTTTGGGGGCTTGAAACTTATCTCAGGTTCACCGAAAATCTATTTGAATTGTTCCTGTATTTAAAAGAAACTCTCAGTAAAGCTGGGCTGAGCTTTCAGTAGCTAACCGAATCTCATCTCCGCCTGCCTGCGTGGGGAAGCAGTCGCGAGAGCTGCGTTTGAGTTCTAAAGCCATTTTGCTGTGCTACCTGCTGTACGTGGCGATGGCCAGAGACACCAATTTTCAGGGAACTCCTCTATGAAAACAGCATTACTTGGAACTGTGGAACGGGGCGAAGGGGAAGAGATGCAGTACTGAACACGTTTGTAAAGTACATACTAGTCTCAAGATATTTTCCTCTGCTGTTAGTCCGTTGTTTAAATCAAACTGGTCACAATTCTAGATCATCTGATTCAAAATTAGTCTGATGTAAAACATGATCCCTTTTATTCCCTTTATGCTGTTTCTATTACACTTTTGCTCTACGATCTAGCGTTGCAATTCCAACAATAATTTCACGATACGGCACTTCCAGCGCCATGCGTATTGCCACGACTTGTTGTGTGAAAAAGCTGTTCTCTGTGTATGAACTCGGTGGCTATTGCCAACGTAGAGTTCCAGCGCTGCGGGCGGCACCGCAACTGCAGTTTGACAAAGTTAAAAATACAGCTGAGAAACATGAATCAAATTGGGGAAAAATTATCTGTGTGGAGAGCGAAAAGAATGTATGAAAAAATTGTGGAAGAGTAAAACCTGAGACAGTCTTTCTTCACTGATATGATTGATATCGTCTTGTAAGGGCAGGATGCCTCTTTGGATGAAAACAGTTGTGTCCCTTTTAGCCCAGGCAAGAAACCTGAATAATTTATTTCTCCTTAACGCAATGCTTTTTTCACCTTGTCTAGAACCCTTCAGATTTTTGTTTTGCTGAATTGCAAGGTATTCTGCTACTTGCTTTCTCTCACAGACCTTCTTAACATAGGGTTAATACTTATCCTGTGTTCTGATGCTTTCTAAAAATAAATAAGTAAAAAAACCCAGAGCATAAACATGCCTTTTCCTAAACATTTACCCCTTATGTTGAGTGTCCTTGTCCATCTTTTTATATGCTTGCTATAATTTCTGAAGTTACTAGGAAACGAATAGAAAAAATGTTAGAGCATTAGTTTATAACCCTTGTATTTTCAGATCTTGATGTTTGGTTTTTAGAAGTAGCTCGTACTGACCTCCTGGGGTATCAAGTGTTGAGCGCTCCAAATGAAATGCGAAAGCTAACCTCAACACTTGACCAATTGGAATGAATTCCTTACATATACAAGCAAGATCAGAGCCCATTAGCAAGCAATATTAGATTAAATGAGACTAAACATTACATAGTGTGATTTTACTTCTAGAAGTAGTTTATTATTGCTATAATGCAAAGCACTTCTTCGGTGCAACGTGGTTCGAGTGTTTAGTCTCTCCCAGAGAGCTCCCTTAGTGCTGGGCACAGGATACATGAAGGAGATCCCGCAGATTCAGTGGCTTATCTGGAGCGCAATCTGATGCAACGGCCCCAGAAGAACAGAGGGATGAAATCTGATAACCAGGTTTTACTCAAACTTAATAGCAACATAAAAGACTTTATTTTCTCTTTTAAGGTTTGAAATGCATTTCACTATGAAAATGTGGTGTTACGTTACCATAATGCACAAAAGGATTTTGCAGGCAAAGCCTTCAATAAAGTTTCGCAGCTACTGTATCCTACAGACAGTTGGGGCTGGTAAAGCGGGCCACTTGGAAGTGGCCGAAAACTTAAAGTTAAACCAGGAAAAGTTTGGATACTGCTAAAGATTCCCTGCTAATGGCACTTGGCAGAGCTGGCCAACTCTTTCTGGGCCAACCAGGAGAAGTGTCCTCGCCGCTGATGTAACACTGTCTTTCTCAGCACTGGAAGAATGATCCTTTGGTTTGTCTTTGCTTTGTTTATTTGTGAAACGGAAAATTGGTTCCTGGTGGGCGCTGTTGTTTGCCAGTGGGACAGATTCAGTCTGTTTGAAATGCTGCTGTTTTGCCGAGTGAACGGTTGTGCTTGTGGCAGGATTGACCGAATGCTGGGTGCCTTCTCTCTTTTGCACTTTCTCCTAAGTGAAATGACATAAAAATTGTCTATTGGCTCTCGTGAGGGAATTATGTGATGCTTGGCTGGGTGAGTTTTACCCAGATTTCAGGAAGCTGTGAGGCAACATAACAAAAAGGGTTGACACAAGCTATCTCCTCTCCTTTTCTGTCCGTGTTCTTGAGACTAAAACCAAAACACCCCACGCAACAAAAAACCAACCAACCCACTCCTTTAGTCTCAAGGTTTCTGCCACGTCGAGCTTCCAGGGAACCAGTGGTAACTTATGATCAATGATGAAAGCTGAGCAAAGCAAATCCCACATTCTTCTGAGAATTTTTTGCAAACAAAATGTGATGCTCTGGTGCTAGACAGAAATGTTGCTGAAACCACATTACGCCAAAATGCTTCACAGAGCTAAGTGAAGTTTTCCTGAATTTTTGTTTCGGAAGAAAAATGTAAGCAAAAAGCTGTAGCAGAATAAAGCAGACCATGTTCATGCTATTATCAAGTGTCACTATGGATTTTCAGTGATTTCTCCTAAAACTTTCTGTATTTTCTGTAGTAGAGAATGAACATATACTGTTAGAAATTTGAAACTGAAGCAGTGTTTTGATGTAATAAAATACTTCAGTCAATCCAGGCTTTAAATTACTTAATTGATTTTGGTATCTTGGAGCTTTGCTCTTGGTAGTTTGAGTAGTTTAGACCAGACGCCTGGTTATCTGGATGCTAACATGTGGTGGGGACGAATTCCCACTGAGTTGTTTGCGTAGGGTCCGAAGGACGTCGTCCCCAAAGGAAGGAATGGTCTTGGCTCTCCCAAATCCTAATGAAGTGCCTTAACCATAACATTATTATTTCTTTTGGTGATTTTGTGGTGTATGGAAGCATTTTATTATATGTGGTTTTGACAAAACATAAAATGTTTGAGCGGGCCAACAGCAGTTGTGTTTGTAGTGTTTGGTAAAAGCAAAGACAATATTTTCTTGCGTAGCCTTCACGGGAGATTTTAACCTCCCCAGCTTTTACTAGAAAGTAAACGGCGACTTGGACAGTAAATGGGCCGGTAGGTTGGCTTTTACATTGTGTGTAAACAGGCCGGGTGCGGAGCTTCCTGGTCTGAAGGACAGAATAGCTGCCTGCTGAGACCCGGTCCCGCAGGTGCGGAAGGGCTCCGCTCCTGGGGAGGTGCTGCCCCGTTGTCCACCAGCGGTAACTGGCGCGTCTGCAGGTCGCCTGTGAGATGCGAACCAATAAAAACAGTGCTATAATGTACGGAAACAGAGGCTGGGTAGTGTCGTGGTTTAGCCCCAGCCAGCAACCCAGCCCCACGCAGCCGCTCGCTCGCTCCCCCCTGGTGGGACGGGGGAGAGAATCGGAAGAGTAAAAGTGAGGCAACTCATGGTTTGAGATAAAGGCAGTTTAACAGGTAAAGCAAGAGCTGCACGCGGAAGCAAAGCAAAACAGGGAATTCATTCGCTCCTTCCCAGGGGCAGGCGGGCGCTCAGCCATCCCCAGGAGAGCAGGGCTCCATCACATGTAACGGTGACTTGGGAAGACAAACACCATCACTCCAAAAGTTCCCCCTTCCTCCTTCTTCCCCCAGCTTTATATACTGAGCATGATGCCATATGGTATGGAATATCCCGTTGGTGGTTGGGGTCGGCTGTCCCGGCCGTGTCCCCTCCCAGCTCCTTGTGCCCCCAGCAGAGCATGGGGAGCTGAAAAAGGCCTTGACCAGTGTAAGTGCTCCTTAGCAGCAACTAAAACATCTCCACGCTATCACCGCTGTTTCCAGCAAAAATCCAAAACACAGCCCCATACTGGCTACTACGAAGAAATTTAACTCTACCCCAGCTGAAACCAGGACAGCATCCACCCCTTATTCCATACCATTTACATCATGCCCAGGTTCCACACTATCCAATGCAACCTCATTAACCTCCACCCCCTCCTTCCCATCCTTTGATAAAATACACCGATATCATTTAGTCCACGGCTTTGATCTCCATCTGCTCTTGTGGTCACGCAGGACAGGAGAGGTGGGGTGTTGCGTGGAGTTACTGGGCACCAAAGCCAGCTCAGGTCGGGTCACTGCTGCACCAGGACAGGTAGTTAATGGTGAGACTCTTGCCTGCTTTGTACAGCGATTCTCCATTTCATAGCGTGCTACGCAGCGTAAATTGGCTGCTTAATTCTAGATCATCAGAGTCCCTGATCATATTTGCAAAGTTGGGGTGATTCTCTTTGCAGTGTTTGTGCTTCTCAGTCAAAACAGGACTGACTTTCTTTCACAGCACGCAGACTCATAGCAGGCTAAGACCCATGGCTGAGAGAAGTGCACCTACTATAGGTGGTCAGCCTTCTGCTACTAACAATTAATTTTGGGTAGACGTAGAGAGAGAGTGTGAGTGGGAAAAACGCGTTGTAAAACAACACGGAGAGAAATTTCACCCTAACGAAGCGCTGGAGTCTAATCCCTGCTAAGGAACAGACCTAGGAAAGCTGTCACAAGCAAAGAGGAGCCAGGAGAAGTTGGTGGGCCAGGAGTGACTGGAACATCTCATCAGTGCGCTGGGTTTAATTGAGTTCTTTCACTGCTTATACAGGTCTAATAACATTTGGAGACGTAGAAGTGAAGGCAGTGGCTTCTGTTTCTGATAGATTCCTTTGCACTGAGATTTAATGGATTAGCCAAAATGATGTGAAAAAATGGATCTCTGATTTATTACCTGCAATTTTTCGCTTACTGCAGCATTTTTTTCCTCAATCAGTGTTTTCCACCCCGTTAAGGCCTTGTGTGAATAAGTGCTATGTTGTGTTTCTGGATTTGCCCGGAGGGCTCATCAGACGACCCTTTGCCTACAGTCCCCACCAGGCCATTTAAACAGGAAGTTTAATTTTATAGTATTAAAAAAGAGAAAACGGTACTTAATTATCTGGCTGTGAAACAGCAGTACTCTTTCTTAATTTTAGTAGCTAATAAAATGCTGTTCCTGCAGTTAACTACTTCTGGTCCAAATGCACTACAATTTTGGCTATTTGAATAGAATATTTTATGAACTGTTATATATTGCACTACAGTTTTTAAACTCCACTATGACATATTTCTCTCAAGATTTATTAGCATTTTTTATTTAAAACAATATATTAAAGAGAGGAGAAAGAGTAATCTTAGCTAAAATTCAAATATTAGAAAAACATAACATAGACCAAATCTTTTCATTTAACTTCCCCCCCTCCCCTTCTCCTCTCCCACTGTTGCTATAAAAAAGTTTTTTGGAACAACAACCCACACCTGCATCATTAATTCAATATGTCTTCCAACATGACTCAAATCATAGTATCAGTTTCAGGGGCCATTTGCTACTTAAATGACTTTATGAAAACAGAACAATGAACTACCCGTATGCAGTCCTTACTTTAACTCTGGGTAAAATAAACTTCAAGACCTTTTATATCCCAGTACACTTACTTCTTTACTAACAGTTGCCTTTCTGCTTCTTTCCCCCTAAGCAAACAGTCTCTCATTAAGTGCGATGTCTGTTGTGCTGCAACTGTCTTTGCAAACTCGTTAATGCCTAGAGCACGGGTAGCATGTCTGCACTGAGACAGGAGCCCGTCTGGAGGCTTTCCAGGTTGGAAATCGTTTGGGGAAAAGGCCTTTTGTCACGGTCAGCGCTGCTGGGGGCGTCCAGTCTGTGTTCACGGGGACGGGCAGCGCCACCAGGCAAACCAAGACTGGGGGGCGCGCCGCGACGCCGGGCAGCGGCCGGGGGCAGCGGCAGCCCCCTCAGCCTGGGCTTTGCCCTGGGGGGGCTCACGCCTGCGCAGCGGCGACGAGAGCGGTGCTCCCGCAGAGAGATCGCTGCCTCTCGGCGAGGAAAACGCGGTTGCCCCTTCTCGGTGTCGTGTAACGACCTGGGACTTGACCTGGGAGAGCATCGGAGCGCAGGGAGGTCAACGGGGCTAATCACGTGCTGGAAATAACGCGTGCGTTCTGGGCTGGGGTCTCTGCGAACCAGGCTCCGAGGAGAGATGCTCACCTTAATAAGGGTGTGATTTTTTTTCCCCAGTCCAAGGGGCTGATGAAGGAATGAGGCGCATAAAAGGAAGGTTTAACAGCATCATTGCGATGGCCTGTGTTTTTCTCTGCGTGGCAGAGGATGGCCAGTGGAAAGCTGCTTCCTGCTTAGGCCTTGGGTGAGAGGGGCCTCTTCGAAAGCTGGTACTGATAATCTCCAGTAATAAACTGCTGTTTCTCTGGGTGCCCTACCATGGAGTGCAGTCTGGTTGTAGAAACCAATTCTAATGGAAATAGCTCTCATTTCAAGGGTGCGTTTCTTCGTTCAGGGTGGTCTGTCAACGGGTAGGGAGCCACCAGAAGTCAGTTGTGCCGACTTTTGTGGGCCCTCTGAGCTTGCCTTGCCAAGGCTGGCCTGATTGTGGCAGATAGTCCTCAAAAACAGGATTTGAAAGGGGAAAACAGGAATAATCTCTTCATGTTCTGGAAATACCACATCCTATGAGGGAGACTTTCTGTAATTTAAAATCTTTAAACCTAACTTTTCCTTGACTTAAGTTTATTCATGCCCATGTACTATACCCCAAAGATGAACTTGTCCAAATACGATGTAGCCTGCAACTGCACTCTCTGATCTGGGTATTTTATTCTCCTTCAAATCTTTGCTGCTCCTAATGAGAATGCTGTGGTTGTGGGAGTGACTTTCACAAAACACCTGTAAACAGCAGCTTAATGGATGTGCTGCTCTTTCTCTAACCAAACATTTAGAATCTCAGTTTTTAATGAGCCTAATTATTCTGAGGGCTCCCACGTGGCCTGCGCTGGTCCTTCTCCTGAAACTCTTCCAAACTTATTTATGTAGCTCTCAAGTGCCTTCTGAGACACTAACACGGCAAAGTTATCAAAGGTCCTGCTACCATGCTGGGGCCGTTCGCTTTCCAGCTAACATTTCCTGCAGTCCAACTTCAGTGGTGCCTCAGCTTGTGAAAACCCTGCAGGCACTGACTCCTATCACAAACTGTTGAACAGAGGAAGGCTGTTTGCTCCACTTGACCAGCTACGGCTGAGGACTGAATCCTCAGAAGTATTTAGCTCAGTACGGACCATAGCGGTGACAGCAAACGGGTGAGAAACCTGCTGCAAACGATGGTGTGCACTTACGCAGCCACGTGCCTCGCCGTTTGTGACGAACTCAGCCTGAGCAATTTGTCAAACGATGCTCAGGGAGGCTCTGGTGTGGGAGCAGAGTAGCGCGGTGGTGTTCAGAGGGGCAGGTTTATGCGTGCTGTGGCTTCCTGTCAGGTCCTTCATTGCGACCTTATTCTGGGCCAGTTTGTCTCCTCTTGGTGGACAAAGAATTGCATATTTAGTGTGCAAAAGCCACATGGTCGCTACCATCCTTTCATAAGATTTTGACTCTCCAGTAAGGTATTCCAGATGCAGGTCTTCAGCTTTTCCCATGCCAGGACCACACCATTTGCTCCCCTTACCACCTCTAACCAGGCACAATCTCATTAACTTCAGCAAGGCCCGTCTTGAGTTGTACAGAGGTAAATGAGAGTCCCTGGGTGATCTGTCTGGTAGAGAAGTAATTCAGGATAGATGGCGCAGCCCACACAATTCCTTACGAGTCAGGTCGCTTATGAAGGAAATTATCTTTTGTTTGCATAAGGGATAATGCCCTAGTGAGCATCTGCTTAACCTTAGCTGTCACTTAGCAATAGAGGATATGCAATTCGTGCTGCCTCCCACTATATCTAGCAGCAACCAGTTAAAAAGGAAACTATTGTCATCAATTACATGAATCAATGCTTTGGAGAAAGCATCCTTCACAACTGCGTTTCCGTAATTTAGTTGTGTGTGGCTAGGTAATTTGCAGGCTTTAAGAGACTCGGACAGCTATCAATATTAGCCTTACCAGAACAATTTACACCAGCAAAAATAAATGAGGTTATCATTAATATACAGTGGAGTCTGTTGGGAGGCGTGCTGTGCTGGAGTTCCCTTCCTCACACATGGTCTTCCAGGTGTACACGTAGAGGAAACACATCCAACAGCCTCCAGCACTGCAAAAGCCTTTCTTTTTGTCAGTGATGCAGCTTCCGCGCTGCTTGCCACGTGTCCCAAATCCAGCTATGAATTGCTTGGGGGAAAAAAAGCTGCCTATTCAGTTGCAAAAAGCTGCTGCTTATTATATCCATTCTGGTTTAGTCACCCCTAATATAGACATATCTAAAAATCTTCCCAGATCTATTTTGAGGGCTGTCCAGACGCAAAAATATTTCTTTGATGACAAAAAGTGTCTTGTTGGTATATTTAAGAGTCTTCAAAGGCTAAATTGGGATTGGATGGGATCCAAGCTTCTGAAAAGCAAAGACATTGGGGAAGACAGTTTTATACAATCTGTAGCAGGGAGGGCGGCAATGAAGTTTGTCAGGTTAAAAAAAAAAAGGCAACAAAATAACAAAAAATTCTGGTGGAAACTGGGAAAACTCTACTGAAGATTGTAAAGTAATTGAAATCAGAGTAAAGGGATTCAAAAATGGGCTTAACATCTGAAACACAGAAAGGTACTAAAAATGGTTTACATTTAGCAGCAGAGCTGCTTGTCATCTGTGTTATAGTTGCCTTGAATTCTAGGTCTAGAATTCAGAGCCGAGAGGAAATGTGTTAATCAAGAAAGGCTCCCAAAGATGTCTCTGTGGGACAAGGTAACAGCAGATAACTGTCTGCAGAAAATCACGTGCAGCCCTAAATTGGCAGCTCTAGATTAATCAAGGAAGCCAGAGACTAACAAAAGAAATCGCTCCTTGAGTGCTCCAAGAGTCCCTTGGCCAAGGGCGTTGAGAGGAGCTGATAGATCGAAGGGAATTGAAGCAGAGATCATGGCCTTGTCAGGTGGCATATGGGGATCATTACCAACCCTCTGTAAAGTGGTCTTCCCTCTGCAAGCACACAGTAAACCCAGAAAAAAAGTTTGCAGTTGTACAGCAAGCATTAGCTGTCTGTTTGATCCAAGCTATAGGATGGCAAACTGACTTGTTTGCAGGCGAATGGAAGCCTTTAAGCGCCGGGGTAACGTTAATCGATTTCAGAGGAGTGGAGTAAAGAGCGTGATGGTAATTGGTAATGGCTGGACTTCATTAATTTTAGAGAAAAAGCCTGAGACGCCATGTAAATTGTTAGTATTAACTGTTGCAGTGGTGGTTGCCTAACTTAAGGGCATAGGATAAGGAAGTCTGGCTAAGGCGCAACCCGATATTAGATGCTAGACGATAAAAATCATGCACATCCTGCATGGGGTGGGGGGTCTGTTCGTGGTTCTTCCAGCTGGGCTGGGCTGTGTGAAGGCCTTAGACACATCCTAGCACCTCTGGGGGTGGGGGAGGAAATGCCTATCCAGTATCTGACTAATCCTGGAAAGAGATGTTTAATAGGCATGCAACTAGAATGGAAGGTACAGAAGACTGGCTATAGGTAAGAGGTAAAGAGCCCCTTGTATGACTACTAGAAAAGAAAGCACAAAATCCAAAAGCTGGTCAAATGTTCTTGAACATCAAGCGACTGAAATTTCAGCAAAAAAAAATAATTCATTTACACTTCTGAAATCAGACCTTGACCTTCTGAGCAGGTTCTGGTAAGATGTGGTAGAGATGATTCTTGCTGAGAAATCAAACTTTCTGGTTACCAAAACTTTTTTACTCATAATTGCTTAGAATGAACATAGTCTCTATGTTTGAAGGCATGGAGTGAAAGAATTAAACTGAGCTCTGTAGTTCCAGCCTGGGCTCTCCCTGTCTTGTATCTCCTGTCCTCCTTGCTTCTTCCTTCCTAGACCTAAACCTGTGCCCCCGGTCAGGTGAAAGGCAACAAAACATCACTTCTTTGTCTGTTCTCTTAAACACACTCAAATCCTCCCATCAGTTTTAAAGAAAAGACCCTACAGAACGTGCCACGTGCCGTTTTAGTCTGCGCAATAGCGGTATTACAATAACTTAAGGCCCGTGGTTTGTGAAAAATCTTTCCGTCAGCGTGGCTGCAATGCTGAGATGTGCACATCGACTCATCCGAAGGAATGAATGCGCAGGAAGTATTAGGAGACTTCAGGGCATGCTTTTGGCAAAATATTAAATGATACAATCCTAATGAGCCTTTTGCTGTTGATATCTGTGACTGTGTGAGAAAGAGGGCTCAAATCCTCCCACATCTACTTTGTCTCCGTGCCATAGAAAGCAGCGCACCTTTTAAGAGCAAGAGGCCTCTGTGTAAGGAAGGGCCTAACTCCAGGGACTCCTTTGGGTTTTGACTCCTTGTAATTTTTATATAAAGATAATGCCTCATTAAGTAACGCGCTGCCCAATCGCACGCTGATTGCTTGCTCTTATTTCAGACATCTATCGGTGCTAAGCAGCCATTAGTATTTACCCACCTGAACCTTATCACTAGGTGCACTTAGTAACCCGGATTCATTTGCCATTATGTAGATTTCTTTTCTTTTCTTTTTTTTTTTGGTTGACATACTCATTCTTTAAAGACAACAACCCAAATAAGCCTATTACAGCTGTGAGCTTGTCGGAGATCCCTGCTAAGCAGGCTGAAATCAGAATGTTTGCACTTCAAATTTGCTCAATTGGTCCTTTTCCATTATTCGACCTGGATTGCTTCTGATCACCACCCTTGTCCACTGCATTAACTGTCTATTACCTTGTTTACCATGGTAGTGTTAAATGCCAGCTTATGAATGTCAATTTGTTCTCCAATTAGCTATGCCTTATTGACTTGCCCTTAGACTTTCAAACATAAGCTTTCTGAAGTGCCTATCGCTATAAAACTGATTTGTTTAATTTTTTAAAGGGATATAACTTTAATGTGTCCTTTTATTTTACTGTTATCTTGCTTACCCATATTTACAGTCTGTTTATGGAGTGGTGTTTATTCTAATAGCTTCATATCTGTGCTAATATTTTGTGACAGTTTATGTACTTAACTTGCACAGAGGATGCATTAATTCTCTTCTCCTGGATGTGACATGCTAGCGGGAACCTGTTAAAGATATAATAGATTTCCCAGAGGTCTGAAAGGTAAATGCAGATATATTTTGTAGAAGAAAAATTAAGATACCCATTTACGTGAGCATTTCATTTCCTCTGCCGTGTAAAGGAGAGGAGGCAGCTGGTGGTGGGCCTGAGAATGCTTCAGAGGAGGGCACAGAAAGCACGAGCCCTCGCCTCTGCAGAGCAGGTGAATATACACAGTCCTGTGCCTTCCGCAGCCCTGCGCAAGCAGTGTCAGTGCAGGAATAACTCATTCCCCTGGGAATTTCTGAATTAAGAAAAGAGACGTTGCATCACGAAGCAAACGCGCTCCTCCTCCTGTCCAACCAGGTGCAGACTGGATTCTGTAAGGTGCAGAATATGCTCTAGAGTCGTATAGAGCCAGAAGTGCCCAGCATCCCGGGGCACGTGTTTGACCTGTGATTCTGTGATCTCGGGCACAACCTTGGCCTGTGATGCCGCTGTCCTGGCCCTCCACCCCTCCAAGAGGTGGGTGTGTTAGCTCAGGAACAAGCTCACTTCAGCATGTGGCTCTTGGACCAGTTTGCATCTACCCACCTGGAAGCAGAGGCAGAGTGAGCTTGCGTCCTCTCGCGGGGTACCACGGCCGCAGGCTCGCCCGCGCTCCGGCCTCCTCGGTGGCTGGCTGGCAACGGCAAGAGATGCTTTTTCTTCTGTAGCTCTATCTGAGGCCTCAAATTGTATCCCTTGCTTAGTCATTTGGACTGTCTGTAAATGACCTCCTCTGAGCCACCAGCACACGCTAAACTGAATGTCTTTGTTGTCCCCAAACGACAACTGCCCCTGAGCTGTAGGAGATATTTTCTTCTACAGCAATCAGCAACGTGGTGTTTTCCCCTCTGTGTACATCGGCAACTGGGGGGGCATCGGGTGTTGTGAGAGCGTGACGCGCGTGTGCTGCGCCCACGGTTGCAACAGCCGAATGGGAAGTGGAGGGCATGCTCTGGGCAGCGTGAACTAAAGGGTTAAAACCCAGGTAACCTGGCTCCTGACTTAGGTTTCTTAAAACAGCCTCCTTCGGACATCTCTGGTAATTGTCTCGGTGCTGAATGTACCTACAAGTAGCGCTTGGTTTGGACTTGCTGTTTGAGTGTTTACTGGGAATTACCTGTCATGAGGCAGAGACAATAACACACTGGTGCAAATGGTTTATTTTTCTTTCTCCACTCTTGACTTCAGGCATCCTTTTCTGCCTTAGCTCTCCTACTTCCAACTAGAAAAGGTTCCCTTTGATTTAAAAAATAACTCCAGAAGAGATGGCACCAGTAACATTTTATACTGAGCTCTCGTGCCTGTCCCAAGATTGATTAATTGTCAGTTTTAAAGACTGTTCACTGGAAATTCAGAAGCATTAAAAATTAAAAAAAAAAAGAAATTTTTGCTTAGAGCTCTCAGGAGGGGAAGGAAGTTTCATTTCTCCAACTGTTTTAGACTTAGTTCATGACACCCTAAAGAACCTGAGCCCTAGTTATCTTAGGTACCCACCTCTATGCCGGTGTGATCCTATGGATGTTCAAGCTGTTTGAATGACTTTGCCGGCCTGCCCTGTACCCTCAGCAGCATTAAGTGGTGCCTGGGGAAGCACAGAGTTTGAGGGATTCAGGACTGAAACTGCTTCTTACAATGCTTAGGCTGTTACTTGTGACGCCTGCGCTGTTAGATGCCGTGAGCTGCATTTAGCCATCAGCTTTTAATTGCCATCAGCTGCTGAGAGTCAAGCATGATGAAATATATAAGCTGAATTAGACTGTAATTATTCTAGTCTTTCATTTCCTTGCCTCTACAGCAGCTTGTCTTCACGTTTTGCCAACTATTTCTCTTACACTACTGTATCTTCCCCCAAAAACCTGTGCAGTTTGGCTTGTTGGTTCCCCTAATGCCCCAAATATCGCTTTCACCTGTTATGTACATTCCAGCTCTGTTCTGAGTGCTTGTGTCAGTGCTACTACTGAGAAAAGAAGCACAAATCCAGGTTTAATTTCAGTCAATCAGTCCAAGATTTCTCCTCTTATGGAAATGAAATCCACCTTCTGAAGATAAAAGATCTCTGAAAGTCATCCTCGGGGCTTTTCTTTTGGTGGTTTGTTTCGGGGGGGGCAGTTTACTTAAGAAAGAAATTACTTAGACTTTCTCAAGAGAGATCTCTGGGACAAAAGCAGAGAACTCTTAGGAAGGAAGAAAAGTGATGGCTGTGTGGGTTTTGTGCTGCTTTTTTTATGAGTAGCGCTGTATAAGACAAGTGTGTTTTTGGCATCAGGGCAGTGTCAATAAATGGCTTTTGCAGTTATCTAAATGCTTTAGCTGTGCTTGGGCGTTTAATCTCTTGTAAAAGCTGTTTATTGCCTTCTGTACTGCTCTGCAAGGCACATTATCCCTTAAGTATATGAATGACACAATTAGTCCTCTTAGAGACTTACCAAAATACTGTTGATTAAAGGTCAAGCATAAAAATTCAGATGCTACTCTCCTTAATTAAGAAAACCAGCCCTCCTGCATCAAGATCAGTATCAGTACTGAAGGGAAATCATAGTGATGGGAAGGACCAAATGGATGCAGTTCTGTGGTGAGGAGAAATGCTTTGTGACCACGTTTGGTTTCTAGGTAACAAATTGAAATCACAAAAGGTGTTCATACAAGTCCATTTGACTATTAGTGATCTTCTCAAAACAGATTGTTAACTTCAATATGCTGTAAAATGTAAGTGGCATTTATAGGTGGCATCACAAATAACAGGCAATCAAACCTCATTAACACTGTAGTTTATAATTGCAGATTACTGTAATTTGTGAGGTATTCAGGATTTCGCAAGGGTGTTATTTCTACTGTTGGGAGCTACTGAACAGTGGTAGAAATTTACTGTAAGTTTAGTCTTGTAGTCTTCTTTAGAAAACAGTTGCACTAAATAAAGACTTCAGCCTTTGGTTTGTAATCTGGAAAAAACCCCATCGAGTATTACACTGAATTTCACTGGGGGTGGGGGGGGTGGGAGAACCCAGACCTTTCAAATAAATGAACGCTCACCTATGCTCACCTGCTTTTAATCCCTCCTTTTGCAAGGAAAGTAACTCACAGGGGAGGACAATGGTTCGTGTTTATCCTTTGGACAAGCTTCTGATCATTTCTAGCAGTTTAATGAACGGACCTCATTTTGGCTTGTTCCTTTATTTTCCTTTTTTCTTTTAATTGTGGGCAGCAAGATGAACCATTTCATATATCCATTCTTTGTGATGTCGACCAGCTTGGGCAGTTCGGATGGCTGTCTCCTAAGTACTCAACGTGTGGGTATACATCCGAACTCTGAAGCGTTGAGGATAGCCCTGCATTCATTTGCTTTCATGTAGCATTTGATTGGTGCAATAAGTTGCACCTTACTATAAATTAGGAAGGTTACGGCTGAGTTACTCCAAGTTCTAAGGACATTCGTAATTAGGGACTTGATTTTGCTTTGTATGATCTTTAAGAGAAGTGTGAATTTAGGTCTGCTGAACTGTTAGGTGGCTGGGGTGTGCGCACTTGTGCCTCGCTGCTGATGGAAAACTTTGCCTCCAAATGGCAAAACAGCTGAGGTTTTTGTCCATGGTTCCGTTCTTTAGCGCTAAGTGTCACTTTAATTCCGTCTGGTTATAATTGCTGAGGTAGATTAAACTTATAATCACACTGGCCCAATTATCTTACAGAACACACTGTTTCCCTACCCTGACATTTAGAGTATGGCAGTAGACGTCACAGCTCCCTTCATCCCAGAACCGCTCAGGTCACAGTTACTAATGCAATTTGACCTGCAGGGCTGCCTTTGCCTATTTTTTTGGTAAGCCTCTCTGCTCCCTCATCCCTGAGAGTGCCTGACTGATTAATTTAATTCTTGCACAACCCTTTTCCTAAAGTTAAAAGGAAAAGTCATTTTTCAAAAAAATGCTGTCTGCTGAACTCCCGGGTCAAATCCCAGGGGAGCGGTCGTGGTGGGCAAATCGAGGGGACCTCTGCAAAGGAAGCCTGCCGCTCAGCAGAACAGCAGAGGGAAAATATACTCTAGCAGTGGATGAACATCAGCAGGATCTGAGAGTCACCCACATGTTCAGGGCACTTGCCGGCTCTTCCAAAGACATGTTATGAGAATCGGACTGATTTGCAGGATTGCTGGGCTTTGGTGTTGTCAGAACCGCTGCAAGCACAAGTGTACTCGGCTGGTTGCAGCCTTGGGAGTCGCTGGAGGACAGCACTGGGACCACCTGAGCATCCTGCCGGGCTTCCAAAACTCTGAAGCCTGAATCTATCTGCCCCCAAGAGTAGCTGCAGCAGGAGTGAGCAATCCTCCTAAAAGAAAACAAAACACCCCAGTAACTTCCGTGGACTTCTGACTGGCGTGCCTGAGGATAGCCTGCGATTGCTTGAAATGTTTTCTGTACAGCAGCGACATGAAAAGATGTACAAGTTTTATTTTTTGACTGCGTTCATGGTTCACAGGCAGAAATAAAAATGCAAACCCTTCCAATTTAAGGCCTTCAGCCAAAAATATGTCAATTTGCAAAGCAAAAAATAGCAGTCACTGATATTCTTGACAGATCTAGTTTTGCTAATTTTAGGAGATATCCCTAAAGGTGAGCTTGGAAGGATGTCATATCTGACTCTTATCTTTGAATCCCATATACTTATGTTTATTAAAATCAATATAATCCATTAGCCTACATTGTTTCCATTTTTAATAATCTATTGATATATTGCCTGGGCTTTTACAGGACTAAACAAATTTCCTCTTTATGTGCCCTGTAATAGCCGGAGGTCAGGCTGGTTGAGAGCAGTTGCTGTATATAAATGTTTATTTACTGCCTGACTACTGATTGAGAACATATCTGGTCCACAGGCTTCAGATGGCTTTTAAACTAGAGATTTATGGCTTACTTCCTGTTTTCCAGACATAGTACACCATTTTTAAAGTAATGAATGCAAGGTATTGTGAAAATAATAGCCAGGGATTGCCCCAAACTCCACATCTGAGAACGTGGACTATCGGGACCTCCATTATTTCATCATTCATTTGTTTTCCATCGGAGTGGGTTTACATTTGTTAAACACTCTTCTGTTTCATTTTCCTTTGTGCCAGGATGTCTTTTTAGTCTGGAGTTGCCCTCCTAGAATAGGCAAAGTGCCCACCTCGGCCGCTCGGTGGCCAAGCCAACCCAAGCTGGAAACTGGTAATGAAGAACCCGCCTGCCCTTTGCCTGGCAGCTATCGTTTTCTAGCAGCTTCGCTTCTCTTCGCTCCCAGTTCAACAAAGCATTTACACATAGGCTTGGCTTTAAGCATGAGTCCGGGTCCCTTCTTTGTGTGGTTTCTTGCCTTTTTGCTTCCAGCCGATAGTGTCTTGCAGAATGTGCTTATTTTTAAGTCCCTAAAAGTAACTATTGAAACAGACTTGTTTGGCTCGGAGCTCTGTTTATGTATTTTTTGGAAGCCACATTACATGACACATCAATTAACCAGGCTCGTTTGAGTCCTGTATCCCACGTGGGATATGCATCTGCTTCATCTGTTAAATGTTAAACATGCTCTAGTCTTTACCCCTGCCACTTAAAGCTGTATCCGAAGTAATGAGTGCCAAGTTCCTTTTAGGCTTTTGTTCTCCAAAAGTGTGAACATTCGTCTGCCCAGCAAAACGTGAATAGCCCCTTTGTCCCTACCTTTACAAGACAAGGAAATCACATTTTCCATTATATTATTGGGATAAAAGCACTTATTAATATACTATCTTAAACTGATGACGGCAAACAAATAGCTAACGTCGTTACATAGCTGTGAGAACAGGGTATTTGCAATCAGAAGTTTGCGCAAGTTCTTGGTCTCGGCCTGCTGTCTGCTGCACAGCCACAGTCAGAGAATTTCGGTTACAAATCATAATTTCATACAAGAAAATTGGCCGTCATTTAGGACATTCTTGCCTCACAGGGATTCTTCCATGTGTAAATCCTGATAGTCTACATTTCTTGGCAGCAAATTGGATGCGAGTGCAGGAGCAATTGACTGTAATTGTCCCCTGGGGATGGGATCATTTATTTATTTGTTTTTACAATTTTCATTCACCCGATGAATATCACTTCCCTCTGGACATAATGTGGTTTAGAATCATCATTGTTATAAAGATGTTTTACATCCTTACGGAAATCTGTTGATTTAAGAGTCAAACTATAGCTTGCAGGAGGCAGCAATTTCAATAGGCAAACTAGCAGTAGGTCTACTGCTGAGAGGGCTGGTGGCCACAACGTGCTCTGCCTCGTGTACGGAGCCAGGCTGGGCACTACTGACACCAGTGAGGGAATTTTCCTACTGATTTCAGGGTGTGTGTGTGTGCAGGGGGGGATTATATGTGCTGCTGTGAATGACTCCTCTCCCGGAACATGCCTCGCTTGGTGATTTAGGTGGCAGCCTCGCAGGGCAAGGGCTAGCGGCACGCCGACTGGGCAGGCACAGGGTACGCCAGCACCCGTTAGGATGTCTTGTAGTCACATTAGCCAGATCTCTGGAGGCTTTTAATGCTAATTCTGTCATGAAGTTATCATGACTGTGCAGCTTCTGAACACGGCTGTTCTGCATCCCTCCAGCTCGGAGGTTGCTTTCTTGGGTCTGGGGTAATTGCACCCTGCTGGAAAAGCACCACAGTAAAGATGACTCGTAATACTGAACAGCTCAGTTGCATTTTGCTTTCCACATGTAAGACGTTGCACAGTGTGTTGCTTCAAATAAGAATAAAGCAGTGGGCCTCTCGTGACGTACTGTCATGCTCAGGAGCAATTCTTTTTACAGACCTCCATGAGCTTCCTTGGTCACGTATGTGTGACTCCTAGTGCTGATCTCTGGCCCCTAGATGATGCTGTTCACCTGTCAGGGAAAGTTCTCACGTTGCAGAGATCCAAGTGTGCCTTTGACAACAACTGAAGTATTTTGGCGATGCTGCAACGTGACGGGAGATGGAACAAACGTGCCGGCTACTCTGTTTTTCTTGTAAGGAAAATGAGGGCGAAGAGAGGTGGCTGCAAAAGCGTCATGTTAAAGTAGCGCTGACACACAAGTGTAGGCCCTTTATGTGAGTTTTATGTGCATTTTTAACCTGTTGTTCCATTAAAACGAGTCTTAATCAAAGAAACACACAGCGCAGCGAGGACTGTATCCTGCCTGGGGGACACAGAGCTCCTTCATGGAGAATATGCTCATTAAAACGTGTAACGACAAACAAAACTCCCCAATATTCAGTATGCTCATTAAATGGCCAATATTGGCACTTTCTATAATAAAAATATGGCATTCTTTATTAATGTGTTTGACACCAGCAAAAAAAGCGGCAGGGAGGGGCTGGGTGACTCGCGGCCCTTCTCGCCCTGCGTGCAGGAGGTCTGGGAGCGCTCCCTCCCTGCCGCTGCGTAAAAGCACCCCAACTGTTATGGCAAGGATCTTTATTTTTCTTTTGGACTGTGAAGCACGGACCCTGACACGTGTGGGTACTCACAAGACAGAAGTAGAGGGAAAAGTCAGAAAGCATCAAGGGCTTGATTCAACACCCATTAGACTCAAGTGGAGAGTGATAGATTTTTAAAGGGAACCTACAGATGCAATAGCTACTTAACAGGATTTTCAAAAGCACTTGGGTGTCTAATTCCCATTGATTTCACATGAGGGAATTGGCCTTCGCTTCTAGGACATGATTTACAAACAGAGGTTCTTCCATGTGTAGATCCCACTGATCTGTAAATTGCTTGGCAGCAAATTGAATGCGAATATGAGCACAATTGGCTGCGATTGTCCCCGAGGCACAGGCTAATTTCTTTGTTTTTACAACACCCATAACATCCAGTAAACGCCGTTTTCCTGAAGGGATGTTACAAGGGGTTCCAAGGAGACACAGGCTCCTGGCTGCTTTTGAAAGTCCTTGCTTTTATTTTTAAATGAATAGCTTTAAAAATTTTGGAATCTTCCCATTATCTTCTGGAGCAGCACTCAAAAGTTGAGAGGCTTGCCTCAGCTCCTCAGTCGCTGAGAGGAGCTGGTAGTGGTGTAGGGAAGATTCGGTTTCAGGGAAGTCTCTCCTCCGAGGTGTAGAAAACAGGATTTGTCTAATAAGTTCCAGATTCTGTCTGCTGCGAAAAACCACAGCAACACTTAAACTTGTAAAGAAGTAAAATCCATATTTTTCATCAACTTTCAAATTTTTCGTTAAAAATGACACCTTGCAAAAGACAAGTGATTGTATTTCAGTGAATATCCTCACTGTGATGAAACCCATGCTCTGTTTTACATACGCACACGCAGCAGCCGCAGATTCCAGCTTATCTGCAGCTCCCAAAAGCAAGGCAGAAATTTTCTGTGCTGATGCATGTTTTGCTTATTTACCTCTAGCCTCTGCTTTATTTTGAAGTGATCGATAGCTTGAGTTTGGGGGATAAGAGCATGGACGTGATCATAACTTCTCAAATATCTGCTAGAGGCTCTTTAAAGAACATGAGAGCACAGTACGTGGGAGGCAGTGACGAATAACCTGCTAAGCATCTTCATGTACACTGACCCCTGGCCCGTTCAGGCTTCCCCGAGTTGCTTAGGTGGCCAGAAGCTTAGAGCTGAGCGTGTTTCTCTGAAATGCTGTACTAACTGAAAATAACCCACCCTCGTGGTTGCTTCGCCTTTTGTGAGTGTCCCCTTTAAAGGTTTTTGGACAGGGCAAGCTGCCTGCCAGGCGTTGCTTTCTGTGGTCGGGGCAGCTAGGAATTCATCCGCCCTACGCCTGGCAATCGCAGCTCTCCTGTAAATTCCCTGGTTTGCCCTGCAGCAGCTTGGCTGTCTTCATAGGGAGAAGCGGGAGACGCCTGCCCCGGGGCAAAGCTGCCCCTGTCCCTCGCTGCCAGTAGCAGGGGGTCTCTCCCCACAGTGACAAATGCTGCAATGCAAGAGCTAGCAATGACTCTGACGTGTATCCAGCTCCCACCTAGGCTAATCCGATCAGACGCTTAAAACCGCTACATCACAGAATAATTAACAGCTTAGTAACCCGAGCAAAACAGGTAAGACCTTAACTATTCACCCTGGATACGCGTGTAATAAAGTGAACCCAAAATAACCTTTTCTTCTGCCTCCCAAACACAAGCGATCAGGTGATTTGCAGGGAAGAGTTGTGAGGAAATAGGGTGCGCGAGTGAATCGGAAGCCCTGAAGGAGAGGTAGTAATTGTGCTTTAAAAGACATGGAGTAACTGGCCCAGAATTGAGGAAAGCTGGGGGTGGGTGTGTGTGGAGGAAAAGGCAAATGAACTAACTTGTTATTAGCTTTAAGAAGCTAAAGTTGGGCTGGAGTCAAATACTACAGTGATACACCTGCAGGTCAGTCACGATGCCCACATACAATAAGCATGTAATACTGTTTCAATAGGACGTGAAGAGTGGAGTAGATTAATTCTTGTTACCCCACCAGAAATGAGTAATTACTTACTGACTCTGAATCCCTTCTCTGAATACGAGACAGACTCTTGCTTTCTGGTGGCCGCTGTTAGGGCCCTGCTGCGCCAGAGACAGCCGAGCCGCAGGCAGGCAGCGCTTGCTCCTGGAGGTTCGCAGTCCGTTCTGCATGTGGCCAAACTAATCTGTGGTGGAAGTGAACTAATTTTGAGGGTTTACCCCCCATGTGAACTTGGCTTAGAGCATTTCTAACTGTTTGCTTTCTCCCCTTCCGGTCAGCAAGCTGCCAAGCTTCTATCCTTTGCTTCGATGTTAATGATTTCCTTGATGACAAGATAATCCAAATGAACTTTTTACTGCCCTGTAAAATCAAAGTAGGCAAGGAGTGTACCCTGTGATTTTGGACTTCAGCAGCAGGGCTGCCCAAGAGCTACGGCAGCAGGTTTCAGTGTGTATTTCTCCTCCCTCTCTTTGTTTTTGAGAAAGGTCTGGGGCTGTGGGTGCTAGAATGAACACTATCCAGCAAGTGCAACGTGTAAATTTTGAAAAAAATATTAAACATGTGGTTTGTGTTTCAAAACCCGGAAAATATTATGAAAGCAATAAAATATCCCTACTGCAGGCAGGCGGAGAGGGCTCTCCCTTTGTGAGTACATGCATTCAGATTTAGGTATGTGTCATTCTCCAGCCAGCTTCATTCCAGGAGAACCAGGCCTGGGTCTTATGTTGCCTTGAGCCAGGCTATGCAAAGAAGCTGTAGGAAACATGGGAGCAGCAGCTGCGCTGTGTCCCTAATGGTTTCCACTCCAGACCAAGGTAAAAAGAAGGTAACAAAGATCTACCTCCACCCATGGGGTTTGTGCTGTACACCTGTAGCCGCTCCACCGACAGGGAGTCTTGTAACGGGCTGGTGCACAGACTTTCAGACTTGCAGAGAAGACGGGTGCCTTCTAAGGTCTGCAATGCTGAGAATTAATAATGGTCGTGCGGCTTACGTTGCCTTTTTCTCAATGGCTTGGTGTTCAATAGGAGTTAGTTCCATCTGGCTGGAGTTCTACCTCATACAGCAGACGGATATGAAACCTTCTCTAAAAGTACTCCTCCCTGACCAAAGCAGGGCTTTGGTGGTGTGCTGCCCTTAGCAAATTAGAGCGGTGCGTTTCATCCTGGTGACTAGATGTTTTGGCCCACACATACACACAGAAATTCGGTGGCCTGAGGGATGGCTAACGGTGTCATGAAGCGTCATAGAAAAACTTGGGAAGAAATAATTACCTCATAACTGTTTTGAGCAGATAGAGTAATAGGGTGAGTACATTAGCAGTAGGATTCCCGTGTTGTTGTGGCTTCAGATTTAATCAAAGCTACAGTTAAACAAATCATTGTTTAGGGAGCACGGACACTTTATTTTTGTTAATAGCCTGTGACCTGCAATACAACTTAGGTTGGTGTTAATGACCAAAGGATTTGCAAGTAATTAAATTTGTGGAAAGTGCTATCCCTGAGAAGCTGAAGACTGTATTTGAGAACAGGCGTGCGTCTGTGTGTTGCTAGTCTTAAACTTTAGCATGCTAGCCCTGCATAGCTTGAACGGAGCTGATACCCATCAATCCAGGTGGCTCTTTTAATGTAAGTCTTGAGTTAGGCATACTACTGCTGTTGTATGTTATGAACTCAGTAACAAAGTATTACGAAACTATGGCATGCATGTTTATGTCACATAATTTGACCATCTGATTTTTTTTGTTGGGCAAAATAAATGACGAGTATAGATGACATACAACTTATATACATCATGGAAAAAGGGTTAATATATTCCAGTTGAGAATCTCATGTGTATATTATATATTAAGTATGTGAATATATATCATAGAATCATCCTAGAATCACAGAATGGTTTGGGTTGGAAGGGACCTTAAAGATCGTTTGTTCCAACCCCCTGCCATGGGCAGGGACACCTTCACCAGAGCAGGTCGCTCAAAGCCCCGTCCAACCTGGCCTTGAGCACTGCCAGGGATGGGGCATCCACAGCTGCTCTGGGCAGCCTGCGCCTGTGCCTCACCACCCTCAGAGTGCAGAATTTCTTCCCTATAGCTAATCTGAATCTGCCCTCTTTCAGTTTAAAGCCATTACGGTACGCACACTTTGTAAAGAGAAGGCATGAACTGTTGTGTGTGCTATAGGGCATTCCTAAAATGTAGCTTTGTAACAGGTGCGTTGTTTTAGGATTCGTGCACAGGTCATAGTGAATCTTCTTGTTGTCTTTCAACCGTGCTGTTTTCATAAAGCCATTGTCATCTTCACCTAAGCCTTTGTGCTACCCTTCAGTAAACTGATAGGCCACCGTATTTCACTCAAAGTGTTGTGCCTGTATGACCATATTTCAAAAATGAAGGGGAGATATGTCATAGGTAAAATAAAAAGCAACCTTAAGTTTTACCCAACATCTCAGATCACAGCTTTTTTGAGAATATGAAGTAAAAAAGTCATTAAACTAAATATATGTAGAATTCCATTTCCACACTTGAGCGAGCATCCTGGTTGCAGTAAAGGTATTTGTGACACTTGTGCTTGGAAAGAGGGCGAGACTGTGGAAACCTCACCAGAGGGCTGCTTCTTCCAATGGCTTAAACCCAGTTTTTCCACACCCTGGAGGATGGGATTTATTTATTTTGTATCAGGGGCTGCTCTTACTAAGGTCGTGCATTATTCATCCATTCCTGACTGTCTGATACAGAACCACCTCTTGCACGTGTGATGAAGTCTGTGGTGCCCACTCTGAATCGCTGACTTATGTGGAGTTAATTAGGCATGAGTTAGAAAGAGGGGACCAAAAAAGCCACAGAGGCACCATGAAGAGGGGATACTGACAAGATAAGCTAAGGAGCAGCCCAGGGTATTATGGGTTACTTATTATGTAGCATTTCCAAGGCATTAGAGACACATTAGTTGGGGTCCAATTAGCGCTGCTGAGCCCATGCGTTGCATAGGCTGTAGAAGGGTCCTGGGAGATGGCTGTAGCAAAGGGAATGGGAGTGGCTGGGGAGGGGTGTAGAGTTGGCTTGCCATGGGATGTTCAAGCATGTGACTGAAGACGTGGAGGAAACTGGTGATCCAGTTTAAGCTGGCAAAAGTGCACGACCCCAATTCCTGGGTGGAGCTGATTGTGCTAGCAGTGGAGTCTCAGTTACAGTCTTAATTTTTTACCACT
Source organism: Phalacrocorax carbo (assembly GCF_963921805.1). Taxonomy (NCBI): domain Eukaryota; kingdom Metazoa; phylum Chordata; class Aves; order Suliformes; family Phalacrocoracidae; genus Phalacrocorax; species Phalacrocorax carbo. The sequence continues at coordinate 1,748,800 of NC_087532.1, read as the reverse complement.
GCCCCATATATTTTAATTCGTTGTCTTCCCTCTGTGGCAGTGAAGTGTCCTATGGAGGATCGTTGCTGGTTGAGGCACTACTAAAGTAGCTGAGTGTTTCGTTGCCTAGGAGTTACTCTTTGCTGGATCTTGCTTCTTAACAGGAGTTCAGTTGGTGCTGATGGTCTGTGTTGGCTAAGTGTATCTCATCCATAGAGAGCTGCGAACCAGATATCTCGGGGACAAAATGCAGCATCTCTTGGAAAGTGCATGGCAATATATTGGGAGAGAAAGTAAAGGTAGACAGTAGCCCCAAGGGAGCTCCACGGGCAGGGATGAGGCACAACATATAGTCATTTGAGTGTGAAAGAAGGTCTTGACTTTCTTGCTCACAGGGGCACTGCATGTCCCCTACACAGGCTGCGAAGGTCTGTAGCTCATCAACCAGGTGGCCTCTCCAGCAACGTGTATGAGGATTCAGACTGCCCTTTCATAGGATCAGGCCTGAGAGGCTGTTCTAAGTTTTGTGAATAATTCCCAAGCAGTGAAAGAGGTGACAGCCCTACCTCCTGGATGGGAGAGAATTTGAGATTACATCCACATCATTTTTGTTGCCCGCAGCAGCAGAAGACAGTATGATCAGCTTGAACACTGCTTTCCTCCAACAATGAGCTGTCATCTTTTAAAAAAAAAAAAAGTTTTAATACACAATACTGGACCTCCTACAGGACAAAGAACAGCAGTGTCACCTTTCCATTTTCCCCCCTTTTCTGAGAGTATGTTGCTAAATGTGTTTTGCATCACAGGGTTCATAATTGAGGTTCATTTTCTGAACCTTCTTTAGATAAACTACTCGAAAGATACCTGTAACACAACTATTAATTGAAAATAAAACAAATGTCAAAACCATTCCTCTTTTCCCTGTACCTGCTGGGTGCGTTACAGACCTCCAGCGTGTTCCGTCTCCATGAACTGCTGGTCCATTCCCTTCATCAAACCCCCGAAACTCAAGTGAACATTTACCCAATCAAAATGCCAGGGTTTGGACTTGTATGTCAAAGGAGTAAAGCACATTACTAGGTTTCAGTAAAGTATGTAATTAGGTATTCATAGAGCAATACTTGTATTTCACCTTAAAGGCCAAAAGTTTGGGGATTTTCTATGATGCCAGCGCAAAATCTTTGGGGTTTGGACCCAAAGATGTCCAGCGACCAGTCAAGCAACACACTTCCTCCGCCCAAACTTCTAATGCTGACAGCTCAGTGCCATCCAGCTGGGCCCTGGCTGTAGCAGCCTTATTAACCGGAGGGTTTGCATCTGCTCTTGTACCTTGTCCGTCGGCTGCACTGTTACCGCTAGCGCTGGGCACGAGAGACTGCGGGTTGGGCTGCGCTGGGTGCCGTGTGCCCGTCGTCTTTATGGCTTGTCTGCGGCTATGAGGAGTCCTCAGCAAGAGCAGAGACATTAAGATCCCAGGACTGCAAAACAAGAGGACAGTGTTTGCTTTCTTTCAGTAGGAAGAAGGGATGGGGAAAGGTTATCAGCACATAAACTTAATGCATTTATTTTGTCTTGTGCTAAAGCTTTGCTTGCAGGATTACCTACCGTGTCCTGTGTCTTTAAAACACTAATGGGCCCACTGAAAAAAAAAAAAAACCAAACCCATGACAGTCCACTAGCAACTAGCACACTAACAGGTTCTCATCTGACACCAGTAGGGAACCGAAGATATTTTATTATTTGGAAACTCCATATAGGGAAAACCAGCCTTGAATCTGTCATTACTCCAAGAACCGCACCTCCCCTGGGAGTTAATTATTTTCTTAAAATGCAACTTGTACTGTTAGTTTAAAACATTCCAACTGTGTTCGCACTCTTTAAATCTTCTGTAAACCTTAGAGTCTAAATCACTTGCAGATAAGAGTAATTCTATTAGAAAAAAAAAGTTCGGTGGAAGGGGAAAGAGAGGGAAATAAAAGGGCATTGATAGAAGCGTCCTTTGGGTGCCCATTGCCCTGTCACCTTTAGAACTTGGCAGGAGTTGCAGCCCACAGTAACTTTATAGGTCCTGGCACAGAATGAAACGAAATAGGTGCATGCCACATTTTCCTTCCAAAAAAACACCAGAGAGAGACTTACCTCCTTTGTAAGAGGCTGAATATCTGAAAAGGTATGTTAAATTTAAAAAAAAAAAAAAAAAAAAAGGTTAGTGGGACTGACAGGTCATAGCCTTTTCTGGCTTCTATTTTGAAATAAGTTATTGGGCAAAGGGCTGCCTCTGGCTGGAATCACATTTAGTAACTGAAGGGCTTGTAGAAGTGTTTAAATATAGGGCGCTACTGCAATGTTTGACCGTCTTAGCTCCTCTTGCTTTGGCTCCTTTTGCTGCTTTCATGGGAATTCCGGGGCATTAAGGGGAAAAAAAAGAAACCAACTCGTTGCTGCGGGTTTGCCACGAGTGAGCCAGGGAGAGAGTGTATGTGTCATTTTTGGAACTGTCTGTGCAATCATTCGTATGCTGTATTGGCCAGGCTCCTAGAATTAAGGGTAATTCAGTGGTTCCAGAGCTTGGCTTTTTTTTCCTCCCTCTTACCCCCCGCCCAAAATCCCCCTTTCTCTAATTTGTTTGGGTTGAAAATCAGCTTTGCAAAGTCTTTGAGTACTGTTTTTCTTTTTCAACCAGTTTTCTTTCTGCAAGGGTGTATTGGTTGAGCTGTTATTTAATCGGTAGTGAGTACCAAACACCCACACCTGTGGGAACTGTTCGTGAAGGAAGAGATGGGTAAAAGCAAAGCGTGCCTCGCCAGCAGAGCTGCGTGACGCCGACTGTGGCTCTAGTGGCACAGCTGTAGGGAAAAAAGGTACCTCTAGTAATCCTCAGAGACAGCATTGACTCCACTCCCCCGCTGCTGGATGCTACCTGCTGGGGGTGTCTGTCCCACACCGGCTGTGAAACTCCATCCTTCGGTGCCTGCGAGGCAGCCCTGACAGTGTCCGAGTGTTGCTGTGGCCTACTGAGGCTCTTCAGTGGCTAAAATAATAGAACCCATTATTTTTTGAAGCGAATTCCCCCCCTCCCCTCAAAAAAAAAAATAAAATGCTGGGTTTGATGTGTGTGTTAAAGTCAGAGATACCCTGAGATAAAACTGGAACCATCCCCCAGCCTTTCACGGGGTCAAAGGGCCTTAATAGAAGGAGACCCAGTCCCCACTGAATACTGATGTCTGCAAGCGAGTGCACTGCGCACCACTATCTGCTCTCAGCCCCACAAAATCTCACCTTCATAAAAGTGTGTGGATTATCGCATGCACAGATAACCTGAGCGTTCATTGGGAAAGGGACGTGCTGTTGCACATCTGGTTCAGAGCCCTGAATGTCGAGGCCCTATGCCAACAAGATAATTCGAATTACCCCGGTAGCAAACTAAACCTTAAGGCCTTGGGGTTTATTACAGTGAGACAAAGAAAAAATGGCCCATGAATTTTAGGTTTTTTAATAACTGGTTCTGAAAAGAAACACCCACGACGCGATACATAAATTTGTCAGACGCTTCTGTGCTGCTTTAGGTGGGTGTCCTTATGTGAATTCCTGACTTAGACCAGATGAGAGATCAGAGCTGATTAAGTTAACACACTTACGCTCGTGCTTGTGGCCAGTTCTGTGCGTGGAGAGGTCAGCAGGCTACGCAAGCCCAGGACGGACGTTACACCTTCCCGCGCGCGAGACGGGCAGGGTGATGGATCCTTTGGCACATTGCTGTATAGGTCAGCGTGAGCCTCACCCACTGCGCCCTGGGATCTCTCTTCTGTGGTGTATCACACCAGTGATTTATGCCTTAAGAAACCTGAGTTTTGATGCAGCGTTACGTTGGCTGTGCTGGCAGCACTGTCACCTTCAGGCCAGAAGGTTATTTAAATTCTACGCCGGGACTCTGTTCTGGGCTGCTGGAGCGTGCTAGGAGTGGAGCTGCCCTGCGAGCTGTGCTGCTCTGGGGATGACACACTGGAGCGATGTCTCGTGTGGCTACGCAGGCGGGACATCAATCTTTTGGCACCTGGAAGGAAAGGAGAGTGCCAGACAGAAGTGAGGATCCCCTCTCACAGCTTTAGGTGCGTCTTCTCGGGTTTTTCTGCCTTGTTTTTAAGTGCCCTGTTAGCTGTGCTGTGACCGAGGCGCTGCGTGCCAGCATAGATTCCCTGCGAGCTACATCACCTGCATTTACAGAACTGCTGAAATCACATCCCTTCATCTAAGTGTACTGTCAGAGGGCTCTTCCTTGAATACAGTTATCTTTGCAGCATCAATCATCATTTTATAGAGAAGCTGAGGCAGGGACGGGTCACGGGACGCGCCCCTCTCAGGGAATCAGTTCAGGGGCTTTGTACCATCACACTGTGGCGGAGCACAGAGACGGCTCAGACTCCTTGCGCCACACGTAACCAAAGGGCATCCCTGATTTAAGTACGTTGGAAGTGCAAGAACCTGCAGGGAAGAGATCGACACGTTCTGAAAAACTGATCCTGCTAAACTTGCCTTTGTGATTTAAATGACCCAAGAGTCAAACCACGGAGGCATTCGAGAGCACCTGTGCAACGCCTGTCTCTAGTTTAGGCCAAAGAAAAAGCAGAAAGAACCCAAATAATGTATGTTCCAACTGAATTTCTGGTCAGACTGGATGATGCAGCCATGAAGCTGCCACAAGACATGTCTGCTTCCATTAGCTTTTTTGCATTATTTTGCACATGCCAGAAGAGTCCTGTGGTGCCCATGTGCAGCTGAAATTTCAGATCTCTTCTATCTGCATGCGGGCTGCCTGTGCTAACCTCCTCTGCTTTCTATTCTATGACCATTTGTCTCAGTCTCTTGAGACCTGGGAAGGTGATTAAATTTTGCGATGCAGATAGAGTTCTGTAGAAATAACACTAGCAGTATGAGTGATGAAAGAATTTTTTTCCCCAAGCTAGTCTTAGTGAATGAACACTCTTACATGCAGGTTAAACTAGAAGAGATCAAAAATATTTTCTGGAGATATTTGTGACTTCTCAAGTTCACTTTAGGCAAGTCAAACTTTTAATACAAAAGGATTCTAACATAAAGCACAGAATAGTCTTTATATAGATGACTATCTGCAGAGTAGGAAACACTTATGATTATGTTTTTAGGCAGACTAAACCTGTATAAAGCACAAATTTCCTCTTAAAACAGAACTGTGTGTAATGAGACACAGGAGCCCACTGAAAATAATGAGCTGTTAAAGAAATAAACAGTTAAAATAGTAACAAAAGGCTAAACAGCTTTGGAAAGACGAAAAAAAAAAATCAAATGTGATATAAAGACATACTTACTTGCTTACAGAGTAAGGTGATCTGCTTGAAGTGCATAAACATGAGAAGCCCTGGGTAATATTGCTGCTGTTTGCATAGTTTACCCAGATGGGCTAAAATATCCTATTAATAACAATAATTTGCACTCGGAGCTTGGAAGTACTTTGCAAACCTAAAATATCCCTTTCAAATCTCCCTACAAATGAAAGCGATGCCATTTGGCGGCGCGGGAGCCGATGCACAGACCTGCCTGCACGCAGCAGGAAGCTCGTGGAGACGCGGGATGCGACTGTGGTCGCGGGGCGCCTTTCGCGTGCGCGCGTGGTGCGACGGCACGAGACGGCGGTAGCGCGGGTTGTACCTAGCGTTTGGTGTGACCCCGTCGGCTGGTAACAGGCAATCCTGTGCAAGCCGAGGCTACCGACACGATTAACGCTGTGCTGGTTTCTATTGCAAGAGGAAACCGAAAAAGCAATCAGCACAACTCTTTTTTTTTAACTCTCTTTTAAAGCAATCTTCGACAAAGGGAGCATTACAGGGGATCAGGCGACATTTTGGAAGCTCCAGGGGCACCGAGACCCCCACCAAAAGCGAGCTGAGGAGGGTGAGGCGGAGGTTGCCAGCAGACCCTGAGGGGCGCGGGCTGCCCCTGCCCAGTGCTGTGCTGCCCGCCCGCCGGCACGGGGCACTGCTTCTGCAGCTTCGGCCCGCCTCCCGCCTTTTGCCTTATCGCTCTATCGATTCACGATTAATCTTTCGTGTTGTTTGGCAAGGACCTTGGGATAAGATTCTATCACTTTTGTTTACCTGAAGTCCTGACTGTCCTTGCTGCATAGGTGAGGTGCAGAAAGTACACAAGGTTTTTTGTTTGTTTTTTTTTTTTTCTTCCAGGACATGAAATCTGTAGGACTGCGCTGGGGGCAATAGTCGTGTCCGGACTGAAAATTTGCTTGCCTGATTTCCCCATTTCAGCGTATTTATGGAGTATTGCCTTTTTTCAGTAAAGGCTGTCATGAGTAGTTTCTTTCCTGTAGGGAAAGAATTGAGTCTATTATTAAAAATTTATTAGACTTGCATTTTTAGGTATTGTGCTCATCTAGTCGGGTGACCTGCAAAGCAGCCCAGAGACACTATGATCCACCACTGCCTTCTGGGTGTGAACTGAATGGCAGCCAGCAAGCTGGTCGGGCCCTCGGCTTGCCATTAAAAGCCTAGCAGATGGTGCTGTGGGCAGCGGGGGCACGTCCCCCCTCGGCCACGACGATATCTGGTGATGCGCGATGGCAACGCTGAGGCTGGGGCAATGGCATTGTCCCGAGAGCTCTGCACTCAGTGCTGCCTGGTTCTTTCTTTTCACACAGTAAAAGAGATTGTCCACGGGCATTAATTCCTATCCTAACTTAAACGGAATTTCTCATCCTACTGGAGCATAAAACAAGGAGTAATTAGTTTTAATGCATCTACAGCCTCTTCAACAGAAAAGAAAAATCTCATACCCTTGGCTCTCCTTGGTGGGACTAAGCCTCATTAAGGTTCTTGAAGTTAGAAAAAGCATACAAAAAGAAATGTGCTTTGCATGACAGAGGGATGGCCCTTTCTGTTTTACTTTTACCTGCTTCTCTCTTCCGGGGGCACGTTCGTCCCCCCGCGTGCCCTCCCTTCAGAACGCCGGTGGTACAGAACGAAGCTGCGGCAGAAGGTACAGAGTTAGATGCGTCGCGACAGCAAACGAGTGTCAGAGCCTACGGCTGAGAGATGGGAAAAAGGCCCGTGGCATTGGAGGGACGGTGCCATTAGCGTTTGGTAGAACTGGCCTCAGCACCTGGTACTCGGCAGGCTAAGCCAGACAGGTTGCTACACCCTGGCCCTTGGAGAAAGGCTTTTGTGCTGGATCGAAGACGGGTGAGTAGAAAGAGATGAATAAATGCAGACTGTGTGAGATGCCTCATCTGGGCAGTAGGGTATGAATCACATTTTTGACCATGAAAAGATCTCATTCCTCCCCCACCGTGGCACAGCTAACTCGTGAAACTGGTCGTACAAAGCTGAGCAAGGTCGAGGAGGAAGTTTTCAGATAGGTTGCCTCAAAATAGTTAGTGTTTTGTTTTGTTTTGTTCTGTCTAGAGGCTGCTTGATTACTCTCTTCATCAGTCGTCTTTACATTTTTAATGTAAAACAAGGCCCTTTTTTTATGCTTCGTGACCCGAATATTGTTCTAGCACCTGAGTGAAGAGACAACAAAGTTGGCTTGAGGGTAGGTTTGGGAGTTGGCCAGCGTTTCCAGTGCTAGCACATTACTCTTACTGAGGAGGTGAGGCATCCAGGGAAGTTCATCCTTGTGCCAGCTTTCGTTGGCCATGTCTACAGAAATGTTAAGCACTATTTTTTTGCATTGCATTTGCTTGTTTTTGTTTCTTTTCCACTATTGGTTCCATTCCAGGTCTGTTGAGTGTATGAGGATGCAAGTAAAGTGGCATTCTCTGTTGGCTTAATTTTGTCAGTTGGAAAGCTTTAAAAGTTAATATTTACATGAAATTATCTAAAATTCATCTGGCTTGATGGATGTTTGTTTAACATATTTAGGTGATGGCTGTATTTATTTTTTTTAAACTACTTGCACGTTATGGAACTTCAGTGGTGCACACAATTTTAACAAAACCTATCTTTCTCTAAGCCCTTATCACAGTTGTTGAACATTTTTATATTAGTTCTGTAATTACACCTTTTTAAAAAAAATTATGGGTATTATTTCTTGTCTAGACTGTGCTCTTCCCAGAAAGGTTGGACTAGATGATCCCTGAGGTCCCTTCCAACCTGGCATTCTGTGATTTCTCATTTCAGGACAAAACAAGCATTTGAATATAGAAGTCCTTTAGAGTGAATAAAAAATGTTAACTTTTTGCTGGACTTTGGGCGTTCTAATGGGTTTCAGATGCTCCTGAAAGTCTTAAATTAAATTCCATAGAGCAGTTCTTCAACCTGTAGAAATCCTTGCAGCGTCATTGGTTTGTACCAAGTGCATAGTGCCTAGCCCGACCCAAACGTGTCCTCTGAAGGCCTGCAGGCTTGCGGAATTCCGGAGGAGCTCTGCAGGTCTGAACCGGAGTTGGCTTCTTCTGTAAGGGAGGCTAGTGGGTATTCAGCGTTTGCTGAAAAGAGGAGCAGTACTGCATGAAATAACATTCTAATCAGAATTCCCTCCTCACTTAAACTCTGTTTAGATAGACAGTTAATTTATCTCTGTTTAACTGCTGAATCAGTCCATCCATCAAAGCTGCAAAAGCTAATTAGCTGGAGTCAAAGCAGCAACAGCTCTGATACACAGTAGGGTATATAATACCTTATAAAATTGCAGCAGGGGATACAAGGTACGTTTCCCTGCATATGCCTTAAAGCTGCCCGTGAGGCCCAGGCATCCAATCCCGCTGCGTTTGCGAGCGCTGGCTTTGGTACGAGATCCGACCGGCGCGGTCAGGCGAGGACCTTCTCCCGGTAGCCTCCTCCCAGGACGCGTGGCCCGCCGGGTCCTCCATCCGGCAAAGAGCTGCTCTGCTGAGCCCAGAGGTACCGCATGCGGGTCCCCCGGCAGAGACCTCGGGCGGAGGCCGAGGGGGATGTAAACCTTTGCTGAAGGGAAGGTAGCTTGCGGGCTTGGAGACGGAGCCCAGAACGCTGTGGGCAGTCCCTGCGGCGTTAGGGCTCGCCTGCCCCTTGGGCTGCAGCCGGGTGGTATGCTAAGGAGCGTTACCAGAGTGCTGGGTTGTCCGAAGTATGGTTCGTTTCTTGGGATTGAGGCTTCTTCTGTGCAAAGCCCTGATTTCTGCCCTTGGCCCTGTAGGGAATTTCCACAGTACTGCTATTGCAGTAACCCTTTTTTAGCTGACCGTAGACGACATACAACTACCAAAAAAAAAATCCCCTGAAGCACAGAGGTGCAGGCTTGAATACCACGGGAAGAATAGCCTGTACATGAGGTGGAATTCTTTCCCCTGGGTGTTTCACGGTGCTGTTTGCATGCAAGCTTTCTTTTTTTAATTAGCCAACAGCGGACAGCAAAGCAAAAACGTGGGGAGAGCTGACTCAGCAGAAACTGCCAGAAGCGCGACACCTCGGACAGATCTGTACAGGTGATCTGGATGAACTGAATGAGGCACTTCTATACAGATCCAAAAGCAAGGAGCAGCAAACCCCAGAAAATCTGTATGTGTCTTCTCCTGGTGCCAGGATGGGCCAGATAAGTCAACTTTTTTCCCCTGATAAAATCAGAAAATAATGTGTTATCGGTATCTCAGGTGGTGGAAACACATTCCAAAAGCAGGGAAGTTCTGAAGAAACACGAACCTTGTTTTCATGCAACCCATCAAAAACCACACACCCTCAACAGTTATTTTTTAGCAGAATGTCTTTTAAATTTTTCTCACTCCTGTAGCCAATTAAATGGAATAAATATGTACTGCCTATTAATCTCTACTCTTCTATCATATGCAGCATGGTCCATCTGACACCACGCCATCTCTACTGAGTATTACTGTATACCCATATCAGCTTTCAAGCCGTCTGCAATAAATATTCCCTTTGTCAAGTACGGAACACCCTGGGAAAGCCCCGCTACCTACTGTGGCCATCAGCCTGAGGTGTAAAGCTACCTAACGCAACGCCCAAACAAAGGTGAACACAGCCCTTGTCTGCTTTAAGGCTGTGAGGTCTCTGTGTTGTCAAGCTTCAAACGATTATTTTCATCACGCGGAAGTAGCTCGATTCACCATTCCTGTGCGTTGTCTTACATCCAGTCGTTACAATCATTAAATTTGGTGTCCATTAAATCCTGATAAATCGCTCGATGCACCATTTGTCATGCTCCAAGGCAGCACGCGGTCTGTTTTCTTAACACGTGTTCCACGTTAACTGTTTTCATTGACTATGAATCCATAAAAATACATGTGGAACAGAGGGTACACAGTACAGTCATGTCTGCCTGACTCCTTCCCATTCTAATTGGGTAGCAAAGCTGTTTAATAGAGTCTGTGGAGTCTGTTTAACTACATTCTGCCAGAACAATGCTCTATTCATGTTTTCAACAGAACACTAGTGATTGGACTAATATCTTTAAACTAGAAAACAAGTCTTAATTGGAACAGATGCTGCAAATACCGATGCAAACGGCCAGCTCTCGTGTGATCAAAACCAGGTACGGTCCATTGATTTGTTTTTAATAGCAGCTTTCATTTTTTATTAGTGTACACAAAACTCACTAACACTACACAAAAAGTCAGTAACAATATTCTGAAAAATCATCTTGTTTAAAGCAGACTCTGCCGTGCATTGTTTCTGGCAAGGTGCTATTAAAGAATTTCCGTCCTATTTTGGCAGATCATGTTACTGAAACACTCTTCTCTACTTTCTTCTCTCCTAGAATTTGAATAATCCCAGCAATTGCTGTTACGTTTAATAATCTGTTTAGATATTCACTTACATTACAAACAGGCATTCAGGTCAGATTAGGCTCGGTAGATCCACAATCCTGGTAAGTATGTGTGTGTTCGACTGCAATCTGCTCGCTTTTGGTGCGTGCTTTAGCAGGACACAGCGTGCATTCCCAGTGCGTGAGCTTTTTGTCGTGGCAGTGTGTGGCCCGGGGAAGCTCTGAAATGTTAACAATACAACGATTTTTATGCTAAGAATAAAAATGTTCTGTGGTTTTCTAGAACAAACTGGCTTTGTCTTTAGGCTGTGTGAGCTATTTGATAGTAGCAAAAATATCAAAAGCTGCTCAGAGTACAGAGAAATTTTTTATGGTACACCTGGCACTTAGGAGTAGTTTATGGGTCTGTGTATGCAAATATTTTAAGTTACCTCAGTAGATGCTCCTTAGAATGGGAATATATTCATATGTATATATGTATATGTATACACAGATATATTTTAAACAGGCTGCAAGGATGAGATGCTGTTTCGGTCAAAATGAAAAGGGAAGTCGCAAGCAAGAAAAGAAGATAGCTCTGATCCTTATTTTCAAATCTGTATTTTTGCATAAGTTTTTATTTTGAGGACTTCACATCATTTAGCTTTGTGAGGGAACGTGTCACAGAGGCTCCTTAGACCCAGGTGCCAGTTCTCTGAGGCCCTCGTGAGGTACAGCTGAAGATGCGGGTTACGATATGGGGAGAATGAGCCTGGAAAGGAGACCCGTGATGCTGAGAGATATCCACTTTTGCAGCGGATTTGGAATACAGCTGGCAAAGCAGGTGATGTAAAAAGGCTTCCAGACAGATCCTACGGACGCTGTACCTCTCTCCCCCCTTCGTGGCAGGCAGCACGCCTTAGGCCTGCGCGCAGCCCCGGCACGGACGCGCTCCCGCGTGAGCAGCGGAGTCGGCACGTGGCCGGCTCGTTGCACGCAGCGGGGAGCCGACCTGCGAGCAGCCTGCTCCCTCCAGCTACCTCAGTCACAGTGATGATGTACAGGCTACCGCGAGCCCCAGCTGCTGACGTGACAAACGGAGGGAAACCCGTCCGTCCGGGTATGGCTTGAGAGGTCTTCCAAACGGAACAGATCTGCAGCCTCGCTCCGCTGCTGATGAGCTTCCAGCAAAGCCATCCGAGCGCTCAGCCTCGGCAGAGGCAGAGCCAAGGTGTGCTTCGCCCCGTCAGGTATGTTGAAAAGATACGACATTTGAGGAGGGCTGGGGATTGACTTGATGAAAAAGAGGCTTTTCTCCTACCTACTGCAGCACGGACAGGCCAGGAACAGGACTGGAGGGACGGGATTTCGATGGGTTTCAGGAGGGGTGTCCCAGAAAGGAGCTGGATTGAATTTGGCCTCCTTAGGAAAAGGAGGGCCTGTCAGTCATCCCCGGCTTTGTGAAGAAATGAAAGGTATTGTGCTTGGCCGGCGAAATGCGCAGGGACGCCGAGCCCGCGCAGAGGCATTTGCAAGTTAAACAGCCGGCCTGTGGGTGGACAGTTCTCTCCCCGTCTGCTTAAACGGGTGGGTTTTAGTCCCTCGAAGATACGGACGGCACGGTTCGTGTTAGCTATTGTTACTCGACGGGTAGAGGACTGTAGGTTTTGTAGGAAAGCTTTTCTAATATCTTTTAATGTTTACCCAAAGAAAATTCGGTCTTGTGGCTTGATACACTAAAAGAAAATCTTCTCTAAAAGGGACGGAACAAAAACCATTAATTGCAGCAAATAATCAAGGGGCAGTGGGTAGCTGTTTGAAAGTCGGTCTCTTTCTTGATCCGCTTCTTTTGGATTAAAAGCAGCTCAGTACAAAAGCAGTGAATTTCTGCTTTTGCTCTAAAGAACATGCAAAAAACTATAGCGTCGTAGCCAAAGAACTGGCTTGGTTTTAGGTAGCCAGTTTACGATAAATCAATGTATAGGCATATGAATTGATTAAGCCTACATAAAATTATTAAGAGGCTCTGAAATAAATGCTGCCTTGAATAGATTTGGTGACCTCTGTTATTTTTATTTACTGCTTTGGTGTAAGTGTCCATAGAAAAGTTTCCAGGTTCAACGCTAAGTCGAATCTAATCATAAGCAGCTTGCCGATGGTTGTGCTGTCTCCGCCTTAGCTTTCCATTTACCGATATTTATGCCGAGAAATCATACAGAAAATTGTGTTCTGCCACGTTCACGAGGTCTTCATACCATGGCCAGCGACAGGAGCTTTTCCCCCGCTCCCTCCGATTCGTTCCTCTTTCCCGAAGATGTACTGCTCTGAGCACAGCTCTTCCAGCACAGGGCTGCCGCCATCTCCTGCTGGTAAGCGTGCTACCCCTGCGCCCGCTGGAAGGCAGCGTTCGGCAGGCTTTGGTTCGTGCTGCAGGTGACCGGTGAAGTGGTGGTCTTTTGTGTTAATTAATAATTTTTGATGTTCGGACACCCGTGCGTTTGATCTGTGTGGAATTTGGCAGAGACCGTTCCCAGACAGGCACGCAAACGTTTCCTTTGGTCAAGCTGTAGGCAACGTCCTACGGTCTGAATTTCACTTTGAGGCTTGAAATGTCATCTGTGGGGCCAAACCGGCGGCTGTCGGGCGTTACAGGCAGATTTCTGTGAGGCAGACGCGCAGTCTTGTGTCACCCCTGAGTCTTCAGCTGGGCTGATGTTCATGCAGGAGGGCTATCGTGAGATATAACCCATGGCAGGTGACATAAAGCTCCACAGGAAGACGTTTTAACCCTTTTTTGCCGGTGCCCATAGCTTGTGACGACCTGGGATGGAGGAGGCGTATCTGGTGGCTCCACACCGCCTTGCGTGAAGCTCTACCAGCGTGCTGGGCAGGGAGCAGAGCGAGCTGGGGCCTCAGAGGGGCAGCGAGGAGCCCACAGCTTCCTCCCGCGCTCATCCCAGCCTGAGGGGGAGCTTTGACTCTCACTGTTTTTTTTTCATACTCCAAATTCAGAAGGGCTTTTGCAGAACGAGACTTCAGAAGGCTTTTCAGCAAAGCTAAGCCGGGACCAAAGTCTGATGCTAACTTGGAAAACGTGGTCTTTTTTCCTCTGAAACCGCTTCCTCCTTTCTCTAGGAACTGGACTGCGACCAGCCAACCACACGCAGGCAATAACCATTTTGAAATACAAGTGAAAGTATCAGCAATACTGGAGAATAAAAATACCAGAGCCATGGGAAATGCTAGGAAGGTAGCCAATGGAAAGTACAGTCCCTCCTGTAGGGAGCGTGATCTAGTTGTTGAATTGCTGAATTAATGAAATCTTACCAATGAGGTTCATTTCACAGAGTGCTGAAAGGAGCCCAGATTTCTTGCGTTGTCTTAGTGGTTGCACTCTGATCCCAGATGGGCGGATAATAATGTTATAAATGATTTACTGCCGTACAGTATATGTTATGGGAGGTTTATAGAGATCAAATCGCACAGTGAGCTGGAAAATCCTCTCTATTGTTGAGGCTGTTCCCTGGCTGCTGTTGGCAGTAGTACATTAATGGCATGTGAGGGAGTTTGCCTTATTCAAACAATAGTGTAGGCATTATAATTTAATTACTCCCATCATTAGGCCAGTTTTGTTAGTTAAAACACCCACAAATAAGAAAAAAACCAAAACCAAACCACAGAACAGTGAGGTTTTTTTCTTAGCCGCATTTAATGAAGGACTCCCCGTCCTTTCTGTAGGAAGTCTTCTTTGCAACACTTTATTTGACTGGTGATGTAAGAGCAGATGTATTTCCATTCCTAATATCCTGGACCAGATTTCCTCCCCAGTTGTCTTTATTCCTGAAATTAAGTGCCTTCCTGACAAGGATTTCCTGGGCCAAATTTAGTAGCCTCCTATCTGCAACCTTAGGACAAAGGGTAAAATTTATTCCTTGGGAAGGACAGTCTCTGGACTGGGAAGAGAAAACTCGTATGAATTTTAAGTCTTGCAAATACAGTGTAACCAACAGCAAGCATAAGAAGCAGGAGCAAAGTGTTTCTTGACCTGTGGCCCTGGAGGCAGTAACATGAAGTTCATCTCTGCTTTGGAGCTGGGATCCAGCAGCACAGGTGATGGTCCCACAGATAGTAGCACACTTTCCCTTTGATGTATTTAAAGACTCCTTTCATTTGTTTATTTTTGCTGTCAAATTACTTCACTTAGTCGCTTGTGCAAGCCAGATACTGCAGGATACTATTACATTCAGTAAACAAGGAAGTGGAACCTGACACCTGAATGACAGTAAATTAAGTTATTTGCCAGTCACAAGGGCCCAGGTTGCACATGTGCTGGACTTTACTCAGAGGTACGTCCTATGCGCAGCTCTTTGGAGAGAAATCTGAGCTGTTCAGTGGTTGCCTTGGTCTGCAGAGAGCTTGTACTTCCTTGAAGGTGCTTAGCACTTCACCTGCCATGGATTACACAGGATTTCTCTCTGTGAACTACATCATGCTTCGTAGAAATTTTTTTTCAGGTATTTTTCTGTTCTCAGGTATTTTAGTGTAGCCTGAAATTAAACAGGTAGACAGTTCCTCTCTGTTCCAAACTGGATGTGGCCTGTCTGTTCTCATTCACCGCTGCACGTGGCATTTTATTTCAGTGTATGATCTGCTAGCACCGTGGGGGCACTAGTGGCTTGTACGGAAAATTTTTATCAGTAAAATATTTGTATTATTCGTTGCTTTCCACTATAATTGAGCAGCTGACAATCCTCTCAGAAGAGTACTGGGAGGAAGAGATAGTTGTTTGGAAACGGTTTTGAGGATCTGGGTTGTAAGGTGCAGTGCAAGGTGAAAGTTATCCATGTTGCGTTCTGTTGCGGCTGTTGTCATTTCACAATCAATGTTTCTGTTTCCATAAGAATACCTCCAAAATAATTTATGGTGCCTGTGGTTCCAAAATGAGGCCGTCTCTAGCCAAAAAACTACCAGTGTTAATGGTCTTGATTTTAACATCAGCACGGACCTATTGTTCCCGTTACCCAAGGGACGCCTCCTCCACTTGTACCGCGAATGAGAGGGCTTTCTGTCGCGGGACGAGCGGGACCCTCGGGGTGCCCGGTGCGAGTCCCCGCAGCGTGGCACTGCTTTTCCAGCGTCTGGGTGGGAGCCTTTCCTCCGTACAGAGCGGAGAGCGAGCGACGTGCGTGGAGCCGCGTGCTGAGCGAGCCCCTCCAACCCAACACGCCGCCGCTGCTGGGGGAGGCGCTGGTTTCCTCAGCCTTACCTGGTGGTACCTGTCGCGCTGGCGCAGAGGCCGGGGGGTTGTGCTGCCAGCTGTAATCACTGCTCTGGCATTGTACAGCATGAAGCTCTTATTTGCTTTGTTTATTCAATCTCTCATCACCCTGTAGGCATTTATTTCTTGCCCCAGAGTCACGATTACTGCTCTAATTATTAGCATTTCCTTTGCCAGCAGTTCCATAGCTTTTATTCCCTGAGTCAGCAGGGCCTGCTGCAACTGAAAGCCTTGAGTGCTTTACCCCACCGAGACACCACTGTAACTCGATGAGCCATTTGCAATGGCAAACCCATTTTTAAACTCCCAAACCCGAACCGCCTCACTTCAGTAAGTGCCGCTACCAGGAGTCTTTGCAAATAATGACTTTTCATGTCAAAGACCTGGATAATTTGATAGGACAATGAGGAGTAGTTTGAGGTCTAAAGTTTGAAACACCTCAAAACTACTGTAATTGGATGTGTTGCAGGAGGGGGGAAGCTCCATATTTTAAATACCTTTTTAAAAACCAAATTCATCAGTCAGATTCTGAGAACTAAGAAAGAAAACCCCATGTTTATTTAGGACCTGGGCAAAAGAGGTGATGAACAGGTTGCCTCCATTGGTTCTGCAACAGGGATTAACTTGCAAACACCGGCCCGGGTTTTGGAGCCCTTGCTCAGTTTGTACTTGGACAAAACTCTGAGCTACCTCGCGATGGCTGGTTGAGCACTGGCAGATGGAGCCCGACCCAAAGGCAGAGAGCAGCAGTGTTTTGTGAGGTTGTAATTAAAACAGTAGTCTCCCCGTGGAGAGAAAACTGCCAGGGTTGCGTTCAGCAATTGCTTGGTACTTTCTCTTCAAACGGCTCATGAGATTTTAGTTTTGGAATTAAACTTCTTTCTCAATACATCCTGGTCTTCAGACTTCTGGGCTGATTTCTGCAATCACTGTTCCGTTTTTAGTGATCTTTGTTTGGTAGGACAAGAATTTTCGTTGTTCCCTAAACATGCCAAGCTGTTGCAGAAAAACAAACCTAAGCAGAAATATTAAACATGAGAATTTGAAAATACACAAGAGAAAACCTTCAGTATCGGTCCAGAGACAAATGTAATAAGCTGATACTTTCTGTTAAAGGAAGTTTTAACGGCTCCCACAATACTTCTGATTCAACTTGATGAATTTTACCTAATGAAGTTCCCAATTGCTCATGATTTTTCAGTCAGGTGGATCTATTTCTAAACTCATCCATCTGCATTAGGTGCTTTTCCAGTTTCCATAGTAACTAGGCAATTCATCATCTTTAACATATCTAGCCTTTCAGTGTCTTACAGAGAGAAATACTCTGTCCATTTTATAAATGTGCAGCCAGAGGTATAGGGAGGTAAGTGATTTGCCCAGGGTTACGGAGTTCATCTGCAGCTGAATAGGGTAAGAACATTGCTTTCCTGAGTTCCAGGAAAATGCTTTAACTGCCAGGCTGTCCTTTCCCAGGGAGGTATTTGCAGTATCAGATCAGCACCGGCTGAAGGTTGTTTCCCAAGTGTTCTTTTTCTCAGACTCGAAAAAGAGACTCAGAAATGAAGAGGCTGGAGTTTGAGTGGTACAGAACAGAGTGAGTAATGAAACAAGAAATCAAAACTTGCAAGTAATGTATTCAGCATAAATGCCAGCCGCGTTCTTTGGATAAATAACTCGCAATGAATAATTCAACCGGCGTCATCACTACAGGGCATAGGAACAGGATTGTTTTTGAATCATTTGGCCTTTTTCTTCATGAAAAGTTCAACCCAGATTCAGACCCTGATGCATTCCAAGTCTGGATCTGGGCTTTGCTTGTGGCTTGGCCAGAGATGGCCTAAGGTCAGATTTGGGCCTAAGCACCCTCAACTCTCTTTGAAACATAAAGAAACTCCAGGAATTTGGTATCTTATAGGATACAATTCAAAGCCACCCTTCAAAAAATGCATCTGTAGCCTCAAAACCTTGTGAAAATAGTAAAACATTGAAAGCTATTGAGGAATCCTGGATTAACACAGCTCACAGAGTAGGGAAAAGGCTGGTGGCCCTTGGAACAACTTCTCACATTAATTTTCTTCCAGTGCTGACAGCTTTGATTTATTGCCTTAAGGCTGGTTAGAAAACACCCAGACATGAGCGAAGCCAGGAGTTATGGAAAGAAAAGGAAAATGTGGTAAATGTAGTGATGAATAGCACTGGTAGATAGACGAACACTGCTCTGCACTCCTCCTGTACCCAAATATTGTCTTAGAGTGAAGATGGGAATGGAGGTTTTGCTTGTGCTTTCAGTATTTCTTCTTCCACTTCTGATACGTTGAATATTCTGCTAGAAATCCTCTGGGGACCGTACGTTTATTTTCTTTTTCTGTCAGTTGAATGCCAGCTGGAGCACCAGCCAACGGAGACTTTGAAAATGAGAGAGAGAGAGCGAGACAAGGCAGCTGAGAAAGTTCTCTAAACTGTTCTGTTGTGAGAATCCAGTGTAATGACTCCTTGTCTTTCCTTTTCTCTGACACTGAACAACACTTAAATGGGCTCTGCATCTATAGTCGATACCAGAATCCCGAGAGGCAGCTTCTCCATCCACCCACCCGCCTTGTATGTCTGGTTCTTCTGCATCTCATATGAGGAAGCTTGTCTTAGGGTTTGCTGCTTCATCTTCTGTCAGATCAGGTTTGGTGGTGGGCTTCTGCATCAAAGTGGATGTTTGAAGGTGAACTGATCACTTGAAAGTCTGATTGCCTGTCTGTGCTGGTGAAAAAACAATGTTGCTTGCAAGTGCTTCCTCCTTAGAAACCTAAAAAAAAGTATTATTCCCCAACAGAAATTTAGTAAGATCTTTTAAAGAGGGCTTTTGTGGTTACCAAAACTGTACGCTGAGAATCCCTGGCTGCCCAGTGCTCCCACCCCTTTTGGTATATCAAATTCCTGTTTACAAGGGAAGAACTGGCCCTACAAACCAAAATGAATGAAATAACCGAGGTACACAACATTGTGAAAGTTGTCTTTAATTTCATCAATGGTTTTAAATATTTAGAAAACACAGTGTAAACATCTTGAGAGCAAGCAGAGATTTCTCTTGATGTTCAGAATTGTTGGGATTTATAAACAGAGAGGCAGTTCTCAGGATGTGGAACCGATGTTTCAGACTTTCCACCAAAGTTATATATGCTCATGTCATTACAGCTCTTCCTTCAGCCTAAATTGTTGGCACAGTGTCCCGAAATGTTTCTCATTAGTAAACTTTTCATAACCTCCAAAACTGCAACAACTGTAGAATAAAATGTACCAGGATGCCAGCTGGAGTTGGCACTTGGCGCAGGGCTCTCTGTGCTGTTTGCTTAGCTGGATTTGAAGGATGTTCCGGACCAGCTAGCAGGACGTGTGACTGAGTTTTGACCTAAGCCGCTGGCCCGGTTCCAGTGATCCTGCATACTTCATGGGAATGCTTTCCACTTGTCGCTTTCATACCTCAGACACAGCTTTTAACAATTTGCTCGTAAACCCAATCCCAACAGCCATTGGAATATAGTTAGAGGTAATGGCACTTGGCTATATAAAGTAACAATGAGATTCCAGAGCAGCTCAGTATGTATTTAATGCTGAATTAACAGTTTTCCAAGGGTAAGAGAACCCTGCTTTCCCTTTTTTTTCCATCGTACAGTCTCAAAACTCCCAACAACTCCGATTTCTTTTACAAAGGCTCTTACCTGAGCAGACACGGAGCCGTGCGTGTGACGGGGACCGGCGCACAGGAGCTGCGAGCAGATGTCAGAGGGCGGGCTGCAGGCCCATGTCTGTGTGCCATCCGCTCGTCCTGAAGTGGCCTGAGTGGGGAGTGCTTTGGCAGGATTATACAAAGTGTTGCTTTACTTTTGCTTGCATGTCACGTGTTAGCGTTAGTACTGGTCTCGCGCTGAAAGGCATCAGGTGCGGTCTGGAACCGTCCATCTGTGGAGATGCAGGAGATGGTGTGTGAGACTGCTGCAGTGGGTTTATAGGTTATTTAAATTGTTAACGTAAACTGTTTTATAGGTTATCTGCAGCACAGAGCTGGAGCGACACGCTTATGGTTAGACAGGAGCTGGGAGAGCGAGAAATGCACTGTGCGGCTGTCGGCTGCTCTTCCTGGGTCTTCACCTGAACACTTGCCTTC
The DNA here is from genome assembly GCF_963921805.1 of Phalacrocorax carbo. Taxonomy (NCBI): domain Eukaryota; kingdom Metazoa; phylum Chordata; class Aves; order Suliformes; family Phalacrocoracidae; genus Phalacrocorax; species Phalacrocorax carbo. Next base: position 1,728,662 of record NC_087532.1, on the reverse strand, counting down.
CTCCTATTAGCACTCTAGGGCAGCCTGGAGGAGATGGAGTTATTCCAGAGAGTGGAGCCATGAGGCCTCCGTTCTACCATTTCCCCAGGAAAGGTTAATTTGTGGATGAGTGATTGGAGCTCAGCTTAGTGGAATTGTTTTCTCTGATTCACAGTGTTCAGACAATAAAATATAAAAGTCTTTTCCTGGGCTTCCCTTCATTTTCCAATAATCAAGACTATTGTTTTAAATACATTAATTTTCAAGCCAGACTTATATTTATGCATAATTTATATAATTTCCTAGGTCTTTTCTTTTCTCCAACATGGAAAATAACATGTAAGCTCTGAGTAGTTCTCAGATGCTGAATTCCAAATCATCTGAATTAAATTTGAATCCCAGTGGGTTCTGCACCTTCCCAGTTGTTCATTACTTGCAGGGTTTATTACATTTTAGATGATACTATTAAATCCAGCCACCCCTAGAGGTACTGGTTAGACTTTGTGAGTCTAACCTAAGAGTAGAAGACCATGAATGAGTCCCCAGAGCTGTTCCAATTTACCAAAGCAGTAATCTAAGTTTCCTTTAAAAGGACAATGCATTGTAACTTTTTAAATATTTTATAATTTGTTTACAATTTCCATTTCCCTCCCTCCAGTACCTTTTAGGAATTATAAAATAAATGTATTTTCCCCCAATTTAGATCCTTTTTTTTTCTATTTAGCAAACATTGATTTTACTCCCTTCCCCAGTGCTTTTGTTCACTGCCAAAATTAACATGTCTTTGTGGCTTTGCTTGCCAGAGACTGTCTGGGGACATCAACAGGAGCGGGTCCTGCTCCCTCCTCCCCGGCACTGGTCGGTGCAGCTGCCCACGACACCACCAAGGAGGTTCGGTGCTGAAAGGGTCTTGGAGCGGGTACGAGGAGGCCAGGTTTGTCTCGTGCTTTATAGGGGCTTCCGTAAGACTGTTCACTTGTAACCGTAGACACTAAAACATGGGGGTTTAAATTGTTTTTGTTTCACACTGCATGGTGGAGGGCCCAACCTTCCTGGCCCCGAGTTGGTCATTGAAACCCTTTCTGGCCCAGAGGCGCAGGCACCGATGAGACACGTGGTCCCAAGTGCCTGCTAGCCGGCTCCTTTCTGTAGGTGGACAGGCGGCTCGCTCGGCCCCGCCTGACTAAGCAGGACCCCCTGAGGGTGGCAAAGCCCTGTCGCACTCCTGAACTTGAACCGCCGGGCAGCTTCGTGCTCCTGAGCAACTGCGGCTGGGCCACCCAGCCAAGGTGTCCCCATGGGATGGGAGACACCTCGCAAGTTCAGCCCAGCCCTGGTCCAAGGAAGGAAGAGCTACCCTAATCGTTTCTCATGGGCAAGAGTGTGAGCTCCTAAAATCTTCCCTTGCTGCAACTTAAGTCCACTTCTAACACATGGAGATCAGATGGAAACCTTCTCTCGGCCAAGTTGCTACATCAGGGCTGAGCTTTTGGAGCCACCCATCGCTGGGCCAGGCCTTGGCAGCAGTTCTAACACCAAAGCCAGCTTCTTGTGCAGGGTTAACTGCTGGGCTTGAGCATGGGAAGCCCATATTGCAGGTCACAGGTCTGCAAGGAAAATCGAAGAGGAGGATTTTGGCCATGTGGTGCCCATAAAAATGAATGCAAAATGTTTCAAAAGTATATGAAATCTGCAGATAGTTTTTTTTTTAAAAATGTTTCAAAAGTGTTGACTATTAAAAAAAAACCCAACAGGAGTTTAAATAAACACAGGCAAGTGAGTCAGCAAGAAGATATAAAATCATCAGGAAAGACTGAGTTTGTTTTAACGTGGGGATTACTGTAAACACTAGGAGTGCATGGTAACAATTTGTAGCCCATGTGTTTTGAAATATCATAACTGGTGTCAATAAACACATTAAAATTCAGCTTCAGAGAGCTTTGTGGATGTTTGGAGTGTCACGAAGACATTGCAAAACGGGGATTTTTGGATGGAAACAAGTATGGGAGCAATCAAACACAGCTCCTATGTGAAGAAAGGGATCTTGTCAAGTTGTTAGAGCTAAGCATCTGTGATGGTGATTACTGCTTCTTACTGGCTAAGAACTGCTCTCAGCCCCTGATTTCTTTCACGCTGTCTTCTTTGCCTTCCACCCTGACCTGCTTGTTTGCCTCACCCACCTGTTACGTCTCGCTTCTCAGCCTGAATGCTTTTGAGCATTTGCTGTTTGGTTCTGCAGTCCTTGGGGAAAGCCCAACTTATTTCCAGGTACTCTCTCAACACAAATAACAAATGTGTTTTGTATCTGTACCAGAATCACTTGTGGCACAGGGCAAGTGTTGTCCTCACGTGCCGACAGGCCGACTGGGTAACGGCGTCTCTCACCGCTGAGCTTTGGACACGCTTGATTCTTCCACGCGCTGATCTGCCACTGCAGCTTTGCAGGGCATGGAGCAGGCTGAGCAGCCTCTATTCTGTCTTTCCCACACATGCTTTCGGTGGTGGTATTCTGAACAGAAGATTTTTGTCATTCCTCATTCACACTTCCACTGGGTTGAAATACCCTCTTTTCCTCACTTTTTCTCTTGTAATATTTATTTCTGATGCATTTGGATTCGCTCCATAAATGCACTCCTATTTGTTACACAAATCATATGCATGCTCCAGGGAGATGGTTCTATAACTGTGATCTTTCAGCTGTAAAAGCACAGACTTCTAACACTTAAGCTTTAGCACTTTAATAAATCTTCTGGTTCATTTTTGGGATATCCCAGAAAGTGCTAAATTACTACTGTATGTAAAAGGCAGTATACTTCTGTTTACATGACTCTATGCCTTGAGACTCATGTCCACCATGCGCCGGCCTCCTGTTTTTTTCTTATTTTCATCTTTTTGATTTATTTTAATGCATTGCTTCGCAGTAACCAGAAGTTCCAGCTTAAAATCCTCTTGGAAAGCTGCATTGGTCGTCCTATTGGCAGAGCCACCGCCACAGAGCTCTCTGTTACCCAGCAGCCCGGTGTCTGTCCGCCCCATCTGAAGAAGGCAATGAGGAAACTGTAAGCCAAGAAGCTAATCAGCCCTGGTGTTCCCCAGGGCTCAGCCTCGGGGCCAGTTCTGTTTAATATCTTTATCAATGATCTGGACAAGGGGATTGCGTGAGCCCCCAGTAAGTCTGCAGATGATGCCAAGTTCAGGTTTGGGCCCCTCAGGACAAGAAAGACCTTGAGGGGCTGGAGCGTGTCCAGAGAAGGGCAGCGGGGCTGGGACAGGGTCTGGAGCACAAGTGTGCTGGGGGGCGGCTGAGGGGGCTGGGGGGGTTTAGCCTGGAGAAGAGGAGGCTCGGGAGAGACCTCACTGCTCTCCAGTCCCTGTCAAGTTTATAAAAGATAAGGTGGGTCTTCCTTGGAACTGTGTGCCTGAGACCTCCTAATAATTGTGTTAGCCAGCAAAATCAGTTGCCCGTAGGAAACGGAGAAACACTCAGAGTGGAATGAGCTTGGGGAACAAACAAATTCCTTGCAACTGTTGCCTTTTTCTGTGAAACAGGAAAAAATCATGATTCTATGGATTTCATTAAGGACTTCTCTGGTGAAGTGTTGTTATCTCTGGGATATCACCTGGGCCTGGTGTACTATAATCACATCTCCTCAACTGCTGCCCAGACAACAGCTGAGAGTGACAAGGCCTGTGTAAATGCAGAGGGAAAACAGGGGAGACATCAAAATAATCTGGTGTAGAAAGGCATGGAGAGCAGCACTCTTTCTCGGTCTCTGGTCCTATCTGTGTCTCTTTTCGGTAATGCTTTCTAGATGTGGAAAGGCGTTTATGCGGGCTGCTACAGACGTTACACGTTAGTCAGGCCTTGGGGTTTGCGTGGGCATACAAAGAGTTAGCCAACACTTTTCCCTCTGCTCGTACCCCAGGTAAACTCAGACCTTCCAAAGCTCATCACCCTTTTCTAGGCGCTTTTCAGTCTGGCCTGATTCACTCAGAATCCGCCCTGAGTTACGTGTTTGTCTCCAGCAGTATTTGGGCAGAGGGTGGCTATGGAGAAAGGAAAAGGCCTGGCTTCCTTGGGGAATCAGTTCTGTGCAGGTGACACAGTCAGTGAAGCAAAAAGACATGTGAAAGCCAGTAAGTGAAAATGGGTGCTCAGCACTGACATAAAAAGCCACTAGACTGGCCTATAAACAACATGTTTAACTATCTATGAGTCTTTACAATCCCATGTCTGTGGGACAGAGCTTTATTCTTGGTGTGTTGGGGAAATTACGTTATCACTGTGTTTCCAACGTGCCTCTCAGCTTCGAGCTCCCATTCCATCCCATAAAGAGGTGACAAACGGTGGATACCATCTAGTCAAGATGTTAGCAACTCATGTGGAATGGATTTGCTTGTCTCAGTCCCGTTCCTTATGTGTCTCTCCACAGCTGGCAGCCCCTAGCAAACATCAAGGCCGAAGACAGACTGGGTCTCAGAAAACAAGCTTTCCATTCCTGAATGAGACCCTGTCGCACCAGTGTAAGCTGTGCCACCAGGTGAGCGTGAGACATTTTTGATGGCTCATATTGTCTCTTTTATTAGTTCAATTTACGCTACTTCAGCTAAACACAAACTAATTTCACTTATTACAAACCCTATGGTAACAAAGTGAATTCACACATGCCCTTTTTAAGGTGATTTATGACAGAACCAATATGAGAGAACAGATGAGCGTTCCTGCATCTAGGTTCAACTGCCATTTAATAATCACAGCCAATATTTCCTTGTTTTAATACTCAACATCATGTTCAAAACGTAGCGCTTCCCTGGAAGCTGCGTGCAGACCATGCGGGATTAAATGGGGCTTCTAGTGTGATGGGTGTGACAACCTCTTAAGTGATGAGGACACCTGTTGACATTAATGTAGAAGCGTGCATGAAAACGAGTGTGTCACACACTGAAATATATGTACACAAATATTGAGAGGATTAGAGAAATTGCTAAAATGGGTAGAGTGGCATTTAACACAAACATGTCTGGAATCTAAGCAGAATGGAAATAACCCAAACAGAGCTGCTCCCTTGTTAGATGGCTCTTTTTTTCAGTAGTTCATCTGGGCTATAAACGTCTCTGTACAAGGAGGTCATTTGCTTACACTTAAAATTTCTGTTTAATATATATCTTTGTTTGGAATCTGCCTCTAATTCATAACCACCATCATTTAGTAGCTAGCACCTTTGCTGTGCGAGCTGCAGGGAAAAGTAATTAAATTTAATAGAAGCCACCCTTGCTTTGAAGCTGCCTGGGATTTAGAGCCACAAGGAGAAGCAATTAAACTCTGGCAGCCAAGGATTCAAACTGAAGTTATATAGCAATTTTATTTTTTTTTAAAGGAAATATTCTCTGTAAACGGATTTGGATTGTCAGGTCTGATCGGATTCAAAGCTATAGAAATTTCCTTCTTTGGGAAACCTTCTCCTGAAGCAAAAATTTTAAAACCCCAGCACTTAGATGTGAAATGGGGATCAGCTGTGAAGATCTAGGATATTTTTAATCCTTCTGAACAAACATCCAGAAAAGAATTTGTTCTTCTTAGCAAAGTGCTGAATTGAAAAGGGAAGCCGGGAAGGAAGACATCTGCACGTCTGTCTATTTGCAGGCAGGTCAGCTTGTCAGCAGCCTAGAGCATAGATTGACTAGGGAAGGAATTTCATTGCCCTAGAAGGTATTATAAGCATTGTTTAAAGCTGTTGGTTTTTTTGTTTTTAAACCAGCAAGAGGCAGAAATTATTATTCCACTTTTGTGATTTTACAAAAAAAAAAGTCTTTAAGCACCAAGGACATGAAGAAGGACTCCAGAATGCCATAATCAGTGCCAAACCTAATTCTACCTATTTAAAAATATTTTTAGGAGTTTTCTATAAAGTCTCAGAAAGGCTTCAGCTGAAAAAGGTAATTCAATTAATACTTACAGAGAGGCAAAATTGTGTTAATCTTCACCAACCCCTGGAAATATTTGTAGGGTCTTAGCTTAGCCAGAGGCACGTGTGAAAAATGTAATTATTGTCATGCGTGTATTTTGCAACACATGCTTTTCTATTCTGAGGAAAAAAATTCTCAGGCTCGTTACAGGGATACATTCATGGTCCGTGACCTGTGGATCAGACTCGGTGAATTGATAGTCCTCTGGCTGGAGTCACGGAGAAGCTACACAGCCCATGCCCAGGGAAGTGCCTGGGATCAGGTAACTTGCTGGGAAAATGTGTTATTTTATCACTGGCCATTGTGAGGTAGCTGGGACAGACATGTTGGAAAGAGCAAGCTGGACGTCCCCGAGATTTCCCTAGCAATGGTGACCACCCTGTAAAAGGGGACCAGGCAAATAGTGCTGGGGAGCCGTCAACTCTGCAAAGAATGTTTGATCCCGGCATTTTCATCGTCCCAGCTCTAATCTCTGACAATGGATCTGGGTTATTCAAAGGTGTACTGCGGGTGACAGCGGCCCAAGGTCTGTTTTTGCAGCATTTGTTGGTCACTCAAAAGTCAAAACTACAATGCTGGAAGCTGGACAAAAAGGATGTTACATTGGAGACGTAGCTCAGTCCAAAAGAGGGGTCTTCTTGTTGAACTATCCAACGGACCGCGGCATAGTTACATGCTGGGGTGATACGGAAAGGATCTGGAGACATGCCTATGAGTATGAGCTGAGAATCAAAGCCAGTGAAAGGACAGTGCTGCGGAGTGAAGCCCCCACAATCCTCTGCAGAACTGGATAAAAACTACAGAGATCCTGTTCGAAGGCTTCGTGGTGTCAACTATGTATGTTGCAGCCCAGGCGACCCTGGCGCTCTGTGCATCGGCCCGTATTACTGGAATGGTCATGGACAGCGGGGACAGTGCTACCCATGGTCATGGACAGCAGGGACAGTGCTACCCATGCTGTCCCCGTACATGAAGGATACTGTTTACCCCATGCTGTCTCCAGGCTGGATTTTGCTGCCTGGGATATCCCCAAATATTTTATGAAGCTTCTTTTGGAGAGTGGACGCACTTTTGCGAGCACAGCTGGAAGGCAAATTGTGGGAGATATCAAAGAGAAGTTGTGCTACGTCGCTTTAGACCCCACCCAAGAAATTAAAGCAAAGCCAGAAGAAATGATGAAAGAGTACATATTGCCTGACAACAATATCATCCAGATGGGCAACCAGCTCTTCTGTGCACCAGAGGCCCTTCTCGTGCCTGCAAGCACTGGAGTTGAAGCTCCCAATGTGCACAAAATGATCTTCAACAGCATCACGAAGCGTGACATCGATGTGTGCAAGAATCTGTCCGGCAACATCCTGCTCTCTGGTGGCTCATGCTCTTCCGGGGCCTGGAGGAGTGGATCCTGAAGGAGATGAAGCTGCACGTTTGTGAGGATCATTGCACGCCCGAGAAAAAGTACTTTGTGTGGACTGGGGCTTCCATCCTCACCTGCCTGGCATCTTTCAAACAACTTGGGTCACCGTGAGGGACTACAAGGACTTTGGGGCCGCTGTCATTCACCAGAAATGTTTTTAAGGAGAATGTCGGACCAAGTGAATGGCTTGCTACAGCAGTGCATGAGCAAGAAGCCCTGCTGAGAGCTGACTGACCCAAAAAGCACTACAGCTGTTTGTGCATTTACTGGCTGGCAAAACCAGTATGAAAATAAAATATTAAAAACATTGGTAACGAGGTTCATCTCCCTTCCCCCTCCCCTCTGCAGAGTTACAGGTGTGCGCATATCACAGGGATGCAGTAACTCCTTAACTGACTCGCAGCCTGCCTCGGAGTCGTACAGGGAGTAGCACACATCCTCTGCTGGGAGATTCTTCCCTCTAAGGTCTCTGAGATAGCTGGGTTTTGTATTCTAAAACTAGCTCTCACGTTATTTTTGCCCTCATTAAAAATGTTTCCTTTAGAAACCCAGCAAAACCCCAAACAGAATCCAAATATAAATCAATGCAAATGCAATTACTGTAACCGACCCTCCTCTGTGCCTGAGGGTCTGAAAAAATCCATTGATTCTCTGCTGTAATTTATCTGGGAAGTAAGAACACCCAGTTTCACTTCCAAGTACTAGCCCTGAATCAAAATGCTCCACGCTGCCGGCTCCCTGGAGGAAGCGGCGCTGCCGGTGCAGCTGCAGAGGACTGAGCTCAGCCGAGTGGTGCCTCGGGGGATCTAGAGCGTTTCACCAAGCTCTGTGCCAGCTCCAACCCGTGCAGGGCGTCTGATTCTGTGGCAGCAGGGACTCGCACACTGATTTTTGACATCGGCTCTGGGCAGCATAAGCATGGTCTGTCACGGGACCAGGCACCCCATTCAGGTGTTTCCACCGTTGTGGGATACCCCAAATTCAGACTTGTCCCATTTGGGGTGAGTCATAAGGACTGCTACGCTGGGGAAGAAGCCCAGTCCAAAAGGGGCATTTTATCTTTTACTTACCCAATGGAAAATGGGGTAGTTACATGGGACGACACGGGGAAGATTTGGAGACGCCTGTACGAACAAGATCTTGAAATGAATCCGAGTGAGGGGCCAACACTGCTGGTCCAGACCCCTTTCAATCCTTTGTCCCATCAAGAAAAAATGTCAGAGGTGATGTTTGAAAGCCTGCCCTTCTCGTGGCTCCACAGGCACTAACGGCCCCGTGTGCCTGTGCCTGCACAACTGGGCTAGTGCTGGACACTGGCGCTGGTGCCACCGTCACGGTCCCTGTCTGCAAAGGCCGTTACCTGCCGCATGGCGTTACCAGGCTGGATTTTGCAGGCAGACATGTAACCAAATACCTTGCTAGGTTCCTCTTGGAGACCGGGCACTCCATAAGCACAGCAGAGAGAGAAATTGTCACGGATATGAAGGAGAAGCTGTGCTATGTTACTTTAGATCCGAGCCAAAATATGCAGGAAAAGCCTGAAAACTTATGTGCGAGTATATTCTCCTGGGCAGAAGGGCTGTCAAGGCAGGAGACCAGCTATTCCGATCTCCTGAAGAATATTTTTGTGCCCGCAGAGGCAGAAATCCCAGGGCCAGGGGTTGGAGGGATGGTCCTCCAGAGCATCGGCAAGTGTCGCGAGCGTATCCAGTTCCACATCCGAAGGAACGTGCTGTTATCGGGCAGGTCGACTCTTTCCCGAGGTTTCAAGGAGAGGTAACTGGAGGAGCTCCAGACAGGAGTTCCCAACATAACTCATAACAAGATCACCTCGCCACAAGATCAGATGTAGTCCATGTGGACTGGTGCCTCCATCCTTGCCAGCTTAAGAGCATTTAGGAATGTGTGGGTTACCAGGGAAGACCGTAACGAGGTTGGACCAACAGTACTCCAGAGAAAATGCTTTTGAAAACTTCAGCAAGACCATCCAGGAATTTTTTTTAAGTGCCAATCTGAACAGCTGGAGAGCAGTTAATAAATCAGTACAAAAATAATTGATTTATAGTAAGTGATTTTATAGCTTACTAAAGAAAGGTCCCTTGTGCATTGGGTTGAAGAAAGAGTCCTTGTTCAGAGCATTTTTGCTATCCAAGATGTTGGTTTTAATTCTAGAAATGTGTTGATCCCTCCCTGCTAGAACTGCAAACAGTTTGTCAGACATTTAAACACTTGAGAACAAGCCACCTCCATCCCATGCCCGTGGGGGCTGGCTCCTTGCCATCCACCATAAACTTCCAAAGAGTGGAAAGAGACCGCTGATGGAGAAATAGAGGGCCCAGGGGTATTGCTGACCCTTCACCATAGCACTGGAGATCTGCAGCAGCCCTGCAGGAGCTCAGAGGGGACTGAACTTCTAAATTTGTTTTTGCTCACTAAATAAAAATAAGTTGATCTGGCTGTTAAAGCAGAGCTCTCGGACCCAGAACGTCTCCGCGCTATTAGCGGCCTTGCCACGTGCTTTGCTGTGTCGCGTCACGTAAAACGTTGCCTCCGTTTGTCCATCTGTGGGATTTCACTAATATTCTGCATAAGGGCTATGCGAGACCGTATTTAGACACCTTAATATAATGTTAAGTAAAATTAGTAAATTAATCAGAGGGCACAAGGTGAAGGGTATCTGTTTCGGGTTTGTTCTTAGAGGGCTCCTGAACAAATGTTTTGATGTCGGGCATCTAAGAGAAGGTGGAGGCGTTGGTCCCTAGCTGACACTGATTCTCTTTTGGGAAAAGCTGAATATGTTAGGAGAAAGTGTTATTCCTGTACCTCCTCACTGAGAGCTAGGGAAAGTGACAGAAGAATCCTGCAAATAGTTGCTTGAATTACTAAGCAAATCTGCAAGGCAAGCTCAATTTCTACAAATAATTCCACCAAATAAGCTTAACTAGCGTAAATATCCTGGCTAACTGATTGGATTTCCAAAGTGAACTATTAATTTCATAACAAAGGTGCGACTTTTCAGCAATGAAATTTGCATTCAAATAAACAACTTGAAAATTATGCATTTACAGTGACCATCTTTATCCATAACTGCAAATACATGCACTGCATCCAGTCAGGCAATAGAACTCTCATCATAATATGTGGAACCAATTAGCACTTTGATTTATATATTATTCAAAAATTATTTGCAAAGAACCCTCGAGATATACCTGAGAACGTCTTGAATTTGTTCGAGACTCACACGAAAACAGGAAAAGAGCTGAATTCTGTCCTGTTAATTGTTCAATACAGTGTCTGCCTATTTTCATTCAGCTCTGGAGATGAATCTCCAAACTCGTTGATGCCCTCTGCTGCCTTGGGACTGATCAGTCATCTGCCACCTCCTCTCGCTGCCTTTTGAAGAATCCTAACGCTCTTTTCTTTTCCTACAAGACATTTACAAGTGCTCTGAAGAAAGGCACATCCAACTCTGCATTCAGTTGTCCACCGAGCCCTGGAGCACCTCCTCAGCGTGGCAAGTGGAAAAATAAAAAGGGCTGAAAGGCCCAGCTGTGGAGGCCGTGGGCAGGGGAGGGGGGACGATTTGTGGATGACTCCAGCAGTAACTACAGCAAGACCCACCTCTAACCTCATTTTCCCCAGTGATCGGAGTGAAAACGTAAAGCAAAGGGTCTGGAGCGCAGCACGTAGCTTTCCTGCCCCACTCGGGCCCTAAGGCTTCAGGAAGTTGAGACAGATATTACTCCATCAAGTTAATGCAAGTATTCAGAGCACTTTTAGAGCTGTTATGAAATCAGAATCAGCAGCCTTGGATCTTTTTTCTCTTAGAGTATGTTACCTTTTAGCAGCCTACTGGAAATGTGTAAACAAACGAGGTACAACTGTAGACAGTTTAAATATTTTACAGCTCACTGGCTTCCTATGAGGAGGGATTTTCAGTAACTTAAGTGTTCAGACTCCTGCTCCAATAATCTAATGCAAATAAAAACGCAAAAAACCGTGTGCTGGAAAGCAGAGGGAACCTGAGCGAACGGTGCGACCCAAGGTTGTGGTCGGGAAGAAGGAACGAAAAGCAAAGAGCATGATAACTCTGCAAAGCCAGACGCAGACACAAAACGTGTTTGGAGAGTGACACCTAGCAGAGCTCTGCGTTTGCTTTTAACGAGGTTTCACCCTTGCAGAACGAGATATTGCCTGTTGTAATGCAGGATGGATCCATTGATACCAAACTTGTTTTACAATAAGGGACCTGGTTCAGCTCCTCCCAGCTGAAAAATCAGTCAACAAACCATTATTACAGGTGTGTGACACCCCCGGTACTGGTTTGGCCTGGCTGTTTCCATTTACCTCTTAGGCATGACTTTGCTCAAGGACACACACAACAAGATAGCAGAAGTTGGCACAGGTTCCATGACGCTAGGCTTTATATCAGCCTCTTCAGTCTCTTGGTCACCTTGTGCTTCCATCACTGCACGGGGCACTGGAAATTAATTACTTCATTTATAGTTCATTTTTGCTTTGAAGAGGTCTGAGGTCTTAATCATTTGAGACCTTATTCCCTTGGCCCTCATGCCAGGGAAAATGAATTGCAGGAGTCCTTTCTCTGATGTATTTCCACCTATGTTCTACCTGTCCTCTGGATACGTAGAGGATTTAAGCTGTAAATGCCTGCGATCTTTCTAGCCTCAGGAAAGCAACACTAGTCTGGTGAGTATGGGACTGGTTGCAGGGATTAAAAAGGCCTGAGGTAATTCCTAGACTTACCAGTGATTCGTTGTGGAATTAAAAGTTTAGTCTTGGGCACATCAGGCATCGGTTCCCACTTACAAACAGCTTGCTTTTGCTCCATCGTTTACTTGTTCTGCAAGCTATTTTGGGTAAGTGCTGGCTCTTGCTTTAAGAGCATGTATCGGTGCAAAGATCTGAGACTTTGGGGCCACAAGATCAGAAACACAAAATCATTTGTGAAGTTTGCACTGGAATAACATAAAAATCTCAACCTGCTCCTGGTAATTTTTTCCCTCCCTCCCCAAGTCTCATTTAAGTTTCAGTCCAGCAGCAGCTCTTTATTTTCTTTTAAATGCCAAACAATTCATCATTTTGCACTTTCCCCATTCCCTGCGAATTTAAGGGTTTTATTGGTATGCGGTAACGTCAGCTTGGACAATGCACACTGATTACCCAAAACAATGCAGTTCTTGTCACCCTGCCCATTTTTGGCTGTGAGCTCTCGAGAACTGTACAAGAGCTCTTGCTTTCTCCCTCTCCTCCTTGTTATCCTATGCACAATAAAAAGGCTGGGTTCAAATATATACCAGACAAATAATTATCTTTATTATTCAAATCTGCCATCCCCTGCCCTTGTCCATGCTGAGCTGTGTGAGCACGCTACTGTAAAAGGTGCCCTCACCCCTACCTTGCCCACCACAGGTCTCAAGGAGGATGGTGACGGATAGCTTATTCTGAAAGCAGCTGGAGAGGGAGTGCCAAGTACGTCCCCTCGGAAGGGGCACAGAGGAAGGTGGGGAAACGAGCCCCTTTGTTTCCCCAGGCAGCAGGGTGATGCTCAGGGCACGGTACAGAGAGGCCTGAACTTGCACAAGTTCAGAAATGCCACGCTCACGGTCTGACCAGGCGAGGGCCAGTAGCCAGGCTTAGCAGGCAAGGTCAGACCCAAATTGTCCGGGTAAATCAGGCATTTCTTCAGCATCCACAGTCGGAGCGAAGCGATGGCAGCAGGCCAGCGTGTGCAGCCTACCACTGACAGAAACAAGAGCTGCCCGGAGAAGCCTGGCAGTTTCAGAGATGCTCGGCAGCGCGGCCGTACAGAGCAGCAGCTACCTCGAAGACCAGGAGAGACCCGGCACAGCCGGGAATGCCTAAGAAGGAGCGGTAAGGCTAAGGGTCTGCAGCAGGCGGGCTTTGCAGGGCTGTCCTGCAAAGGCAGATGTGAAAACAAGCTCTGCGGACGCTTAGAAGTGGCCAGAAAGGGCAATGGTGTTACCAGAGGCAGACAAATACCAGTCCTGCAGCTGAGCATGGGCAGCCCCATCAGCTCATTTACCAAGCAACTGGCAGGCCCACCTCCAAATCTCTGCCTTTGGAATCATCCAGGTGAGTACCTAAATATGAGGAATTTGAGGCGAAGGGGGTAAGAACATTCTAGAGCTTTTTCCCAGCGGAGATGTCGCGACATGGAGCGAGATGTAGCTCTGGCTAAGAGGCTCTGTAGCCATCACGCACATAGCCACACGAACACGTGCACCCCCACGTATGCACACATGCGCACACACACGCTGATTTTATTAAGCCATTCCATGCAAGTATTTTATATATGTATATATATTTTTTTATTTGGAAAACTTCAGAGTGCTTTTTTTCACACACAGTAAAGTTAGCTTTGCTGAGATTCATTAGTCCCCTTTCCCCCCGTGTGTAAATGGATCTCTCTCAGTTATGCAATGCAAGGGTACACAACCATGAAAAGTGCAGAGGCAGCCAAAAAAAGCATTGTTCTGAACTCGGACGTGTAAAATATTCATATTCAATAATAAAAAATAAAAAAAGAGCCCTTAATAAAAAATTCACGGCGTAAAATATGCATTGTCGTTCCATCCCCAGGGCTGCAGCAGTTTCCAGACCAACATGTTACATGGGTTTTCACTGCCTTGTTTTACTCGATTAATTCAAAACCAATTCACTCACAGACATCCCAGTATTAGGTGCCTAAATTGATTCTGATTTCTCTAAGGGCAGTGTATCTATGACTACAGTAATAGCTGGTAGAAGCTGTGACCGTTCAAAGCATCCAACACGTCGGCCCAACAAGGCTGGCCCTGATCTTGACGGCGCGTCCGCGCATCGAGACGCCGTGCTGGGCGTAGGCACGCAAGCCAGCTCTGAACGAGCAGGCGCGCTCCTTCAGCAGCGCGCCCGGGCCACCTCCGTACCCGTTTCTTGTACGAGCAAATTAGCCAAACGCTAGCGCGGCTGAGCATCTCCGCAGAAGAGGGAGCACCTTTGGAAGAAGCTGAGGTGCCTCTGTACAGCGCTGCCCCGCACCCTGCAGAACCACCTGCGAAGCTTTGCGCACAGGGCAGAAGAGAAGAAATAATCTAGTCGCTGTTTTACCAAAGGGAAACAGAGACAGGTGGAAATAACCACCTGGCTCAGGTCCTGACCAAAGGATGGAGCAGAGCCAGGAACTTAATTCAGATTTTTCTGCATCCCCGTCTAGTGTCGTAGCTGTGAGGCCAAACTGCCCCGGTATGTCCATGTGCATCCCGAAGGGATGAAGGCAGGCCCGGACAGGGGCGAATGAGGCGCTGCACTGGCAGGGTGCACAACCACATCTTCTTGTTTCTGCTCAGGAACGTGCCATCAGGCTAGAGACGCAGCACAAGACCTCTCATCCAAGCGAGGAGGGGCGGCTGCTGTTTTCACCCTAGCCACTCAGTGGGTTTTAGGTCTTCAACACATTTGTGCCGCTCTGCTTTGCAAAGGGTGGTTCTGAAGCACCGGTGGGCCGAGGGTCTGGCCCCGGGTCACACCGGTGTGCTCCTCCAGACGGCGATGCCAGTGGAAGCTGCCAGTTCATGCATTCGTTTTGCACGAATTACATTTTGCACACTTTGTCTTATGTCCTGAGCGGCAAAACTGGCATTAAACTACCGATCCCCTGCTTCTCTTGGTGCGCTGTGCTGCTCCATGTAGCTAGGGGCTGTGTTGGTCCTGAGAGCCCAGCAGCAGGGGAGAATATTAAAGTGATTTTTTATAAATGTTGCTAAAGAAACGAGAACTCAGGAACAAGAGAAAAGGTTCTGAACTTAAAATATTGTGGCTGGCACTTAAATTTTATGAAGATATATGGGAGAAAAGAATGAGAAACTCCAAAACAACCAATGCTTCAGATATTTCTTTTATCTAAAGCATAGCTAGTTAAATGTTTTACATAGAACAAGTCCCAGGGAGCATAAATCAGGGGATGTAACCTATGTTTCATAAAGACCTCAAAATATAAGTTCTTTACCTCCCACAGTCTCAGGCCAAATATTTTAAGAAAAGCATGTGGGACAATAAGCATGTATATTACCCATGTCTTTAATGACCATTCCCACCAAGGTGATTTGTTCTGTGTCCAGTCTGGTATTTATATACAAGGAAAGGGAAGAACAGGAAAACAAAAACCGAGCTCAAAAAATCTGATGTTGGAAAAATTGTAACCATGATTGACAGTGTGGAAGTAATGAAATGTGTTCTGACGTGACAGCTGCCAGTCATGTTTAAGGTTTTTCTTCTTGGAGGAAAAAAGTGGTAGAAACTGTTCTTTCTCACTGCAAGCTCCAGCTATCATTCTAATGGGTGTCAAATTTGAGCCAGAGCACTGGACTTCCTTAAAAGGGGACCGGGAGAGTTAATTATCTTCACTGACTGTCAGTCTCATTTGCCTTTGCCTGTTAATTTTCCAATGGTTTTTGGCTAAAAAGCATTTTTCTTCTTGAATTGTACCTCTCTGTAGTTCACATAAAGAAAATAAAACGAACTCACCATGGATGTAAGAAAGAGCCGCATCACGCCGTCCAAAAAAGGCCTAAATCCCAGGCCTGAGTCCTACTGCTGGGGCACGTTGGCACAAAGGCAGAGGAACGGCGTGGCTGTGCCACGCAGGAGGGACCCTCCTGGGGCGCTGTGCACCGCAGGGCCCCCCGCCCTGCGCCTGGCAGGGCGCCCCAGTGCTCAGCCCGGGGCGAAGGTGGACGGGCCGCAGGGAGAGGCTCGGCAGGCAGCTCCGGCGGGCAGGGCGTGCGCGGGAGAGGCCTCCGGCACGGAGGGCGACAGCAGTGCGCAGAGCTGGGCAGAAGAGGCCCGTGCTTCATGGCTTCAGAAAGACCGAATGTTTATATCGCTGGCTAAGAGAGCTTCTGCAAGCTTTCCTGAGCAGCCAGGCAAGCAGGCTTCAGTGGGGGGAGCAACAGGATTGCCTGAGGATGCCGGCTGTTGGGTTGGCTTGTCACTGATCTCCGGGCGGTCCGGCGCGCTCTGCTGCCCTCCCCAAATCACCCTAGCTTTTTTTCTTCTATATTCTTTGTGGCCCTGCAGAGACAGAGAGTAACACAATCAGAAATCTCTCTCTTTTGCAAGACTTCCTGACAAATCATTTTCCTGTCTCTCAAACACTTGCCCACACTTTCCTCCTTTATATTTTTTCAGTGGGAATGTGCTGAGCAGCCTGAATGTAGCCGGGCAGGTCAGCCGAGCAGTGGACTCCGTTTGCAGGCCCCAAGAAGGGCTGCAGGTTTGCAACCCCACCCACCACGGTCATCTTGGATTCGATTTACTGTGTCTCATTATGCTCTCTGCTTCATCATTGTGTCTGAGAAGGGAGGATGTTCTGCGAGCCTTCACATGGCCGGCCGCACGAAACCACAGCCGCGCTATCCCAAAGTTCAGAACATCTGTCTTAATTTGTCTGGCCCTCAGCACTGCGCTCTTGCAGCCTTTGAGAATTTACTGCTTGTTTTTGCAATGAATCTCTCTCACCAAGAATAGAGAAGGGAATTTGATGGTGTTAGAAAACATTAGTCTCCCTGCGGTTCTCAAGTCATCTTGGATCAAATGTAACCCAGCTAATGTCAGAGCCTCAGACTAACCGAGGAACCACTAGCGAGCCACTTAGGCCTTGTAACGCAGATGAGCTGAGAAGATTTGGAAAGATTCAGCTCCTCAGATCCTTTGCCACCCTGACAAATCCGAAGGGAAATACACGTGCTGCCAAAGTTGTTTCTATGGGTCATTCCCGCGTTCCTACAGAAAACAGTACTTCTCCGAACAACGCAGCAGAACTATTAAACGGTGCTGGTGGTCTGATGACATTCTCTGAAGTACTGTCTTTCAGCCAAAGTAATATATATTTCCTAGAAGCACATGCCCTAGAGGCAGAAATCAAGGACTTTTGAGGTATCCAAGACAATAGCCCAGATGTTGATTTCAGCTACACTGTTTTAAACCCACTGTATTCAGTGGATTCACTTTGAAGCTGTTTTGTCTTTTACTGATGTGAGATTATTATTCCTTTATGAGGGGAAGAATGGATCCCTGCATATCCAGAGTAACTGGGTAACCTCCAGCTTGCCGCCTTGGAGGTTTTCTTTCCAGATCTGTCACAGGCCTTCTAGGGCAAGTCACCAAGGTCTGAATTCATCCCATCTAACCTTTTACAACTAAAGAAAATTACTTTAAACTCCAGTTAAGAAGATAAACAGTGGAGAGAGAGACGACTTCTACTTAGGAGCTGCTGGGCTTTTATCACTCTCCATTTACTGAAGAGAAGATCTTTTGGCGCTGGGATCCTAATTTAATTTTCTTCTTCATGCATACCAGTGAAACCGAATCTGGGCCTTTGTCTTCCTGAGCATCAGTTCCAGTTGCGCGATACTTAAATACTGTGGCAAAGATTAAAGAAATTCAGAGCGTACATTTTCAGAGAGAGATTACTTTTGTTATTAGAAAGTCGTAACTGAAGGCTGGAAAAATGAACAAATAAAAATGTTACCTAGGATATTTAAAAGCAAAAATAGATTAGGTTAAAGTAGTTCCTATTTGAGGTGGTGACGTTATTGGGCTGTGCTGTGTCCTGCTTCGGGCAGATTTACCAGATGTGGAATACATGCTAGCTTTGAGGTACTCCACTTTGCCCGATCAAATACTCAGGGGTGGCGTCACCATCAGAGATGGTGAGGGGGAAAGGCAAAACAAGACCTGTAAAGAAAATATATTTAAATAAATGAAACATTATAAAGACTTGGACTCTACCTTCCCAAAGCTACCAGTTCTAGCGCCTAAATGTCTAACGTGCTCATTACACGCAGTTAATTGGCTTTGGAGCTGGCGAGCAGCGAGAGCTCCCAGCGACGTCCAGTCTGGGATACCTGACAAGGTATTGCTGGAGCCGCTGCCTCCTGCACGGACAGCCACGGGGCAAGGATGGCTCAGCTCCCGCTGTGTGCGGCGCAGAATTTTAAGGCATGCTGAAATCGGTGGCGGTTACCTCAGAATATCAAGCTGTAATTGCAACAGAACAGGAAGCGTGAGGCTGCCCCATGTTAAGCCGGTATGTCTAACTGAGCATTCCCGCTGAAGGCATCATCTCACCAAACGCAGCCATGGAAAACCCATGGGTCGCCTTGCGTCCTGTTGTTCATCGGTGGAAGGAGATGAACAGATATTGAGTGCAAAGACTTAAAAAACATGGATGTGGCTGGGTGTGTTTGAAGGAAAATATCCCAGTCAAGGTACTAGTGTATGTTGTTGTCCTCTGTTTTGGCTTGAGTCTGGCACGGTCTCTAGGGAGGGGATGCTGCGAGCTGCAGCAGCCCGAGGTGTGCCTTCTCAACCTCCGCGGAGCTCTTGACTCCCCGGGGCTCCTGCGGATGAGAGCATCTGTCCCTGCAGAGCGAACGAAGGGTGACGGGGCGTTCAGAGCTAAAGGTCCCTTAGAATCAGCTATATTTTCTCCTCAAGGAAAGAAGAGTGGATCACACCCATAAACAGAATTAGCTCAGCCCCAAATTACCAGTGTTATACGCTGAAATAGCCAGTCTTATATCAGGCTGCCTGAGCATTTAATAGTAGTTCTGCCAGCTTGACTGATGTCCAACTGCTTTTATTTTCAGTTTATGTTTACAGGGAAGTGTCCACGTCCATGTCACTAAATGTGTGAGGCTTTTCTTTCAGAAGCCACAGAGGAATTAAAAATGACAATAATCCATGAAATCATTTCAGATTTTTTTTTTCTCCTCCAATGTCCTAAGGAATTCCCCAACTTCTAACCTGTTCCAATTGGCACCGTCATGCACTTGAGCTCTAATATCAGTGGAGTTTGTAATGTTTCCAATTTTTCTGGTGAGGGATTACATGAAACCGAAATAATTCTTTCCATGGGGGATTACATAGCCACTTTTGTTTTGAATATTCCAGCCCATAAGTGAGGAACTTTTTCTTGGGTACCTGTTTCTTCTTAGACTATGAGAGCTAGTGCGGTTTAGAATATCTAGGTATAAATCCATCTCATTAATTTTATTCCTAATCACTTAATTCCTAAAGGAACCTGATTAAATAGTCTATCGTAAGTCCAGTCTTTATATTTTGACTGAATGCTCTTGGACTACTAATTTCACATCAGTTATATGACACAGTGTTCCCCATTTTAGTGATTGAAATGCATCTGCATGCTTAATTAGATAAAAACTCACCTTGAGGAACTGTTAGCCACTGATGAAAATGACTCATATTTGAGGGGAAAATTGCTACCGATTTACAAGAGTCTGGATCAAATGTCTATTCTCAAACGCTGGGGTTTTTTCTGTTCAAGTACCGAAGTGTGCTTCAGGGATTTTTTTGGCAGGGGTTTTAGAGCAGGAAAATAGGAAATGAACTGGAAAATTTGAAGACTGCAGCAAACAAGAAAATCCTGGAAGAACACACTCTATAGATCCACCCCAGCCATTAATAATATGGAAAGATTTCATTAGAAAAAGAGAGGGGGAAGAGAAAAAGAAAGAATGTACAAGGAGCCAGTGTTAGCATCAGCGTGCACAGGATGTCCTCACGGCTCAAACTTACAGACAGGGCTTTTGCAGTGCACTTCTGCCATCGCAGGCAAGAGCCACGGCATTAAAAACAACGCTTCTGAGTAAGCTCATAAACCCCAGGCACTGTGACATATGGCAAGTGGCTTTTGAAGCAGTTCTGCAGAGGCCAGTTTGCTGGGGACTGTGGGGAGATGCAGGTGCACAGGTGAGATGCTTTAAATGCAAACCATCGCACGAGCATCCCCTCTTTGCACCGATGCATGGGGAATAAAGCAAACGTAGTTACACTGCTGGCACCGCGGCCACGTGAGAAAGTCGTTTGTTCTGATGGAGAAACACCTTCCTCCCTACCCCGAAGAGCACCTAGCAGGGGGAGCAGCCCCCCAAAAGACACTGCTTTATTTAAGGGGGACTGTAAGAGGGCATCGAATTCACGCCGGCCCCTTCCCAGGCCACAGCCTCCACGGGGCCAGTCAGCCACTGTCAAAGGAGCAAACCCTTCGGAACCACCACCTGTGCAGGGGAGTGCTGGGGCCCGAACCCCGCCGCCTCGCGGAGCCCCGAACGGGCGGCCCGCCGGGCCGGGGTTGCAGCACGCTGTTATCTGCTCCACTCCGACAGGGCCCGGCGAAACACACGGAGCCCGGCAAATTGTTTTGTAAAATGGGAAATAAAGTTCTGGCCCCTTTCACCTCTCTGTAGCACGTACCTGCCACCTCATCACCGCCATTGCCTCCTGCGCACGGGCCCTTGAAAGGTTCCCTAGTAGCCAGAAAGCATCCATTACATCAAACGCTTCTGTTCACTGTAACCCACACCCAGCATACTGAACGCAACGTATTTTTGTCCGGAAAATTGTTTTGTTCTTCCCTGTAACACACTCGAGGTGATTGTCTGTTCTTTCGTGTCAGTTCCAGGCAAAGTGCACTGCGTTAAAACTCCCACCACAGCAAAATAGAGCAGAGCAATTTAAAATCCCTGTTTTTGCCAAAAGTTTTTGCACCATTATGTCACATCCTATACATCAGAATTTGCTGGGAAAGACTTGGGTTGTTTTGGGTTTTTTTCCAGTGTTCCTGCTCTCTTCTGGAAGTAGAAATATCAGCAGGTTGAATGACACTGAGTTATTTCTTACATATCTCCACAGTATGTATGAGGAAGTTCAGCCTTTATACTTAAGAAACATAGAGTTACTACAAATAAAGGAATCTAAGCATTGGAAATATAATGACTATTAAATGTAGACCCCTTGGGATGCCTAACAGTTAACTCATCTGAGAGAAATCTGTCCCATATTCCCCAGTGCTGCCATAGTTGCCTTTTCCAAGTAACCATTAGCATAGGAGGGGGGGGGGCAAGGGGCTGTTACTTGAATGACACAGGATGAGCTTTACATATCACTAGGAATTATTGACAGCCCACCGAAAATTCATTAATTGTCTGTCTTTAGTCTTGGTGAGCCGAGTTCTTTCAACATGTGTGTTTCATCTCTCTTTGTAATGTAATAAATCTCCATTTCTTAGAACACGCAATAGGATCTATCCCATTAGTCAGTACACTTGGAGATCACATCAGTTTTATCTCATGCTTCTCAACCACTGACACATCCATGAAGACATTCACTCCATGTGCCAAGGTGCCATCTCAGGAGCACCAGCCACCACGTTCGCTGCTGCCCTTGGAGCGCAGCTCACCAGAAAGCAGAGAGGAGCAGCCGGATTGTACCGGCACTTGCTGCTCTGTGCGGTGCTCTCCATCACCAGCTGCCCGCCCTGATGCTACAGACCCTAACCACACCCAGCCCAGAACCTGATGAACTGAATTGAATCCAGCTGGCTCCACTCACCTTAATCAGCAAACCCTGGGCAAGTCAATCACTTCTATATAAGCACCTCTGAACCACTTCCCAGAAGGGTCAAGTTTCTGTTGGAGAAGGGTTTGCTGCATGTGGAGCTCCCTCTGCACTGGTAAGTAAGAGAAACTGTTTCCTTTCTGGAAAGCCTCAAGGATAGGAAGCTTCAAGGATGGGAGTAAATTAAATAAAAAGTGGAACTTGAGAGCTAAGATAGGAAGTGATGTGGAAAACCTGAATTACTGTGGGGGTGTCTATTTGCTGCCCTGATTGAAATGCTGTTGTTTCTGGGGTGGACTGTGGTGTGTATTCAGTAATTCTGAGTAACAGCTTCGGTCAGGAAGCTAAGGTGGGAGTATCTATTTGAAACCTCTAATGAAAATAATTAGTGGCTGTAGCTAGGCCAAGAAGCAAGCAGTGCTGTTCTTGAAAAGTGCGGCAGGCTCTCCCATGGTGCCACCCAATCACCTGAGCTTGCTTCAGTCACTGTGTTTTGTGTCTGTTCAGATGAATTGCGGGAGCCTTTTTGTGCATGTGTGTCCCTGAGTTGGCTGTTTTGCAGCTTCTGGCTCCTAGTAGGATGTTGTGAGATTTTTGGAGGAGAAGAGAGAGACCTTGGTGACTTCCAGGCTGAGTAATTACAGAAAACCTTGGGGTTTATCTCCAAAGGGAAGAAGTTGAATAAAGACAAGCCGTTAGGCTCTGATTGCTATATGGTGATGATAGACCTGACCTGACTCTGTCAAGGAGAGCCAAGTATCTTTCCTCCCCCTTCCCCTGAGCAGCCTGTGGATAACATGCAGGAGAGAGCTGAATAGTTTGGTGTTGTGTATGTAGCAGAACTTGGAACTTCTGCTTGGTGGTCACTGGAGCTAAGCTTGAAGCTTTTTGTGATGCTAGAGGGCAAATGGCACCTGAGCCAAGGCTCTGGAGCACAAGGTGAAGGAAAGCTGTTGTTGCAGTCTGGGTGAGAACTGTTGGGAATTGTCCTTTTCTCTCTGAGAACACAGACACGTTTGAACTACACATTCATCTGCTGCTATTACAGAAAAATACAGCTGCTCTCTTACTGCATTTATTGTTTAATTCATTCATGCTGCTTGTTGGAAACACCATCGTTAAAGTCCTTCTGGGGCATAGTTTGTTTTAAAGCAAACTCTCCATGGAAAAGACTTTCCTTTAAATTTAGTACATAAGAAAAGCCCAGATAGTTTTATTTATAGATCAGGGCATGAGAGATTTTCAGTTTTCATGCTAGCTCTGTATCTCTGTTTCTCCCATAAAAACATGTTTAACATTTTTTCTCATCCTTCTAGAACTAAATTCATTTATTGTGATTTTTTTTTTCTGAAATGCAGCCACTTGAGTGACAAAGCGTTGGGTTTACCCATTGAATAGGCAGTTCTGTGAGTTGTGATTATGTTCTTGCATGATGTATTCTAGGTTTGGGTTATTCTTTAATAGATCATCTCTTGCTTCTGTGAGTTTGTGACAGTTTACATGCCTGAAGTTGAATATTTTCCAGATCTGGACCATACGTATGGTGAATTTTTGAGTGTTATTAATACAGAAGCATCCAGAACTTCATTCTGCAATATATGCTTGTATGAACAGTGAAAAAATGGCTAAATGGTGAAATGGTCAGAAATGGGACTTTCCAGAAACCTGGATGATGAGAAAATAAGCAATCTTAGTATTTCATGTGTGTTGGGGGGTGGAAATACTAAACTGTGGTTTGCTTGGGGAACCAGCAGTGTCCAGGTAAATAACAACACTGAGAACATAAATCTTGTTTTCTATTATTTATTTATAGTAAGATGTGGGGTTTTGAATGGCTTTGCTTAAAGAGACAGTTTTTCTTTTTCTAGTGAAGGTTAGGCTGTGATAAACAGGTCCAGCTGTAATAATTAAAGGCTGAGGTGACTGCAGTGCAGAAATGCTGCCCTGCTTTGTTGCCAGGGCTTTTGCAAAGCTGAGCATTAGGTTCGAAAAGAGCAGCAATTCTTAACTCTTTTGGAAGTAAGTCAGGGGACGCTGGTCTCTTTTCTCCTGTAGTGACTTCCCTGGGTTGTACTATTTCACAGCCATTCCTTACACCGTGTTGGGCTCTGCCAGCCCAGGTTTAGTGGTCAACGTACTTAGGAATAAAGTGTTTCACTGCCTAGATGGCTCATTCAGCTGAGCTTTGTGCCAAAATAACTTATTAAGACTCAAATTCCCCTGAAAATGTCAAGTCCTTTTGTGATCTCTAATTGATTTGCATTCTGGGTCGCTTAAGAGTGGAGCTAAAAAGCTGTTAGTAATAATTTTACAGAAAATGTTCCCCATATGAATGAGTGCTGTCCCCCTTGTAATGCACCCAAGTGGCTGAAACTGAGAAAGCCTCCTGTTCCTCAGGATGTACTTGCTAAATGCGAGTACTGCTCTTATTTGAGCCATTTAAAATCACTGGATATGTGATCTCATGCCATTATTTTTTAAGAAACTTCTCTATTTAACTTCATACTTCAGAGAAACAAAGCTACTTCCCCATCTCATTTATACTGGAAGAACAAAACTGCAGCTGAATGGCAGTCAAGCAACTCATGACGTATCTGTTTCAGGGTACTAAAAGAATCTGGAGTGAAAATATGAGGAGGTCTTCAGGTCTACATCAGGGCACAGTACTATTGGTGCTGCTGTGGGATTGTAGCTTACTGCTGGGAGATACCCAAGGGTTCCTCAAGCTAATGGCGGTGTACAGCAGCCTTGTGCACAGCCGCTCTGCGGGAGCCCTGGGTTTTGAGAGTACTGTGTGTAACTGCAGGCAGTGTACCCCATCCGCGGGACTCAGAGCCAGAATATCGGCATTGCTGCTGAATTTGTTTTGGTGCCATGTGCTTGCCTGCTCTGTTGGCACTTCGCTCTTGTTTACATGGCAACTTCAAAGATTACTTATTCTGAAAACCAGGAGCTCTTTTTTGGTGTCCTGCATAGCTTTGTTATTTCATAGAGGATATAAGTATCCAACCATAGCACCCTTTTGCTCCTATAGTCTCTCATCAGTGAGTGTGGAAGCTACTTTTCCAGCAGTAGAGTGGGCAACTTCAGTACAGTAAAGGAATGAAACAAGATTCTAAGAGAAAACTGCCCTTTTCTATCGAATGGATTCCCGTTTGCAGCTTGCTATGCCGCTTTCATATGAAAAACACTTCATTCTTTTTTGGGAACTTTTAGTGACACAATTTTCTTCTTAGTGGTGACAGTCTTGTGAGAGCTCTGCCTTCACTCAAAGGCTTAATCTGCCAGCCTGCTAGGGAAAAGTAGGAAATAGGACTCCCTCAGTAGATGGATCAGGGCAATGGGCCTTAACACCTCAAGAAAACGAGAACGGCCAGGATCTTTTCTGCAATGGGAGCCTTTAAATGCCATGTTCAGGTCTTTGCTTTGGTTTTGCAGTACTTGTCCTGTGGAATACCCTTCCCACACCAGGCCTTGGGAGCAACTTTGCCTTTCTGGTGGCAGCAGAGTTTTGGGTTTGCTTCCTGTCAAGTGCCTGATACAGCAGGTGACATGATAAAACTGAGGGGTGGGAATTGTGCCAGATGTGCCTTGGAGGCAGTTGCTCTGGTCAGTGGTTTAGAAACATGTGCTCTGGCTGGAAGGTACCTTCATTGGAGGCATCACGGTTTGTGTTTTGCTTTTTGTTGTCTAGAAGTGATGCGGTAGAGTTGGAACTGGTCTGGAGAACAGCACCCTTTGGGATCCCCTGTTGCAATTTGTCAGACCAACTATCACCTGGAAAGTACCTTGTCTTTCTTTTTTCTACTTAATATAAAGAGAGGGACTAAATACTGGCCTTAATGCTCACAGGAAGTGCTGGAGATGACTGACTTCGGATGTGTCTATAATTTGGGTGGAGCTGTACCTGCAGGATGCTCTGTAGCTGTTGATACCAGTATGTGCTGGAGCTGAAATCACGCAGACAGTGCCTACAGAGTGAGGCTTGAATATGTGTCCCCAGCACATCCCAAATTGCACAGCTGGTGTGGGGAGGGGGGAGCTGTGGCAGTGTGAGCTCTTGGGGAGCTGTCATGTGCTGCTTTTTAATTTAGAGGAAAGGGAAGAAATTCCCCTGCAGAACCTAGGAACCTGGAGCAGTCAGGGTCGGAACACGGCTTTGCTTGCAGCATGTTACTTGGGAGCTACCGCTTAGAGATAAGGTGATAGGTTCTTAATTTCTCCTTGAATTCAGCAAATGCTACCAGCAAGCGGTGGTGGTAAGCTTTTATCAGGGAACTTTGTTTGGAAGGGCTTCAATAGATCACTAGAATGAAAGTCAAGTTAATCTGCCATGCCTTAGCTGGATACTTTGAGTTTTTCCTCCCTGAGTGTATTCCTCTAGGAAGACTATTTTTTAGGTATTGAGTAAACACTATTATTCAGCAAGACTTTGGTTTGACCCAGGTATCAAATTAATTTTTCACTTTTAATGCCTCGCCAATTGTAAAAGCCTTTCTCCTAGACAGGATGTAAATCAGTGCTTTCATTTTTTTGACAGGGAATAGCGAGCATGTCTGGTGCTTTCCAAACTCTAGTGTTCCTTCCCCAAAGGTTCTGCTCTTTCCTCTGTTTTAACATGAGTCTTCACAGGAATAAACCCAATGGAACATGAGTCACTGTAGGAACGAGCATATGGGCAAGGTGGGCTCCTGGCTTATAAATGGTACAATTGTAGATACAGGAGTGCAAAGACTGCACTGGTTGGCAAGCCGGCTGGAAAATAGCAGTCATAAGGTAGACAGACATTTACATTCACAGAAACCATTGGATATTTTGTATATATTTGCATTTCATTTTTTCTAACTGCTTTTTAAAAATGGAGCTTGTTTTTTAACTATTCACCAATTAGCTTATCACTAGCTACGCCTCGCGGTTCTGACGACGAGACTGCTGAACTCCTGTGGGGTCGGCACGAGTTCTCATGTAGCCGGTTGGTGGGCTAAAAACCTAATGGTGAGGTTGAAAAGCCTAACGACCTTGCTTCTAGGTGTTTGGTACGCTCTTTGCGTGTTAGTAGAAGTATGGGAGGCTCCATGAGAAACTTTGGGTTTCTGAATGCAAAGAGCGAAACTCGACAGTGCGTTAGTCCTTGTCTCTCGTTGCTCCCATCGCTGTGCTCTGAGATTCCAACCCAGATCTCTTAAAGCAGTTTATTTTTCCACCTGTAAAATAAAACACTGTTGCCACAGTGAATGTGCATGCGTGTCTGGAGAGAGATTTCTCTATCAACTACTTAAACTTGCTGCTTCTTCCTCTGAAAGGAATGGCATCCCTCTGGGGTGGGAAGAACAGAGCTGGCTCGGAAACATTTCAGTGGCTTCAAGGGTTTTTGTCTCCTCCATGGAAATTAAACCAAAAGCTTGCAAAGTTTAGCACTAAATACGTGGGTAAAGGAGAAACAAGAATTAGCAGCATGACAAACAGCCAGGAACACAGGCGTTCGTGATATGCAGACCTTCTATTCCTCCCTCCCTCTGCCCTAACCACTAAGCTGTTCTTTCCTGCGCTGGATCATGTTGTCTTGTGTGAGATTGGCTGAATAATTACTTGTAACTGATGTGATATTAGGGGGAGGAAAAAAAATTTCTCAAATAGTTATTTTCCCGTGATGAGAAGCATTTTTTAAAAAATTCCCATCTAGCTCCAGCCCCTAACACACCGAGGAGGTAATTAGCTGGACAGCAATACATGAAATGGGGGGGAACGAGATGATCCAAATTCATGCCTGGTGTAATTCTCTTCAGTTCAGTGAGTTTTACCCAAGGAATGAAGTTGACTCATTCTTCCTGGATACAATCCACCTCTCATGGAAATCGATGAAATTCTTTCTGTTGCGTTTTAACACATGTTCTTACAGTTTCTTTTTACAGTAAGTCTTCGTTAATTTGTAAATCTAAATGAACTCTTGGGTCCCCACGGTTAAAAAAGATTATTTGTGGTACTGATGGCTTTCCTTTGGACTGGGATATATGGAGGTGACACCAGTCACTTGAAGGGTGCTGCTAAATGCTTTCCCATCGCTGGCTGTGACCTACAAACCCCAGGACAGGAGCTCTTTGTACCCTGTGCACATTTATATTATTTTATGGGAACATTTACACCTATTTTAAGGTTATCGGGAAAAGCTCCGGTCCCGCCAGTGCCCTGCTGGGGCTGCAAGGGTCTGCGGAGGGGCTCGGCGTGGGGTGCTGGGGGGCTGCCCGGAGCCAGGGGGTGGGCTGGGGAGGGCTCCACACACACACACAAGAATAAGGGCTGGCCGGAGCTGCCCCTCCCGACGGCGGCGGGATCGGGGCCCCGTGGGGCGGCGGGGCCGGGGGTGGTCGCGGTGTCCCCCGCCCGCCCGGGGTCCGCCTTCCTCCCGCACCCTGCGGTGCAAAGCGCACCCTGGCTGGTGAGCGAAAGATCGCGGCAAAATCACATCACACCCCATAAGCTGGGTTTCTTTCCTCCCCCCGGCCCTTGGGTTTTGCTCTGAACCGCGTTTTAAAGGTGTTTTTTTAAAGCTGTTTTGTATTAAATGAATAAAATATGGTCCTGTCCCGTCGGGTCCCTATTTGCTTCCATTATGCACCTTTATAGAAAGGAGTTAATCATAAATGCGTTGCCACTGGCTTTTTGCAGTTTGTCTCGTTCCCGAAAGGAGTTCGGCATCCTCAGCTCATTGGCTCATCTTCTTTTAATCTTAAAAAGAAAAATGCGGGGCTTGGGGGGATTTGAAGGCAGAGATCCCGTCACCTTTTAATCAGCTTTCGAAAGCCCGGTCAGAATTATAGGCTGCGTTTATTTGATGCTTGCAGAGACGCTTCCAGCTTTGCCCGGTGTGAAATTCTCACTGCTTCGATTTGCTCTGCTGTAGGCGAACAGCAACTGTTCAGCACCGAGAATATTTTCAGGTGTATTTGTAACAGATAAAGTGTTTCCGAAGCGCAGAACTCTGACAGTGTTTAAAAAAAAAAAGGAGCATTTGGGAAAGGGTTTGATTCTTACTTTTCCTGTTTGCTAGGAGGGGGAAAAAAAAAAAGTGTTCTTAATTATGACTTGGGGGTGGGGGATGCTTGGAAAGCTCTTCCAGAAAAGTAATTCTAAACAGTGAAAAAAGGAGGGGGGGGAAGCTCTATGATGTTTTATTTTAATAATCCTTTGCAGGCATGTGAGCCGTTCTCTGGAAAAAAAAAAAAAAACACAACAAAACCAAGTTTCAGGAAAAAGGCACGAACAATACAGCCTTTAAAACCAAATCTGCAAACTTCTGAGAATATGCCCTCTTATTGAATACACCGGATTTCTCTCCCTAGCGAAGGGGAAGGTTTTGTTCGTTTGGACAGTCTTTGAATACTGTTCTAAAACTTCTTTCAAGTGGGAACTGAAGAGAGAAATGTTAAGTTCTGAGAGGAGACAATAAGTTAGCATCTTTGAACGGAGTCCCTTGCATGCAAATAAGGCTTTTGGCAATTTGGGGAAGTTTAATTGGAAGGTGGAAGCGTGTAAAGATAAGGCTATATGATGGAAACTGAATCGGGAAGGACCGGCTGGGGGTCCGGGGGGAGCCGCCGAGCAGGCCGACCCTCCTCATCTCCGCCGGGGGGGCGGCGGGGAAGCCCAAGGGCAGCCCCCGTCCCCCCGCCCGCGCCCGCACCGCCGCGGGGCTCCCGCAACTCTGCCCCCCCTCCCCCCCAAATCTCGAGCGGCAGCCCCCAAAGGGACCTCGTAAATAAATCCATGGGTTTAAAGTTTCTATAATTTTCACCTAATGAATTTTTTTCGTTAATGCTTTCCCCGCCCCCAGGGGCATTGTGTCAGGCCGGGCCCAGCCAGCCCTGGATGGCTTTTTCATAGCTCTTGGCTGTGCGCAGCCCCTTCTCGGGATTAGTGGTCGGACTCCTCATTTCCCATAGCCATAAAAGGTCTTGAACTCAATTAATAGCTAATAATTATACCGCTAGCTCCGCTGCGGCCCGCGGTAGCGGGGGAAGCGCAGGCAAAGCAGGCGCGTAACGCGCGGGGGTCCCCCCGCACCGCCGCGGCGCTGGCCCCGTGGGAAGGCGGGGGGAGATGCGGTGCCGCCTTGGGGTACCCCGTGTCCCCCCAGACTGGCATCGCCGTGCGCTTCGGGGCCTGCCACACGTACACCCCCCCGGACACACGGGGAGCAAGGGGGGGACCCCCGGGCGCCCCTCGGCTGGGAGCTGCCCCCCCCCCCCCGGGGCTGGGGAACATGCGGGGCCGGGGGGCAGCCCCAGAGCCGGCCGTGGCCCCGCTGGTGGCGGCTGCGGGGCCGGACGGCTCCGGTCCTCGGCGGGGCAGCAACCGGAGCTCGGGCGGGCTTCGCTTCCCTCGCCTCCCCTGGAAAAGCTAATTAAAGTCCCCCCCTCCGAGGGCTGCAAGCCCCGGGCTGCGGGCTCGCTGGAGAGGTGGGGTGCCCCCGGCCCCCCTCCGCGGTTCGCTTTAACCCCCGAGGAAGGGGCAGTTGTGCTAATTTGGAGAAGAAAAGCGATGAGGACGGGGTTTAGTGCCTTCAGAATGGAGGATTTCGGTTGAGAAACGTTTGCTCGGAACCGGCGCGCCCGAGAGGCGCGTCCCGCGGGAGGGTCCGCCCCGACCCCCGCAGCGCAGCCCCGAGAGGCTCCGGGCGCCTTCTGCTACGGAGCTGCTCGCCGGACCTCGGCGCCCGTCCCTTCCCGTTTGCTTTCCTCTGGCAAGCATTCTCCGGGCAAAAATATTTTGATCAAACGTCTGAAAAAAAAATTTGCTATAACTCCTTAATTTCTCTTCATTCCAAGAGACCGTCGTGATTCAAACTGCTGTGTTTACACCCTCCGAAAACTGTCTGTTCATAGGCTGGCGTTTTAGAGACAACAGCGCCCGATCTTTTAAGATTGTAATTATAATACTGTTCAAGTTAGATATTCAAATGTAAATGTTGCTTTTCTTTTTACGACTACTTATTTTAGGACGTGCGTTTTTACCTTACCCTGGACCAGCAAGGCGCAGCCTTGCCTAGTGGAGTGTAACGAATTCGAAGGAATTCTTGTAGCTGAACATGTTTTTTGAAAAATCTTAAATGACAATTTACACGGTATTTTTTCATGGCCAGAGGAGCCAGAGTTTTCTTCTAGAAATAAGGAAGGAAAAAAAATAGTCTGATAGACGCATTTTGATGCAAAGACCGATTTAAGCGCAGCTTAAGTGTCAGGGAAGTGAGCAGCAGGACAGCAACGTGCATGCACAGGTTTTGCAATAATATTAACCTCCCCCGCCCCCCCCCCCCCCCCCCCGTGTATTTCATTGCTAAGAGGGACCGGTATGGGTGACTTGCGTTTTATTCCCCCTCCCCGTATAAAATGCAGACATTTCTGTCCTCCTCAGAGTGGTGTTTCTTCTGAAGCTTCTCAAAGGTTTTCGGGTAAAAAAAAAAATATTATTTTTAAACCAATGAGTGTGCAAATAGGTTTCTCCAGGAAAGGAGCTCCTCGGGTCTGTCGGGCAAATGATGCGCCTCCCCGGACCCAGCCCGAACCGCTCTTTACCTGCGCGGAAGGAGCCTTTGAGCCCTGTTTGTACCGAGCTGCTCCTTCAGGGGCTGCGGGCTCGGGGCCCCTCCGGCCCGGGCTGCCTGCCCCGCGGCTGCTCGGGCCCCGAGCCGGCGGAGGGAGCCTGCGGCCAGCCTCTGCAGGGGGGTTTCTAACCTTTTAATTTTTGATTTCCCCGCTCCCCGGCCGCTCGGCCGCCGAGGGCAGCCGGCGGAGCTGCTGCTCTGCGTGCAAACAAACTTTCTCGCCGCCGGCCGGTTCGGCGAAGGGGCGAAGGCTCCGGGCCCCGCTGACCCCGCAGCCACCCGGGCTGTCCTTAACTGCCCCCTTGCGCCTGCACCACGCAGGGACCCGGGGCTCTAAACCGCGTCCGAAAGGTGTTGAAATTCCTTGGCACCGGCGGGGATGAAAGGCAAGCTGCTCTTTGATTGCGTGGATTTAAGGCAGAGCCTAATTACAACGTGGCGGTTGTGTGCGCGCTTCCTCCGCTTATTAAGGGCAGATTAGGAAGGGAAAATCGCCGGGGCAGCGGGTGACATTCTCGGCGCCTGATCCCCCTCCCCGGGCTCGTCCCCCCCGGGAGCGCAGCCCCGCCGTGCGCCACGGGGCTCTTGCGTGGTTTGAAATCGCACTTCTCGGTTTAATCCCCCCCGCGACGTCGCGCAGAAACAATAAGGAATTTAGGCGAAAAATCCTCGGGAAGGGAAAGGAGTGACTCCGTATGTGCGGCAGCTCCCGGGCAAGCCGCACTACCTCAACCATTTTAATCTTCTTTACCGCTTAAAAATACTTGCGCGTAACAACTCGCAAAACGCCTTTTCCCCCACCCTGTCGCCGAAGGGGTGCCGACCCCCAGCCCTAGTCCCCGGAGCTCGGGACCCCGGGGTGGGGGGGGGGCGGGCGGGCAGCGGCATCGCCTCTGGCGTGGAACAAAAGCCATCGGGGAGGCTTGCACGCAAAGCTTCACCTGGAGCCTATTTTCAAAGCTGGCTTCATAAAATACCTGGGAACAGGGGGCTTTGTAGTGAAAATGCCAGGCAACCCACCCGTAAATTACAGCCGCTCCAGCGCCCCCCTCCCCGCAGCTGCCGGGAACCCGCGCTGAAGCGCATGTGGCGCGCCGCGAGTTTGTGTGTTGAAATGTATATTAGCTGGGCGAGGAAGCGGAGATGAAGGTGCAAACAGGAGCTGGGCCGGATGATATAAACTCCGAGCGGGCGGCTTTCCCTGCCGTCGGTACCCCCAGGCCTGGGCAGCCCACCCGGCTCGGCTCTGCCCTGCCCGCCGCGGGTTCCGCTGACACGCGTGCGGTGGGAAGTGGAAAGGCTGCTCGTTTCCCTGCAGGAGAAAAATTATCGAGGCTTGGCGGAGAGGAGGCCACCTCCGGGGGGGGTCGTTTTGCCCCTCCAAGCCGGCTCCACGGGTGCCCCGAGCCCGCCTGAGTGAAGACCTCCCCGCAAACTCACGGAGAACTCGTGTCCCGGGCTGTGCGTGGGCACCACGGCCGTCCAGGCGCCGCCGGCTCCCTGGGCCGGGTCCTTGACAGCCCACCTGGGCTGACCCCGGGGGAGCCGAAAGGTTTCCCGGCCCCTCTCCCTTCCTCCACGCGAATTTGCCGTCCTCCGTGGAAGCGACACGCGCTCGGGCAGGTGCGAGCTGTAAAAGCCGGCGGCACCCGCAGGATGCTCTCCCGGGGGGAGCCTGCGGAAGGCTGCGGGGCTTTTCCTGGCCCCGAGCCCCGCACCTTGCTAGGGGCTGGCTGCGTCCCTTCGGAGCCCCGCTCCCCCCCCCAGGGACCTACAGCTGGGGTGCGGGGGGGCACCCCTGCAGCCGCGGTGAGCGGGGCCGGGAGCGGCGGGTCGGAGGGCCGGCGGCCCCCGCAGCGTGCCCAGTTGCCTGCCCTCGCCTCCAGCCCTGCCAGCGGCTGGGGCTTAAAACGAGCTTGTGGGGCGGGCGGTGCTGGAAGGGACCCCACTCCTGTCGGGGACGGCAGCGTGTACTCTCCCGCACGCCTTACAGCCCGCCGCCAGCACCCCCCGACACCTCCTGTGCGAAATTCGTTCCCTTTATCTATTTTTGCCTTTTTAAAATACATATATTAAATTGCATTTCCGCGGCCGCCGCGCCCGCCGGCGGCGGGGGGAGCCCCGCACCCCCGCTCCTCCCGCCTCGGCCCGTGGGTAACGCGACCAGAGCCAGCGAGAAACGCAGGGAAAGAAAAGCGGTTGCCGAGGCGAGCTGCGGGCAGCCCCGACCCGCGGCGGGCCGCGCTGCGCCGGGGCGCACCACGGCTTTTCCATCGCTTCTCGGTGGCTTCGTTTGCAGAAGCGGGTGGGGGAAACGCCCCCCCACCCCCTCCCTGTGCGCCCCCGGCAGAGTTTTGCGTCTCCCCAAAATATCTGCGAGCGGGTCCGCTGGCGCATGATTATTTAGCGCAGGAAGGGGTTCCTAGGGGGAATCTGAATGCGGGGGATGCAGGCGATTTTGGCAGGGAAACAAAAGCCGGGCTTGTGGCAGAGGAGGCTGCGGCAGCCGGGCCCCCCGGGCCAGGCCCGCCGCGCCCTTTGTTCCCCCGGCTCGGGGAGGGGGACGCGGCCACCGGGGCATCCTCCCGCCGCCGGCCCTCCGGTCCGTCTGCGGGTCGGGGCTGAGCCCGTCCCCGGCGCAGCCAGCGCCTTGTGCGGGAAAAGCGCCGGGATTCTGGGGAGAACCGAGCCGGGAGGACATTTTCAAACTGAAATCTGCCCGTCCCGTGAGCGGCTCGGTGGGGGGATGCGGGAGACAGCCGGCGTCCGAGATCGTTGGAAGAAATATTCCAATGAATTGGAAACATTAGAGCTCCTGTTTCACCGGTGAAGCTCAGAAGAGCTTGTTTTTCCAACCTCGGGGTGCCCGGCGCGCAGTGAAACGGCTACCTGTGCGCTAACGCGTCCTCGAGGAAGGAATTCACAGGCACCATTTCAACATTTTAGGCGACACGTGGCTACGAGTTCCCTTCAAACGTATTTATTTTATTTGGACTCCCGCTCCACCACCCTTCCCTTGAACGCTGGCTCCTAGGTAGCATCTGAAAGGGCCCTGCTCCCATTTGCAATTAAAGAGTTTATTGAGGAGGGGAAAACCGGTAATTAGCAAGAATATTCCCCCCCTCCCCAGTTCCACCTGCAGGGCAAAAGTGCAGCTGGCAGAATGGCTTCCAGCAGAGCCCTGACGCACCCACAGAAGTTTTGCTTTGTTTTTTGCGATGCCCGTCGCTTGGAGGGCTCCTGGTTTGCTGCTCGCGGAGCTCCGGGGTGGGTTAGCACCTCCAGCGCAACCCGGAGCGCTCTCCCTAACGCGATTATTTTATTGAATGGTTATGAAGGCGCGCGCTTTCTCGCTCGCTCTCTCTCCCCCTCCATATTAATCTCATTAAATCCTACCTTTCAACCTTCTTCCGTGACCATCTGACCTGGCCACTTGAATTAAAATAGTGCTTTCTCCGCAGTCAAAGACAGCACATCAATCATCGGGCTATTTACACTTCGCTCCCTTCTTCAAAGCGGCTCTGCCGGGGCTCGCTCTACCTTCGCTGCCGGGGTGACGGGCAGGTCCTGCGGGGCTCGCCGCCGTCGCTCCGTGGGGCTCGGGGGGGTCCCCCCCCCCCCTTTTCCCGGGTGTCCGCGCCTCCCCCGGCTCCCCCCGTCTCCCGGGAGCGCTCCCGGGCGCGCCGCCTTCCCACCTGGAAGAGGGGAGCGGGGCGGCCCCGCCGCTCCCGCGGGAGCTCCGCGCTGCCCGGCGGGGAGGGAGAGGGGCCCGGGGGCCGCCCGGGAGGCGCGGAGCGGCGGCGGCCGGTGCGCACCCCGCGCAGCGGGGAGCGGGGCCGCAGGGTGCGAGCCCCCTCGGGGCAAGGCAGCCGCAACGAGCCGGGGAGGAAGAGCGACGGCTTTCGAGCGCCGGTGTCGAGCAGAAATAGGCTGGTAGAAACGCGAGAAATGACGGCAGAACACAAAGCGCAAATTACGTTATTTTAAAAGTTACGCACCCCCCCAACTCCCCCCCCCCCCCCCCGAGCGAGGGGGGCGAGGAAGGGAAAAGGGGGGAAAGGGAGAAAATAGACAGGCGCCGGTTGAAAAGTTACAGTAAATAAATGTTTCAGATCAGAAATAAAAGCATGTCTAAAGTACGCACGATTACGAGATGACATCTGTTAACAAACTCTCTACGGCATTGCTATTTAGTAGTAGCTATTTAGTAGTAACAATAATAATAATAATATAATGATAATCACCTCTTTATGGGATGGCACCTTGATCCTTAAATATTGTCCAGTGTGTAAGGTCAGTGTGCAGAGGGTTAGGAGAGGAGAGGGCTGATTTTTCTTAAAGGGGCAGATCAGGGGAAGGCTGTGATGGTGCTGGGAGAGAGGAGGGGGGAGAGATAAGTGGTCTGAAGAAGAGGATAGGACAAAAAAAAAAAGAACACCCCCCTCAAAAAAAAAAACCCGATGATGATGAATACATTGGAAAGTTTTTTTGGCCCTGGTGAGGGTGTCAGATTGAATGCTCTGTGCGCATGTGCGAAGGTGTCCAAACTGACAATGCTTGGGAGATGAAGATAGTGTGTAGCTGCTTCTGGGCTCAAGGAGGAGGAGAGGAATCCACAAGCCGACACGATGAGATCCAAGGCGCGGGCGAGAAAACTGCCCAAAAGTAGGTCCTTTCTCTCCCTCCTTCCGCGTACCCCCTCGGCGGCGGCCGGGGGCGCGGAGCCGGGCCGGGGGCTGCCCGGGGGCTGCAGCCCCTCTCCCTCCCCGCGGCGGCGGCCAGCCGCGCCGCCCGCCCCGGGGGCGCGGGGAGCGGGGGTCCCGCTCAGCTCCGCGCCGCTCCGCGCCCCTCCGCGCCCGGGCGCGCTGCAGCGGGGCGCGG
Source organism: Phalacrocorax carbo (assembly GCF_963921805.1). Lineage (NCBI taxonomy): Eukaryota > Metazoa > Chordata > Aves > Suliformes > Phalacrocoracidae > Phalacrocorax > Phalacrocorax carbo. The sequence goes on along the minus strand of NC_087532.1, from coordinate 1,692,375 downwards.
CGGGCGAGCGGCGGGCGGCGCGGGGCCGGGGGAGAAAAGCGAAAGTTAGCTGGAAGTTGACGAAAGGGGATAGCAACTTTTTTTTTTTTATTGAGTCGTTCCAAGTCTTGTGAAATAATATTCCTGGCTTTTGAAATAGTGGGCGCTAGAGGTCTGCGTTTGGCATCTGCCTGCGAGAGCCGGGGAGACTTACTGCTGGGGGGGGGGGGGGAGAGACGGGCAGAGGCAGACGGGGGGGAAAAAGAAACCCTTCTAGTCTCGGGAACAATTACCGAGGAGAGGGAAGGAAGAGAATTTGTAGCAAAAATGGATCCGCTCTCAGTGAGGGGCTTTGGATTCGCAGGTCCAGAGGGAAGATCCTGAACGCAGCTCGGGTGTCCCAGCTGGGGGTTAAGAAGGTCTGGGGGAGGGGAGTGTGGGGGAGTGTCTTTAATTTTTAATTTTTTAAAATTTACTTGGGGGTGGAATTGCAGCTCGTAAGTCTCGCGCAGCTTTTTCCTCCGTCTGCCACCGGACCCTTTTCCTTTCTTTCTTTCGAATCGTTTTTAGCCTGGACTCTCGGAGGAGCGGAGCGGGGCTCCCTCGCCCCCCGCCCCCGTGGGCTCCAGCCGCAGGCTCCGGCCCCGCCGCCTCGCTGTTGGGCTCGGTGCGGCGGAGGGTCCCGCTGCCCGGGCAGCCTCCCTGTACTTCTCTACTGATATTATTACTATTACCATTATTATTACTTAGTTTCTGTTTCGCTCTGGCTCTCTGCGAAATATCTGGAGGCTGCAGAAGTTCCCGCGTAGTCCGCGCCTTGCTAGACCCCGGCTTTGGGCGCTCGGAGAGTAGCGGCGCCCGGTGCGCTGAAATCGCGGGTGTTTTCTCCGGGAGCCGGCCGTGGGGTGCCGTGGGGCTCCCGTAGTCCCCTGCGTGCGGATGCGGGCCGTGGCCGCTCGGAGGGGAGAACCCACCCCCCCGGGCAGCCCCCGGCGCCAAACGCCGCTTTGGGTGGGCCGTCGGGAGCCCTGGCAGCCCCCCGAGGTCAGCGGGCGGCTCCGGTCCCGGCCGGCTCCCTCCCGGCCCGGGGGGGCTCCCCGGCCCCGCTCTCCTCCGGTAGCCCCGCAGTGGCCGAGCACCGGCCGCTCCGCGCTTGCCGTTTCACACCGACGGGGCAGGGAGCGGCCACCCCCAGGCCCAAGAGCTCCTCTTCCCGCGGCTACATCTCACCGTGCGCTCCGTTAGGACCCCCCCCAGCTCCCCAAAGAGCCCCGCGCACATGGCTGCGCCGCTCCCGCACCGCCCGGCCCCGCCGAGCCCGCGCCGCTCGGAGGCGGGAGCGACGCTGGCCGCGCAGCGCTGCCGCGCTCCTCGGGCGGCTCTCCTGCCATTAATCCTGGGATTTGGGGTTTTTTGATTTCCAATAAACACGCGCTCCAAACGCCCCCGTTCAAATAACTTTTTTGTTTGTTTGTTTTTAAGTCATCCCTTATTGTTTTAGGTTGTTGAGAAGAGTAATTTTCATCGCTCTCTTGGCTGTGAAAGCGAGCTTGAATAGTGAAATACATTTCTCTTTTCCTTTTTTCTTCCTTTTTTTTGCTCGTGCAAAAGGCACTCGGTTTTTGCAGATGCGTGCCCGTGTGCGCAGCGCAGGGCGCGGGTTTTTGCAGATACGTGTGCAGGATAGGGCGCGGGTTTTTGCTTGATGCGTGCCCGTGCGCGCAGCGCAGGGTCCGGCCGCGTTTCAGCGCGGTGCGAGCCGCCGCTCGCCCCGGGAGCTCTCCCAGCCCGCTGGCGGTGAGCAAGCTCCTGCAGCTCGCGGACTTGGGAGGCTGTCGCAGCCCGGACACCTCAAGTGCCGGGGGGACGAGCCGGGGCTCCTGCGCCTGGAAGCAGCCTCTTCCCTTCAGCAGCAGGAGCTGCAGCTGAGGGGCCGCCGGCCGCCGAGCGAGCGCCGCTAGCACACACTGGCAGCGCCTGCTTGGAAGGCTGAGCTCTGATTAAAATCAGGTGTTTAATACAATACAAGGCCCAACGGTTTATGGGGCTTCAGCTGAGGATTTTTTAGGTATCACAGTTCAAAACAGTAGTCCGAAGCTAAGGTTTCAATATCCCAGGAGTACGCGTTTGCAAAACAGATTAAACACGGACACGAGTGTGTGGATCTTGCTGCATTTACATCGGCAAGGTAGCGCGGGCGGCAGCGACTGCCCGAAACCCCGCACCTCCCCGAGCGCAGCCCGCGGCCCGGGGGGCTCCGGCCGCCGCCGGCGTGGCCCCCGCGTGTCAGTGCGTGTGCGTGGCCCGGGGGAAGGGGCAGGCTGGCGAGCCCCGCACGGCCGCGGTACCCGCGGCATTAACAGCACGATATGTTGTAGAATTTCATTTCATTGGAGACTATTTTAAGCAGATGTGAGGCTCCGCTGGGAATTCGGCTCCGTTACCTGACTTGGGAAGGGGTCGGGCGTGTGTGCGCGCGCTGGGGTGGGGGGTTTGGGTGAAATTCTCGGGGATTTGAGTCCGGCTCAACCGGACTAAAGGCAGGTACCGGCGGCGGCGCTGAACCGGAGACGGGAATTATTTTCGCTCGCCTTGTCGCTCCCCGGGGGTGGGAGACTTTCGGGGGCGGTGGTTGGAAATCAAGAGCTGGGGCAGGGTGCGAGGGGGCGCGGGAGCCCCGGGGGTTGGGGGGGGCCCAGGTGAGCACCCCGCACCCCCCCGTTCGTTAGGGGCCCTGCGGGGGCGGGCAGGTAGGGCAAGGCCAGGCCGTGCCCCCGGCGGGCCTCGTCCTTCAGCGAGAAAATAAAAATATTGGCGACCGGGGAGAAGCTTCTGCGATAGCCGACGGGCTCGTTTGTGCGGAGGAGAAGGGGGGAGCGGCGAGCTGGGCGCTGCTGGCCCCGAGCAAGCCCGTTCGCGCTGCCCCCCCGCGCTGCGCCCGCACAGCCCCGCTGCAGCCCCAGACCAGGCGCGCCGGCCTCTGCGGGGCTCGGCTTCTAAATAAGTGTCCGCGCTGGAAACCGCCGGCCCGTATTTCTGCGGTCCCGCTTGCTTTTCGTTCGTAGGAACGCGACAAAGTCGGAGTTTTAAGTCTGAGTTTTCAGACGGAGCTGTTGCACCCGCCCGGCCGGGCTGGAGGGACGGCAAAGCGGTCGGGGATCCAGCGCTGCCCTCCCCACCAAGCGGGGTCCCCGGTACCGGCTCCCCGGTTTATGGCTTCGCCTTCGGAGAGGAGACGGCCCGTTTACTGATTTTATTTTTTTTTTAAAAAATGACGGCTGCGTTGCTGGCGGAGGGAGCGGGGGGAGGCGAGCGCGGAGGCCGCAGCCCGGGCACCGCAGCCCGGGCACCGCAGCCCGCCGTGCGGCCGCGACCCCGCTCGCCCGGGCGCCACCGGCACCGCAGCACGCGGAGGGCGAACATTTAGGGCGGTTTCGGTTCCCCCCCACCCCCCCCCCGAACCTGCCGCCGCTTCGGCCCCGTCTCTCCCGAGGTGCCCGGCCCCGAGCTGGAGCCGGGCTCCCCGAGGGCTCGCTTGCAGACGGACAAACGCACCCCGGGAAGCCGCGCTGCTGCTCCGGCGGGGCGGTGCGGGGGTGCCGGGGCCCCCTGCCTGCCCGACCCCCCCACCCCGGGGCCGCACCCCCTCCCTGCCCGGCCGCTCTCGCCGAAGCGGCTCCGCGGGTTTGCGCGGGGCCGGGGCCGCAGGTGCGGTGCGGTGCGGAGGCGCTGGGTCCCCGCTGCCGCGGCTGCTTCGCCCTCCCCCGCCCTGCCCCGGATCTGTTCAATTAGGCAATTAGGGACGCCGGGCAGGGAAGGGGGGGGCTGATCCGCTAATTAAGGTGATGTGTAATTAGCGCTTCAACCAAAATTACCGAGGATTTAAGATCGGTTTAGTCTTTAAAAAAAAAAACCACCACGAAAAATCCAAATTCTACAAATATAATTTATCAATTCGCCCGCCCTCCCCGCTTGATTTATTTCAGCAGCGCAGGGGAAACAACCGCAGCGCGCTCCGAAACTGGGCGCATGGGAGGAATGGGTTGGTTACTTGGCGTGGGAGAGCGTCGGAGCTTGCCCGCAGACCGGCAGGCTTCAGGTGCCAAAGCGCCCGGGCTGAAGAACGCGCAGAAATCGGGGATTGAATTTTGGCCCCCAATAAAGTCGACGCTCGTAGGTGTCCCCGGAGTTTGTGCGCGAAGTGCGTGTGATGTTTTATCCACGTGCGTTTGCATCGCAGGGCATTTGCCTGTGCATGTGTAAATGTAAGTGTGTACGGAGCATCAGAGAACGGTGCGTTATTCCCGCTTCGCTAAATTCCCGTGTCCCATAAACCCACCGTGCGGGTGGAAAGCCGTGCCTACGCAGATGTTTGTCTGTTGAGCCGATAATGCACAAAGATCTTGTAACACACAGGAAAATCACGGGTGCTGTTTGATCATAAACCAGTATGTTCTGCGCAGAAATCGTGACTTGTATTTTTAAAACTTTGTTTAACAACAAATAAAGCTGCCTTATTTTTAGACTTTGTTTTGGGACTGCAATATAAGTTCAGGTTCAGCAACAGCAAATTAGGTCTTTAATGAGCTAAGGGGAAAAAAATTAAAACGAGTGTTATTTCTAAAGGCTGCTATGAAAAATACCTGATGAAGCCACTGAGGTCAGAAAGAGCCAAGAACTGCTCTTCTGCTCCCCGCGCAGACAGGCACCGTCCGATGATCGGTCATACGTTACTAGTACAATAAGAGTGAAACGGGCAGGATTCCGAGCTCTCCATCGGGAGAAAGCCAAGCGTACCTGAAACACACACGATCTCCGCTTGCTTCTAGGCAAAATGCAGTGCAGGAGCTAGGATTTCACAACACAGGAGCAGTGTAATTCATCGCTGTTGCTCGCTGTAATAATACCCCAGCTCCTCAGTCGGATGTAACCGTTCCGTGACCGGTGCTCCAGGAATGCTCCAGCCTGCTGCACAGGGGTTACACCTGCCCGCATGGGCTGCGCTGCTGCCTGCACAAACAGCCTCGATTGTGAAGCCAAATACCTGAAGCAAATGACAAGGGAATCTTCTGTTTCAGAGGGAAATAGCCTTCTGTGGCGTGGCTGCCTTCATTAATGCTTGTAAAGCACCCTGAGATTCTCAGAAGGAAAGGCCCTATTGAGCAAAAAGTCTTATTATTGTTATTATGGCTATGATTATTATTATGGTTCATATATTTTATAACAGCTCTGTACGATTTAGTACAGTGCTTCAAAGACAAAGGCCTAAAGAAGTTTGCAAACATTAATGAGGTAAGGCTCAGGAGCCACCTTGACGGCAGGGAACGTCTTGTTTAGTTCTGGGGTACAGCTGGGGAAGTGGAGGCAGCGTGTGATGACTTGCCGGAGGATCCCCGTCTGCTCCTGCTGACAGGATCAGGAAAAGAACCCACATTTTTCAGACTCGCTTTTGCCCTTCTAACTGCACAATTTGCATTCTCTCCGTTTGTTATAATTTTTTCCCTGTTGCTGTAGACTTACGATGTGAGAAATTGTTTATCGGAAGAAAAATCTACATTTACAATCTAGGCTTTTTCTGTAGTGCGAGGCTGATGGCACAGACTGTGCGTGCTCTCGGTGGGCCAGGGCAAGCTTGTGCTTTGTTTCCACAACTCAAATGCTCTCCCACTATTACTGCATGTGTTTATTTTTTTCCGGTTAGAGATTATTTAAACAATAAACTCGTGCAATTCTGAAGGAACGCTAACTGAAAGGATCAAAATCTTGGCCGAATAATGATTTTCTCAGCCTATTTCCCAAAAGATATTTTTAATCCTGTTAGGGGCAAGTAACCGGCATAGCAATAAATACGTATACATGCAGTGTCCATCTGCAGTTAAGAATGAAGACATCTGAGGGATATGTGCAAACACATTTGTTTCCACTCTCTGGATAACAGCCTGTTGATATGTCAGTACTCCACAGCATTCCACACCAAAATTACTGCTGTGTTTTCTCATCTCAAATATGCCCTCTTTTTCTGGAGGAATTTCAGGTCAGGGATGTTGTAGTGGAAAAGATCTATGACCTTATTATTTCTTTTATTTTCCTAATGGATTTTCATGCATCACCGCTACCTACTCATGGGCTGTTTATTTTTATTTTTATTGCAGTAGGTTGTGTGTTATGTGGCGTCCAAATCTGTAACAGAGTGTCCCTGTCCTGAGGAGTTTTTTTTTCCTTCTCTTCATTCACTGAATGATGTGACCCTCTTTGCTAATAAAAATGAAATATGACTTTCATCCCCGGAATAAGTGTACTACTTAGTGCTTCTGAATGCTCATACCCTGAATAAGCAGCTCGCTGCCTTTTTATTTTTGTAATTAGGAAGAGACGTCCCTGCGGTGAGGGTCGTGGTGTGTGCTTAACGTCGGTAGGTAGGGCTGGGATCTGAACTCCTCTGCCATGGAGTAAAGCGCTTCTCTGTGCGGAGGTAGCAGTGCTCGGTGCTCTGTTCAGCAGCGCCTGGCGTGCAGGACGGGGAGAAAGGAAAGTTTCTGTTCAGAGGGTGGGCACGAGCTCTCCTCATGTAGCCCCAAAGATGTGCTTCGCCCAGATTTATGACAAAGTTAGTAAGGCATTTTTTTTCTGTACCGCTGAACCCACTTTTGTGCTGCAAACAAGGCCACTGGTTATCTTGGGGAGACATTTTCCAGCTGAAAATGGACTGAGACAGCCAAATTATTTCCAGTAGGCCACAGAATAATGCTTCGATCGCGGTAAATCTCGGTCTCAGTTGAGCTGGCGTGGAAAGACTTCATCTTCTCTTAACCATTTGCTTTTTGTAATACCAGGGACAAAATCAGGGGAGGCTGGACCGCGGCTCTCCAGAACGGAGTGACTGCACAAGCATTTGGGGTGAAATGTCAGACCAAAATAAACTGGGTGGTGATTTATTTTTGTCGTGATGGTTTTACATCTTTCAGGTGTTTTGCTTTAAGGTAATATTTTGATGTGGTAGGTTTTTGCTGGTCTGTTTTCTTTGGCTTACGAACTCTCTCACCAAAGCTATGAGACACAATGCCCTGGCGTCAGTTATTGGGATCAATTTAGCCATCATTGCTAGATAACGCTGTCAGCCCGTTTGAGATACGTATTTGTTTAATAGTTAATGTTCTGCACAAAATACGGAGGGTGGGGAGAAGTCAAACTGTAGTGAATGCTCTGCTTATTTTATATCCACTATAACTATTTTTGTCCATGAAAATTGGCTTAATTATATCAATGGAATGTTTCTTTTTCAATTCTGTATGCAATTAGTCCATCTTGCTGGCTGCAATTTATTTTAATAAAAAAATAAACCAGTGGCGTGTTCAGTTCCTCATCCCCTGGGGACAAATGCGATTGGTGTGTTTAATTTCATTAACTACAATGCGGCCTACTGGAAAAATGTATAAAATCAGCTTTATACAGCTTAAACACTGGCATTTGAAACAAATCATTACTGCATTAGCTGTCACACTGGTAATTCTAGAATCCAAGACAAAAATATTATAGCTGTTTTTATAACCCTCTGCAAATACACTGTTAAAATAATTTGTAATCATTTTTTAAACATGCCCCGATGTTTTTAGTTAAAATATCTTATCACCACCAAAGAAGGTTGGCTATTCATTATCGCATGTATGTTTTATTGAATGATTCATAGGTTGCTTCCCCTGTAGAAAGCCCACGCCCGCCTGCCCAAAGCTCCCCAGTTTGAAGATGGCCTGGCAGTACTGACACACGCTGCCCTGCGCGTGTTCGCAGGCTTCGCCTCTGCCGGTTTGCAAGCCTAGCTTTTGGGAAGGCAAGTGCACGGAACAGCTTTTCCTAGCGGCGCGGATTACGAACCTCATGAAATTCAGCATCATTTCACATACCACCTCCCCCTTCGACTAGCTTGTCTTTATATGCTACCCAGTGCGCAACACCTTCTTCAAGGAGTTCTGAGTATTTCTTTGGTCTTCTGCGGGTGGGAGGGAAAGAGGGGAGGGTGCGTGCATCCCTCCCCGGTACGTTCCTGAAAACAGAGCTCTGTTGTGGTTCCGAGAGGTTGTGGCAAGGGCCAAATCCAGCCTGCCTTCAGCAATGCGGGGCCGCCCCGGGCTCAGCGGGACTTCGGCCCCGATAGCGGGGGGCAGAACTTGGCGCTTTATCTAGCTCGCAACTATATTTCCCGCGCTTCGTTAGACAAGGTATTTTTCAGATGCCGTGATTTAGCCACCAACCTGTTCTTTACTGTTTCTGTTAATACGTATGTCTTTCATATGTAAGCGCACACGGTATTGGCTTAAGATGCATGTATAATCAGTGAATAATGTTGAGCAGAACACGTGTGCCTAATTCTCTTCTGTGAAAACTGAGGTTAAACTGACAAAATTCAGGATTTTTTAAAATTTAAAAATGGGAGGCCAGATCCTCAACTCATGTAAATCAGTATCAGCATCAATGAAACTAATTTTCACCAGCTGAGGACATGACCCAAGAGATTGTGTGTGTATGTGCATAAAATACACAAATATTGGTGTATAGCTGGTTTAAGGGGATGCACTTTTAGCATCTGCAGATCAATATCCGATGGAGAAATGGAGCTTGGGATTTTTTTCCTTAACTTAAGGAATGATCAATTATATAACCTCAGCATATTTTATACAGATTGCTATTTTCTGAAGCAGCATGGACTTTCTTTCCAAAGAAGTAATATGCAGAAGATGGGCCGCATTGGACATAAGCCATCTGTTCCCTTGCATGCACCGTGCTTTTATTTTTTTTTTCCCTTCCACCGCTGTCATAAACAGTAGTTAATTTTCTTTTCCATATCTTTAACTTTATAGCAGCGGTGTTTTGGTAGAAGTGATATCACATTATTGTTTTATTGGTATTACAGGGGAAAAAAAAAATCAGCTTTATTTCCTACTTGATATAAAAACACTTCAGGGGGACTAAAGAAGCTAAATGCGGTTTCCCTCGTCAGGCTGAGGAAGCAACCGGCTCTGGAGGAAGGCAGAGGTAGTGCCAGTGAACCACGTAGCGAGGGTGGGGATGGGACCAGGACTGTGTTTCTGTTGGAGCCTCGGGCGGCGGGGACGGCTGTCCCCTGCCTCGCTCCGGAGAGCCCAGCCCTGCTCCGGGGCTCCGCGGGACGTGAGGGGAAGCTACAGAGTGGGGGAAGAAAGAGGCTTTTCCCCTCAAGGCTGCGTAAACCTTCCCCGCAGAGGAGCTTTCCCCGAGTTTTAGGCACAGGACTAGGCTCAGGCCAACTCCGCACCAAGAACTGGCCTCCAGCGTAAAGGCTATATTTAGCACAGGTATTTATTCTCTCAGCCCAGCATTATTGTGCTTTGAGTATGCGATTCTTTGGCTGTAAGAAAACATGGAAAGTTGGATGTGAAGTGTTGCTCAGAACATGGAAAAGTTGTAGAACCGTGCCGCAGTGGAACGGGGGGTGGGCTCCTGCGCTGCTGCTATTAAAACAAAAACCCCACCAAACTTGAGCGTATTGAAACAGTATTACCTGACCAGAGGTTGGTCTGAGGTGCAGCAGAAGCAGGAATCGTGTTTTTGTGCTAAGCTGATGAACTGACTTTACCAGCTTAAGCAAATAATTTACCCTCAGCTTCTTCATCTGTGAAATGGGAGGGATATGCATACCTGCCTTCGTGATTTCTGGATAAACGTATCGCTAGTGATCTTTGTGTTTGCTCCGGCTCCCACTGAAGCCGTTGGGATGTTTTTGCTCAATTTATGGGATCAGATTTTTTCTTTCTTTTGCAAGTTTCAGATTTGGCTAAAAAATCTTTTATTCCATCTCAGATGCTTGCTTAAAAAAAAAAAAGCTTTTGTTTATATGTAGTCTGGCATTTTCTTTCCTTTCAGGATAGTAAATACTAAATATTAATTTACACGATTCGCAGTGAATGGACCTTTTGGGCTCAGTCACGTAAATTAATTTTTAAATGGCTGTTCTTGAAGTTCATGTGGTATAAAATTGCTTTACAATTTTTTGTCTGTTTATAGAAAAGGACTGGTTTCATTTTAGATTTTATTACATAAATGTGAAATAAAGAACACGCACAACTTGCAAGTGGTCATATATTTTATTTTAGAATTATCACATAGGAATAAAATAAATTTAAATCCCTACATGGCACAACAGTCACATTTAAAAAGCAGTTGATACCTCATGGAGGGCTTTGAAAAGCCCTCTGCTCAGAAACAGTTCTGCTCATATATCCCATATATAACGAATAAAAAACAGATCTTTGTTACTTTGGGAGTTCTTAAATTCTTCCTGCTAGAATACTCTTCAAGTATTCATCCAGATAAAGTTCAGAACGGAATTTCGTTCTTTGTCTCCTGTTCCTGATAGTATCTATCACGGAGTGACTTTGAGCCGCACAGAACCGGCGGCTGAAGGTGAGCCTGCAGGAAATCCAGGTGGATTTCATGGACGTGTCCTTAAGGGGATGCCCGAAGAGCTCCCGATGCTTCCTCAGGCTGTCGGAGGTGCCTGCTTTCCCAGACACGGACAGATTCTGTGCTTTTAAGGCCCTTTAGGCAAATTCTAGTGCTTCCTCAAATTGTTTGTTGGAGGGGGGAGATGTTGCAATTATTTATCTATCAAAAAAGCACGCACCTTTGAAGCAAAATGGATATCGGTCTGTTAAATATGCCTTGGAAAACCCACTTCTGGATCCTCTGCAGCTGTTCAGACAGGCAGAGAGGTGACTGATACAGATGTTAAAGGCCTACATGTTTCAAAGTACGTATTTAATTTCCTCTTTAAACTTACATTTTACTTTTTAACTCCCATTTCAGATAAAACAGCGCTTTTTTTTGTGCAGTTCCTCAGTTAATGTGTAGATTTCTGTGTCCTGAAAGAACGCAGAGGCTTGGTGCAAACAGTCACATGCGTAGCCTCTAGCCATAATCAGAAAGTGTCTTGTACAATCTGGGAGTCAATACCATAGCTAAATATTGATTTACGTAATAGCGCTGTCTGTTCCAGTAGATCAGAAAAAGGAGCCGCATTTAACACCTATCTATAAATCTATTTTTACCCAATGGACAGTAACTGTTTTTTTCAAAGTATTGTTGTTTAGCAGTTTGTGAAATAAGTCTTGAGGTGTTAACCACAGAATTAATTCTAGTAATTCTGTATGTCTATGGCCGTGCCATCTGGGTGACTCGATCATACTGGGGAACTCTGCTTCTCGGCGGGACAGCGGTGGCAGGACGTACCTGCTCGGCTTGTCTGGGGAAGCTGAGGGTCTCGTAGGTCTGTAATTCAGCCCAAATCACGCACCTGGACGCTGGACACAGGGCTCAGAAATGGCCCTCCCTACCCTGAGTACTTAGAGACTTCCCCCATCATTTACTGAAGAAGCCAGTACTTTGATAAATGAGGTGGGGGAAGAGAAGGAAAGAACCACCTCTGGAAGGTTTCCGGAGCATTGCTTTGGGTTGGAACTCTCCTTCCTTTCCTAATGAAAGCACTGAGGGCAGGACTTAGGGCGATCTGTGGCTCCTGTCTAACCGAAGGCCAGGAAATAGGAATTCCACGATGGACGTTTGCCTTTAACCTTGTATAGCTGATAGCTGGCTTAAGGGAACTTTCACTGTAGCGCGACGTTTACTCTCAAAAAGCAGCATTGCAACTTCACCGCTCCGAGCCTGAAGCCTGGTGAAGTTCATGGTAGCCTTTCCATTGACTTTCCTGGACTTTGGAGCAGGCCCTCAAGGCACCAAACTCTTTGGGACATCAATGCTATTTGCATATAAAGATTTTTCTTATATCTGAGTGTGTAGGTAATGCTCATTAATGATTAGCTACCAAGGATCTGGTGTAAGATACACCTATTTCAACAGATGAAATCAGCTGTGCCTTTGTCTCAACTTCTAAAGTCCTTTTCCTGATGTGACCTGGCTTTTAAAGTATCAATAAGCTAATGATTTTTTTTACCCGTAAATTGAAGAGCTATACGCCTGATTCTTCTCACACAGCCTAGAGGAATGTGTCTTCACTGCCCCTTCAGAATCCTAGTATAAATGGAGTAATCCCATTCCATAGTGACAGTTCAGTAACTGAAGACTGAAGAGACGGCTTTGAGGACTTCCCTGTCAATAGATATATGCATCTCCGGTTCACGGTCGCAAGCTGTAGCTATGTAAAGGGTATTCTTCTTGTTGATAATGATGTATTCTTAATCTTTCTTTTTAGTTCTTTCAGTGAAATTCCATCATACATGTTTGAAATGAGAAGAATCCCTGAAAACACAGACAAATATCTAGCTGCTGGTCTATCTGTCTAGAGACTAAATATTGGAAGAGTGGTCATTTAGATCAATCTTGTGCCTCAGTGCTCACATTAGAACAAAAAAAAGGCACTCTTGAAAAATTACTGAATTCTCCTTGCAGTGTCAGGTTCCAAGATAATGATGTGTCTGTGTGTGAAAATATTAAATTGCAATAACATGCAGAGCGAGTGGCTTTCTGAATGGGGTATTCAGTTCACAGCTTGGACTATACATAAAGCTAGTGAGTGACAGAATACAAATGGTGTCATAAAACATCAGGGGAATTTACAGCCAGTCTCAATCTTTTTGATCTATGTTCTATCTATGGAGCTCCCTCAATCTATCTATCTTTAGTTAATGAAACAGTTAAACATATTTAATTATTGATCACTGTTTAATGTCAAGAGTTATCAAAACAGATTACGTTTCCCCCCGCGCACACTTAAAGGTATTAGGAGAACTCCAAGTTGTACGTACTAAAGTCTGGGATGCTTCCTGTCCAAAGATAATGCCTTAAAGCACATCTCTGCCTGTAGATGTTTTTAAATCGCGGCTGTTTGGCGAAAGCGCAGACCCTTTCGTTTCTTTGCCTGAGAGCATGCTTTATTTCTAAAACTTTGCTTGTTTCTTGCACAAACTGCTTTTATTCTTTATAGTTAAAAAAACAGGGAAATGAGGATCCAGTTTCACTGAAGATGAGAAACGAGATATAACGGGGCAGTTCTCGGAGGGTATAATTTAACCCACCTCTCTGATATGGCCCAACAAAGAGCCAAATTGAAAAATCATTCCGAAACTACGCCGGCTATGCCCACCCACTTTGCGTCTAGAAACCAGCCCCAGCAGGGTTTATAGACCTCTGTTAATGATCACGCCTAAAGACTAAGCACGCCACGTGTTCTTGTGGCTTCCCACTGTCTGGGTCTTCTCACGTGTACGTGTGTACGTAGAGTATTTTACGGAAGTTCTCTGAGCGGGCCCTTGAGGCTGCTGCCCCTCCTGAAATGCCGCCCGCGGATCGTACGGCCAACCTGCGGATCTCCAGAAGGAAAGGTCAGCGTCGCAAACCTCCCAGGACGTTAGGTTCTTACTTCCCCGCTCTCCCCCCAGCAGAGGTGTTAATCGTCACCCTCTGAAGGTTGTGTTGAGCTGCTAAAAGCCGCTGTTTGTTACTGAATCTCATCTGTTAACTGTGGGCTGGAAGTAGGTGTTTGGGATCCCCCTCTGCCGTACCACCTGGGTCTTCTCTATTGGCAGCGTTGATAAGAAATCATTCTTTCTTCTCTACCTAAGCTCTCTCTTTACCAGTGGTTTTAAATTGCTCCCCGGCCCTGACAGACTACCCTCGTTCAAAGAGAAACGTGGAGGAGGCTGATGGTTCTAGTAAGTATTAGGAGTCCATTACCAGAGGACTGAATCCTGTTGGGATCTCTTGGGAGACACCCCTCCTTGGCCCACCAAACAGAGTACGGCATTGTGAGCAGAAAGGGCAGGGGGATAAAGGAATCCAGCCTCGCTTTTCTCTGACAAAGAAACCTCAATACTTTTATTCAGCGGAAAATGGAATAATACTTCTGGGTTTGCTTTGAAAGCCACAGCCACTGGCTACTTTACGCACCGTGGACGGTGTCTGTATGAGGAAGAGCTTTTTGCAAGGGGAGAGGGCTTTACACGTGAAAAGAGATTAAAGGCATCTCTGTGCCAACATGTTAAACGTTTTGGGGTTTACAAGAAGTATCAGTGTTTCACCGCAGTCATGTGCCAGTCAGGAACAAAACCCCCGCTGCGCTGCTGTACAGCACCGCTCACCGCGCAGATGTGTAGGAAGCGACCTAGCCTGCTGGAAAGAAAAGTTTTATTGTATGTCATGTTCCCTTTAAAATGCCCCATGTAGTAATGTTCTTTTGGTAAAGGCAGGTTAGGGACTACTCCAGATATTACAGCACTTTTAAACAGTCACTTCTGCATAGCGAAGTGGCATCCCTCTGCCTCTAAGGTAGCCTGCCATAAAAACCCTACCAACTGCAGGAAAGCATTTGAGCAGTGAAATTCCCCTTCCTTTTGCGTGTTAGAAAAGGCTTCATATTGTAGGTATCCGTAAGAACACATGAGCCAAATTTGAAAGCACTGGGCGTTTTTCATGTCTCAATTTCTGATGTCTTTAGGTCCATTTTAGATCATATCTCAGGGAGACAAAATATACATTAGAAATAGATTATGGCATTACAGCAAGGCGTGAAGCTCTCTGTTAATGGCACTACGATACTGGGGTCGGCACGTTGGCATCCAGCTTGAAATCCTGTACTCTCTGGTGTTTCGTTTCCCATTTGGGAAGGTGCGAGCACAACGGTGATCATACAGCGAGAGCTAACGGAAAGCAATGGTGGGCCAGGCTGAGCGCCGCTGAAAGCCGCAGGTGCTACTTCGCTGAGCCGTGCCCCCCTGACCAGGGCTTTAGTGGAGCGTGGCAGGGGCAGATGAGTTGAGAGGCAGCACGGTCCACTCCTACTGTGAGTCTATGTGTCTAGGAACTGTCTTGGATTTAATTTTGTCTAGTTTCTATTTCATTAGGAAAGGGAAAACTCACCAGTGCATCTGTCAGTTCATTGTATCACCCTCTAAGGAGGCTCAGGGGGGATCTCATCCCCACGTACCAGTACTTAAGGGGCAGCTACAAAGGAGATGGAGACTCCCTTTTTACACGGAGTCCCATGGAGAGGACAAGGGGGAATGGACACAGGTTGCTCCTGGGGACGTTCCGATGGGACACCAGAGGGACATTTTTCACAGTGAGGACAGTCACCATTGGAATAACCTCCCCAGGGAAGTGTTTGACTTGGCCACGTTGGACACCTTCAAGAGTCACTGGGCAGGGTGCTGGGCCATCTTGTCTAGGCTGCGCTCTGCCCAGAAAGGTTGGGCTAGATGATGATCCCTGAGGTCCCTTCCCACCTGGGATTCTGTGATTCTTTTGTAATTTTCAATATTGTAGGCCAAAAATTCACCGTGCTGTTAGATTAATTAGTGAATTAGGGTTTACAATGACAGCTGATGAAGAGCAAAATATTTAATGCAAGGTGTCAGAGCCAAAGGAAAAGAATTTAGTATCAGAAATACACAATGGGGCACTTCAGATAAGGTTTTCTGCCTTCAGTGTCTTGCAGGTTGTTTAATGATGGTAAATATGGGATCTTGTAGATAAGCGGACTTGAGTCTAAAATGTGGAAGACCCATTTTCCTGTGGGATGGGAGCTGCTAGGGCAACGTCTGTAACAAAACACCCACGCTGGGTGAACTAGGAAGAACGTTTTGATGACTTCAGTCTTCGTTTTGGTCCTGAGCTCTTCAGTAAATGTGTATTTCGGGGCACGAGGTATCATTTACAAGGGTAACATTATGCTTGTAGTGAAACACTTGTGTAATGGAGCCCGAGCTTATGGTCTTCTGTTTTCCCACCTGCCTACTTCTTGCTCTCAAGAGAGCAGGTAGCATGAAGACAAGGGAGGGAATGGAGAAAAAGGCACTGCTCTCAAAATAGCTCTTTTAGGTACGCATTTTTCTTTGCATTACATAGACTCCTTTTTTTGCCAAATCTTTCTCACTCCCTTTTCTTATCTGACTTCCAAAATCTATTGCTGGTTTGTGTTTTAAACAGTGTAAAGTTGCATTGGGAAGCATTGGCCATTTTTAAATGGAACTGAAATTGTTGCAACCTTAGACCCTCCAAAACTGGGCCTGGGAGATTCAGGATTGTTTGCTCTCGCTGCTAGCTGCAGTCTTCAAACTAAATAAATATGTCTAAAAACCAAACTCGATTTTTTTAAATGCATGAGCTAGGTCACTCAGACCAAAGGGAAACCATTTCTTTCCTGTCTTCTAGAACTGATATTTTCATTTCTAATCCCTTAAAAATGGCAATAATTTTGGTTGTCATGCTGAAGTTTGCACATGGAAACGCGTGGTGAAAGTAAGCGCCGACCTCATAGTTTATGCTGCACTGGGCCGTGGGAGGGACTTCTCTGCATTCGGAAAAGGAGAAAACCAAGAGTTTTGTGTGTCTGTATGAGAGATATTAGGCTTCGGATTCCCTTCAGACTGCAGCCGTCACTTCAGTGGGTCAGATTTCCTTTTAGTTTTGTCCCTTGGAACTGAAAACTGGTACTTGTTAAGACAAACACTTCAAGAATATTACCGTTAGTCTTCATCTTCCTCTCCTGTGGTAAAATGGAAATGCTTAGATCCATTGCTACAAGCTTTGTAGCACCGGAAACATTAACAGACTGGAACAGTTGGGGTTTGAGGCACCTGCCTCTAGGATCAAGGCCTTTCGGATGCCATCTTAGTTAAGACAGGGTATTCCTTCCTAGTCAAGCTGTGGTCCCTGGAGAAGGCACTTCTCCAACGAAGCCATCGTGGGGTGGCTCACCCAGCCCCTGTAAGCTGCGGTCAGGAGGAGGCAAGCTGTCCGCACTACGGACGCCGGTGCTGCGTGGAAATCACAGGGCTATTGAGAAGCAAGGCGTATCTTGACACGTGCACGCCTCGGAGTTGTTATTGCCAAAGGAAGGTCAAAAATATACTCTTTTTTTTTTTTTCCCTGTGCTGTGTTGCCTGATACCTGAAACTGTCCAGTGAAGGCATCCTCCTTGATCCAGCCTTCCCACCCGGTGTCCTGAGGTGTGGCTGCACCCGCACCGAGCGCGCCGCAGTTACAGACCAGATCTGCTCAGATGTTTATTTCAGAGGTCAGTCCTGTGGACGGATCTTTCTCTGGTGTAGTTGGGAGGTTATTTATAGTCCTACAGATGTCTCGGTGGAAGAAAAATCCGAGCCCATAATGTCATATTAAAAATATTGATAAATTATTGATTATTATTTAGCCCAGGCTTCAAGTGTGAGTAACTGGTTTCCATAAATCACCTGATTCCTCCAGGACTCCAGTGAATGTCACTGTTCAGGCAGGTTTCATTTAGGAAGTAAGAATCTGGCTGCGTTTCAGAAAGCGATGAGTGAGGCTGACGTCCGATGCCAGCTACTACGGCCGACACAAATGCAGAATCCAGCTGCTCGTATTGTTTAGGTGCTGCTTCTCTGCCAAGGCAGGTGATAATTTCTAAACGGTTTTGATGTTTGAGTAAAAGGTTGCTCAAAATAGGATCTTTCAGTAAACATATTTGTAACTCTAAACACACCGCGCCGACTCCCAGGGCACAAGCCCTTTAGGGACAGGGCAGTTGTATCAGCGACGGTGCCGCCTCTAGGGTAACGCGCCCTACGGGCCTCCCAGTTCAGCGTTCACTACTCACTCAAGGAAAGCATCCTTAAAATAAAGGTTCTTTCCAAATGAATTCTGTCTACACGGTCATTGTAGGAGCAGTTTCCGGCAAAAGGAGTTCTTGTGAGTCAAGTACTAGAATTGTAGACGCCCTCTCTCAGGCTGCTATGGGGCCGATTTGCGCCGCGTGATAAGTAGACACCGTCTAACTGGCTTTGTAGGAGGGGGATGGCTGGAGCGACAAGAGATACCAGCTCTAAAAGGCGAAGCACTTTGCAAAGGAAAGGAATTCTGAGAGTTACCTTGCAGTTGCAGAAAAAGCCCAAATTCTATCCCTATCCCTTGAGCTACACATTGTAAAGATATGTAAGAAGAGAAGTTAGAATTAAAATGAATGCGTGGCTGAAATGAGACGAGATCTCTCCCATTTTGGTGGGAACAAATCTGTCTTTATAAATGTATTGCTCTTTTCCTTAGCTCGTGTCATCCAAAACAGCTCTTAAAATTCTAGTAATTATTAATTGTAAGGCATTATTTTATCCCTTGTTAAACTTCAAACCAATCATGTTAGTTGTGAAAACTTCTGTACAGAAGAGGAAGCAAATTGTTGAAAGGAAAAAATAATCCCACCATTGACCTAAAACTCAGATATTTATTCCTGTTATTTCCCTCTTTCCTTCTTTGCTTCTCTCCTTCACGGCAAGAACGCCTGTCTTCTGTTTGCTGTTTCCACACCAGGAGAAGGAACGTGCTGGAGTATTGTCCCTGTGTGCTCCTGATGGATTTTTATTAAAGCCCCGCCACCCAGAGTCACTCGGCTACATACTGGTTTTGCGCCATCCAAGAAAAAAAACCCCAAGCCCAAAAAACCCCAAAGCCAAAACCCCACTACTGCAGTGACCAAATGGATCTTCTACACTTTACCTAGACAAAAGCGTTCAGAAAACAAGCCCAAGCTTGAACCCAGAGCAGGTTTCTTGGGAGACAGGAGATGTGTCAGTGAGGGACGGCAGATACTTTCCACGCTAGGATTGCTTGAGGTGATACGACGTGTTGACGTTGCCCTTGGCAGGGGGTGGAGGGGCTGGTCGCGTACAGCTTCCTTCCCCCATTCACCGCGTGGGTCTCATACCCACCGTCCCCTCCGTTTTACACCAACCGCATCTTTTTGCAGGGGCCTGGTTCACAGTTGTACATCTTCGGGGCTGGCCTTATGGTAGGATCGCTGGCAGAGTGATTCTCGGCGCGGGTTTTTGTAGGCCAAACAGGTTGGGATGGTTTGGAGGAACCCCTGGTCTCTGGCAGTTACCGGAAGCAAACACCACAGCTTTCAGTCTCCCCATTTACATGCGGCATGAGTTTCCCATTTGATTAAACAAATGATGCTTTGCTTAATTTGTCTATGTTGGCTATTTTTATGAAATATGCACTTAATTAAGTAAGAGAAATACAGAAACATGTTTATTCTCAAGATTTATGCGAAAAATGAGAACCCCACTGAAATTTCCAGTAGTGAAGCAATTAAGTAATGGAATTCCACAGTATAAACATAGTATAATTCAACTATAAAAACGATGTCTAAGTAATGTTAATGAGCTGACTTGAAGCTACAAAAGCTAGAAAAGTTCACAGTTACAGAGGAAAATGGAATTTGTTCTGAATTATAACTGAAATAAAGTTAGTTTGCATGAGGAATAGTCTGCGGTCCCGGTTCAAGCTGTGTCCCTGTGTACAATATGTCAAGCTAAACGTCAGCAAAGTGTCAGGGTAGCGAAACTGGTCAGGACTGCCTCTAGGTTTTGTATGTGTAGCTCTGATGCGTAACAGCATTATTACCCAAATTGTAATTCGCAGTGTTTGCTGAGAGAGTTAAGGCAGCAGTTCTGCGAAGAAAATGATTTTACAGTTTTACAGGGCTTCCTATAAACCACCAGTTCCAAGGAGCAGAGCAAACAAGTCAGGTTCTTATTGATTTCTTCTTGAAAGTTTGCATATGCAACCATCCACAAACCCCCCCCCCCAACACCCCCCTCCGAAAAACAAAAGAAAGAAACCCTGTTCTCCTGCAGTCAGAGCCCCCAGATAACTCCTCCACGGTCTGGACTGACAGTTTGCGAAATGTGCAGTTGCTTGTTTAAATATTTTTCAGAGTAACTACTTAAATATTCTATTTGCTGAAATGTAATGAGAGCCTGAGAGCCATAAATCAGGAATCATGTATGTAGGAAGACGCTCGAACCGATCTGAGACTCCAGCAAAGGTGCGACTTGAAAATTCACGAAAAGGTTTTTTGGATTTAAACTTGAACTCTGAATTTATACTGAAAATTTGGCAATGTTGGGGCAAATCTTGCAGCTGGCAACGTCAGTCTCCTTTTTCTGTATAACCTCCCCCTCACAACCACCGCTTCGCGATGGAGTAGCCCAAAGGGAACAGGGCCTCTACAATGGCACATTTTGAGAACCTAGTTTTATTTGTATGATATTCTTTTCTTTTGCCACTAATTCTGACCTGATTTTTTTTTCCTCTTCTAAATTCTTATCTCTTTTGGTAAGTTTCTTTAAAATCTTTTTTCCAGAGCACTACGTAGTTTGCTGCAGAGGTGTGTGTTTACGGTGTCGAGGTAAATTCTACCAGCCGTGGCTGTGCAAAGCTTAGGCTAACGCTTCTTTTAAAGCTGTGTTTTTAGCCGGGTCCCTGGGGGTTTCACTGCACTCTGGCCTCCATGCTACATTTTCTTTTCTTTTCTCATTCCACTTCAGAATGTTGTTTCTATCACCTTCTCAGCCCAGTAAATAGCACGCTGAAGATTTACGATGTTTAAACTTTTAACGCCGTAACATATTTTATATATTTTTCACAGTATTATTCAGACGTGTTATGTTATGGTTAGTTCAAGTTCTAGTGCAACTGCTCTGAGGAACTCTTTCCTTGTGGGTAGTTCCTCTTTGCCAAATAGTATTTGCACTTGCTTCAGAGGAGGAGGAAAGGAATGTTCCATAAATGTTGCACAGGATTACAACTGTAGATGGCCGGGCCATTATGGACGGAGACTAAAAGCCTGAACCTGCCGCCTGCAGGAACCACAAACCAGTTGTCTTTTTGGGGGGCAACCAGTGCTTGCTGCTTCTAGGCTTTCCCAGCCCAAACTGAGTGCGGAGCAATTCCGTCGGTGCTGAGGGCGGGCGGCGGAGAGAGGCGGCGCGGGGGTCCTGAGGAGGGGGGCCCGTGATGGGGCGGGGGGGTGGTTCTGAGCACCCCGCGCCGGGCGTTTGTCGTCCTCGCGTTGCTGCTGGGGTTGGCTGCTTCCGACGCTGGGACGGGGTTTCCTCACGACGATACGCGGGAAGACACATCGGCAGAGTCGAATAAGCAGCGCGGCGAAGGGCTGTATTCAGCGTTCGTGCCGGGAGAAGTCCTGGTCTCTTCTCTTACATCGTCCCTGTTGAACACGTGACTGTTAAAAAGAAAAGAAAACCGAAAACCCACCTAGAGTTAATGAGTTGTGGGGCACATCTGCCTGCCCTGAGCTACTTTCACAGCGATCCTAATTCTTCTGTGAAGTTTCATGAGTTTATAAAACATTAAGTACTTCTAAAAGAACAACAAACATTGTTCTCTCCTCGCACAGATCCTAAACCCAGCTACCAGATGGACCCGAGGCCTGTACCCAGCAAGGGAATATTAATTTTGATGGAGAGAGACTTAGTGTTCTGGGTATTAAATTATATGCCTTGGGAAATGCAGCACAGTAGATGCGTGTTTGTACTGAGTAGTGTCTTTGTTTTTCATATATAAAAACACTAATTAAACTATAATGTAAAAACCTGAAGTATGCTGGTTACATTTTAGTACGCTGCTAAGGTAAATAAAAATGAAACAAAAGATATATATATATTGGGTCATTAAAAGTGCATTGTTAAATCGCTTTATGCCACAAAATTTCCGAATTAAAAGCTGAACAGAAATACATCTGGAATTGGACACAAAAGCAGATTACTGTTACTTTATCCGGAGTTCTGCATTTGGTCTATGGTTCACTTGCGCTGCCGGTAACCCCTGTGCAGAGAAACACAAGCGAGCACAGCTCCTGGAACCGTACCTTGCAGAATTTCCTTTTTACAACATCTCCAGTGGTCCAGCATAACCCCTAGCAGTTTTACCCTAAGGCTCGGAGAGCTGAACTCCATATGCTGTCTGGTGCTTTGGATACAAGGTCCCTTTTAATATGTTCAAAACAGAAACAGCTTGGAATATTAACATAGCCGTACCTTACAGCTTGCAGTGTGTAATGAGAAAAGTAGACAAGCCGTCAAACTTAGCAATTAAGGCCGATCCTTTACAATTTAAAATGTGGAATATCGCATATAAATCTGAACTATTTGATGTTGTTTAATCAAAGCACGTTACTGATGGCGAGCCAGCACGGGCTTACGATGGCAAATCAGCACTAGCTTATTTCAATTTTATCATGCGTGCGACCTCCCTTACGCTTTCTGGAGCTAAAGCAGCGCACGTTTCTCATCGCTGGCGCCCTCCGTTGCCTAAAGGCCCAAGCAGGTGGCTGGGGCGGAGAGGGAACTGCCCCTCGAAGCCGCAGAAGGTACTCCGGGTACCTAGCGGACGGCGGCGGTACCCTCCCGCGGTGCAGCACGCGTCCGTAACGCAGCCGGCGCGCTTGGTGCGGCTTCCTGGCACTGGACTCCAACCTTTAGCAAGAACAATACTGTGCGTGGGGGGATCGACCAGTGTCCGGGGGTAGGAGCTGCTTTAGGAATTGGGCGTCTTTCATTTGGAAACTTAGAAGGAAGACTTCTCACGGAACTGATGGAAACAGAGTGGAGCCTGGAGCAAAGCAAAGCTCCCCTCCCTGAACAGCAACCTAGCAAGCTCGCGGTGTCGTAATGTGACCGCGGCGTTCTGGGTATTTCTCTCCGTACATTTAGGGTGCTGCAGAGCAGCTGCCCAGCACGGGGCGGCCCCCTTGGCAGCTTTGGAGGGCTTCATCCAAAGCCCACCAAAAACTATAAAGGTCTTTCCACTGGAGTCATCCAGTTCTGGATTTGATCCTCACTATGCAAGTGTAATAACTCATCCTCGGTAGTCAAAGTATTGGCCTCCTTATTAATAAATGTCTTTCCGGGCAGAAATCCAAGGTTGAAGGCCTAAGGTACAGTAGAGGTTACAAAAGGTCACTTTATCGCCACTGTATTGCTTTAATGGTATTTATTTAAGTCCCTTCCAGAATCTTCTAGTCTTGCTGGCATAGGATACGGCCTCCCTGGTACGGGGGTGGGGGGGAATCTTTCTTTGTGCCACTATCCCCCTGAAGAAAAAACTTAACATCTGATTTAAGTTTACTGAAATAACAACAGACGTTTATCTTGTATTGTATGGCACATGGCGCTACATCTCATAAACCCCCTCCTGGAGCTTAAAGCAGAGTTTCTGGTCCCTCGTTTGGACACTCGCAGGCTTTGTGCTCTTTTTTAAATGTTTTCATTTCTCTGGAGCTTAATCTGCTACCAAAGTATTTATAAGTATCATGTTATAAACCGTGAAACGAGGAATAGCAAAGGAGATTTCCAATACTTCCTCCCACTAAGCGCGGGACTATGCAGCTACTTACCTGCAGCTTCAAATAATGAAAAAGTTGTGCAAAGTTTCTACAGCTTTTCAGTAAGAAGAACCTATTTGGGGTATGGGATTGTGAACGGATCAATAAGAGAAAAAAAATCATGCCTTGGGAAAGCAAAAACCGGGGAGGAAAAATATAGGGGAAGAAAAAATATCTATTTTTCTGGGACTTGTGAAAAGTGAAACGTTTTCACTTCCAAAATCTCTGTATATTTTACTGCAAAAATAGTGAATGTCTGTAGTTGGTGTAAATTTTTTTTTTTTGTATCTATACACACAGATACTTAATTCTGCTCTCTGCAACTGTAGAAAACTGCTGCATGGCTGAAATGACAATTTTCTTCCAGCACTGATCTGTGTTTGTGAAAGACATCAATATTGTTGTGGAAAGAGTAGTGACATTCAGACTGGTCATTTCACACAGCCCTTCTTCATGCATTAGAGGATTAATGCTGGGTTAAGCAGAGATACTACAGGTGTCAGAAGGCAGGCTGCTAGCATTTCAGACGAGAAAATAAATTGATGAGATGTATCCGAAGAAGCCAGTGTCTTGGGAAGGAGGGAAGCAGGTAAACTCCCTGATGTTGCACTGCAGGTGTGGCTCTGGTAAGCCCAGCGCCGAGCTGAAAAGCGACCTGTCGTATCTCAGAGGAGGTAAAGCGGTGTAGGGTGGAAAGCCAAAGGGTCGTTCCGTTGTGGAAGGAAAGGAGGAAGCATATTGCTTATACGCACCGATTCACTTGGCTTTAGGTTTACTCGCTCTCCCCTAGCAACACGAGGGGCCGGAAGGTAGAGCAGGCAAGACGGCGGTTCTGT
Organism: Phalacrocorax carbo; assembly: GCF_963921805.1. NCBI lineage: Eukaryota > Metazoa > Chordata > Aves > Suliformes > Phalacrocoracidae > Phalacrocorax > Phalacrocorax carbo. Next base: position 1,668,351 of record NC_087532.1, on the reverse strand, counting down.
GTTGACCATGTCTGAAGGTGTAGATGGAGATGTGTCTATGCAGCAGATTCCTCCCTCTCTGCAGAACAGCCTAGAAATGCCACATTGACCTCTTCAACTGAGACGGATTTTTTGATATTTTCTAGATATTTCTGAGCTCCGCTGATCCATGAACGTTGCGACTTCTTTTTTAACGTGGTCTCTGAAGGCATGGTTTATTTTATGTTCGAAGAAATGCAGTCCTCCTTTGTTTCCTCTGCTGAATTCTTTATTTATTATTTCCTAAAATGATTTGATTTTCCCCCTCCTTCAAAACACATATGATTGCAATAAGCAGATACAAAATAGAACCGAGAAACAAAAGGCTGAACATGCTGATAATGTACATTTGGTTTGTATTTATCGTTTTAAGATGTGTTTTAATTGGTTCACTACCAACATCCTGTAACTTTCAGTCAGTCAGAGGAGAAACCTGTTTCATTTTAAAGTCAGTTCATTTCTTCCCTCTTTCAGCTGAGGGCAGTGGGTAAGACCCTACTGTAGTATCTTCAAATTTAATTTCATTAAAACATTTAAATAAAGAGGATTAGAATACATCTTGTTCTGCTATTCTCTGCTGATGATTAGGGGCTGGATTTCATTGTGAAATGGGTTTTTAAAAGAACAACAACACAAAACACATTTTGCTGTTTTGTAACATAAACCTTCGTGCATAATTTCTAACGAAAATGTCCAACTATAAGCCTAGAAATAACCAGCTTGCCTGTTATTCCAGAAGCTCAGTCTGTTCAGTTTAATGAAGAGAAAGTGAAAAGGTGACATGATGCTGTCTTAAAGTGCTTACTTGGCAACAACATTTGATTCAACAGACTAAAGGTATGAAAACACCCAGTTTAATACCACATTTTCTTTAGAAGAAGAAGAAAAAAGTAGGAATCAAAGAGAACAGGATTGAAAGATCACCTCCCACGTCCTCCTGGACAATGGCAAGATAAACTCTACCTATCTGTTTCTGCCAGATGCTTGACTCTGTTCTTAAAAAGTGCCCGGGACGGTGTTTTCATGCTCAGACAATTTGCCAGTGACTTGAATTTTATTGCTGACAATTTAAACACTGAGGTTTGGTGCCTCCTAAAAGGTCTGCAAGTACCAAACAGGAATTAATTTGAGGAAGTCTTGTACAGGAGGTCAGTCTGGAAAACCACAACACAGTCCCTTTTGACCTTGCCTTTTATGAGGTTAGTGTCGCTATTATTTTGGACTGTCAGCTTCTATCTTCAACCTATAATTTTGGATTAGCAGTTTTCATAAATGTTTTGTATTTGAAAGAGTAAAAGTGTCCTTTTGCTCTTGGTAAAAGCAGAGCCAAATGGCAAAAGCTAGGCCTGAAAGCACAGTCGCGTGTACGTCTATCTCCCACCTCGCTGCAACACACTTTACCAAAAGTCTCCACTTCATTTCGTAAATGATCGTTCCAAAAGCTGTATTTAAACACAAGACACTTGGGTTTAGTCAACCCAAAAAGAGCGCCTGCGTCTGGTGGAGTTTGCAGAGTGCTTTTAAACAGGATTGATCACCGCAACAGAGGTCAAAGCGAGGACTGTGAGGATGATGAGGGTCCTCTCTCGGTCAGTTTTGGCCTCCACCCCCAGTGGCTTCATTGCCGTCTCCGCTCGGGTAGCTCGGATCCAGAGGTGACCAGAGTTTCACGCAGACAAACTCGCCCCTCCATGGGAAAAAAGGCGTCCCTAAGCAGCCGCTCTCCTGTGTGACAACGAATGTTTCTGCTGCTGCGGTGAAACTGTTTAATGTGGTTAGTCCAAATCAAGAAGTTTATTAACAGAAGTGGTGAGGTGGTGGAATTACCTTGGTTAGTGTCACACAGCGTTACCGAGGCCGGGAGGAGACCTGCAGGGGCTGCCGGAGCCCACAGCGGGGCACGAACAGCGCTGGGACTGGGCAGGCTGGGAGATGGAGCCATGGGGAGACGGGGGTGCTGGGGCGAGTGCGGGAGGCTTCTCCCTGAAAGCCAAGCAGCTCTGAAGGTTCCCAAAGGTCTTGAAAAGGAGTTTTCATGTCTTTAGGGAGAGTGAGTAGTTGGACACTAGTCAGAAAAACATATGGAACTTTTGTTTTAAAAAATGTTATGGAGTTTCCCTTTTCCATTTGGTTACTGGAAATGTGGCGAGGGGGATAGATGGAAAAAGATTCAGTTTGTTTGCTGGCCAGTTTGGTTAAAAAGAGGAAAAACTGGGAAGCATCTTTTTCCACCTCTGCCCACCTGCTGTGGCCGAGCCCCGGCTCTGCGGGCAGCTGGGACCAGGAGACGCCCGACTCGCCCGGGCGTTTCTGCAGTGTTTGTGTGATTTTGCAAAAGAGAGAGGTGCAAAAGCAGCGAAACGAGCGGGATTTGAGCCATGGTTGGGAAGGCCCGACTTAAAAATGAAGGCCCTGTATTGTACTGCTCTGGTATGTAGAGTTACTCTAGGAAAGAGCTACCCCTCAGGCGCTGTGATGGCAATATAAAACAAATACAGAATCATTTATTTAGTTCAGCATAATGGAAGTTTGCCAAGTCCACGCTAATTATATTGTATCTTGTTTTTATCATATATATTGTAAATGATTTGTCACGCTAAAATGGCTGGACACTTTTCCCCCGGTATCCTAATGCTAGTTCAGGTTTCTGACCATCTTCTCGCTCGTATTGACTCTTCCTGTATTTTTCTGGAAAACAGACTTGCCGGTTACCTGCTACCATAGCAGTGCTGCTTATTCAAGTTCTCTAAAAGCGTGTAAGAAAGGGAGGAAGAAAGGTTGAAGTGCATCGTGAGCCGAACACGCCCTGCCGCGTATCAGTCTGTGTAGCCTGTAGGATGTATTTTCCCTTTTGGAAATAATACAAACTTCATTGTCCATGAAAATTTTGCAGAGAGCAGCAGTAAAGCTGGAGCAGCTGTACAATGAAGGAAATAGCTTTTCTCTTGCAATATTCAGTGCAGAGGTAGATAAATGTCTTTGAAAGTGGAAGGCAAAGGAGGGGTGGGGTTTGGGCCAGAGCATTGCAGAACTTGGAGAGAGAAGAGCTGAAGCGATGGAAGATAAGAATAAAGAGGATGCAGAATATGATCAGATGCAAAAGCAGAATAAGGGAAAAAAAAGTGGCTAGGATAAATGAGGTCAAAAGGGCACAGAAAATAAGAAGTGGAGGGGAGGGGGAGCATTTCTAGGCTGCAGCTTTTCTTGAGATTTTTAAAAATAGACATCAGTTTAAAACATTAGCAGGAAGAACCTCAAAAGTGATCACATTTTATAATTTCAAGGACAATCAGATTTAGATTGAATTTTTTTTCTTAGTGAAACTTTTCACCTTGAAAGCTTTTGTAGGAAAAGAGGTGATTCCCATTGCAGAAGGAGATGACGCGTGGTCACGAGAGGTTCCAGACTGCCAAAGTGCCTGGAGGTCAGGCGTCTCCTGCCCAGGCTGTGCTTCTGTGCACAGAATCCTTCGCTGGCAGCGGTGATCAGGGTGGGTGCAGAAAGCAGCCAGAGATTTTTGCAAAGGACAGTGGATCTTCAGTGTGGCTCGGGAAGAATCATTTTGCTGTAACTACCCATCAGATGCTCTGTGCGTATCCAGTTCATGGGAGAAGTCGGTCACCCAAAGACGACAAAGGGGTCCTTACTCTGGAGGGTTGAGACGCTGATGAAATGCTCTTTGAACTCTTTGAAGTTCTTTGGTTTCTTTCTTTTTCTGCCTTTTTTTTTTCCTTGTGGGTTTTTTGCTTTCTTCCGAAGAACAAAAAAGTAACTTCCCATGCAGATCTAGTCCGTACAGGACAAGGACTCTTTTGAGCTATTTTACATACAGTCCCTATTGAAAAGAATCTTCTCGCAGCTTCCTAAGGAGCCCTGACAATGTTACGTTTGGGTAAAGACAGAGCGAGCTGCGCTCTTACGAGGAGAACAGTGCTTACAGCTGACCGAGGAACACTGAAAGGATTCCTGAATGGAAGCGGCGGGTTTGCTTTGCCATATTTCATAGAGCCTTATTCGCTGTTGCCCAGTGGTGAAATGACCTGAATACTGAAATTCTCATGAGCTTTAGTCTACCCGTCTGAACGTATGTAATAGAACGATTCTTCGTTAGTATTAGTTACTGTTCCGCTCTCTGGTATAACGGGGTGTGCAACTGCCTGCTGGGTCTGAGGCCCCGGTGCCAAGAGCCATGTCCAGAGTGGAAGAGGTTCCAAACTAAAGCTGGTGGAAAAAAAACCTCTGGCCTGTTTTCCATGCAACCGTCTCAAATTTATGGGTTCTTTAGCACAGAGATCAAATCCACTCTTATTAAAAAAAAAAAGCCATTTTTTTTTCTTCTTTGGATAAAAATAAATAAGAATAAAACATACTGGTGTTTCCCTCCCGTAGGATCTGAACATCTGGGTGGCTGACATCTGCCAATTCTCTCCTGAAAAAGTTTGTAACCAGGAGGAAATCGTCTTTGCACAAACTTATTTAGCTCAGATAACTTTGAAGGGGGTGTGTTTGTGTCAAGCTCTATTGAAAGCTAAGTGAAAGGTGATAGAAAAGTGAGGGTGAATATGGCGAAAATAAAATGCAAGTGAATCCAGAGATGGGAGTCCTGCAAGTGAACGTGCTGTTCTGGTTTCTTAGATGGGGAAGCAGTACTGTTGTGGAAATAGCTGCAGCACTTCTGCCTGGCAGGGTTACTTGAGGTGTGCGTTCATGGAGGCAGCACTAATTTACTGATTTTTGGATCGCGAGATGGCTGCTGGCCTTCGGCAAGTTTGCCGGTCGATTCCCAAATAGGGTGAGCGTGTACACTGAAACGGCAGAGGAATCTAATCCTCGCCGTACGGAGGGTGCCCGTGCCAGCGGGTCACCGAGGATGCATTTCGTCCTTTGCAGACTTCAGTCATGTTTAGCAGGTCAGTAGATGGTTAGTAAAAGCTTGGTTTGATAAGAAGTTGCCTAAATTAGGCTAATGATGGGTTCTCCTGGGTAATGTAGGGGAGAAAGAGTTCAAAGCCTGGTATTTATGTGCACAAAGTCCAAATACCTGCCAAGTCTCTTTGATGAAGTGTCTTTGTCAGAACGATTAAATGAAGGTTAAAAAGGCCAGACCTTTTCTCAACATATTTGACTTGCTCTTTCTTTCCTCTCTTCAAGGTGTCTTCATGTTACATTTATTTGCTTCATGAATTCTTTATTACACTAATCAGTCCTGATGTACAAACTCATTAGAAAATGAGCTGGAAATGTAAGATCTGTCAAATTTCAGAGACTTCTGACATTGTTAGACTCAAGGGCCTTTTTGCAAAGAAAAGAGAGAAAGAAAAGAAGCTAATGAGGAAATGTCAGATAATGTAGAAGTCAATCCATATGGGGATGAAGTTTTACAAAGTTCAGAGAGAAAAGTTGTAGCGTTGCCAGGGTAAACATCTAATTTTATTTTAATGCAAATTTTGGCACAGATGGGTTTTTTTCTTACTGGTGTTAGTGAACACTTCTGGTTTGGTTTTGTGATTGACATCTTAAATCAGTTTATCACATTACTTTTTTAACGATGAGACAGAAAGGAAGGGAAATAATTATTTGAATAGGATTTCCTAATTATGAGAATTACCTATTTGCATTTTGGGTCTTGTGCCAGTCTCGGCTGAAACCACTGTCCCAACACGCAAGGTACTGCATAGATGGCACAGTGAAGTAGATGCTGCTGTAAAGCAGGCTCTGGTCCACTTTAAAAAGAGCTTAGATGTGCAAGATCTGTCAAATCAGGTGGCCAAAGATCCCATCATTAGCTCTTAAGGTGAAAAAGGTGAAAAAAGAAACAGCGGTGGAGAGAGAAGTAACTTGCCTGCGGTCATACGATGGTCTGTGGCTCAGATAAGGCGAGAGTCTCAGCTACTGCCCTGCTCGCTAAATCACACCTTCTCCCTCTGTCCGCCAGCTGCCAGGGTGAGCGCAGCTCTTCTGAACAGCACTAAGAGCGAGGCAGAGCGAATAGTCTAATAGTAGTGAAGGGTAAGCCTGCCAGCCTTTATTCACCTTCGGTTGCGCTTGCACTGGTAGATGAACATGTCTGAACATGAACATGCTGGTTCGTTTCTTGATCGAAAAGCTCAGGACACCGTTGGAAAAGTTGTCAGATATGTCCGGCACTCGCCGGGGAGGAGCGGTTGTTTCTCCGTCCGTACAGGCAGCGCAGTGCAGCAAACAGGAGACTCGTTATTTAGCTGTCAAATCCTTTTTCCTTGTCAACTGGAACATGGAAGTGTCTACTGTTTCCATCATCTGCCTCACGAATATCAGGCTGTCGACCGGCGAGGAGTGCATCTGTGTCAGCCAGTGACACCGCTACGCACCTGCGAAACTTAATCATATACAAGAGTTACTAAGGAAGAAAATGAAGACTATCACGTCTGACAAGGTGGCCTGGGAGGCAGGACATCTGGGATCTGTTCTTCGTCTTGTTATGAACTCCCTGGGTGACCTTGGGCAAGTCTCTTCATCTTTCTCTCCTGACACAGGCTGTTACACGGCACTTGCCGCATGTGCCAGTACTGTCTCGCTTGCAGCTGGGTCTCCCAAACAGCAATTATAACACAGTGCGTCACAAAGAGGTTGTTCTTGCTCTGAGAGAGTTTTTCTCCCCCCCTCCCCGAGGGACCTATAAAAGCAGTCCCCTTGGATTCCACCTGGGAGATACTTTGGGACCTTGAAAGCTGCAGGAGATGCACAAAAGCACTGGCTCTGGGAACGCTGGGCGACTCCCGCCCTGCGCTGCAGCGCGCTGCGGAGCACGGACGGAGCGAGGGTGGCAGCTCATGCGCTCTCTTCCGCTACGTGTCCGGTCACTGCGCTCCCCAGCTCAGCAGGTTACGAAGGTGGGGATGACTGCTCATCCAACAAAAAGGGAGCTATTTCTTCCTGTGATATTCAAACGCGGGGAAACACGGGAATCCAACATCTGCGCCGTCTTGACGGCATCATGCTGTCAGAGCAGGTAAGAGAGGCTCAGTTTACTGAGTACAACCGCCAACGTTACCACTGGAGAATGTCTTTAGCCCTTGAATTAAGTTATATGACCGCACGGATTTTAGAGCAGGCGACTCCTCTGTTCACGTAAAGTAGGGCAGAGCCATATGCCAAGAGAAACCTTTCTCCAAAGCTTGTTCTTTCCCTTTTTCATTGGTCAAGACCCGGGTGGCAACTCAAACGTGCAGGTCCAGACTGCCTGCTTCTCGGGCTGTGTGAAGCTGAGGGTCCCAGCTCTAGGTCCCCAGCTGCTCAGCCGGTTTGTGTATTCCTTAAGGACACGCACAGCCTCCTTTCTCGGGGTCTGCTCCTCGGAGGTGCTGAGCTGAGCATCCCTGCCCTCCCACCTCCAACCGCAGTGTAAGTGAACAGGAGCTGTGGTTGCTCAGCACCTCATAAAAATCTAGCCCCTGTGGGTTTTGGGGGGATAAATGAGGGAGAAACTGGTCTCAACGAATAAGATAAGTTTGCTGGCAAATTGCTAGTAGCAGTGAAAGCAAAACCCCAGGCATTTACATACCCATTAGAGGGGGATTTCAAACCTGGACTCTGGCCTGCTTTGAAATCATTGGTCTCCAGGGGACACCTCACCATATCCTGCAAACGCTGCGCTGAAGGGCAGCTGCCATTTGTGTCCATCCTTTTGATGGCACTTTAAGGACCTCCATCCCAGACTTGGCTGGGGTTTATGGCCACAACTGCTCCTGCTAAATCCCGCGCGGTGCTGCGGAGGTGTATCTGGAGAACGGTGCAAAGGTGAACATGCAGAACCCCTCAAAGGCAAAACCATTGCAGCACATGTGGCAGAGAGTGATGATTCATTTCAAGGAGTTCTTTTAAAATCAGATTAGACAGGGTAGGCTAGTGAAAGGGAAGGGGGTATGTTCTGCTTTGCAAATCTAACTCCATCAGAAAGGTGTCAAAGAACCGGTACTTCCTTCTTAGTTCTTCCCCCTCTTTCCTTCCTCTTTCTGTCTCTAGCTGTTGTCTTGCCTTTTTTGCAGACAAAAACCACATCTCAAATTCCTCCTCTTTGAAGCCTATGGCTGGTCAGGTAAAGCAATTTCATTAGTCCCTTAGGAAGGAGTCTTGGGTGTTTTCTTTGCCCAAGGGATGCGGATCTGACTTCTGAGGAGCAGCCTAGGTTTCTCTCCTGCATCAGACCAGTACGAACAAGATTTCCAGGGCAGTAAAACGTGAAGAGCACTGGATCAGACTGGCAGCTAGCAGAATTCTGGTATGTGTTTCTATTTGCTTTACTGATGACTTTGTTTTAAAAGTCCCTTTATTCAGAAAAAAACTTGTAGGTGTGTTTACATGCGAGCCTGTTGTGTTATCAGCCACATCTTTAAGATTTCTTACGGTTTCCTTTCATTTCTAGTGTTCTGATCAGTAGTGGCTTATTTGTCTTTAGGTGTATCTGCTTGATAGCCTTTAATACCCTACTGCTGCAGGTATTTCTCTCACGAAATAAAAACCACTTTGTGGCAGGTATGAAATTTAAACGCACACCTAAGTTGCTGTTGGCTTTGGTGTGTTACAGCTGCTGGCAATCTTCATGTTGTCTTTAGTCACGATTAGAACTTCAACCTGTGACAACCCACTCTGTCTTCTGCATCTGATCTTCTGAACTTGACCGTTGAGCTTTCCAGATGGAACGCCAGCCTGGGAGCCACAGAGTTTCACCTCGGTCACTGCTGCCCACTGAATAGCTTCCAGATACTTCAGCAGTTGTTCCTCTCTACTGTAGTGGTCACATTTTGCTCTAGGGCAAGGATGGCTGCAGGAATAGGAAAGAAAGGAATGCACAAAATATATCATGAACGAATTGCCATGTCTTCTTCCACCAGAACCCAAGATCATATGTTACGAGAAAACTTCAAAATCAAACTTTTTGAACAATTCTCCTTTAGAAAACATCTTGTAAAGAGCTGAAGAAATTGCAGAACTGTGTGAGGCCAGGAGCTTTCCTCTCCAGAGGCTGGTTAGCTCTTACTGGTCTGCACTTAGAAACATTAGGCTCTGCTGGTTGTCTGTCTTGCTGTTAATTGTTCCTTCTGATAAGGCTGCTCTTCATTTGTGTTTATTTCTTGCCTGTCTTATCTGCTCTTCTCTCATCTACCTTCTGCAGCTGGGACAGCCACTGATGGGAGGTTGAGTAGGTGCTCTACAATCTTTTGATTTGGATTTGCGCCAGTTGATTATTTCTGTAAATAAGTGGTTCACTATCAAACCAATTCCGTTTATATGAAAAAAAAATCTTTTGATGCTTTGTTTTACTTTTTCGTCTCTGTTGTTACTGAAAGATACCCAATATTCGAATTGTGACACAGTCCTCCTCCCCAGAACACTTAAAAGCAGTAGATGGAAGAAGAAAAATGACTTCTACAATGGAATGTACCTGGGTTGCTTTTCTTATTCAGAATCCGAGGCTGAAAGGGCCAGTGAGTTTTCACTCCTTGAGAGGTCTTTAGCTGGTTTTTCAGTAAGTTCAAACAAATTTATGAAGCCATATATGGGGAAGTTTACATTTCTGCCAAGCTCATGTTGATAAAGGGGAGACTTTGATCCCTTGTACCTCATATGTGCTGGGTCAGAACAAAAGCCTAAGTATATTTCCCTTAACAAATGGATTATGCTGTCTCTAAAGTATTGCATCTGTGGAACAATCAGTAGTGAGTTGGCATGATTACGTTTTGAGAGATTTATCTGGGGAAAATCCTCTGTGTAAGAACTGATTCATAACAGCTAGTGTTAACATGAATTGTCAAACAGCTGATGATGGGAAACAAGCTATTTATAGAGACTGTAGATATTTAGAAGCAAATGCACACACCTGTGTGTTTAACTGAAGGGCCCTATAAATAGAACACCTGACACTATCTCGATTAGGACTTGTGTTATTGTGGTGGCTGCAGCTTATACAGACAAGTTTTTTTTCTATATATTTTTAAGTGGATTATTTGAGGGAAAGGAGTAATTTCATGAAGAGTTAGTGCTGCTGCCAAAACGAAGCAATTTTAAAGCAAAGAATCTTCCTGAATACTTGTGCTTTTACGTTAGTCTGACCTGGGGCTTGGGAAATTAAGGATGCTTGAAACAAAAACCTATTAGAAAAACAAGGTGAGCTTCTATGTATAATAGCTATCGTGTCACTTACTGGCTTTGGGCAAAGACTGGTGAAGGGCAAAGGGTTTTATACTTCTTGTTGAAGTGCTTTGTGCTGCTAAAGTTCAAGGCAGCAAAGAAACTGCTAAACCAGTTTAATATTAAATGCAACCTATAATGCAAGCAGTGGATGCTGAGATTGTACTTAATTCTATTTAACTCCTTTTTGTTTGCACTCGGGGAAGATGTGTGTGGCTTTGGATGAATCTGGGCCTAGCTAGGCTAGCTTTGTGGATACAGGACTCAGGTTCAGGAAGGCAAGATTTCTGGCTTTGCCGCTACCCTGCAGGAAAACCTTTGCATGGTCATTTCTTCTCTCTAGTCTGCACCCCTACCACGAAATGTAAGGATTTGTTAGTTCTTCAGGGAAAGGCCTCGCTCTTACTAACAAGCGGTGCCATGTCCAGTGTCAGCTGGAGGCCTCTGGGGACTGCTGCAGCAGAAATAATAACCTTAGATCTGAGTTAAGGCAATGTCAGCTTGGTTGAACAGTATGTGTTAATTTGCTTGTGGGCAGTGCTATGCTCGATCAGAAATCCAAACCAAAAATACTTGCCAGCAGCATAAGGTGGGTTTTTTCCCCCCCCTCAGGTCTTGTACCCCATCTGGGTCACCTGGAGAGCTGGCTTGCTTTTGACTTTGTAGCTCTGGAACCGCTCCGTGTAAGGGTGCTAATAATAACCTGGAGAACAGGAATGTGGTGTCATGCAGCGTTGAGTGAGTCCCACAGATTGACCTCGGGAGCTGCAGAGGGTGTGCAGAGCCTGGAGGGAGGAGACCTCCGTAAAGTGCCAGCAATTGCTAGAAAAGTGGGTCTGATGTGTTCCTGATCTCCCCTCTCAGCAGCTTCTCACAAAGCAGCCAGCCTGAATGAGCTGAGAGCAGCCGTTAGAAATACCGTTTTTTAAAGTCAAGGTGGTGAAGGGACACTGGTTATTGCAGATGCATGTTACTTTCTTCCTTAGAGGAGCACCTTAGCTCCAGAGGCGTCCTCTGAAGCAGCAGCGAGCTGGTATTTGCATGTACCATTATCACAGGATATTTTGACACATACAAGCGGAAAACCTTCAGATCTGCCCGGTTCAGAGGCAGTAACCAGAACCACGTGCCTTGCCAGGCTGTGCCACATTGCCAGCTTGGCTCAGAACTTGTATAATGCCACTTGTTACTGTTCAGCGACCTTGGCCTCCTAGGGTTCAGCTGCAGTTCAAGGCTGGCAAATGGTAATCGTCGCTTGGGCTCTCCGGGGAATAGATGTAGTTAAGGGAGCACCAGGACATGGCTAATGTGATGCTGAACTGGCAACGAAGAGACCTGGTAACGACCAGCAGTCTCTCTGCAACCTGCAATGTTAAATGTCTGACTCCTGTTTGGGGGTGAAAGATATTGCAACGTCTAGCTCATTGGGCTTGCATCACAGATTTGGTCCTTTGGGTCTGAGACTCCCCATCTCGAAGCAGGGGACCCCGGCGCCCCGTGTAAGAGCCTGACACGGTCGCTGAAGGAATGCCTTCGCGTTTGGAAGGGTGTCAGCCTGCATCCGCGCACGCTGGGCGCTCGTTCCTATTGCTGCCGCTGCCTGTGGGAGTTTTTCCTTCTGGCTTATCCAACAGGAGGCCCTAGCACTGCCTGCTGTCCTCACAGCCCCTCTCCTGCCACAGAGGGTGTCCTCGCTTGTGGCCCTGCCATGCAGGGACCTTGTTGCTTGCTTTGGTGGTTGTACTGTAAATGCGAGAGAGAGGAGGGAAAGTGTAGCTTCAAGTAAAGGCGGCAAAATCTCTCGCTTTTGATTTCAGGACCTACTGCAAGGATAGGTCTGAAAGAACAAGGGGGCTCTCTGCAGGGTGAAGGAGGTCCTCTGACCTTTGCTAGCCACCGATACATCCCTCCCCTGCAGTGGAAGAAGTACAGCGATGGGTACGGCGGGTGCTGGTCCGGGTGTGGGGACCAGAGCAGTTGGTGGGGGGGAGGTTGCAAAATGAATTTGATTTTTACGGTGGATTTCTTCTAAATGCAGATCTGTTTTACCCTACTGCTGTTACCACAAAAGTCCCTCATAGTTTTCAGGAAGCCTGTACAGAATAATTTTCCTTCTACTTTCCCCACTTCCTCTAAATGCTGGGCCAGACAAAGGTGCTGTAAAAATTATAAGCCGCAGTTTGATCTCTCTATGTTAAATTGAGTGACTCTGGGTTCGCAGTGGTTGAGATGACATAGGGATTGGGCCTTGACATTTGTTTTTCTGTGGGCTCCCTATATGGTCTTTTATTTTAATCTTATTTTTGTTCCTCTCGTGTTCTTTCCTCCCTCCCCTCCCTCCTCCCCGCATTCACCATTTAAAATAGAACAGAAAAACACTGTTTGAAGTAGCTTGGAAGGCAAGATAGAGAAACTATTCCAGGATGCCCGTGTAGTCCCAATTACCAATTTGCAGCAGGCTCGGAGTTGCTGGTGGGCCCTGATGCTCTGCGGGGGAAGAGAAAGGGCCGCGGCTTGCCCAGCTGTAGGCAGCATTAGTCACTTGCTAGAAGACACTGGTCTCATACATGCCTAATTTACATAAAGTGATGTGGAAGACAGGGCCTTTATCTTTTAAGACAGCGGTGCAGCAAAAGCAAACCAAAGCCCTTCTGCATTTAGAGCATGCTAGGGGATGTATAGAGGGGGCTCAGCATGTTAAAGGCCCATTTTCAGCTCAGTATAAAGGTGTTGAAAAGGTTCCCAGGAACTATAGTGAGCCCTCAAAGGAGTCTTAAATGAGTTCACAAGAGTCAAAGACAAAAGGAAGAGGGCAAAGAGTGCAGACAGGGTGTCCCTGGTATGAGATAGAGGACTATATTAGCTGTCTAAACACCCCTTGATGGCATTTGCTTTATAGACTTAGACTTTTTATTCCACAAACTCATCCCTCTTGCCCTGAGGGTTCCCGGAGGTGTGTTCACAGGAACACTGGCAGGTGAGCAGTGGTGGGCTGCGAGTCCCTGGCGTGTCCCACAACGCGCTCTGGGGACAAATTAAAACAAAACAAAAAAGCCCTACCGCCCCCCAACAACAACAAAACCCGCCAAAAAACCCAACCCAAAAATATAACCAAATCCTTAAAATATTCTAGAAAACCTTTCTTTTCAACCCATTTACATGTAAAGGCCACTCAAAAAAACCCCCCATTCACTCTGCTGATCTCATTAAAGAGACTGAAGAACTCGAGTCACTCCTCAGGGACCTGAACTTGTGGTTGAAGGAACTGAGAAGTCCCAAATACTATGTTAAGGAAATCTTAAACTATACCCTCTAACGGCCCCGTATTAATGTGTGTTGCGGCTTAAAGGCTCTGATTGTTTTCCATGTTAATTTTTTTAGTGCAGAAATAAAAAAAAAGTAGTAAGAAAAAAAATCTGCCGTGAAGGTACCTTTAATAGCAATGAAAGGTGTCATCACGTGTAATTAATGTGCAAACTTCAGTCATTTGTACTGCTCTCAGACCGGTCATCTGCCGCCTCAAGAGTCTTGTAGACTCTGTTGGTTTTTGTGGATAACTGAAACCTGGAAATCCAGAAATGTGGAGATTCAGAAGATGGCAAAAAGGAGGCAATGAATTGTAACAGTTGAGGCAATGTTGAGCCTCACAGGTGAGGCTGAGCACCTCCACTTACTGGGGCTGCGGGATTGTCCCTCGGGAGCCCGCAGGCACCCCTGCCCTTTCATGAGTGGCTGCCCACGCGCGTCGTTTGGTTTCCACAGGTTCGTGCCAAAAGTTATTCCAACTGGAGAGGATATGGTGCAGAGTATTTCTCCCTGTTGTTTGCAACAGCCCCCCAGAAGCGGCCGCCGCTGCAAGCCCCACGATGGGAAGGGGAGCGCTTGCATGAAATAGCACCATCTAGTGATGTCCCCCACACCCCACCCCTTCTTTTTTCCTCTTTGTAAAGCAATAAACAACGGGTCACTTTTTAGTTCCAGGTTAAAGTTTCTAATGGAAATAGTAGCTACCTTTCCCTTAGCGGACAGAGAGAGTATTCTCCCAGGGAAGGATTCGTGCCATGCTTGGGACACCCTGTGTGCTAGACGTGGGCACGTCAGTCTGTTGGTGGCCTTGACTCAGCTGTGTCTATTGGATTACACACTCCAGTCTCAGTGCGGGGAGAAACATATGCTTTTGCTTTTTGGCTCAGCTGCTCCCAAGCATTCACATCAACAAAAGAGAACACTGCAACTTTTTTTTTTTCAGCTGATTGAGTCATCCAAATATGCAGTTGTAGGATCAGAGAATGAAAGATGTGTGATAGCTAAAACAAAGCATCTTTGAGCCGGTCCACTGGCCATAGGAGAGAAGCTCCGTGCTGACACGTCTGGCAGGAGCGATCGATGCCGGCTGACACTTCGGAGCTCAGGCTCTTCTGGCTGTGTAAGTGCAGCACCTGATGCTGTTGTGCTGTGGCCGTAGCTGACTCCTGCAGGTACCAAAGCGTACGTGGCATGATCTGATGAGACTGTGCCCTTTCACCAGCTGGGAGCAGGAAACCTACAGAAGAGCCCCCTCTCTTTCTCTAACTTATTTTTCCTCGATTGTTGCAAGATATCCCCAGTGGGCAGGTCTCACGAGTGAAGAAAATAAGTCCTTTTTCAAAAGGAAACTTCATAAATTTTATTTATTTATATGTTTATTAATTTTACAGCCATTTGTGTGCCGTGGTTCTGTTCCATTTGCTCTTTCTCCAGTGATTCAGGCAGTAGACACCAGCCTAGGGTTGCTAAGGTATTTATCAACCACCACTGCAGCAGCCTGCAGGAGGCTTACTGGTGTGTTCCAGTGCCCTTTGAGAAAGGTGAGAGGCCGAATGCTTACTGCCCTTGCACCCCTGAGCGCTGGAGAGGGCTCGGGCCCATCTGCCTGCTCAGTGTCAAACGGGCTACTGTCGTCTTCTGAGGGAGGTGAGAAACCCTGTAACGAAGGTGCATAGAGCAGCCTAGTTTTTATAATGAACAGAACTCTTAAACACAAACTGACACTAAAATTCCAGCAAAATTAAAAGTTACATTAGTTTGGCAGGAACTTCTTCCATGTAAAAAGGCACTGCAATGCCTTCCCGTTGACCATTACGATTGAATTGGCATAGAGTTACTGTAATAAACATCCACTCAGAATAGCGTGGTATTATTCTGAGGCTAAATCTGTGTTTCTGCACATCACCAAAATTAAAGAATTGGTGTCCACAACATTTTCTTTCAGTAAGAAGGACACAAACCACTTTTTTTGCCACAAAGACTAATTTAAAAGTTAGAGTAACGGTAATGGTTGCCCCTCACTAGGGATGGGAAAACTTGCTGGTGGTGAACTTTCTAATGATGTAACAGTCGTCTTCAATAAAGTGAAGTAATCTGTAACGCTTTGTGCAATGCAGGTATGGCGATAAATGCCTCCATTGTAGGGTGTCTAGAGTACCTGCTGTATTTTGCAGGTGTTTCTGAGGTACCAGCTCTCTGTGTGGTTGTCCTCTCCTACGGTATCAGGGTATCTTTGCTAGGAAAGTGCAGAACTTCAGCTTCTCACTCTGAACTGTGAGCACAGTGGCTGGTTTAAAAGCGGGCTTCAGAGCGGGCTTCGATTCATTCCTTATTTTAGAAAAGCACTTATGCTTAAATTTAGGCAGCACATATCTAAGGACCAGTGGATTTCAGTCTGTGACAAGTGCTTGTCTAACTAAAGACCATAATGAAATAAATGAGGAGCTTCTGTTTGTTGAAATAAATCGATAGGGCCCTGCCCACTGCTCTCCCAGAGGTGACAATGCCAGTATCCATCTGCTTTGTCAACCAGCCCTGCCGCTGCAGATAGCCCTGGCATCTGTCTGGGCCCGGTCTACAGCCTTGCAGCATTTCTCCTAGATGAGTTAAACTTTTCCCCCCTCCCCTTCCTTTCTCTTCTTCCCACCTCCCTCCCTCCCTCCCTGGTCCTTGACAGAGGCGCAAACACTCTTAAATGAGAGATAGTGGCTTCCATCCAATGGAGCCCCGGTTAATCACCGAACATCGTGGGAAAAGCACAAGATGAGGGCCGAGAAACAGCCCATTGTCTGGGCAAGATTAAAGCCCCAAAAGCCGTATTGTCTACTGAGGGGATAAATCTTCCTGCTGTCACTCAAGCACTGAATTAAATTCCCCTTCATTTCTAAAGGGGCTTATCTGTACTGAATAGGCTGTTGCGCCACAAGCGTAAGGGAACGTATTAAGTGAGCTCCTGTCTTGGGCACCTTCACAAATAGACGAAAAACAGGAGCAAATCTGGAAGGGGCGGGAGGGAGGGGGAAGAGCAAAAGTGCTTTGGACTGGGGAAAAGAGGAGGGATGTTAATTGTTGTTGCAGGTCGTTACTACTGAACGAGGTAAATGAAATGGCCATTTTGCTTGACTCTCCGGCTTCCTCCCCATTGAAATAAGTATGAGGTGGAGCATCAGGAATGAGCATCATTCAGCGCGAGGGTGGTTTGGGCAAAGGGATGTCCTTGCATGGTCCAGCGAGTCCCGGAATGACAGCGGGGTCCCTAGGGGAGGAACCAGCCTCTTGGTGATGCTGGAGCATGGGCTATAGGTGTGCTGCCAGAGAGCCTCTGCCACCCAGGTTGCCTTGGGAGGCATGGCTGCCGCGGACGTGAGGCCAATATCTTTGCTCGGGTTTTGTAACACGTTTGCTCAGCTGCTGGGGCTGGCTCACCCTTAGCAGCCGAGGGGCTGGGCTCTGGTGGGAGCTGGAGAAAGGAGGAATGTTTTGAGCAGATGTGATGTCTCAAGGAGCCCACAGGCAACACCACCGCTGCTGCTTCTCTAAACGCTTCCTCTCGTCTTTGGCAAGGGCCCAGCGCTGGGAGGACAGGGGACACCCACAGTTACTGCTTGCATCGCTGTGATCCTCTCCTCCTCCTCCTGCCCTTGCACTCACCCTGACAGCATTCCTCACAAAACACCGGCGTGCTCCGGCATCCCACCTGTAGATGCCTTAATGGGAATGAATGTTGTCCCGTTATTTTTGGTGGTTCCAAGGGCTACTTTTGAAATGCAGCAGAGGCATGAACGCTTGGTTGGTGGACCAAGGGTTAGATAATGAGCTGACGCGTTTGAAAAGAAGGCATTGCGTTAGGGGTCTCTTGGTTGTGGGGTCCTAAAGGCTGAAGGTTCGGTACAGCTTCCTCTGCTCCCCAGGGGGTGAACCGTCGTTCTCCAGCATGCTTGTAACCCAGAGAAAGGTCAAACAAACTTTTAAACAGAAATCAAGTGTTTTTCATATTAGCTGCTATTCCTTAGTGTCAAATTGTAACAACCGCACCAAACCAGTTCTTAATATTTGCAAATTGAGGGTGATCGATTATAACTCTATGTAGGCGCGACTGAATTCTGGCTCTTTGCTGATATATATATATCTGATTAGAATTTGCTTTTATGGAATATTACTTTGCCTTTGGCGATGATTAGGGTGCTTGACGCTGTGCTTGTCCATAATCTTTATTGGTAGCCTGGTCAGTTTGTATTTGTGCAAAAAAAGGTGCTTATGAAAAAGTTCTCCATCGCAATTAAAGGTTGGAGAGTAACTGTTCTTCAATCAAAACTGAGCGTGCCACTGATTGCATACACAATGCAAGTGTCAAAGCACAGCAACGTTCATATATTTCTATTTACCGTGTAAAATATTAATTACGCAAAACACGCTCAACAGAGCGGCCAGACTTTTCAGTTTAAGAGAAGAGATGATTACGCTTCACCTTTGTGTTGGCATACTGGATTAGAAGCAGGCTGCGTTTCGCATTTGGTACGATTTGGTAAGTGCTAAACAGGATTTTCTGCATCCTGAGTGGAGTTTCCTCTTGTTGATAGGGTTTAATGCTCCCTTGTACAAATCTCTTACTGTGCAAATACCTCCAATCTCTCCTTTTAGCAACCCAAACCATTGCTTAAACAAGTGGGTTTACACCTGCTTACCAGATTAATTTAATTAGCCAAAAATAGAGTGAAAGAACTGGCTTGAGAACAATAGTTTGCAAAGAACGCTTTTTTTCTGTTTCTTGTTGAATCTGGTAATCTAGGGGAAGCTGGATTGAAATATTATTCCTCTTAGTTTCCTGGCTTCTTGTTTTTACATGCTAACTTGAGAAAATAAATGATCAATATAATGTTTTGAGCTTTTCGTATTTGAAATAATAACACCCCCCCTCCTTTTTCTACGTTTTTCAAACGTCATATGAAAGAGCTGCTCCAGTCCTTTGCTATTTTAGGAAACCCCATTTATTTGCTGTCTAAAATTGTCTCAGCTTTAAAGTTTTGCTCAAGGAAAACCCAGTGCTGATCTCTCGCAAAACTTGTGCTCTTTCAAGAAGCCTGCGTTAACGCGAGAAGGTCTGTAATCAAACGGCCGGAGCCGTGATCCGTATTGCGGTGTCATTTTGTACCCGCCGCACATTCGGGCAACGTTGACCAACGTTGACCGAGGGAAATGGAGCGTTGGGGCAGAACTGCTGCACCCACCCCATAGCCCAGCCCCTGCGCGGCAGCGGTCGGTTAGTGCCGTACCTTGCCACAGCCAAGAGAGTTTTGTTCTGTGAGAATTGCCCCTTTCAAGCCGTCTGAATTGGGTTTGGGCGCTTTTTTTAAAAACTGCAAATTGTTAATTACTTGGAAAAATTGATTTGTCAATAGAAACATGTTATTGTAGTAGCCTTAAATATTTATTTTAATTTCACTCTTTTAAGACTCTTTTCTTTACGAATCAGACCTCTCATTTTAAGCTGACGGCATTTTGCGGCAAAAAAGGAGCTGTATAGCAAATGTCAAATTGTCTTTTCACATGATCCTCCTTTATCTTTCTGTATTTTCTTAGAACAGGAATTTGTCTGGTGTCTTTTTAATAAATCCACATTTTCTAATAAATACAGCTATTTAGAGGTACGCTGGATTGGACAATTGTAAAACCACTGAATTACATACATTAATTTGGTTAGAAATCAGCTGGTATTTTCCTATTGAATTGAGATCACGGACTGTTCCATGCATTTTTCTTCATATTGTACAATCTTTTGGAAGAGGCACAAGATTTAAGTAAAGCACCTTCAGAGTCCTACATAATGCTACTTTTAAAGTAATTTGTATTTAAAAAATAATAATAACAAGCAAACAAACTTGTTAGCCCATAGGATGCTTCTGCCCTGTGGCTTAATGGCACAGGTCTTTATACATCCAAATCCAGCAGCTTTCAATAACAAAGGATGAAATTCATGAAACAAATTGCTTCTCTCTTCATAAGTCACACACTCGTATGCCAGGGTAAAGATGTGTTGATAACATTAAAATAGTTTGGTCGCTGATGAATTGTAAATTCCCACCGAGACTTGGGCCTCGCCAGTGAGCTGCTAACAGCATGATGCTGGCCACAGAATGCATTCAGATTGTGGTATTCACTCCTTCATTTTTTTATAATATTTTTAGGATAAGAGCTAAGGAACACCACTGGGAGATTTTGGTAGGCAGCCTCGAGGGGAAAAAAAGAGCAAAATATGCAGAGGCGATTTAATGAACATCCACGGTTCTTTAAAGCTGTGCTGGTGCAAATGTGATCTCTGCTGACTGTGACTTTTGGGAGCAGGGGAACAAAGGATAAATTTACATGATTTTTCCTTTCTGACAAAAGGTAGCACATTTGCACTCTTTAAACAGAGAGCTGCTCTTCATCCACGGAAGAATTATATTAAGCAGGTATTGCTTATGGATGCTTCACCCTGTGGTGCCCCGCCACAGCACCTGCTTTGGCAGGAGCTCTTCTGGAGGTGAGAGATGAGTTTGGCTTTTGGGCATCTTGGGTCTCTTCTGCTGATGCGATTAACGGAACACGGAGGCGCCCGAGACCTGGACTGCGGAGCTGCCCGTTCCTACCCCCAGGCACCAGAGGGCTATCGAAGGCGAGGCTCCTTTGGTGGCACGTGTATCTGCGCAGGCTTGCTGGGGGCCTGCGTCCCCGTGCGCCCCGTGGCGCGGTACGCTCGCCCGGCGCTTGCCAAGATAGCGTAGCGGAGGCCGGTGGTTAGCTTCCCACCCGACGAGCAAGCTGGCCTCCCGTGTACGCGCCGCGTAGGGCGGGGTTGGCGTAGCGCTAGGACGGACTTGTGTCCAGGATGTTTGCTTGCAGGATTCCACAGCGAATGCTCGAGGCACCACGTATTTGAAATAAAAGAAACACGCTGTAGTTTTGTTCTTTAGCCTTTCCCAGTTACTGTTTTAATCAGATCTTTGAATTATCCAGCACAATTTGAACGCAGCCGATCTACAAGTGAAAAAAGCAGTAATAGATGGCTTGTCATGCCAGTTTTGGTGAATACCTCACTAATTTCAGCATGTTTGGAGGACAGCATTCAGCCTGCCCTCTGCAATTAGAGCCCTGCGCTCTGCAGCAGGATGCTGTGACTTCAAACCTGGGGCAGGGGAGGGGGACCCAACAGCGTGGAGTTCTTCGCGCAGGTCAGGACACTTTGGCAGGACCCAAAAGGGTTAACAAACAAACTGCCTGAATTGCTTTGTTCATTGGAAATCTAATCAGATGTTAACCTACAGTCTATATCCAAGCAATCCTTTCCTTATGATAGTGATTAGTATTACACTCAGAATGAATAGACCAAGGAAAGATTCCTATGGTAACCTTCAAAATGCATTCCATCGGCAGGCTCTGCCTACTCACAATAATTACATTCTTAACTCGTCTAACAAACGGCATGCTAATTAGCTGCTTAACCAGCCTCAGCTCATTATTACCAAGGTTGGGCAGCCTTGAGTAAAGTGACCCAGAGAGAACAAGCCCACTTAAAAAAAATAATAGTAATAATAAGACATTTGTCAGATTTGCCATGAAGATGGACCTCCTCCACAGTGACAGGACTCTCTTTGTGCGTGGGTTGGCCTTTTGGCCGAGCGGCGTCCCCTCAGCGGCGCGCTTCAACGTCCTCTCGACTCCGCTTGCTGGGCTCGTGCGCTTGAGGCTGGCACCTGCAGGTCTCGCCGCTCAGCGACGGGAGTGCCATCAGGGGCTGTCCCAGGTCTGCTAGGCACGCTTGTGAACGAGCAGTTATCTTGCTCCGGAACAGGCCTGATGCAGCCCGAGGGGAGCTGGCCCTTGCCGTCTTAGCGAAGCGCTCTCCCCCTCCACACCAGCAGAGTCCTGCGATAACTATGGAACGCAGGTGTTTGTGCTTGCTTAGTATTTACCTCTGCAAAATGCCTGGCGTTCTCTGAGGCTTGAACCCAGAACCCTGCACGGTTCGACAAAGCAGAGATCCCACCCAGGACTGAAGCAAACTTCATCCAGGCCTGTAGCGCGGACTAAGGCTGCACTTGCTGGATCGGAGAAGCACTGGTTGGAAGGGATTTCTGGACGTCATCTTGCTGCCTGAAAGATATCGTTATCTGATTGAGTGCATTTCTCATGCTACCATGTAGAGGAACCACTTTCTCAGGGTTTGTTTCATACTGGGATTTGCTCTAATCCAAGTGGTTTTTTTCCTGTGGATCCATTTTAAATATTTCAGGGACGTTGCTAGTTCAGATGGATCCAGGCCTGGCGTGATTTTGTTCAATTTGGCACAGGTTAGCTAAACCGAAATTGGACTAGTGGATAAATTGTGCCTTAGCACAAAGGGCATGTACTGAAGGAAACTGAGCCTCCTATGTTCCTGAAACAGAGTAGAACATGTGGCTGCTCGTCCCATGGGCACTGGGCTCTGTCTGTCCTGCGCTTTGAGAAAGCCTGTTGGTGGTTGTTTGTTTTTTCCCCTGGGATGATCTGTTCAGCATCCTTCCCTGGGTGCCATCTTTTGCTCCCGGCAGCCACGCTCCATCAGACTCCTCTGTTCTGTAGCTGCGGCCTTTCCTCTTTGAGGGTGAAAGAATTTTCTGTGGGTTTGGATTTCATCCATGGCCTCCAAATTTAAGCAGGGTAGGATGGGCTCGTCAGCTACTGAAACATGTCCGCCATCGTGCATCTTTCCTGTCGGTCTTGGGACAGTCTCTTTAGTCAGAAAGAAGCTAATCTGAACCTCACCTTGTGTTTCATCAGCTGTGTTTGCTTTGTTTGCTTGGATTGTTTTCTCACAAAATGTTTAATTTCCTGCTGGTGCACTGCGGTGATATACTTTCAACAGGTGAAGAATAAGGAGAATAGTACTTTCATCGCTTCTCTAGGAAAGGTGGTTTTTTCCTTTGTTTTGTTTTGTTTTTTAATGTTAACACCTGTGATGGGGAAAGTCCCAACTGGTTCTATTTCAACAGCCCTTGCAAAGGCGGTTTCCAAACGGGAGTGCATCTGGGTGGCTCCTGCTTAAGAAAGCACTCAAAATCCCGTCGGCCTTATTGCTATCAGGTTAGCTTACAGTAGCTAATGTGGTTAAGAAAAGGTCACCAAAGTGAGGGGGGTTTAAAACCCTTTTTACAGTTCTTCAGTGTCAATCCACAAAGTTAATCCTAACGTAAACACAGAATAACACAATTGATATGCCACTAAATGCAAACTCGTGATATTGCAGAACACTGCAATGGTAAGGCTCGCTCTAAATACAATCTGTTCGGTTTTTATGTCCTTACACCAGCTGGAAACGCAAGCTCTCTTACCATGATTTCAAATATTGATTTGGTTAGCATACATCAAAACATTACCTTAATATAGTAAGCAGAATGTTTATTTTTGGGTTTCACACTTCCAACCCTTTTAACACCTTAATGCGCTCTTGCATTTTGTTGCACTCCTAATTATTTTTTCCCCTCTTCACCTCTGCAGTTTATTCTTACGTTGTTGAAATCTAACCATATGAATAATGAAACACAGCTAAGCACGCTGCCTCCAACAGAATACAATTTCCTTCTTGCACATACAGAGAACCACAGGCCACAGAGTACAAAATCCCAGTGAAAAAGTAGCTGTGTTTACAGTTTGTAAAATGCATTTCACTGTCACAACATGGTCTTAACTTGAATTCGTGGCCATTTTACACTCAAGTTCAGGTACGTACAGTTTTAACTTTTAAAAATATATATTTCTTTTATGAACGACAGTGACTTTCTTCATCTTTACCTAATCGTGTTTATCAGTAGAATAGAAATGCACGTCTTAGAACAAAATATATTGTTCTCTCTCTTCTTCTTGACAAAATGTTGGCAAACTTTACGTCAGTAAAACCTGGGCATGGTTTTTTGTCCCCACGCGTATATGTGTTGATTTTTTTCAATTGCTAATTCATGCCCTTCTTTGTTAGGGTGAGGTTGGAAAAGAGGTGTGTACAACTCTCCAGGCAGATGTTTAAAGGATTAGGATTTGCAAAGTTTCGAGAAGTCGGACATCTTTTAATAACCCTGTAGGTGCTCAGTGTTTTTACTCTTCCCATAGCGACGGCTGCTCATGAACCAGAAAAATATCAGTACCAGGATGGTGCCAGACAGTTGGACAAAGAACAACTAAGGGATGAATACCTATTTTGGTTATCAACTTATTTTTCTCCAGTCTAATACTTAATTATATGTAGCATGCTACATTCATCTTCATCTTGGCTGGATGAGAAACATTTACTGGTGATAATTTCCACAAATGTCTCCTTGGATTCGGACTGTGTTTAGCCTTTGGTGTTCACTGTCCTACTAGCTGGTCTTCCCTGCAGGTGGAGCAGCGTTTGGGAACAGCGTGTGTCTGTGGTAACAGAACTTACATTCCTATTTGAACATTAAAAAAATCCCCAAGAACTTGTGCCCGAGTTCCTGTACATTCACCAATTGCCGAATAGAAACGGCATCGTGCGGATGGTGCATCCAACCAAAAGGGAAGAGCAGAGCTCGTATTTCAGCTCTTCTTCGGAAGCTGCTCGTTGCTGCAAGTTGAGAGCTAGGCTAGTAAAGCGATTCACGAAAATTATACGTTGCTTCCAGGCCACCTCACATGTAGAGTTATTATTGGATGTGACTCTGCCAGGAGGGAGTGGGTCAGCTTTACCAGCTGCAGCTATGCCCCGGGGTACAAAGGGGAGAAAAGCCTGATCTTCTTTTTTTTTTTTCCTGCAAAAAGCACAATATTTTTATCCAAGTTCTGCGTTGACTGGTGAATATGATAGTAACCATTGCGAATGGGATGAGAAATAACCAAAGGTTTCCACTTTGTAAAGAATCCCTATCAGTCAGTCACTAGTTTGACAGTTGTGGTGGCTTCTCAGAGGAATGCAGCTTGCTGAATTCCCTTCTTTCCACTGGAACGTAACGAAAGCTCAAGTAACGTGGTCAGTGGAGAAAAGTATTTTAAAAATCATGCAGGGAAAAATAAGCTTTCTTAAATGTTTGGGAGGGGCCTGCTTGTATCTTGCATTGGTAACAAGTAGGGCAGATGACAGCATTTGCTTTTTGGAAGGCTGAGCAGGTTTTTATGGAAGTAATTCTGAGTATCGCATCCATGTTAAATCCTCAGTGAACCGTCCAAAATGTCACTGGTCTTTTCAAAGCAGTATCAGCCCTTCCCCCGATCCAGAAAAAGTAGCTAAAAGAAATGTGCATCCTCCCATAGAGCCGTAAAAGAAAACAAATGTTACCTGGTTAAAAGAGAGGAGCAAGCAAAGTGCTTGCTGGTTGGACCAGGTAGTCAGGAAGTCCTCGTATCAAAGGAGGATTACATCTGTTCCCATCCTGATTTTGTGCGGTACAGCGATACGGCATGAGAATCTCTTCTGAGAAAGGATCCATGCTCCCGTAGCGACCAGAAACAAAATCATTTCTCAGCTTCCCACCCCTTGGAGGCACATAATTGGATGCTAAGGACCGTGTCCTTAGTTGATGAGTGGCTACAGTCGCTCCTCTGCCCCTTAGGCTCGACGCTGGCGCTCGCGCACGTGGCACGCGGGCTGCCCGGGGCCGTGCCGGCGGTGCGGCACCGCGGGTTGGCATCCCGGGCTGAGGGTCCCCAGCGCGGGCAGGGCTGCCCCGGGCTCTGCAGGCTGCTGGTGAAGGGGAGGGTCGGCGTGGATGCACCCACTGGAACGTGAAGGGCTTTTATTTCTTCCAAGTGAATGCAAAGTGCCAGAATTGTGTAGCGTACCGTCTAGAGTAACTCGGTGAGCAGGAAAATAAACAGCTAAGTGGATGCAGAAGGCGTCCAGTCATCTGGCCTCAGGTTTTTCAACAGCATGAGGTGATTTTTTTGTATCTAAGAAATTTCCTTTCACTGCTGACTCAAGCAGTGATATGTGTTAAGAACCAGCTGAAACTTTTGCGCTAAACCCTGCAGAATCTCCCATTACGTTGGAGAAATTCCCTCCCTCAGACAAGCTATAACTTCTGAATTTCCCAACCCTGCTGATAGGGAAAGGGGAATTATTAGCAAGGAGATACCTAGTTTTCTAGAAGTAAACCAGAAAGTGCCGGAAATCTTCCTTGCTGCTTGAAAATTGGTGGGGTTTCAGGCTGTTTAGCTGTGGGTAGGCAGGACCCTGCAGATTTGGGGTGCGTGGTTGAATGGCACCTCCAAAGCCACCGGGGCTGTCCCCTCCCAGTACAGTCGGAGCTTGTGGCTCTGGACGAGCCCCTAACTCTAAACTGGGGCATATTCATAAACCACCCTCATTTGTATAACGCAGTGAAGGAACAAGGAATATGAAAACACGGCTTCTGAGATCTCTGTGAAAGATTCTTATTATCCTGCCCCAGATGGCACCAGCTGTACTCCTGGACCAATACTAAATCACCGCGGCTTGTGCCAAATATGTACTTGAGTGGGTTGTACATGCCCTTTACAAATAGAAGTTGAATGTTAATAGATACTGAATGAAACCCATTGCCAAACCAAACAGAGCCCCTGGATATATACAGGGCATGCAGGGAAATTATACATTTCAGCAACGCTTGCCGCAGAATGCGTGCAAAGGATTTCAAAGTGTTGGTGGATTTAATGTGGTTGTTGCTAATTCTCTGTATGCTAATGGCTGTGCGAACATGCAGGAAGAAGAATGAGAAAAGGTTAAAAGACCACTGCACTGATATCATGTAAATTCAGGATAGGGTCAGCGTATGGTGTTGTAAACAACATCACATCTCGGAGTACATGGAGTTCTGATCCTTTCAGGTATTCGAGCCTTTGTCTGCTGATATAACGCTTGCCTGTCAGCCCCACGGTCAGAGGCCCAATCTTTTTTTCTTCGGTTGCTGAAAAGGTCCCAGCGCCACATCGGGGCAACATACTGGCTGCCTATTCTCCTTCCCTATGGAACGCAATCACTGGACAACTCTGCTATAATTCACTCCCTGGCCAGCCCTTTGAAAAGGTGGGCTGCCTCAGTGCTGTTAGCCCAGCAAGATAAATCATGTACTCGAAATTAACTTCCATTGAAAGGAAGGGGTGGAAGAAAAGCCGACTGGTCAGGCGGAGCATGCTAAAGAAAAGATGACTAGAGTTGATAAATGTCATTGCGGATAATTTGGGGGCTGTGATTAAGATCTTATCTAGGTAGGAAGTAAATAGAAAAGACTTAATAAAAGTCCTACCCAGGGATCCGTCCTTATGAACTTGTGAAGTTTTAATTTTTTTTAAAGTGAATATTGAAGAGAGCACCAGAAAGGTCTTCATTAAAGGGAAAGTTGTTTTCAGGGTGCTGCCTAAAGAGATTTAAAAAGCGCCTGGGTGAAACTGTACGTCTTCCCCCCGCTCCTTTTTGTTTTCCGGAGGAGAAAGAAAGCATCTTTGTCTAAAAATTCCTTTAAAAAGTTAAAGGATAAACAACTAGGGGAGAGCTGATGAGGATTTGTGGGTAACAATCATCTGTTTTTTCTCTTCTCTTTTACTTTCTTTAATGAATGGGCTTTACTGCCATAAAATTCCCTACAAATAAAACGTAACCTTATCCCCAATATGTGTAAGGGAGAGAATGCAGAGGCCTGTTTGTCCATAAATTCACATACTGTTCACTCAGAAAGCATAAACTGCCTCCTATTTTTATTGTACTGGCTAGAATTTGCTTTTATTATATTATTAGCAGTAGTTTGCCTTTTTTTTTTTTTTTTGGTTCAACCAATTACTTTAGCAACCTGCGAGCAGAAAGCGGCAGTAAACTCGGTTCACATCTGCGGGTCTGAGTGACAGGGCTCCAGAGCCCAGTGTGAATTCCCTGCCTCTGGAGAGGCGGCAGCCCTCCCCTCCTCCCCGGCGGGACGCGGCTGGTAGGACTGCGGGCACTGCCTTCACAGCGCCGAGCGAGCACAGACAATCCTTAACAGCTGTACAGCTGTTTTCTGTGTAGAGACTTCTGTTACCTAATGAGAATGTTTAAAATTTTATTGAAGAGTGTATCCTGTGATCTATAACCTACCTAATCCAAATCTCTAAGGGATATTGAACTGCTAGAGGTTTCCAGAACCCTTGAAATGCCACCTCCTAAATTACCCAGGCTTCTTATTTACTTCCTCCGTATCTTTTTACTACCTTCCCCAGCACAGAGAACATAGTCTGATATGAAAACTGGGTAATGCACTTAAAAAAAACACAAAACAATTGCAAAAAAAGAACAGATAAGGGCACGTAGAAGGGGGCTGTGAAGAGCCAGGGTAGCATTGCCTAGACTTGGGCAAATCGAGTTTGGAGAACGTGGGAGACAGAAGAAGGTACTGGTGCATCTCCAGTCCCTTCGTGTCTGTGTCCTCTTCCTGCTCTTCCACGAACAGACGGGAAAAGGCAAGAGCAGCAAGGAGTTGCAAGCGGTGCGTCTTTCAGAAAGACTCTGGTGTCGAGCAAACAATTATACAGTAGCGAAGGACAAAAGCGGAACCTGCGCTTGCACAGTGCTGTTATTGCACACGCGGCGCAGCAGCTGCATCGTGATGGGGGCACTTCTACACAAAATAAGACGTTTCCAGGGCTCGGTTGAAGCAGGTCTTCGATGCGGATACATTTTTCTGTGTGTGCAGAGCCCAGCGTGATACGCGCTGTGCTTCAGTCGGCCAAACGGAGTGTAAAGCTGTGCAGTTGCAGGTGTGGGCTGGGGAGGGCCTGATCCCGGCTCACGAAAGGCCGTGGAAAGCGTTCTGCTGGACCCTGGGAAAGGCAAAGCGTAACCGACGTTGTGAGGCTGTTACGAGAGCGGCACCGGCTTTGCTGGGTGTGCTGGCTAGAAGGTGCGCTAACTGCAGCTTCAACTCCTAGACGCCCGCAGCCTTCTCTGTAATTAAACACTTACTTAAGTGTGCGACTGCGTTGTTGCTTTCTTAGCCTGGGGAGAGTTGTCTTGCTTGTATTTATTTTAAGATCCTGCAATAACAAAACTTGTGAAGCTCCAATGGAAACGGCAAATTTAAAAAGTGCATATTCCACTCAACACAAATATTGATTTTGTAGGAGCAAGAGCTGAAAAATCTAAGTCTTTTCTTTCCGTTTGTGAATTCCCTGGGTGCTGATGCAGATTTCTATGCGAGTATTCACTATTTACAAGTATGAGCCAAAGTTTACAGTTTAGGGCTTTATTAAAAGGAATGTCTGCCTCAGGGAATTGGTTGGGCACTCCTCGCCATCAGAGCTGGTCACTTGGGGCAGAAGAGACTCTGTTCTCTCACGAGAGTTATCTATGTTAAAAAAAAAAAAAAATATCATAAAATGGCAGTAAATGTTGGCTCTCTGATGATAAACGGATGCAGTTCTTGCGGTGATTTTCATGCCCAAAAGTAGAAATACCAATGGTTATGATAACAAAAATCTTTGTGCAAGCTCGCTACCATTCATACAGCTAGCAGGGAATAGTAGGGTAGATGAAAATGGTTAAATGGAACTTTCATCAGACTTTGGAGAGATGCTTGTGAACTGTGCTGAGATGCAAACATCTCTTAAATATGAAACATAAAGAAAACTGCAAGTTTAATACAGCAAACGCGCAACCTCCTTCTGCGTTTTATGTATCTGAATGTTTTCTGCAAGCTGCCTGCTCCGCTTCTCCTAACGGATGACAGCGCAGGTGCTGCCGTTCTTCCTTTAAAGGAATTTTGAAGGTAGTTCCTGAGCTGACCGGTTTTCTCAAGTATTCTTATGGAATCAAATCACTTGCCAGCCTTCTACCTGTTTCTTTCATACGTCTGCTGGAGAAAATGAAATGATCTTTAGAAATTTCTCCACTGAAATCTAGTTTCAAATACAAAACCCATCCTTGCTCAAGAGGTATTTTGAGTCTAATTCATGAAGGCTTTCCAAGCTATCAACTTCATCATTTTCCAGTGATCTCATCAGCGTGTCAAAATCTCCCTTGTTAATGACTCTGAGAAAACTGTGGACCCAATAAACTCCATGTCAGGTAAAGAATACAGTGAGGATTGGAAAGTGACAGATAAAGCAAATATCCTGCTCCTAAACAAACACAGCAGGACAGGAGAAGATGACAAATGATGGGATTGTGTCAGCTTGAAAACAGATTGGACTAATGGCATGCTGGACTTTGCACTCCAGGGGATCAATACCCTGTCAGGCAAGAGAGCTCGAGACCTTGTGAATAGCGTCTGTATGGACAGAAGAAAGATATTTGCTGATAGCGCGAGCGTTTGTTGCTCACGCAGCGCTGTCTCCAGCGCTCGGTAAAACCTGAACGCGAGCCTGGAAGGGGAACTCTGCGGCATGATTTCTGCAGGCTGAGGGGAACCTTTCCTTTCCTGCTGGGCGTCCTTCCCTCGCCGTTGGAAAGGGAGATGTGGCAAAGTCTGGCACTGCGCTGGGGGCTGCCGGGCTTTGGGCTCACTTTGTTTCTTTCTTTTAAACCTTCTCTTTTTTTTTTTTTTTGTTTTTGGTTTGTTTTTCCTGGGGGCAGGGATGTGGAAGTGAGTGCTTCTGAAGAGGAGGAAAAAAAAAAAAAGGTTTATTTCTTGGTCTTTAAGGGAGGCTGCGCACATAAAAAGAACACATTTTTCCCTGTCTTTTTCCACTTCTGTTCCTAAAACCTCCAGTTGATATAAACTGGTTTCGCTCCATGTGGAACTCAGGAAAACTGCTGGGATGTGATTTTTTTTTTTTTTAGCTGCCCGATGCAGAAATATGACCCTTCTTCATTACAAATATGCTTTTACATATACATGGGGGAAAAAATAGCTGGCAGTCGTTTAGGATAAGTAGATCTTGTCTGTATGTTTGATCCCCAGGCAGTGGGTGCAGCGTTACCTGGGCCGGCTCTAACTTTCCCCTAAAGAAACACTTCCACTAGCAGTGGATGTTTTTAGCCTGACACACCAGAGGTGTGAGGCTAAAGACTTGTGTTCAATAGCCGTGTTCCTTTCAGCTGCTGGTTGCACTGAGGACTTAAAATCTGCATTAAGCGTTGTGCTGATTTTCTCTTCGTCTCCCGTGAGCGACAGAAAGGGGGGGACGTGACCTATGGGCTCTCTGCAAGGGAATGGTCCTTACCGATCAAGAGGGGAGTTCCCAGGGGATAAGGTGATGCAGAAGAGAACCCTTCAGGAATCTCGATAGCTCTTGCAGGCCTGCACAAAGGTAGACATGGTCTCCTCTTCCCTTCCTTCGGGGGGCGGGGTAGGAAAAAAAGCAGTTTAGGGCGTTTTTGGGGGATGGAGTGGAGGGAGAGAAGTAAGAATGTGTGCATGTTTGTGTGAAACTGAAATGCCACTGTAATAAAAGGAAGGGAAGAGTCTGAAAAATGCTTCAAGAAGTGAGGAATGTGGAAGCCACCCACGGCCTCCGAGCAGGGTATGCACTTCTACGTCTCCTCCCGGAGCCGGCAGGAAAGCTCACGTTCCCTCTCTGAGGAGCAGGCTGCACCTGGATATATCACCTGCTGGTGCTCAGAAGCCTTTGGCATAACTCTGTCATGCTTTTAAGATTTCTGCCTGCCGCCACCCCCAGCTGACACATGGTTTTTAGGGGCCAGGTTGGGTTTTTTTTTTGTTTTGTTCTGAAGTAAGGCCCCCAAGCCTCCTCCCTGCCGATTAGCAAGTCCAGAGTCCTGCTGTGATTGCCACCCCAGGCTGCACCCTTCCTTTCCTTCCTTTTCCAGGGACTGTGAGACAACCCCTTCCCCTGCACCCGATAAAGAGCCCCACGGCGTGGGGGGGCCTTTGGCTTTCAGCTGTGTGCCAGGGCGCCAGGGCAGAGACACGCCAAAGCCTTACTGTGGCAATTTTATACGTTACACCAGCAGCAAGGAGGTTTAATCTGAAGGCTTTGCGAAGCTGAAAGTTTCCTGATGGGCCTCTTTTGCGTTTGAGTGTTCAGACTCAGTCCCGTCCCTCCTCTTTTCATGCGTCAAAAGCCTCCAACAGCTTTGGGAAGTGCAACGGGGGCGGCTGCCGGGGACCCCGGGCTGGTGGGGGGACCCCTGGGCTGGGGAGCCCTGTAAGTCATCCCGGCTCCGAGCTGCACCCTGCCTGGGGGGGCGAGTGCTGGCCCCAGCTACAGCCTGGAATGAGGCCCCAGGCGTCTTCCTGTGAAATGCACCTAATTTGCCATGTTTGAGTGTGTTTCATTAAAACTATGTATTTCTGTCATTTGGAGAGTTTTCCCCTTACATCTGGCATGCTCGAAAGGGTTAACTATTTCCTGATAAATTGCACTCCCTTTAATAGCTATTAGTTGTTTACCTGAGCTAATAAGATTAATGTCGTATTGAATATGGAAAAAAATCCCTTGGACAGACCAACACATGCTTTTAGATTTATATGCTAATCATCACGAGCATGAAATTAATGCTAAGGAGGCATTGCAGGAATGCTTTCGCTTGATCAAGAAAACAAAGAATTAACAAACTTCGGTATGACCTTATATATCCCATCCTCCAGATCGCATTGAAGGGCTCGCAGGAATGGAATCAGTAGGGCTGCTCTTGTGAGCGAGGGTTTGTAGGATCAGCCTTGAAAATGTGTATTTTTAACTTTGAAAGGTCAGGTTCAGAACCCAGGAGATCCGTATATTGCTTGTGCTTTTCCAAGGTGTTTATTCAGCTTTAAAGTCTCTTCAGACAGAGAGGGAAAGAAAGCCTCTTGTGTGCCTATCAGTTTCTCTGCTGATATTTCTCTCTACCCATTTGATATTTTAGATAAATAGGCATTATCTCATCTGAAGGAACTCCTTGGAAGGTAGCAAGTATTTTTTATTAGAGTCTAACAAGCTGCTATTTTAGAATTCATATATAATTATGCTATAGAAAGGTGAGGTTTATATGAAGGCCATTTAATAAAAAAAGGCAAATTAAATTCCAAGCAGAATATATAGAAATAAGTCATGGAGAAATTTAGCCATGAACAACGTAAACATATTTAATGATGTAGTATTTAATGAAAATCAAGTATTCTCTGTTTATGTAGATGTTCTAGAAAGTACATGAGTTGCAATAACCTATACCGGCACTTTGTAAAAAAGAACAACTTAAAAATAAATGTGTTTTGGCCTCTGAAAGGCGGGGCATATCCCCGCTACTTCCCTTGTCTCATAAACACTGATGCAATGCAAATTAAGAGTTGATGAAATTGATGAAGCTTAAATGGAAACGTGGCACTACCGGACTTGTACAGGGAAAAGCCCTCTGCAGATACGTTCCATACACACGCATCCTTCACAAATGTGAAAGGTTTGATTAAATTCTTCAGGATGCGCTAAATACCAACTTTCACTTCTGCTTGCTACGGTTACTGCGCCTCCAAGCCATCCGGCGGCAGCCTCCCGGTAGCCCTCAGGGCGCGAGCAATTCCCACGTTACACCTTGTGCAAGGGATGAGGGTAACCTGGGGAATTAGGACGGCCACGCTTTTATTCCTACCTGCACCATTCAGTAAATGCAGAGCCTGCAACAAGCCAGCCTCTGCCCCGGCTGCAGCCCCGCTGCCTAGCCCTGCCTGCTTACCTTGCCAGGCTGGGGGGCCCCGATCGTTTTCCTGCCAGGACCACATTCTGAGGGCACTAAAGAAGCTGAAAGGGAATGGCGAAGGCATAAGAGCCATCAGGAAGCTGGAGTTTGCTTCTAAAATACTTTTTTGACTGACATCCTCTCCCCTCTTTCCAAGGCTACTGAAGAAGAGGGAACGCTCGTATACCTTGCTTTTATTGCTGGAGGCAAGGAGGTTAGAGAAGAGGGAGCTGCCAGCTGAGGACCTCCGCTCCATGGGAGCTGACCTGGCTTAAAATCAGATTTGGGGGTGTGTACTGGGGGAGGGGGGCAGGCAGAGAGAAGTTTAGTCTCAGCATTGTCTGGCTGGCTTGGTTACTGACATGATCTCACTGCTTCTGGTTGTCAGACAGTACTAAAATAATAGAAATGATATGCTGAGAATGAGAAAGTGAAGCCATTTTACATATATTTCAAATGTTGCCTTTGTTTTTTCTAAATCTTCTTGAACACCAGCAATTTAAACCAACTAACAAGCAGGAAAAAGCCCTCTCTTACTATCTTTTCTCTTTTTTTTCTGTAATTTATGCATAACGTGTGCTCAGAGAAGCCAGAGGAAAAAGGAGTGTTTTGCATTTATTTTGGCTTGTCTTCCCTTGTAACACGGTTGCTTGGGCCAGCGAAATTGCACGTCATATGGGTGGTGGGGTGGGGGCAAGCTCTGAGAAGCCCAAGAAATACTTACATCCCTTTTCTGCTTAGCTTTAATAGTAAATGCATTGCTTCACTGAGGCATTAATTGGAATCAGTTGATGTATATAATAAATTGAAGCTAATTCCCCACGCAAGTATCTCAAAGGAATCTAGTAATTTTGTTTTCTTTAAGAAAATCAGAAAGCTTGGATGTGTCTGTGACCAAAGCTGGTGACCAAAGGCTTCCTCACCTGTGCAGCACAAGGGATTTGCGTGCCTGTATGTGTGGTGCATGGAATACAGACACTTTTCATTTTCAGAAGCATTTTTGTCTAAAATAGGAACTCTGAAGAGAGCCTAGATGCATGTTACGAGCTGTCTGCGGCGTATCGGGCTACTGCAGCTACTTACCTTAACAGCCAGCTGCACATGAAGGAAAGTATGTGCGTTGTGTTTGACAAGTAAAAATGCATTGATTCTGCCACAGTCATTTGTCTTTATTGTAGCCCTAATTTGAATGAAAGCAAGTGCTAATAGAGGACACGGTTTAAGAAAACTCTGCACGTTGGCATAAATATCTTGCAGAGGGAGAAACTTGTAGTATGATTTAATAGCCTGGTTTATCTTTGCTCCTGGCAAAGTTTGCTAGCGCGGTGATGCCGGTTCCTGCTGCAGTTTTTATCAATGCATAATGCTTCCTCTTCCCCCGCCCCCCTCCAAACTTCCCCAGTGAATTCATCTAGAAACATATCGATTCCATGCTGCGACAGAGTGGGACAGTGCCCCGCTCTGCAGAGAGCTCTCGCTGTTTCCCTTTTATGAACAGTCACAGGCTGTGTCTGTCAGCATTGCTTGTCCTGTAGTACGTCTTCGTTGTGATTCACAATACGAGCTGCTCATCAAGGCAAGATAGACGTGTTAAATAAAGTGCCATCAGGCCTGCTCGCTTGCACAGTGGTAGCCCATTGTGCTGCCATACGGGTGAGCTGGGGATGGGTTTGTCCCTTTGGAATCCTTTTTAATTATCTTTAACATGATTCCAGCTTGAAATGATATTTCAATTGAAAAGAACTCGGGGGACAATTACCTTCTTCCGCGTCTTTGTAAATATTCATGTGCTGATTTGTTCAGATGGGGAGCGGGGGTAGGAAGCGGGGACAGGAAGAAGTGGGAAGAATCTGACAATTTAAAGTGTAAACATTAAGGCCTTGGCTGGAGCAGAGCTACAACCAAAAGCCACCTACTTTCCAAGATGTGTTTTAGGGTTGTTTTTTTTCCCTTCCTTTTAACTATTTTTAATGCGACGTGAAGTGAAGTGCGACTGTTCTTTGACCAAATTCAACAAGTGCAAGGGCTGTAAAGATCCGTTGTGCTGTGGGGGAAGGCAGCCAAGTGATAGAAAACGTCTTGTGAACAAAAATCAGCTGCTCCATTCCCCTCCTCCCCCCCCCCTTCTTTCTGTTTTCCAATATAGATCCTAATATTTTACGCAGTATTGAAGAACCTGGTCTTTGAAATTGGTTTGGGATCTAGTTTTGGTGGCCAAATGTAGATACCTGAACAAGGCTGCAGGTTTTGCCTCTCAAATTCTGCTTAACCCTTTTTCTCCTCTCTCCCAGTTTACCCATCTCCTGCATGAACTGGGGTGGTCCTTTCCAAGCACAGGCCTGTGGCAGCCTGCGGGCGCTCTGAGCTGTGGGCTCCCCTCCAACCGATGCTGCTGACTGGGTGCTAAACTCCCTTGTGACTCTAACTTGGCAAGTTTGTGCTAGGTGGTACCTAAAGACTGAGGCATTAATTTGAATCCAGATCTCTAGAGAAAGGTGCTTTGTGCAATCAAACCCCTCCCAATCCTCTAAGAGCAAGGTTAAGGCTTTTAATAGTGTGCTTCCTGGGTCCCATAGGAGGCTGGGGAAAATAGAAATACTCTTAACAGTCAGATTCTAGTTTAAAAAATCCCCCACAACAAACCCTAAATAATTAAAAAGATGGAAACAGTCTGTTTTAGGCCTCTTGTTTATTCAGTATTATTTAATTTCACAAATATTAAGTTTCCCTTTTCCATCATCAACACCCCTCCCATGGGATGCAAGTTACCACCAATTTCATTCTTCTGAAGCCTCATTAATGTCACCAGTTGTTCACTTTGACTTAAGGGCTTAAATTACCAGAGACTGGAACAAGTGTAAATATAGTTGGGCTGCCCTTGAAAAGCCCATCCACACTTAAAACTTCTGCAGTAAACAAGAGCTGAGAAAGTCAGGAGGCTACAAATGTGGTTGCGGTATTAAGATAACTCCTTGACAATAGACAGAAGCTAAACCAGTGTAAGGATACCAGCTGTGATGGCATAGTAAGACCAGAAGGCGCATGGGTACTGGGCGCAGAAGAAATATAATGCTAAATACCTAAGCAAAAGCAAGGTAGACGGGTAACTGGTGACTGTTCACTCCCCACTTGGCTTTGCAGCACAAGAGCTCTTGCTGCTGACAAGGAACACAGGTGTCGGCTCTTAATTGCACGAAGCATTTGTGGCAGAAGTTAGCAGGGCTGCTAGGATGTAAGGTTCGTATTAATGACAGAAAAAATCACGGAGTAAATGGGAATGGTGAGGGATGTAAGACACCCCTCGCCCCACAACTCGCTGGAGTTGTTTCCCCTAGCAGGGAAAGCAGAGTCAGAGCCCACCCAAGGGTGAGGGTGTAGCGCCGCTGGTTTCTCATGGTTTTTTTTCTATTGGGCCAAAGAATATTTACCTGATTGCTGGGGAGAGGCACTAACCCACCAAACACAACTTGCTGTCATTCTTTACTTTCTCCTTAGATGTAGTAGTTACAAGTCCACAACACATGTACTTTTATATGTTCTATGCCTTTTAAAGCTTCAAGCTGTAAAACAGAATGTAATTACTAACGAAACACATGCAGGTAACAGGGGTACTCCAGACTGTAGCATCAGATGAGCTTCAAACAGGGGGAGGCTGAGTGCTTTTAAAGAAATTCAGCAAGGGGGAAAAATGGGTTGCACATAGAGACCATCAATAACCTTAGGCTGAGCATCACACACAGAAATATTTCCTGAGCCTCACAGTTTTACAAGAGGGTTTATAATACTGGCACCATAGTGGGATGATGATTTAGTAAGAGAAAAAAAACAACTGCGTTTGACTTACGTGCTTGTGGCATAATGAACATAGCCACAAGAATTAAATAATTTCACACGCAGACATTAAGCTGTTAGCACAATAGTGAAGTGTTAGAAGTCTCATCCTTGCTATTTCTTCTCCGATGAAGAGCTCTTTGGTATTTAGATTAGCAACAAGATATAATAAACTCGTTAACATGTCAAAAATCTTGTGTTGGGAAAAACTACGTGGCTGGTCTCTTCTCTTTAGTTTTCTCGTACGGTAAAGCACAGCAATTAGTGCTGTGACAGGCTGGAGGGAACGGCCCGGACGTGGCCAGGGATGACTTGGTAAGGCATTACCAGGAAGTCCCGCCTGGTCTCCAATATAACGTGTATGAAGCCAGCGAGACACGAAAATGTGTGGTAACAGAGTGCTTACACGAGTGCAGCCATATAGGGAGACCAGGACCTCAGTACAAATGTGCCGCATTTGCAGATACAGCCAAGTATTGCAGATGTAAAAGGATGAAGGACAAGTGGGATTTTCTAGTCCAAAGTTTTTCTGGTAACTGACAATATAGATTTTTGTTGCATCTATTTTTTATTTGCTTTAAAGGTCTGAAATTGCAAGCTGTTTGGCAATTTACACAAGCTACAAATGTTAATTAAAAGCAAAACAAACCAACAACAAGCAATAGGAAAAAGTTTCTTGGTAGGGAACAAAAACATTTTTGTTGAGGCCTAATAGAAGTTTGAGCTTTGTCCTGAAGCTCTCTCTAGTCTGCAGTGCCTCTCGCTTATTGAATAAGTGAAATGAAGCCCTTGGCGAGAGCTAGTAAGTGTGGGACAAAGGGCAGCAGTGAAAAATGAACACAGTTTCAAAATGCAGAGAAACAGATGTGAATCTGCAACAGAGAAAAGGAGGAAGGGAAGCCCATTACAGAGACCATACCAAGGGCAGAATTTAAAGCTGCAAAACATTTTGCTTACTGTGTTGCTCGCACCACGCAGTATTTTACAGACTCGTCCTCTTCGTTACCTCCGATAGCAGGGGATAGCGAGGCCGCTTTTCAAACAACGTCGAACATCTGACGATTCTTGAGGAATATGCATCAAAAGACCTCAGGCGGGGCGGGGGGAAGGAGAAGGTGGGCGCTTATTAAGTCCTGCTAATGTTAGTGATGTATTGAGTGAAACATCATGAAAAATGAAAGCAAATCCTACTATAATCTTGACAGAACAAAAGGCTTTCAGTTAAAATAGAAAAATGCTAAGGCGGTATATATCAAACATAACTTTTATATTAAATGTGCATGTGGTAGAATATGGATCACATTATACGAAATGTTGTTTGGCTTTTTTTCTTCGACAAGCACCTAAAGCTCTTGCTTGGGAAACATTTGGACAGTGCGCTGCTTTCTGTTGGTAAAATTAGATTTTCTTGTGTTTTGTAATTATGAGGGATTTGCCCATCTGCACTTGGAAGAGAAAAAATTTTGCTCATCAGTCATTAAGTACAAGGTTTACATGTCTAGCCTGAGTGAAAGTAGCTGTACTTCTCATTCATCTTTCCTTGACAGGGTAAAACCAATATATTGAAGCAGTTATTCTTCTTTTTAAAAATCCCACCT
The DNA here is from genome assembly GCF_963921805.1 of Phalacrocorax carbo. Classification (NCBI taxonomy): domain Eukaryota; kingdom Metazoa; phylum Chordata; class Aves; order Suliformes; family Phalacrocoracidae; genus Phalacrocorax; species Phalacrocorax carbo. The sequence goes on along the minus strand of NC_087532.1, from coordinate 1,629,843 downwards.
TTTATAACCACTTAATGGTATCAAATTTATCTGATGAGTCAGTTTCTTTGAGCATAACTTCCCCAATTCTAATTACTGCAACCTTTTGTTCTAAGAATAATAAAATATAAGCCAGAGTTGGCACAGGAGCAAAGTGCCCCCTAGCAAAAGTCAAGTGCTTGCAAAGAAAATAAAACTCTCCCAGTGCCTCCTTGAAGTCCAGTAGCTCTCGCAACCGCAGTTGTTTCCTTTAATGCATTTAATTTGTCACAACTGGAAAAAAGTCTTTTAAAATACCTCTGTCCTTAAAAGCGAATGTAGCCCTCTCTGGCTCATCTAGCCCGGTGCCGAAGTCGTCATCTTGGCAGTGAAGAGAATTCATGTATTAGTTTAGGGCTCAAGCAACATAAACAAAACTCAAGTGGCTGGAGGGAAAAAAGGATCATTATGTGAGTGAAAAAAATTAAACATCTTGACTCAACAAATGCTACAGTCCTGTCTTATACCAGAGCGTCTGTATGCCAAGTTACAAAAAAGTCATCTGACTTAAGAGGGGGGAGAAAGGGAAACAGGGTATATATTTCAATGTGCAGAAACATAATACAGTAAAAAGTGGAAAGGATTTTTCTAAATATAATTTTTTCAGCTCTTTTTTTTCCCTGTTATGTCTTTAGAACTGTTTAGCTTTAAATATAGTTGCGCCAAATGCAAATAAGGGTTGAAAAGGGAGCTTATATTCCTTACGACAGTGGGGAAAAACAAAACAAAACTCAAGCCAATTTCTTTATGACTGTCCAAGGAGGGCATCGTCACATGTTGCGCCGTCTTCTGGAAAGAAACCATGACAGATTGGAGGGAAAAGATTTCTCTATCCATCTTGTTATGTCACCTCTTATAAATCAACATATCTTAATTAATTACATTCTTTTCATACCAAGACTTTAAAATTGATGAGGGTGTGCCAGTGTGTATTTATTGCTCATTAGCTGCATGACTCTACAGAGTTTCTGTACTCTATTCCCACATGCTTAAAAACTCCGCAGCATACTGTGGACATCTCATTTTACTTACTGTATGGATAATTGTCTCGGTCACGGGGACTTAATTGCATTGCTATCCTGCAGCAGACACAGGAGATGCATAAAATTATTCTCTGTGCGCGTATGCGTTTTTACCTGTCACATGCATGCACGTAAATATCTGTACCTCGATGGGCACGCATAGGGACCTCAGATTAATTCCACTTAAGAACAACAGCATAATTGGGGGATCACAAATGGCTGTGTTTTGATTTCTTTTCTCATTTATAAATTAAATATGCGGTCAGCAGCCACAGGGTTAATGCTGAATGCTATCAGCAAGGGCAGTTCCTTAGACAACCCCACAATGCAGAAGGTCAGATACTAAATATTTCTGTCTCTCGTTCTGACGTGCCAAAATTTACTTGAAAAAGAAATCGAAATGAAGCTGAAATGGGTCTTTTAACTTAGCTAATAACTAGGCACATTTGATATGAGCTACAGCCTGAACTGCCGAGATTGATTCGAGCAAACAAAACGAGGCAAAATTTAAAGGGAAGCAGTCTAAAATGAGTTCTGCTGGTGACAGTGGAACAGAAATATTTAAGGCTGTGGGTACAGATCAGTGTAGGTATCTGGGCAGACCATGCTCGTCCTGTCTCGTTATTTCGCCAGTTGTTTGAAGAGCACTAGCCATTCCTGCCAGAGCCGCAAAGGAAATGGTGAGGGGAAGAGGACAACATGGAGAGTTTCCCAGACTACAGCTAGCATAGGGAGATAGCAACCAGATGGAAACTGTCAGTAGTAGTGAGGATATTGCTACTGCTGTTTGGAAATGGACAGAGTAAGGAATGACGGAAAAGAGAGGGGGAAGAGGCTGAGTGAAAGATGGATTATGCTAAAGAGCAGAAGAGGAGTTAATGAAAAAGAAGAGGGGAAGGGGTGCATGAGTAGGTCTGGGTTCAAAAAGCCCGGCTCCACAGTGCACTACAAACAAGAGCTTTGCTACCGAAAAAATAACCGAATTTACAAAATTTGTTCTAATTTTACCCAGGGACAAAATGGAGACCTTCCAGCATGTGGATTAAAATCCAGACAGATTTGGTCTCCAAAATTCTTAGTAAATATAGCATTTGCTTGGGATGAAGGTGCAGGTTCAGATTTCTCTCTGCTTAATCTGGAGCTGGAATTTAAACCTGCGTCTCCCTCAGTCTGTCACTTGCCTGAAAACAACCCCACTTAGGCAGATGTCATGCCTCTGGTGCTCTGAACACCAGTTCCCTGGCAGAGAGAGGGCACTGGGGAGGACAGCTTGTTTTCCAGCCTGGCAGTACAGCATTTACCTGTAGTGAGAGGCAGGCAGGTTCAAATTCCCATTCTCTACCAGGCAAGGTTCCCTAACCATCCCATTTTCAGCTATTTTGAGGTAGAGCTGTGGTTTGGATGAGAAACTGAGAAAATATAAACAAAAGTCCCTGCGAGGTGCACCCAAGACTTTCTCTTTATTCTTGGAGCTCAGAAACGAAGAGTGGCCCCAAGCAGGCATCTCCTGAGTCAAGGCAGTTTGTCAAAACCAGCAATGCTTCCTCTGTTAAGTGATCCTCACTTAGGGAGGAGGAGGACAGCAAGCGAGGGGAGTCGGGTCACTTCCTAGTCAATACTGAATTCAGATCTCAAAGTCCAATTCCCTTACCTGCCATTACCTGGGAGAATTCCCCACGTGCTGGTTTTTTGTGCTGAAAGAAGGCTTCTGTCACTCTGCTCTCAGCCCCGAGATCCTCATAACGGCGTGATGCTGCAGTGCCCTGTGTGGCCTCCGGACTTGTTCGAGCAGTTACCTCGACGTGCCTCCCTGACTTCTGGACTTTGCAGGCAGGGATGAAGCTCAATGTTTCCATCAAAGATGCACCTCTTGGGTGCTGTCAAGCAGTATTTAAGATACAAGAGAGCTTGGGAGATGAACTACTTTAAAATGTAGCTCAAAGGAGTGTGAATCTGTGCTTGAAGCAGGGCTGATGATGTTTTTTGATGGGAACTGAAGCAATGGGACTGTTACCAGCCAAAAGCTAGAATTTGTTTTGTCCAAACACCAAATTTCTGCACCAAGAGCCAGTGTATGGCCTGATAGTGGAAAACAAATATCTGCTCCTCAAGAGAAAAGAGGAGTCAACCCTAATTTAGCTTTTAGTAATAATTATTTCTTGCTCAGCATTTTGTAAAATCTGCTACCTATTCCGTCTCACGATTTAAGATGCCTGAAAAAAATAATATTTTGCAAACTTCTAAAGCACCTTGGCTTTTTTATTTCTGCTGCAAAATACAAAAGTATGCTTTAATAACTTGTCTAAAAGAGCTTTTATTTCTTACATTATATTCTTTACTCTTTGTACTTTAAGAATGAGTTCCTGTACCTGTGGTTTAAGAAAGTGCTTAGCTTTGTCTGTATGAGGAGTTTCCCTGGATTGTATCTACGGGGCTACAAATGGGTGAAAAACTAGGAATGCACATAAAATTTTCGGGCCAGGGACCTCAGTTTTCTTAAGAAACAAATGCTGGTAAGAGATGGTTTGTACTTACACCCATTCTTTTTAGGATATGAGTTATTTTTGTTGTGCTACTGGCTTTTTTGATACATCTTTGTATGCAGAATTCTTCACTCAGGTTACTGGGAATTTCTTTACATGATGTCAAAATACAGGCTGAAATAAGAACAGTTGCGTTTGGGTGTATCCAGTACAACACACTTTGGTTTAATTACCTTGTTTTGACTCTGCTTCGGTGCAGATCTCAGTCTGGTCTCACAACTCGTTCGTGGTGTTTTACTTTATCCAAAGTTGTCCTGTCCAGCAACATAATACAATTAATGTATTTTTAGTATAACTGAAAATATTTTCCATGCGTTATAACAGTGACTCTTCAACTACAGTATAGGTCACTCAGATACTAACATGTTAACGATGCCAAGATCTCTGTGCTGTCTGTAAACATTATTCCTGAGAGGCAGAGAAATCAAGGCTATTTTCTAGCTTTACTTCCTTTTCATTTGTTGCCATGAATGATGGCTATTCAGTAACAGGGGAGATGAGTACATTTTTAGGTGATCTCACATTGAGATTCCTAACTGCGGTTCTCAGGGCCTGGAAGTTCTTGTAAAGCAGAGTTTTAACTTGACCTCGCTTCTAACTAATGACCATGCTTTGCTCTCGGGGCTAAACAGAGCAGCTGCTGTGCAGAGTGATCCCCCTAGCTGGTACCTGCACCTAGAGCTGCGCAGCTCAGTCCTTTTGTTGCAAAGATAAGGTGGTAACATTGAGAAAGGGATGCATGCAGTTGGAGTAGTCTCTTTACTTTGAAAATAATGATAAAAGCAGCTTGTGAGAAGATGAGCTGCAGTAGAGGCGTGTAGTTGAAATCCTCTATGGTCAGGGGTTGCAGTGCCTGTTGGCTGAGGCTGGGAGTAAGAGAACGCTTCGAGGCTTTTGCAGTGGTGTCTCCCAGGGGTGTTAAGCCTGGCGCACCTCACAGCCCTCGCAGGGAATGGGTGCCAGGTCCAGTGCTGCGACTGCTCGCTTGCTGCGGGCCAGGCCTCCCGCTGCCTCTAGCCCTGCATCCGAGCAGGCAGGAGCCACTCACAGCGGCCAGTGGCCTGGGACCCCCCCTGGACCCCCCGGCTCTGCGGCCCCCAGCCTGGCGGCGGGGCTCGCGGCCACCCCTGGCACCCCAGGAACAATTCCTCACAGCTTCCTCCCCCAGCCTCTGCTAGGAAGAGGCCCTGGGTGTTTTATGCCGCTAGATGCAGCTTTTCCTCCCCAGGAGCCTTGAAAAATCATGCGGCTTCGTATCTTTGCGTGCGTGCATGCACGCCTGTTGAAATAAAAGTCATGGTTAAACCCCTCTGGGGTGCAAACAGCACTCGCTCCCTGCCACTACCCTCCTGGAGACTAATCTGTGACAGGCAGACAAGGCCCCTCACTCAGCGGTTCACCGGCGGAATTTCTGCCGGACTAATGGAGTGCGGAAACTGGAGTCCCTCAGCTGGAGCCACATGTTATGCTTAGCCCCCTGGCCGGGGGATGGGGCCCTGCCTGGAGCCGAGCCTGGGCTGGCCCCCGCCGCCGGCCGGGCCCTGCTGACCCCGCTCCCGGCCCCGCGGCCGGCCTCGCCCCGGCGGTACGGGGGGGAGAGCCGGGCCGGGCCGGGCTGGGCTGGGTCGGGCCAGCCAGGTGAGCCGGCCAGAGCAGGCCAGGCGAGGGGGCGATGAGGCGGTCGGCGGGGACGGGGAGCGCTGCGCGCCGTTCTCCTCAGGTTCAGCACTTTTTGCTGCCCGCTCTGGTAAGTGTTGAACATTTGTAACTTGCCTTCCCCCCGCCCTTCCTCCCCCCCCCCCCCCGCGAGGGATGATGAAATGATAATGAAATGCCGCCCGCTGGAGGCGACGTGCCAGTGCCCGTCTCCAATGCCGGCATTAGCCTAATTCAGTAAGTGCTAGATGCCCGCTTTGTTTGTGTGGAGCTTGCAGCCCTATTGATGTCAAGCAGGCTGTTAAAAAGCATAATGACATGGCATTAGAGACCCCGAGAGCAATTAACAGGCTGCTTAATTAGCAAAAGGAATTAGAATTTGAGTGGCTGATCTTTGCTTAAAGACTTGTAAAAAAGCTGGAGCAGTTATCTGATTATGCATTGATCAAACAGGCTAACCCTGTCCTTAGGTAATTCTCTTCCCTCCATTGTGGTCTTTGAATATACAACTGTTTAAATATTCTGACCTGCCCCAAGAAACCAGAGGGGAGCTGTGCCCGCGGGCCGGGTGGCGGCAGGACCCCGTGCCTCAGCCCTGGGCTGGGCGCTGTGGGGCCAAGGCCTGGCCTGAGGGTGCAGCCCAGCCCGGGGCCAAGGCCTGGCCTGAGGGTGCAGCCCAGCCCGGGGCCACAGCTCAGCCCAGGGCCGCAGCCTAGCCTAAGGACCATGGCCCAGCCCAGGGCTGAGGTCTGCCTTGGCCTACATGCCCACACAGTTGCCAAGCCATGTGCGTGGTTGGCTGGGTGGCACCTGCCAGCCACTTAGGCTGGCTCTGGGGTTGGTGGCCCACCTTCGTCCATGCATCCAGCCACCCACACTGTAGGGGGCCGGGCCGGCTGCCCGGTGTCGTGCAAGGCCCCTCTGGCAGGGAAAGGGGGCTGTCATGGGGCATGGCTGGAGGGGAAGCTGTGCCTGCTCTCTGGCTGCGGCCAGGGAAAGCGTGCAGGCCACGCAGGGATCCTGGAGGCGAAAGCACCTTTCTTTGCAGCAGCCTGTGTGGGGCTGCCCCTGGAGAAGCCGCGGGTGGGGATGGCAGGCCCAAACGGTGCCGGCCGACCCCCCTGTGCAGTCGCACGCACGCTCTCAGCGTCGCCGCTCAGCTGTTGGCAGCCGAAAGCCAGAGAAACCCAGAGTGATTGATTTTTACACAAACACGCGCGCACACACACACTGTATTGTTTGTTCTGCCTGCCTTTGGGTTTGATTCACTCCAAGTGTGTTATGACACTCTCCCTCATCAAATAATTGTGGAATTGCAGTTGAGGCGGGAGCAAAGAGTGCTGTTGGGGAAGGGGAGAAGTGTGGGCATCGTAAAATGCTTGTGTTTATTTTAGGTGGTATGTGCAACAAAATAAACATGTTCAAGTAAAGTAAAAGAAAACAGACTGGACAAAAAAAGTGAGTTAGAAACCTACTATGCTACTATATGAAGCTATTTCAGTGGTGGTTGCTGTGGAAGGTCAGAGTAGACGATCGCAGAATTTCTTTGGCTGTAACATGTATGTGACACTTGCTTGACCTTGCTGTGCTTTTGGCAGATGGTTCCCTATTACTGTGTGGCACAGAGTTATTAAAAAATCGATTAACGGTTGTGTTTGTACTTGCCAGAAGCCCACCTTCCCCAAATTTCTTTTTACGCACTTTCTCTTGAATATTGTTCTCCTTTTTGCAACACGTAATTTTGGCTTATTGGGAAGATAGTATTTAACATTTCTCGGTGCAGGGAATACATAATTTTTTTTCTGGATTTGTGAGGGTGAGGAAGGAGAATTAACCTTTACAAGGCAGGGGAATTCTGCTGCACCCGGTATAGTTTTCATTGTTTTACTTGCAAAAGTTTTGTTTGACCGGAGCATGATTGTGTTTAGTTCCTGACAATTTTATTTTGGAAATGTTAGTCCTAAACATAACCACCCAGCCTCTAAAAGGCCACCATTGTTTATTGTTTTCCTTTTAATAAACTTATTTTTTTCCTGTCTTCTAGATGGCTAGTAAGAGAATAAAAATCACACACAACCCCCCCCAACTTAGTGAATGAAAAACACTATAACAATTTTCTTACTGTGGATACTGTTTGGGAGTGTAATTGTGCTGTGGAACCCTCTTCCAGTGATCTAAGTTCTAGTGAGTGTGATTAGTCTTCAAATGCTCTGAAATGAGTAAATTGCAATTCGAGTTACAGTAAAGCTCTGCTTACAGGAAAATTATTCTGTAGGGAAACATTTATTACTTCACTCTGAGTTTGTGTGAGAGAGAAATATGTATTATATTTCATGCCACAGATTTCACTGAAATATTACAGAATATTACCAGACTGAGCTTAATCAGCTAACCCTTAGCTCATTGGCAGTGCATCTCACATTCACTCCTTTCACACTTTCCTGTACTGAATGCAGCATGTAGGGTTTTTAGAACTTGTTTTTGTTTGGGTTCCCCCCACCCTTAGAGGTACAAGTCACTAAAATAGAAAGAGGAGGGAGGTGCCTGTCTGTACTATAGCTTTCTCATATCAGTAGGCTGTGTGATGCAATTGCCAGGGAAATTTTGAAGCTGACATTCCAAGGTCTTGATCTAGACATCAGCTCTATGTAGGCAGAGCTCTGTGCTCATGATTTAATTGGGATTGCTTATGTCTTCAGGGATCTGTCCAGACGGGCACCGGTCTGCTATCAGAGAAAAGCCTATGTTGCATACAAGCATTTCCCTCATCTTTCTGCTTTAATGACATATTTCTCCAAGAAAAATGCTGAATCTTTTCCAATAACTGCGAAAGTGTATTTGAAATAAAAATCTCATTCCTCTGGAGACTTTCCTCGCTGATAAATGGACTATTATGTTGTTCAGCCAAAGAAGATATTCATATCTTCCAAAAATTGAAAGAGCATATTAATAACTGATCCTGTGTCTTAAGTTCCATATTAGGTTGGATAAAACATATTTTTAAGGAAAGGAAATGACAACAACCCCGCATTTGATACACATCTCTGGGCAAGTAAGTGTGTAAAGTCGTGCTTGTGTTTAAATGTTTGTAGTCTGAAAAATGAATTGTTTTAGGCCCACCATGCTAAAATTCGGTGGAACTTTTGACTTTCTCAAAGCCTTTACCCTGAAGCGAGTTAGAAATTTTGATAAAGCCTTTCCCTAAAGGACGTTTCCAGTCACCAGGATCGCGTTGATTGTGAGAGAGGGAGTAGCGAACACCCAGCCCATGATACCTGACTCAAACCAGAGACTCACACCTTTTTCTCCCGTGACTGTTTATCATGGGGTTATTCTGGGTTGTGAAAAGATTCAAAATGTTAACATTTGTATCTGGAGAAAAGAAAACTTGAAAATATCAGCAGGATGGGTAAGTCGCCTTCGTCCTGATTCTACTTCATTTTGCTCTTTGCTCTGCTGCTTCAGCGAGTGGGTGCTTTTGCTCTTAGTATAAACTTCAGCGTATGTAATTTAATCGGTGTTGTGTTGCCTCTCTGAGGTAGCACTGTGCTACCATCCCTGTTTTGCACAGGGGAAACAGAATTCCGTTATGAAACTTTTAAAGTAAGCCATTGCAGCTTCTGATTCTCTTTAAAACGCACTGTGAACTGCAGCGGCTCAGGAGATGATGCACGACATCTTAAGACATCTGTGCTGCAAGGGCGGGGCTGATGGTGGTGGGGCAGTAACCTTGTCAGCCCGCTGTGCTCGTTCGTCAAAACCGCGAGGGCGGCCGGTCAGCAGAACTAACCCAGCTGCTGCTGGTCTGGCTGCAGCGCCGGCCTGTCCTCACCTGCTGTCCTTGCTCCCTGCCAGATGTGGCTGACCCTCTGAATCTGACAGTTTAACTGTTCATTTAATCTCTTTGCAGAGTCTGTAACGTTCCAAGAAAGTGAGTCCTTTTAACTGAATAGGTTATTTTTATGCAGATAATTTGATAGAACCAGTAAAAGCAGTGGCTAACGGGGCAGTACACTAGCTGGGGAGGTAATGGGGAGCAGTGGGTGTGAACACTTGATCAGGTTCAGCGGCCCTTGGGTCAGTTGATCTTACTGGTGAATTAACAAAGGTCACAAGAGAAGTCTGTGGCAGAGCTGGAAACTCATGTGTGCTAAGGTAGAATCTTAACTGTTTCATGGTCTGTCACTATGTCCCTGTTCTTAGTCTTGAACTATTCCTTTCTTGCATTATAACATCTGTTTAAAATTGATCTGTATTATAGTACATTTAAAAAAAAAAACAAAGCAAACCCCAAACCAGCAGTTTGAAAATGGGAGAGTTTTTCAACTATTTGAGCCCTGAATGAGTAAAAATAGACGTAACTTTTAGGAAAATCAAATGTAGATTAAACTGCTAGCATGAAAAATGAGTAAAATAAATACTTGAAAAAATATAGCCAAGCTTTTTCAGAGTTGGAAAGAAAAACATGATAGCACTTAATTTATAGGAAACCAGAAAGTCTGCTGACCGTAAGCTCTATGTGAAGCTCACCGGATTTGTTCTTTATCTAAGCCAGGCAAAGTGCAAGTGGGCAAAACTAGGCAAATAATGAAAATAAGAATCTATGTGGGGGGGAAATCTCTCTGATCTTAATGTTCATTTAATGTTAAGGTGCTTAAAAAACCAGGAAAGTATTGTTTTATAGGAACTGAACTTAGTGTATTCTGTTGAATGGCTTGTTGCTTCCTGGTGAACCAATTTGATCTGCAACTAAGTCTTTCTGTCACTTGTGTGCATAAGCAGACTTTTTCTTATATTTCATTCTGTGGCCAGTGATGATGATGGAATTGGTCATATGAATAAATTTTACCATGTTTTTAAGTAATACCAGTTCATTGATTTTAAGCTTAGCAGTTAATGTTGGTGACATTTTGCTTATTCAATGCAGCAGCAAATGCCATTTTCATTCTGTTTAGTTTCTTGCACCACTTCCTAATTTCAGTTTTAGTAGTATAATGTGATGCCACTTCTTTCCAAAATAGTAAAATTTAGTGAGTATGATTATGTTTGTAGTTTGACTCCATTTCAGAGACTGAGATTACTGTATGGAGAATTTCAGCTGATACAGGACTGAAGCTAGAATTATCTGCTGTGCTTCTGATCCTTTGCTTTGATAGATATGATTCACTAAAATTTCAACTCCTTGTTAAAGGATGATTTGATAGCAAAATGTGGGGCTAAAAGACAGGCTTCTCTGAAAGTATGCCCTAGCTGCAGCACTTTTTAATTTCTCGAGCAGTGTAGGAAAGATTTATATAGTTCAGCTATGACAGTGCAGGATGGTCACTTGCAGTGTAGTTCCTGGTGCCTTGTCTGTTTTAAACATGTAGTAATAATAAGAGTATTTTGTTTTGAATCATTTGAGTTGGAAAACATTCTGGTGTAATTTAGCTAGTCATTTGTCTCTTTCCTGACCTGTCTGTGGTTTTTTTGACTGTTGGTAAATATGGAAACCCGCATCAAGGAGAAATGTCCTTAATTTGAGTCAAAAAGCAGGGCTCGTCAAGATACCTCCAGCTGAGAGAGCTATAACCTGCAGAATCTGAGATATCTACCACGCTCCTGTGAATGGTAGTTTTGTTTGGAGTTTAGGACATGCTGTGCTCTAGAACCAGCAGTCAGGCTGCTTGCAGAGCTGGACATCACCAGTGGCAAAGTTTGGGCGTTTCACAGGCCTTCCTAGACCAGGGCAACTTATTGGTCACTGTATGTTTCTTTGGAGACTTATCGAAATCTGCCTGATTTCAGCTCTACCCAGTTAGCTACTGGGTAGAGTCAGGAAAAGCAGCACTAAGAATGGTTTGGGGGCTGTTAATGTAATGTGACTCAGCAGCACTTTGCAGACTGTTCAGACAGTCTTAAAATAGCCAAGTGCTAAAGTAATGGTTTTTAAATGCGCTGATTTTAATTTATTTTGACGCTAATGTGAAGTGTAAGAGCATCGGGTGAACTGAGGTAACAAATTTGCTGAGTTTGCTGTGTGAGTCTGTACCCCTTTTCCCCCCAACACTTTCCTTACCTAAATGACAGCTTTTTGCTTGCCTGGAGGAGGAAGGGATGGGATGAGAAGAAACAGTGAATCAGTGTATATCAGTTTTACTGTTTATTATGCCTAGATTATTCTGGTACAGTCTAGCTCAGTGACAAAACAGTCTGCATCCTCATTCTGATGTAAAAGATGCTGTATGATGAAGACAGGAAGGTGCTCTCTGACTAAAACCTGCTTGATGATGAGAAGGAGAATGATGAGAGTGAGGAAATATGTATGTGTGTATACACAGACACTCTCCTTCTCAAGGGGGAACCCTGCTTAGGGATCCTTATGAAATCCTGTTTGTGCTGTTCAGCTGGTTTCATCTGTTACAGTACATTTGACAGAATGCCAGTTAAACAAACGCTAGTAAACCACAAATACTTTCACTGGTAACCTCTAGCAAAACTCCTCTTCATGTTTCCACTAAGCTATGTTTAAGAGTTTCTTTAACGTTGCATATATTGAGGTGAAGCGTGCAGCAGACCCCTAACTTCCATAACTTAGAAGTCTCTAGCCTAGCAGTCTGGTTTCCTCTGAGCATCCGGGCCCTGATTCTTTTGTGTTCCTTCAGATTACCCCATAGTGTATGTATCCTCCCAGAGTTTATACATAAGCCCGAAGTGCAGCACTCTTCTAGATCTAAAGTGACCAGAGGTTTACATGAGTATGGAACGAGGCTAGAGCAATTTAGGAGCTGAGAGAAAAGCAGCATCCTGATGTGAAGCTGTGCTTAGGATCCACAGATGATCTGTTGCCTTCTGGATGGCAGCAGCAGGCAATATTCCTGTCCCAGAGACTGCAGAGATGGTGAGCTGAAGGAGTTCTGCAGAGGAGAGGCAACACTGATGAAACTTCTGTATTCTTTGTGTGGATGAAATGAGATTGAGATGTTCTGGTATCTGAGCTCCCTCAATAATACTGTAACTTAACAGTTTAGAGGAGTCTCCGTGGTGTTCAAGGGTAGAGGCAGAAGACAGAGTATATTTAGGTACTTAGAAAATTATGTCTGTATTTATAAAGCTTTTAATATAATAAGCCAATGTCAGTTCTAAACTCTTAGAACCTAATACAGATAAATGATCTAGATGAAAAATGAGTAAGCTTAGAAGTGGAAGGGGAAGAAGGTCCTCTCAAGAATGACCTCTTCGCACGACAGTGGAAGGAATGGAAAGCTGCCATAAAGAACAGGGATGGAAACTGTAAGTCCTTTGGAAAAAAGGACCCTCAAGACTTGTACTTCACCAGCGTTGTTTCTTCCTGATCTAAAAGTAAGAAACGCCACACATTTTATTGGAGGGTGGATTAATGGGAGATGTACCAGGTGTGAAGCAGTTTTGCAAAGATTAAAGGTGGGTCATTGCTTTCCATTTCATTTTCTCCTTCTTTTGTGTCAGCAGTATTGATTTTTTGCCTGGACCTAAACCTTGAACATGCAAGCAATATCACAGGAGTGCATTGTCCTGAGATTCCCAGTCTGCTTTGTGCAGCTCTGATGCTGGGATTGCTGGAGACAAGCACTAGACTGGTCTGATGCTTTCATGAAGTGCAGAGCAATTCAAACACCTTGAGGTTCAAGTAGCACTCGTTAGCACTCACTGGAGAATTCTACAGCCTAGGCAAGTGCTCTTAGCATGTTTTTGCTTAGTGGACTTTCTTTTCACACAGCTCCTCTTCCTGCAGCTAAAGCACTGGCTCGTTCTGCTCTCATGAGGTTGTATGTGCTGAGTGAGTTGTCTGCCCTCTCCCAGGAACTGGACACCTTTTAAAAGCTTGCCAGCTGTACATCCTGCTGATTCTAAAATTTTGCTCTGGCTTCAGCTGGTCAGCTCAAGTGAAGAGGTTTAGGAGATGAGTTTCTACTTGTAGGTCATCTGCTGCTGCGTGGTTGATGTACAGCTTTGGTCAGGAGTCTTTTCATTTTCCTTTAAGACTTTAATAGTAAAGCAAGCGTAGAAGGAATTCAAAGCAAAATCTATCAGTCTGTGAAGAATTATATAAGCATGTGGGGAAAAAATGATTAAGATTGTTCATTCAGGTTCTAAAGTATCCCAAATTAAAACAAATATCATTGTTTTGTTTGATTGCTTGGACTAATTAGTTACAAGGCTCAGGTAACGTGAAATTTGAGGGGCTATTTCCGTAGTTGTCTAAAAGTGCCTTTCAGAAGGTACCTGCTCTCAGTGAGATTTGGATTCTGAGGTGAGTTGTCAACCCCTTTTCTGGTGGGGGGTGGCAGGGCGGGGAATGTATCCTCTGTTTTCTGAGGTATTTGTGTTAACTTTGAAGCAGTGAACCAAACGGCCTGCTGTTGTACCGACTGTGAAGAATATGAGAAATCTTTATTGGAGAAATAGAGAAACTGAAACCCATCCACAGAGGTTGGTCTGAGGGGCAGGTGGATGAACTGATGCACCAGATAGCGGTGGGTGTTCTGACACATAAGCAGTGCAAGCATGTCTCTTAAGTTTGTTTTTAAATACACAAACTAATTTACATTTTGTAATGCTTTTAATTCATTATTATTTGCTTTAATGGGTACAAAAGATTTAAAACTTCATGAAAGCCTCAAAAACTGAGAAAAGAAGTAAAAATACAATGTCTTTTTTCAGTAACAGGAAACTGTTGACTAATAAAAGTGCTAAGTTGGATCCATGTGGTGAATGAAGCAAAATATAAGAATATAAGCAGACTTTCTTTTACCAGTGCCATTGAGCACAGCTGTCCTGAAATCAGGAGAAGTTAGTAAAGCTTTGTCCAGTTTGGACTGATGCAGAAGCCCACGAGAAGAATCACTTAGATTTCGTGGCAGTATTCGTTCAGGTTGTGTTTTGGTTTGTTTGTTGTCTTTTTAATAATAGTTGCCCACACACTTCGTGCTCTCTGGGGGAGTAGAGAGAAAAAAGGAATAAAATTCCAAACATTGTGACTTTAGGGACAGGAGGGAGGGAATTTAAATTGCGTTGGTGGAGTCATACCGTTTTGGGTAATCTTGACCTAATTAGTCTAATGGAACATAGTCAAGCACTAAGCATCTGTGCTCAGATTTTTCAAAAAGTAAAGATTAAATTTAAAGAGATTAGACAACTTTTTTTTCCCTCTGCAAGATTTTAGCTGTTCAAAAATGACAAAAATGTTCTTAAGCCTCTCTGAAGGAAGGGTGACCAAACAGACTGCCTTTTGTTTAGCGATGGAGCTTGCTTGCAAGCCACTGAGAGGTGGTGTCCGGTCACTGTGTGCGGGACCCAGAAACATGACTTATCTATCGCCAGTAAAGCGAATCAGGCTGGGGTATTAGCAGGGGGATTAAAAGTCGAATTTGCTAGTGCAGCAGTGAAAACACTGGCCACCCACAAGGTCTGCTGGAGAGACAAGTTTGTAAAAGCTTTCTCTAAATGAGAGGAAAAATTGGGGCAATGATCTTCCTGGTGCTAATGTAAATGAGCCTTGGATTCATTATATTAATACTGGCCTGGTGTTACGGTATGGATAACAGATGCCGCTGCCTTTAAATAGCACTTAGGCTTCTGCATGTTCATGTGACCTTGAAAAATCAATACAGGTTCCTAAATCTTACCCTTAGGTAGTTTTGAGACCTTCATGATATGCACGTTCAGATGGTAAACGTTTTAAGCAGCTATGGTACCAATTTTGCATGAGATCCTAGCTGTCTGCTACCCAGTATGTAATCAGGTCTTATTCACATGGTCAGTTGTTAATTTTTTAATGTAAGGGGATAAAGGCTACTCGTGAATAGGCAATCCTGTGGGGGTTTCAAACGATGGTCGTAGTTCTTCAGTCCATGCAGGTCATATACAGGGCATTGTCCAAAAACTTTCCCTCCTGTCCTTGGCTGGTGGTCTGTGTGAAATGAGTTTGTGACTTTAAACTAGTTCTTGATAAGCATAACTGTATATTACAGAGCTATCAACTTGATGTGCAGTAATCGGCTTCGGTATTTTAGCGATTGCACTGGCCATGAAGGATAAATTGTATTGTCATTTTACCTTGCCTTTTATTTTCTGCCTCTCTTTTGGGAGGGATATTGCAAGACATTGTGTTCATAGTCTAATGGACTTTCAGGTAAGTGCAGTACTTAATCAGGGTCAGCCTAGCCTGTTGTCTGTAGGCACATGTACATCATATGTCTCGTGGTAAACCGATTTCTGGGAAACTACAATGCCTATAGTTAAAGAGGACTTCTTCAAGATTATGATGTGAGATTGAGCACTGAGGTATTTTGGTAGTAAATTGGCCAAGGGTAAGCTGGGTCCTCTGGACCAAGAATGAAGCAGGGTGTAGTCAAACCCGATTTAAAGCGGTTGGATGGATTTTACCATTTAAACTGGTAGCAACGACTGGATTTTCTAATACTGTTCCTGAACAAATTCTTACATTGCGTGTCTGTGTTAAGACATTAGAGCCTCAAACCATCGCAGCCAATGCCAGTCTGGATTTTTTTTTTTTTAAGTATGGCATTTTTCATAGATTTATCTTGGGTTTTTTTAATGGTTGTCATTAAACAGCATCACTGAGAATCACTGGTAATTATAGGGGTCATATTGCCTGACGAGAAACAGCTATTTCCATATTATCTACAAATCCCTCAAAGAGGTGAAGCACCAACTGCAGCACAGCTATTTTGCTGTCAAATTTCAGCAAAAATATTAAGATGGAAAACAGCTACCTAAAGCTTCCTTCTACCTGTTGGTTTAAAATAAGCTTGATTTTCTTTCCCCCAAGATCAGAACCTTAGAGAAATATTTCTAAGCCTTTTACCTTTACGTGGTGCCATTCACTGTTCTATCCCAGTTGATGATCTTCAGAGCTATCTAATGATAGATTTAAATTGATTTCGTGCCTAGCTGTATTGTAACATAAGATTTGGGGATGTGTAAGGGTTGTCTAAAGGCTGTGACACCTCTGCTGGTTTCTCACGAGCTTGCTGATTTGTTTGAAGTGTGTTTACTTGCTGGATAATAGTTTATCTGGGCACCCAAATTTGCCACTTCTTGAATCTAGAAAAAAATCTCTGGCGCAAACAGGTAATGAAAATATGGACGGGATTATATCTCAACCGGCTCTGTAATGCACTCTAGGGAAGTATAGCACTTTTCTTCAGTTCCTGACAAGTACTGCGAAGAGTTCTTGACCTGCAGAAACCTGACATTGTAGTGTGCAGTTCTGTAGTCTCCTACCCAGGAGCTCTGTCACCTTCTCTGCTGTCCCAGGGGCACACAACAACACTGCCTGTGCTGCAGTACCAATCCTGTTTATTGGCTTAGCTACGTGACATTTTAGTCTCAATTTGCACTTGCCTCTCACTAATTTTTTTGTAATTTTAAATAGACAGATTGATGGTGGGGGTTTTGTATAACGCTGGAGCAGAATTGTCCCAGACAATTCTGAAAGGAGTAGCATTAGCAATAAAGATGTGCTCAAGCTGTAAATGCCATGGAAGTTTCTTTCCGTAAAATGTGTAAGTCAAAACATCAGGTTTCCAGATAGCTGTAAGCCTTAGAATTGTAGATTCAAACACAGAGGCACCAACTCTGCTTTCCGTGGGAGGCAGGTGAAATAGAAGGATGCTGGGAGTGCCGCTTTCAGACAAAGCAGTTAGTGTTAGTTGTGTGTATTTTAGTCTCGATTTTTTGTGGAAGAGTACAGCAAAATGAAATGGTTTTATCTGCCTTTTGCTAGTGTATTAGCGATCTGATTATCTACCTCCAACCTATTCCAGATGTGGCCGGCTGTGGTCTGGTTGAGCTTGGTACGTAATGAGAATTTGTCAAGTGCTTGGGAGTTGCCATGGAGTTCTGTGAGGCTTTTCTTAACGTAACTGAATAAAACTTTGATACAGTTTTTCAAACTGACTTGTACTGCAGCTTTGCTGGGAGAATGCCGATACTTGCAAGCTGGATGACAATGTGAGTAAGATCTTGTGATAGGCTGTGTTGGATAGCTAATGAAAGAGGGCTACGTTATGTGGCATGTATTTCGAAGTAACTGCGGACACTGGAAGCCTCCAGGGAGTTACTGATGTGCTGTAAAGTTTTATGCTCGGTTGATGGCCTGGGAGAGTCTTATTCGCATAGCCAAGCCCTGAGCATAAATCCGCCCTCTCAGGAGTCGGAAAGTGCAGCAGACCTGGCCGCAAGCTTAGTTCTCTCTGTCTGTTCCTTTCAAATCTCTTCTTTGATTTTTATGATTTGAAACGTCAAATTTTTAGAGATATTAAAATTCTAAAAATCATTGCCTACAGTAGAAAAATGTCAGCTGTATTTTACACCCATCCCTCAAATTCTCTCCTTACAAAAATATAAACCGCTTTCAGCTGTACCAATTCTGATAGTCTGGGATGCGACGCCTGTCACCGACTCCCAGAAATACAACAGGAGTGGAACTGAGACACTCGGTACGCTGTGAGGCTGTGCTGTCTGGAGAAAGGAGAACTGGTTTGCCTGAGTTAAACTCACTGCAAATTTTTGCTTGTTTTGAAGTGTCGATCAGAACAGAGTACCTCCGTCAAGGTTACGACATGGTGAGAGCAGGCTGGTTAACAAGACCGGGATCAGTATCGGCCCCGTTCACTTCCACTGGTTTCCAGTAGCTCATTATTGAGACAGATGATCTGGGAGGCTTTTGGATATGGTTTTGAATTTGTTTAATCTTTACGTTTTGTAGGTTTTGGAGAGGTTTGAATAGCTTTTCTACACAGCTTTGCACTTCCGGGTTCTGATGGACCAGAAGCAAAACGTCTCGGTTCAAAAAGCATTTTCTCTAAAAAATCTGTTGAGAAACCCTCTTCTCTTGACTTAGCAAATTTTGTTGGACTTGGAAGGATTTTAGTTATCCCAGATTGTTTTAAGGCTCAGTCATCTAAGGTGGAAAGGTTGTGAGACCCTTAACACTGCACCCACACTCCCACAAAAAAAGCTGTCACCCGTGCACCCGTGCCTCTTGTTGTCCTTAAATATCTCTGTACAAAAGAATAAGGAACGTTCACAGTATCTTTACGAAGTCCTGATTCTACCAGTAGGATTTTTTTTTTAATTAACAAACCCTTTGACTTTGAAGCCTCAGCTGAAATACTTCTTGACCTTTACAAGTGAATCGGCGAGACACTAACCATGTGAGGTGGGTCATATGGAACAGATTTAGATACAAACTCATATCGTCCTACCAGAGGAATGCAAAGTCTCTCCCGATCCCTTCCACAAAGCTGCATCATGTGTGTGAGATAAATCCAAGGGACATACAGGGTTGCCAGACAGCGCAAAGGACAATAACTTTGCTATCTCGGACAAAACAGACAGCATTGCTTTGAGATTTCGCTCTTAAAGGTGTAGTAACCTTCTCCATTGACCACTGTGAATTACTAAGTGAGGGTGTCAGGGAGCAGAATAAAGAGGGATTTATAACTACTTCAAATCTGTGGTGGCCTGGCAAAATGTGTAAGGGACCGCATGAGCGTGAAGGTGCCATTGCAGCACAGCATAAGATTTTAAGAAGTTGGAAGCAATAAGGAGTTCAATGTTTTCCAAAACCCCAAAGCATCTTGAGAGAGGGTTCCATCCGTTCTGGTTTAACACACACCAAATCATTTCTTCCCACAAAAAATCTACAAAGGTAACAAGGGCTTTCCTCAGAGCTTGGAGGTGAATTTTCTCCCCCCCTCCCTGTGTCATCACTTGTCAAATGCTAAAATGCATCCTGTTTGAATACTCGTACAGGAGGGGTTACATGAAATGTGTACTCTGCTGAGAAATACAGCCTACAAGCCTCAGTGAAGTGTAAAACAAAGAAAACTGCTGGCGTGTGAAGTGTGTGGAGGAGATGAAACAAGCAGCAGTGGGAGCTGTGGGGATTAAGAACTAGCATCCAGCTCCGGGTCTGAGGTGTGCGGCTAGTGAGGCGGGTCCTCAGAACTTCCATCGCAGCAACCATTACCCTGTTTTGAGATGTGCTGCGTGCGTCACTATTCTATACAGTAACCCCACGAGGTACTCACCTGAGACACGGGGCATCTCACTCTCCTTCCTCGTTTTGATGGTACTGAATAAAGGTTCTTTGGATTTCATAAATTTTTTTGAGAAGATGCAGTTATTTTGCTTGCACAAAGTCTGTTAGGGGAGAGCATCTTTTAAACCCTTAGGTGTAGCTGAATGGGGCATTTTGTTGTTTTGCTTTCTGCAGGAGGAACTGCTTCAGCAGGAAAGGTTGACAGTGTGCAGGCCCTAGTGATTAAGGCGTTTTTCCCCAGTAAAAAAAAGGAAATTATGTCCTCCCTTGGGAACAGGAGAAGTTACACAAGAGAAGACCATTATGGTCATCTTCTGCTGCTCATTTGGATGGAACCCACAAATCCAGCTGACAGACATTGTGCTTCAGCTTTTGACAGAGACAAGGCTTAAGGCAAACCCATTCTTTAGCATTTTATTGTGACAAAGTAAGTGGCTAATATATAAGCATTTCCCTGCTCAGCATTGTGGTTCTTTATGAATCCTTGTTTAGCCTTCCCATCGATTTCTAAAGGGTGAGTAGGTGCCTCATATCAGTAGAGTGCCTAAAAGCCCAGCGTTGTGATGTGTTGTGACGCCCAAATTCCATTTAGGCACTGAGTAACAGCTTAAGTTTTCTGAAGATTTGGGTACAGAGTGGGCGTTGAGTTCGTTGGGAATCTCGCCATCAGTGTGTTAAAATGGGAACTGCTGAGGCACTAGCGGATGGGCTCTTGTTGGGACTTCTGAACCCTGGGTGACCTGCTTTTTTGCTGGTGAAAAGTAGGAAAATGTGAGCATCGGGCCTGCTGAGACAAACCTTTGCAATTCTAGTTAGAGAGGTGTCAGACTCTTGACCAACGTCATTCTTCATTCCCTTATTTCAGAGCTTTTTATTTCAAAGTGCTTTTGCCTTAGGACTCTACAACTCTGACCTCTAGCACCAATATTATACCTTTAATTATGTCTGGTAGACAAATATGTCACCTTCAACTTACTTTAGTCATGGCATGCTATGAATCTCCCTTGGCCGATGTACTGTAAGGTTCTGGGGTTTGACAATGCTATTAGCAGGGAAGCATTTTAATCTGTTCATTGTATAATCATCCCTGTAAGGTGGTGTTTTTCTCTAAATTAATCATCAGGGCTTGTATTTAATCAACAATGATATGCGTATATTTTTTCCTAAGATTACAGACCTCTGTCTCTTCTCCACGGTAAGCTGGATTCTGCGGTTTATCTGATTTGTGGGATTTTAATAAGTTTGGCCTGCGCGTAAGTAAACGTATGCTTGACCTTGAACATAATAGTAGAAGAGGAGCTATAGCCCCTGTCGGTGTTGCTGACAAAGCAAACAGTTTAAACATGGAAATTAAAATTTTATTTTCTCTCTGTATTTATCCTTTTTTAGTTAACCTATGGCAGAAGAAAAGATACAGCTTGGGCTACATCTGCACCAATCCTCAGATTATTAATATTCCTATTAAAGAGCAATGAGGATAAAGAGCAAATGGGAAAGAATAGGAATTTCGTTTGCTTGCCGGCACTACAGCGTAAAACATTATTAAGATGATTTGTTAAATAATAGAAAGGGTTTTTCATTTCCTAATTTTCCAGCTGCAGCTAAAGCTATCTCCCGGCAACCTGCTTCTCATTCCTTAATATTTAGACTTATGGACCAATTTGAGAGTATTTTCTTTCCTGCTATGATTAATGCTTCTGTGAAACAATGTCATCGCAAGCCATCTACCTACCTTGTCAGCTTGGCATCAGTCTGGCTGTGCTGTGCTGTAATTTATGGCTTCAGCCAGTAATTTGCAAATCTAATGTTGGGGAGGCTATGAGGATCTGAAATTTGAATGCTTTTTACTGATTTGGTAAATATCTCCCCCATTAGTAAAACAAATGGCACAGGGATCAGACATCATCTCCAAGGCTCAATAAATATTTTATCAGCCATAATGGAAATTGTCAAATTGATCTAATTGTACAATACGTTATCAACAAGATATCAAAGTTAGACGCGGCCTCTGCCCTTGTCTGTCATTTCCAGGCTTTTGTCTTCGATTGCGACTTCCTGGGAGAAAAGTAGGGAAGTGCAGAGTTCATTGCAAAGTAGTGTGAATAACATAGCGAGTGAATACCCATTCGGAAGATAAATTCTGGAGAAATAATTAACTCTCCCCTGTTTGACTATAAAGCAGGACTGCAGAAGGTTCGTGTAAATCTCCCAAATGGTAACTGATATTTTTATGTTGAACCTGTGCAGATTGGTCTAATACATACAGGCAAATTATCCATCACTGATACTGCTCTTGAGGTAACATTCATGGCTTTGCTCCTTTTAGAAGAGGCTGAGTGAATTCAAAAGCAAATTTTAGTTCTCTGGCAGCAGCTGTGGGGGTTTTTAATTAATTTATTAAAAAAAGTTGAGGAGAAAAATGACCTAACTTTAGCTAAAATTGAAGGTAATTATTACTCTGCTTGAATTCAGTGCAAATGGTCAGTTGCAGGAAATCCAGATTTGTAAATAATTAAAGATTTTTTTGGATGCCTGATTTTAACAGGATAAAATTAGGAGACTTTGTCATGCTCAAATTCATGCTTGTAGAGTTGTCATGTTAAACTTCATCCTACAGAGATGTTTAATTTAATATAGCTCTTTCCCAATCCCCTTTTTTTAATTTTTTTTTTCTCCTGTGCAGGGATGTGGGAGGGAATCCCATCCCCATAACAGAGAAAAATCCATTTACAAAAAAATGATGAGAGCAATTTCTTGTTTAAGAATTTCCTGAAAAGTAAAAAGAAGGGAGGCAGGGTGTGCTCTGCCCGGGGCAGGGAGAGCAGCAGCGGCAGGACATTGTCCAGTTGCCTGTTCGTTGTGGTAGATCTAACGAGGCAGCCAGTATCCTGAGGGGCTTTGAGGAGACTTGCGTCTGATGGAGTACGTTGCTGATATTTCTCCAGGTGGAAAGTTGGCCATCTTTTCTTTCTGAAAGCATTCCGTTTTCAGCCAGCCTGTTAATATTTAATGGGCAGGGACACAGGAAGATACCAGGGCTTCTGCAGAACTGCTCACAAAAAGCATGTGACTGCCTTAAACTGGTCAACCAGTATACAACTTCTTTGTGCTTTGTGTTGATTTTTGTCCCCAAGTACCCATTGTCTAGGAGCGATAGGATGCTATCTTGGATCTGTTTTCTCTGTGCCTCAGGTTGCTTATTGCTTGAAATGAGAGCATCAGTACTTCACTGCTTCGGTGGGGCTGGAGATGTTGTAGATGTTGCCTAAGCGCTTGAGATGGTTGAACAAAAAGTGCAGCAGAAATGGAAGAGTCTTCTTTTCTTTCTTGAAATTATTGTTTGGATCTCAAAATACCCAAACTTGCTGGTGTCTCATGCTGGGTAACTAGCTGAAGAATGTCAGTAGCCTTTTCAGAGTTAGGGAATCTTAAACATGTTCTTGGATGCAGCCCCTAGTTATGTTTTTCATTAGATCTCTTGGAGGCTTAAATAGAAGGCCTACACTTGATGTTTTTGGTTTCCTGTCATTTTGAATAAAAATAAGGATAGAGAATGTGGTATCTTAATAGGAACCTTGAGTAAAAGTAGCTTTAGGTAGCACTGTCTTTGAGGAAGTGCTTAAAATTTAGGCTAACAAGCTGCAAACGTACGACAATGCATTTTTGCTGTTAGTTTGTTGGGTACGGCTACTTTCTGCATCGTAAATAGGGAACAGAAGTAAATTAAGTGTGTGTGGAATGAGAATCAATTTTGGGATGTTAATAACTGAGCACAAGTAAGATCATAACTAATATTCATTAACTCCATGAAAGGTAAAGGACTATTTTAACAAAATACAGCCAACAGCCAACGAAGACCAAGTTAAGCTTGGGCTTCAGTGCAGCCTGTAGCCTCAGGGTTGTCGAGTCAAGAGAGGTTTCTAAACATAAGCCATATGCTTGTTCTTTCTTTCAAATGTTCGCTTAAAGTATATGTTCAGTTTTCTACCCCTGCACTTGGTCGTTCTGTGCTATGCACAGTAAGCATGTGAGTTGTTTAGTGTGGTTTTCTCCAAAGGAGCTCTGGATATGATTTTTGTTTTGCTTTTGTTTTTTACAGGATCTGAGCATGATGGAGTGATAGCTCAATAGATAATATCCAGGTCTTAAAATAATTAAAAAATGTTTTAAAATATTGAATTCAGCTTTGGAATCTATTCTGTAGAATGTAGTAAGAGGTGGATGTAATTCACTTTTTGCTTAAGAGGTGACATATCTAAATATTTGGTTGACTCAGTTGCAACATATGCTCATTTTTAGAGCAATGTTTTCCTAGGCCTGTTTTCAGACCAGTGCTGTGGAAGAAAAATAAGTGGTTGCCTTGCCTGGCAATGCAGGCAAATGGGAAGCGTTTTTTGTTAATAATTCTTTCCTGTTAAAATTTAGCGGTTGGTGAAAGTAGAAGAGTCTTTGTGAGCTAGAGCTTTTGGGAGCTGGAGAGATAACGGGGGATTGCAGCGCACACCGTGCCTACCTGTCTGGGAAAAGAGGCCCATGTTAGTACCAGCCCCTGGGCAGCCACTGACCGAGACAAGAAGCGGAGCTCCTCACCCTGCGAGGTGTCCGAGAGGGGTCCACCAGGGATTCCCAACGGGAGCGCCTGTGGTGGGCGACAACCTGTGTTCCCAGCTCCGCAGGCATAGGGATCCTTGAACTGCACAGCCCTTACGCGTAGTGGTGCGAATCTGAGCAAGAAAGAGTTACCAGGTGCCAAGCCAATCCTGTAAGGAAGGAACAGAAGAGTTTTTGTGGTGTTATTTGGTGTTGTGGCTTTTTATAGTCTTTTAGCTGTGCAGGTCAACTGGGAACCAAGTTGTTATGCACACTTAAGGGCAAAGAGTGAGTGAGAAGGTCTAGGGCAAGCATATTAAAGTGATACTGGCCATACATCATGAGTCCTTAGAATATCCTTTGTATCAGAATATGCTGACCTGCCAGCAGGAGAGACATGAGCAGTGCTCAGCACAGATCGTTTTAGATCTCATGGTCTTGAGTCTGTTAATTTCTTTCATATCCACCACTCTTGGTAGAGGGATACAAATGCTTTACAGATAGAGGAGTTAATAATTTTTCCTCTTCGCTCTCCTGTCCTCCCCTCTCCCAGTGCCGACTTCCAGGAAGATGTGCGCTTGGGCCTTTGTGGAGCAGTGAAGATTTGAGCCATAAAATCCCAGTTGTGCGTTCTTTTTTGGCCTGACTGGGGGGTGACTAGTGCCCAGCCTCTTGCCTTCTGACCATTGCGTTCTCTGTAGCATCTCAGAAGCACTGCAGTATTCTGTTTCTAGCACGCACACACAGAGCACGCATTTTGTCTGAATGATTCAAGTGATGACAAACTTGTGGGTGTGAACAAGCCCAGACTTTAGCACCAATGAGCTGTTGCACATCAGTTAACTTTGGTGAGAGTGCTGTTAATTTTTAATGCAAGGTTTGTGCAATCCTTCTTTTCTTTGCATCCTGTGCACACTCCCACCTCCAGATCAGCAGACCTAGATTTTTATCTGTAATGGCTTCTGGTGAGAGAGAAAAAAAGAAAGTTGTTCTTAAGCATTCATTTTCTAGGCCAACAATAACCCTAGCCTAGACGAATAACTCCCTCCTAGTTCCTACAGAGAGAAGTGTTAGACTACACAGACAGTGAGGTCATTCGTAGTCACTATTGTTTCTTGATAACCCAATTAAGAAAGTGCAATTTATCTAGCCTGTTTCCATTTAATTATCTAATTTGTCTGACTGAGTCGCACTAGCTATCTCCTTTGCACTCCAGGGTTGCTATCACACTAAGGACTTGTTCCTGCAGCATGCTCCCCAGGTGCTTTTCATTCATTTGACCTATAGTCATAGACAGTTATAAATCAGGAAGGTAGAAAGAGCCATCACATTGCTTTCCCTTACTTTATCATTAGGGGGGAAATGTGTGCACTAGATTGAGAGTCACAGCGCTATTGCCCTCTTGCTAATCTAAGACCAAACTTTAATAAAGATATTTTATAGTCTTCCATTTAGAACTCAGGATGGCTTGAAGAAAGGGTTTGTGTGTGGGGAGAAAGATTTGTCAGTGCAGATGTCCCACAGCAAAGGGTCGAACCCACAGAATTAATAGCCGACGGAGAAATTGTTAATACCTCTATATCACCGTTATTAGCACGCTGTAATGAAGGTTGCGTTTGTAAATACTGTCGTTACTGTGATTGCCACTGCTGCCAAATGCACTTCTGGAGATACCTACGTGAAGCAGAGGAATAATTTCGAATGAACAGCCTGTTACCTTCAGTCTTCTGAAGCTGTGCAATTAGTGGCTAAACTGCCAGAAGACTTTCTTGAAGGTTTGTTCTTCTGGATTCCGACTGCTCTATCATTTTATCCAGAGCTTTCTCGTTTGCAATGTTCAGTTCACAGATTCAGGGGTCTTGTTCCCAGAAATGTGTTTATTCAGTTAATGAATGAGGTTGGTGCGAGACACAAGTCTGGACTCACAGGTTTTGTTTCCCTTTTTTGTTTTTACTGAGTCGTGATTGTCGGGCTTTGGACGCTGGGTTCCACGTTTAGGCACTTACTCGAGTGATATAATGTTTTAGAGGTGCTTGTGTTCTGACTCCCGGTAAGAGTGGTAATGATGTCGTCAGTTTATCCACCTGGCAAATTGGTGTTGATGCTCGGGAACTGATGTTACAGGTCAGACCCCTGGTTTAGCTAATCTGTATCCTATGTCTAATGGTAATAGGTTTTTAGAGAAGAGGGAGAGTGCCTGTGAGGTAAAGTTACCTTTCAAAATGGGGGCTTCATCTTAATTCAGATAGCCTTTTCGTGACTTAATTCACGTTTCAAGTGTGAAAGACGTAATGACACCGTGCCCTTCTCTGATACAGTGCAGTTGCTATTGTGCCTGCTGTCATTTGTGGTTCAGGCCTCTTTGAAAGGCCCACCCATAAATGTCGTGCTAGATACACTGCAAACACTTATCAGAGATAATAACTGTCTCAGAGATTTGTAGTCTGGTTGAAGTGCAGATCTACAGGCCAGAAAGACACCTTTGAGACTTCTGGGCTTAATGTAGTGAAAATGAGCCACCTGAAAAATTCTGCTTTGTGGGGATTAGAGAATATTTCAGGTTCTCCCTGTTGTCATGTTGGCTTGTATGTTATAGCAGTGACGATCTCGTTTATGTTGTTTTTTTGATTTTTGGAAGCCAGGGACATCCACCCTTCCTAAGGTTGTGAGTGTGTGGGTTTTCTTTCTTTCTGAAGTTGTTTGAGCTGCTGCTGTTTCTGAAGAGGTGTGTTCTGTGCTACTTGAAGTTAACCATGAACTGTGCTATCTGCTGATAGTGCGGAGATTTTGTTTGCTTTGCTACAGTCCTGTGCAGTCCAAGCAGGTGGACAAATACCTAAGAAGGGTTTGGCTTTGTTTGTGTTGTGTTGTGTGTGGGTTTCTTCCTCTCACCTCTCCACCCCTTTAACCCTGTAGCAGAAGCACTCGTGCACTTCCAGGGGTGCATGTTTTGTCTTGCTGAATCGTGTTTAGAGAAGAGTTTAACAGTGTAATCAGAGACTTGGCGTTCTGCATGTGTTCCCAGCAAGTCACTGAACACTGTGGCTGACAGGTTAGCCAAAGGATCGAGGAGGAGCTATTTGAATTTAACTGATACATTGAAAAATTAATATCTCATGCCGTGTTTGTAGCGTGTTAGAATTCAACGTAATTGTATGCTATGATTTCATGTAATCTGCTCTCTCTGTGTAACAGGGATTATCAGATCACATGGCTCATACAATGTGTTGGGAAATAGCTTTTGAAGAGTTTCTGAATGTGCTGATTTTTTGTTATATATTCTCAAATACTTCGGTGTTTGGCATATTGTTAAAATAATGTACTGCTAACCTATTTCATCCATAAAGGGTGAGTCACTGAGGTGCTTCCATTACGCAGGCATGAAGAGTAATGCATGGAGAGCTATGTCTGTCCTGGGTTGGTGCAAATATTAAGGTGATTGTATTTGAAGCTCTGTGCTGTTGCCATCTCACTGTGTGTTGCTGCTTCGGTGCCTGACAGTGTGACAGTAATGTAGGTTTTTTTTAAAGCTGTGGTTCCTGAAATGGATTCCGTTACTAAATGTACATCAAGATGTGAACCTCTGAGTTCTGTGTCTTCTATCTAGAAGCTTAGAGGCCGAAGTGTAGGCCCATAGCTGATTGTCCCTTGCCAGCGTTAACAGAAACTCTGTGTACACAGCATATTATTTCCTTTGCTTCTTTCTAGGTTCATTCATGTATTTCTTGATTAAAGTGGTGATGCTGTGTTGTTTCACCTTCACGGGGCAACACTGATGTGCTATCTAACAGTTCTTCATGAAGGTCTAGCCAGAAGCTCCAAACCCAGTCCCACCTTTTGGCCCTGTCAAAATATACTGTGTAGTAATAGTTCATCTTTCATATTCTTCTGCATAAAGGGTAACAGTGGCAAATTCCAGCTTCTGTGTGCTGCTCGTATCTGGGGCTCAGCGAGCCAATGCTTCAGGTTTCCCGGAAGCTATTAGTAAAGCTTAAAGCCAGTTGCTAAGAGCACAAAATTATTGCAGTCAGTATGCTTGTGGCTTTATTTTCTTGTGTGTAAATGCTGGGTTACAAGATTGAAAGTACCGTTTTATCTTGAATGAATATTTTGAGCTTTCTTTAAATGGTCATTCATGGCTAAAACCAGATTTTCATTGTGTATACTTGATATTTCTCTCTCAAAAGTCTGTTGTCGGGTTAGTCAATAAATGAAGGGATTGTGACAATGTAAAGTGGTTTTAAAATTAAGATGTACTTTGTTATTCTCTTAAAAAATTTGCATATTCTCTCTTGAAACATGGCCTTTTTCAAAATGCCGGTCAAGAGAATATTGTTTTCTGTGGAACAAGTGGTATGTGTGCCCATAGTTTTGCAAATACATCTCAATTCTTTCTTAGGACATCTTTGGGGGTGTCTGCGTCTGTGTGCGCTTTTCTGATTAGGGTGCGTCTCCAAGGACCAAGTATTGGGCAGAGCTTCCTCTTCTACCTCTAACCTTGTATCTGAAACAGGTTTCCATCTGTAAGGTTTTCAATACAGAGAATGCTCACGTCTTACAGGCAGTATGTGCAGCGGCGGCGCGAACGGTGACGTGGCTGCACGGGCGCCCCGGTGTCCTGTCTCGTGGGAGCACTCCGCGCCGCCCAGATGGCGAAGCTGCCTGCCTGGTCCTCTCTGAACACTGTTGCTAGTAACGGGTGCTATTAACAATTTCATTGCATTCCTTCCATGAGCTGGGAAGAATGTAGTGTGTCTTAAAGTTCCTGTACCTATTAATCTTTTGGAAAAGAGATATGTTAGTTTACTGTAAAATGTAGAGAACGAAAGGCAAGACAAAGCACTACCGTGGAAATCACTCCAGTAATATTGACTGAGAGATTTTTTTTTCACTATAAGAATGAGGTTAGGTGATTTGATCTTGACACACGTTTTGTCCAGCAGGATAAAACCTTCCTGTTGGGTTCATAATCCCTTGCGGTTGGTTGCCAGAAGTCATGAATTTGCCTAGTGTGTGTCAGAGTAGAAGCAGGCTTACTGGTCACAAGTAGTCCTGCATCTTTTGCTCCTCAGTATTTCCTTCATCCTTTTGTCCCTTCACGGTGAGATTTCTTGGAACTTTTCATCTGGCTAAACAGGAGGATGGCTGATGGTCATCTGTGAATTTGTTGAAGTCCAAGTCTCTTCTCCCAGGCAGAAGTACCTTTGCCACCTAAATCAGGTGCCCTATGGTCTAATGTACCATTTCACACAGATTTGTGACCTCCCTCTGTCCTGCAAATCGTGCTGTCTGAAAAATTGTTAGGAGCATTAGTATTGGAGCGTACCTGAAACGAAAACCTGAAATTGTTGTCTTTTTTGCACCTGTAGTTTGATTTGTGCTTCGTAGCATAATATTCGGTTAAGTGCTTGGCTGAATGCCAGGAATTTGGAAAAAGGAAAAATGTTTGTAAATCCTGAAAGCTTCGCCTATTTCTCCTGAATGATTATTACTTCAAATATTTATTCTGTGAAAAGACAGCAGTCATTATTTGTTGTTCTCCTATTTAAAACTGTCGGCTGTCCAGCTGGGGCACTGTTTTGCACTGGTGTCTGCAGTGACGGGCCCCCAGTTCGTGCAGGTGATGTCTGCAGGGCCACTCGCGTAGCGCTGCATTTGCTCGCGCTGTTGCCGTTGGCTTGCAGGGAGAAACCTCAACAGCAAAAAAAGCTTGAGTGACCTATTTGAGAAACCAACGAGCTGAGTGTGATTACTGCAACCATTTATCGGATACTTAAAAAATCAAACACATTCAGAGAGAACGCAATCTGTTGGCATAGTTTGGGGCTAAGTTTGTAATGAGTATAATCTCCACCCATT
This sequence comes from Phalacrocorax carbo, assembly GCF_963921805.1. NCBI lineage: Eukaryota > Metazoa > Chordata > Aves > Suliformes > Phalacrocoracidae > Phalacrocorax > Phalacrocorax carbo. The sequence continues at coordinate 1,600,063 of NC_087532.1, read as the reverse complement.
TGAACCCACAGTGGATTTCAGATCCAAAAGCAGAGGACCCACTCTCCGGGTCACTCGTGGACACGCACCATGAAATGCAGCAAGGGCTCGTTTGGATTCCTGGGGGATGACATCTAGCAGATTACACGTAATGCTTAGGCAAATGTTAATTCGTAGAGTCCAAGAGAAGACTGCTGGGTCTTGCTAGCCGTGCAGAAGGTGTGGCATTACCCTCAGTTTAGAATCTTATTCAGTCCTTCTCCCCCTGCTCTCCCTCCCCCATTATTCTGGGGAACCACAAGAGTGAAGTCTGCATCCTTTTATATGGCAAAAAGCCTGAGAAGGATCCCGTGCTCGTTTCCATTATGATAAAAGACAAAACAACTAAATTAAATTGGAAGCAATCTCTGCATTACACAAGTCTGCATACTCTAAAATTCTCAAAACAAAAGAGGTGCAGGGGAAGCCAATCACCATTGGAAAGGAGGAAGAAAGTGTCTCTGGACTAGAACTTTACTGTTCTTAACTCAGAACTGAAATATTTTAACTCCTCCGCAACTGAAGCCATTTAAGTTGCAGAACACAAACGGCAAAGCCAAGAAAGTTGCACTAAATCTGGATGTTACCTGAATTTTGTGCTGTTAAGAAACCAGATAATTTCAGAGCAAATGTGCCTGTAGTTAATGTCGGTGACTTTGCTGCAACGGGACTGTCTGAAGCTGCAGTTTGCACATGTTCACCAGGGAGATGTGTTAGCCAGCTAGAGGGAAAATGTGCTAGTGACTTGGCAGTGTAAAAATTTTGGAGGAAATCCAAACTGTCTTCTAGCACTCAGATTCCTTTTTTCCCTTAAAAAAAATAGTTGAAACTTTGAAAGACTAGACTATTATTTGTTATGGTTAAATTGGCCACTGACCCACTGGCATAGAACACAATCTTTTGCAAAAACTTGTTGCTAGATTTTATTTCATTGGAAATGGAGGGATGGAAAAGTTAACTGATCAGGTATCTTGCCTCATCCAATTTAATTATTTTAAGCAAAAAAAGAAAGGTGGCTGCGGGGGGGGATTCCTTGGAGCTCAAGTCACAATGTTATTATCAATTCAAATTCAGTGAGCTTTTCTGTCCCTTGACTCTGAAAGGAACCTGATCTTATGAAACAGAGATGTTTTACCTGATTCTGTGCGTGCATGGATATGTGCACTGAAAATTATTGCTAATATTTTAGCCTTCTTTAGTCTTTATTAGAAATAAAAGGAATAATCTAAATTTTTTATTCTTTTGCATTAAGAAAAATATCTGCGTTTATATAGGTTCAGAGTGAACTTTCAGCCTTTTGAAAGATCAGAGATGCTCTTTGTTGTCTACTTGTGAATTAAATTTTCAAAAGGAACACAGGACTATCTGGTCACTCTACGCCACATACTTAAACACACTGTTAGTGAAAACCTTTACCAAGATGATACCTGTAATCTTGAAGGCGCTTTAAAGCTCAGTGCTTAGAGAAGGGGAGCTTTCATTGAACTCATCGACTGGATGGGATGCTTCCAGAAACCGCGCTCAGCACTTTGCAGGACCGTTCCTCTCTCTTGCAGAGCACTGCATGAATCGGGACAAGGACTGGCTTCTGCTCGTGTTGAAGGTGACCTGAATGCCTGCCCCAGAGACCCCTGGCAGTGGGGTTCAGCTATTTACGTAGCCCAGCATGAGCTCCAGCCATGAAGAGGAAAGATGATTTTGCAGCGAAAGCTTTAAGATAAGAGTTAGTAAGTTTAGATAGTTTCCTAGCCCTTGCTCTTTCACCTTGGCCAAGTCACTTCATACCTCTGGGGTTTAGTTCCTCATCTGTACTGTTGGGGTAAAAATTCTGTCTTTTTCTGTTTGTTCAGGTCTAAAGTTCTTTGGGCACAGATCTTGTGTTGTTTTTGTCCCTATGGCATCCAGCACAAGACAGTCTTAATCTTAGTGTAGGCTGTGTACATGACATTACTATACACACAAGCTGTAGTTTGAACTGGGGCTAGGTGCGGGCATTTGTGGACAAAACCTGGCCATGAAAAATGTATATGCAAATCCATGCACAGACCCAGAAAATCACCCTGCAGCTCATGGTTCTGAATTTTCCTCCCTGGTTACAGCTGACAATGTCACCAGAAACTAGTGCAGTGTGAGGAACACGAACATGGCTTCCTCTTCTGTTCTAGCTGGAGGTGGTACCAGCAACTGTTTGCGGAAAAACACAGTATTTAGAATTTGAGGTTGGGTGGGTAATAATTCACTTTTACAGGTTTCTCAAGAAGCATTTTTTGCAACGGATTGCTCAGCAATAAGGCCAGCATGGCATTGTGTTCAATAGATCTTGAACTATCCAGGGTGGGTTCAGAGGTAAATGGTGCAGGGATAACAAACCAAATCGAGCAAAAACTCTGTTATTTCTGCAGACGTTCCCATTTGAGATGACTATGATAAAAAAAGAATTCTGCAGAAGAGATGTAATCCCGTTTGTGATGGAAGTGCGGTTTGCCTTTTCAAAAAAAAGGGGGAAAGTGTTTGCATTTGGAAAAATAAGTCTTGTTTTTAAAAAGCATTTCAAACAAAACGTGAGAATTCCAAGTTCTGTTGATAGACGCTGTAGTTACCTGGCTGTGGCTCCCTCGTGACTGATAAGTTACAGCTTTATTTTGATAACGTTCTGGTGGTGAGATAACTGAGACAAAGGAGGGGCTTTCTCGTCTTACATAAGTGGCTACCCTCAGGTGAAGCAACTCAATTGTTCATAAGTTGACCCACTGACCTTCTAATCACTGACAAATTATCCACTGCTTTATTCTACAGTCTTCATTATACGCTGTTATTAAACAGACTAATTTCTTTTTTATTAGGACAGGATCACTGAGGTGCAATAATGACCCTTTTAATCAATTTCGGGAGGGGTTATAGAAGTATTTTTGTGATTTTTACATAAATTTTAGTATATTGTAATAGTTCCTATGGCTGTTTTTTAGACATGATGCGGGGAGTGACACTGAGGGCTTTCATGTCTTGTATTTTATAAAATGCTAACGTTTTAGAAGCTGAAGTCCCTGCAGAGGAGAAGCCTTACAAGGTATCCCCTGTCCCAGAAATAAGAAAATCAGGCACGTTCCTTCTGTGGCCCTTCCTCCTCTTGCACACCCTGGAGCCGCAGACCCGGTCAGACCCTCTTCGCAGTGCTGTGGCCTTGTCAGCAGCGATGGAATTCGCAGTTGGTTTTGTGTGTGCTGCCGGACTTCTTCCCAGGTAGAGCGGCTGCGCCAGTGGAAGCTGGAGCTCGCGCTGGAGCTGCTCGCTGTGGTTACGGTGCCGACACCAGGGCTTTGTACCGGTGAAGGTACTTCTACAGAGGGAGGTTTGTGCACTAGTAAAACCCCAATATGAGTGACCTCTCTACCCGTTGATTGACAGAATGGTCTGAAGCCTGAGCTCTACAGCAGACTTTAAGTAAGTCTGAAGGGAAAAAAAGCAGGAAATATGTTTTGCCTAAAATAACAGAGATAACTTGATGTTGCTTGCATGATATTTTTTAACGTTTCCCATCAGTCTTTTCACTAAAGCATTTCCAGTTTTTCAAAGGATTTATTGTGAAGGTATAGGGAGCATGGGGGAGGGCAAACAAATTAGGGGTTTAAAATTACTATTAAGTGTCTTATTTTCAAGCCCCTTGACTGAGATCCTCAGTTCAGAAGGAAAGAAATCAATGAACCATAGTCTACATTTTGTGAGAGGACTAGTGAGCTTAAGTTTCCAATATTAACCATCTTAAAGAAACCCAATTTTTTGGAAAGCTGCAAGCACCTGCATTCTCCACAGATATTTCCTTTTTGATGCTTCTGATGGGGTAGTAAATACTGGGACATCTGAAATCTGTCTTGAAAGCTTAAAACAGTATGCTTGATAAGCACTTATTTCCCAATGTCCTTTCAGCTATGAAGGGATGAAATTTTTTCTACTTCATAATGTATGAGCTAAAAAAATTTGAATCTAACTGTTTCCCCAAAATTTATTTTAAAAGTTGATGACTGGGAAAAGTTACTGACAGTGCTGAGTGAAGGGAGGAGATCAGGTCAGAATTTAGCCCTTAGCAGGCTTTTGAAAAGTTTAATATTTGGTCTTTTTCCTCCTCCTTTGTGTTTATTTGGATTCTTTTGACTCTGAGCTGTCGTCAGGAGCAGAAGCAGAACTATTGTATGCTCAGATGGGGTTTATTCAGAATGTCCTGTGCATAAAATCAAGGAATTTCACAAATTACCATGCAAACCTTATCTGACCTTTCAGAACAAAATTTCCACTGTTCTGGGGTCAGCTTTGCACCAACCGTGTTGGTCCTTCTTTAGTCCCTTTTATTATTGGCATGAGAAAGCCTGAATTTATGATGTAGAACCTCGGCAGAACACCATGGCACATTGTAAGAAATGCCAGGTAGAGAAACAGGAACGGGGCTCAGGTGACAACACGTGGCACGGATACTGTGATGAAGCGTTCCTCTTTTGAAGGACAAAGGCTGAAAGTACGAGAACCTTCCAGTTTGAGTTTGTTGCTAATCCCTTTAAAACTGGGAGATTAACTTTTCTGTCAATGGGAGCAAGAGTGGGTGCTTAATCTATATTGTTGTACTGCTTACATGGCTGTATGTGTAAACCCTCCATTTTCAGAGAGTCTTGAGTGCCTAAACCCATAGTGATGCAGAAAACAGAACAGGAAGCTCTCACTTTTAGACATTCCAGTTGTACGTTCGTTCCAGTGCTGCACATCCTTAGTACCTGCTGAGGGGCTCGTGCTTTCCTGCGAGCACACGGAGAGAGAATCCCGGTGGAATCTTTGTGATCCTGTGTTTCACCAGTGAGTGAGCATAGGGTTGAGCTTAATCAGAGCAACAAATACTCTCTTAGAACACTGTCAGTGAAAAAGTGCTAAACAAGACTGGATTTGTTGAGTAGATGAACTGCAAATAATCCAGTCAATTGCAGCATAAGAAACGAGCTGGTGATAAATTCTTGCAAATGGGTGGGTATTTTTTAAGCCACTAGTAGGTGTAAGCTGTGGGTATTTTAGTCCTAAGTCTTTTGTTGCAAAATTAAAAAAAAAAAAAAAAAATCAAGTGAAATCAAAGGCTTGGGTTTGCACGATGGGAGCTATATGGAGATTGTGCCTGGTGATTAGCGTCTCTCACAAAAAGTACTCTCTGTTCAGGTTCACAGAATTATGTCCCTGTTATGTTTGTTGTCGATGGCATGATTGTATATAGACTTCCACAGAAGTGTTCTGTTATTTTGGAGTGAAAGGGACCTGTTGTATTGTTTAAAACGCACTTGTTCCAATTCTGAGTACTTTCCATCTGTTTTCCTATTTCCTTCCTCTTGATAGGAGCAGCATTTCCTCCCCTTCTTGCTCTGCTTGAGGGGTGGAGAGGGAGATTCTGTGCAAAGCCTTGCTTCGCCCTGTGTTCTAGGAGATTGCCCAATATCTAAGCCCTGTCTTTGGGAAAAGAAAAGGGGAAAGAGGGGAGAAGGAATAATTTTGTTAGTTTGTTTCAGAGGCTTTTGGAGGAAGCATATATGGGAGGCTGTACAAAACTAGAGCCTAAATAGAGTAGGATCATCATCTTTGCTACCTTAACAGCTCATGGGTGGCCCACGCAATACTGGTTTGGGCCCTCGTCCAGGTCATGGTGAATTAAGGGTCCACTACAGGAGAACCCTTCTTCAGCAAGTGTGAATTTCTCCCTCCTTCCTCTCCTATCACGACGCACACTCCTCCTTGCAAGTCCAGCGGATGGCCGAACATGCCGAGTGGCAAAGGAGGAGCGTTTGTTCTTCTCTCACCCTTCATAGGTGTTTTTTCCGTGCCCCTTTGTGGGACTTGGAGAATAATCCATGTTTGAGGCGGACTGGTCATCTTTCTGCCTATGCTGCACCCAGTCTGAGATAGGCAGAGCTCATCCGGGCTGTCAGCCACCTCTTGCCTGTGTTAAATAAAAGCTAAGACAGACCTTGGTGGAGAAGAATGTGAAAGACGCACAGATTTCCCAGAAAGGCGCCTGGGAGACTGAACATCGCAGGGCGATGGCGGTGGGGCTCTGTCTTCGGCTGACCCCCAGCTGCCTATAACAGTTCTTATGTAACCTTGTCTTCCCCTCAGAGCTGGATGGTGTAATGGATTTCTTTAAATTAATAATGCGTAAAAGGAGATTTACACCGCAGTGCTAAAATATTGTCTTTGCCTTTTATTCATGCATTTGTCACTGTAATCTCTAATAGAGGTGTTCAGAGGGGGGATAAATAATGAAGGGTAAAAAAACTCTGTCATAATCCAGAACCATTTGCAAATTCATCACCAATATTCTTCTGGAAGCAGAGACAGAGGGAAATGAAAAATATATGCCGGTGCTAATATATCTCACTGATTTCCATCTCCCATTTATTCAGAGAACCTACTTTGAGCTATGATAGAATGTGAATCCTAGGAACTGCCATTCCTTTTTAAAGACGAGTCTAAGGCGGCTACTGAGCCTCTCAAGCAACAGATTAAATATAGTCAATGAATACTAAGTTAATGTACTTTATAGTCAGACATAATACACTTACCTTGCGCTTTTTGATTAATTAGGGTATAAGTTATCGTGTACAAAATAGTAAGGAAGTTGTAGCAATTCTTTAGCATTTAAGCTGTTGTGAAAGCTTCTCAAGATGTTAAAAAAGGCATGAAAATAAAAGTAAATATTTTGAAGTAGAAGAATTTTTTATTCATTATTAATAGTAAGAATGACTGAAATAAATTAGAAGAGCCATCCTGAAACAGATGCAATTTCTCATGAAGTTCAGACTCCTTTAACCTTCATAAAAAATGTTGCAACACCAGAATTTTGAAATTGTGGTCTTGGGACAAAAGGAAATGTGTTATTGCAAAAGAGCTTCCCTTGTCATATTCCCTGACCATCTAAGCCTGTGAATTATTACAAAATTTAGAGGGTAAAGACTTTTTTTCACGGATGATGTGTGGCATTATACGGGAGTTATTTGGGTAAGGCCAGGATATAGCATAGTATGCCTACAACTGCATTCAAATAAATCCAGGCCATTTTATACCTTTTGCTGGAGCCTTTGTGACTGCCCTGGTACCAAACTGGGCAGCCTGATCGAACCCGGATCGGCTTCTCCAGTGTTCCCAGCATCCAGCCTCGTGAGCTGCAAAGGAAGTGCCTGGGAGCAAAGGAACTGAAAGAATAGGCTCAGTTTGTAGGAGGGGGTTTCCTTATCGGCAGATAGCGAGGAGTACTGCTGCCACCCTGATCTCTCTCCGCAAAGACCAGTCTCTGTTTTTACTGGCTTTGTCGGATGATTACACAGCAGCAACACCACAACTGGTGTATGGCAGTGGAAGATGTTTCAGGGCATGAAAAGTTTGGGCCTCATATATACTAAGGTAGTGACATTGTGCGTTGTAGCCTGTGAGCTTAAAAGTGCCTGGACTTAAAGGAATCTGCTGTTCGATGTGCGATTGCTCCCTGCTGCCAAGCAGGGCTCGGCTAGAACCAGCAAGCAGAGTGAAAACAGAATGTAGTAGCACTCTGAAAAGGGGGAGAAGATGAAATATATCACAAGATAATAAGAAAATAAACCATTAAAAGGCTCTGTTTCCTATTATCATGTGGTTTTATGTTAATGAAGTTGTTCCAGGCCTGTTTGAGTTTAACTCAAGCAGGGGAATATGAGTAATATGAAAAATATGTGGGGATGAAGACCCTAAGTTAAAAAGTCTGTGAAACATTTAATGTTTTCATTCACCATGCATTTCAGAAGAAGATATAAAGCAGCCAGAAAGCGGTACGGAAAAAAACATTAAGCGCCAGATTTTCCTTTTTGTGATCTCTGGATCTCTGGATCTGTGTTTACAAAAGCAGGGCAAACTCGACACGGATGCTAGTGTGGACAACCGGGGAGATGAGCAAGTTCAGATTCATTTACTCGGTTCGCCCATATTTACGTAAATGCCTTGATGAATCTTAGAATTCCGGAAAAGATGATCTGAGTGATAAACTGCCTTCTCTGTGTAGGGTATCTGTCCAGATTTAAATGGTGTTGGGTTTTTTTAAAACAGCTAATTGATTTATAAAAGAAGAAAAAAGTACTGGAGGTAGAATTTGGAAAGCAGACCTGATCAGAAAAATGGAAAATCCTGAAAATGTCCAAACAGAGACTGGAATATTTTTATAGTGTTTTGTTTCAGAAAAAAAACCTAAAAAATTTAGCTCTGACCTGAAATGACCTAAATTTAAAAAAAGGAAAAGAGGAAACATGAAAGGACTAAGATGTCCCAGATTTAGAAAAACAGATTCCATTGTGAAGTGAGTTATCTACATTTTTTTAAATTATTTTTTTCAGTTAATTGAAAACCTTGAAAAAATCTGCTGTGATTTAATATGCATTGAGCTCTTTAATTTTTTGCTTTGAGAATGAACTAAAAAAAAAAAAAGTCATGATCCGGGATAGCAAGGTTTGTATTGAGGAATTGGTTGGAATAGGTTTCCTGCTGACCCTGTGGGGCGGCAGCAGCATCTTTCACAGCTTTTATTGTTCACTGTACATGAACTTCCTAATTTTTACTCTGCACATTTTTAGATCAGTAGGGTCCAGAGCACAGAGCTAAGGACCATGGAGGTGCTGCAATTAAAACAGGGAGCCGAGTTCAGTCGGAAGAGCTCTCGGGAATGGCTAAGAGCTGACAAAAGCAAACACAGAGAAGCTCCTGTCGTTCACTGTCTCGGGGCGGTGCTGGCTGCTGCTCAGGCATCATACCTGGCATTTGGGAGCCAAAGGATGTGAGGGTGCTTTTGGTGCTGCTTCTTTTGGTTGGGATTTTGTTTGTTTTTTAAAGTAGCTTTTCTTTCTCTCTTCCTGTGGGATATAACAAGAGCAGTAAAGCTAGGGACTCTGAATCGACACCTTGCCCCAGGCAGGTAAAAGATGGTCTTTCTCTCTTTCGAAGCCAGACATCTGTTTTCTCAAAGAAAAACCTCTTTAAAATGAACCCAGAGATAAAGAAGCTATCACTCCTTTAAGGAAAGTAATTTTTTAGAAATGTTATTTCAAAAAGAGAACTTTCTGCAAGAACCTCCACCGATACAGTATTCCAAATCGACTGCAGAATTAAACAATAGGTGACATAGGCGCTGAGCACACAGACAGGTAAGAAAATAGATTTTCAGGTGAGAAGCAAAATGACCTATTGAAGGGGGGATAGAATGGCAATGGCCATGACAGGTAAGTAAAAGGAAAGGCTTAGCACCAAACTAGGTGCAGAGGTGGAGTTTGATGGAGTTTGGTGCTGCCCAACCTAAGTTTAAACACCAAAAAGATAAAAAAATTGAAATTATTTATTTATTTAAAACCCATATTCTCTAGAGCTTTCTTGAGCATCTGAGAAGAGATTTCTTTGGATTTGTTGTTCCAGGTGGGTGATGTTATTAATAGGCAATATTAGAAGACAGTAGCTCTATTTAGTTCTCAATAAAAATAAAATGCTAATTTTGTTTGGTATGTCCTCAGTGCATCTGCATTTTTTCCTGAAAAATAAACAGTGAAGAACAGCGGTCATTTAGACACCTGGTTGAGAGCGTAAGAATTTTTTCTCTTACAGAGAAAGCTTCAAGTTCCTATCGGTAACAGTTAATATTTCAAACCATGTGGGACTGTTGCTGGCCAGTCAGATGCAAAATGTAAAAATATTTTTATCTTAACTATTTTTCTTAATAATAGCTTCAAAGGCAGAAAAATTGCTTGTTCAACTGTAGTTGACTCTTGTATGCTGTGGCCTGGCAAAGCCCAAGCTGTAGGGAAGGGCAAGACCTTGCATTTTGGTGGTGTTGGACAGCCTGGAATGTGAATCATCCTGCCATGGTATATGGTATTTCTAGCAGGACTGATACAGGAGGAAGAAATGTTGTGTCGCATAGATCTATGGGTAGACGTCTCTCCAGGACTAAGAATTGTATCAAGTTTTATAGTAAATTCTTCTGTATTTGGCCATCAAGCCTCAATTAAAATCTTCGTAATCAACAGTGGACGGTGGAACTATCCTGGGTGCCGATGAGCTTGAAGAGGTGGTGGAGCGGAGAGGCAGCCGCCAGCTGTTAAATGGCACAGTTAATTAATTTCCTTACTTAGACCAGTGATCTCCTGCCTGCGAGTGAGGAGTTAGTGATGCTGAGTGCAGTACTACCGACGAGGTTGGCGAGACCCGCGGGGTCGATCTGTAGGAGCGGGTGTGGTAAGGCTGAGTGTTTCTTTCCCCATCTTGTTCCTTCATGTCCTCTAGCAGTCATGCTCTCTACGTGAGTCAAGGAATCGGACAGGGAGGGAGGAAAGGCTCCTGCCAGAGCGAGATGGATGCTGGAGGCTGCTCAGAGCCATGATTTTGCAATCATCATTAAAACCCGGCTGGATTGGTTGGCACCGCTGAGCTAGTCCTGAGACAGATGACTCCATACAGGTGTTCCATGCAGCACAAATTTTAGGTAGAATGCTACTTCTTAGCATTAATGCTATTTTCGCATCAAAACTGAGTTCTTGAAAGGTAGTTGATTGTGTTGTGCGTGAGGCCATAGGAGCCTTCGCTAAGCCAAAGGGGTGAACCGTCTGCTGTGGAACCAGGGTTAGTGGTTTGCACCTAGACCGGTTCTTGTTCCTGCTTTGATGTTTAAATTCTTAGAAGTTGTAAATGGGACAAAATGGCTTCAGGGTAGAAGAGTATAAATTGGCACAAGGTGGGTACTTGTTGCTGGCAGCAGATGGAACCCCTTATAGCCCCTGGTTATTACTGTATCTGAGTTGCAACATTAAACAGGAATATCACCTTGCCTTCTGTTTTGCTGAAATGAATTAACTGACAGGAAATCATGGATTTCCGAACCCAGCTTTCCTTACGACATTCCTTGCTGCAAAAGGAGAATTAAGCCGGTGAAACGGAGTAACAAGAAACAGGTTCTAAAATTATTCTACATGGTAAGAGTGAAACATCATCAACCTGTTTAGTAGCAGTTCCACTGCTTTTATAAAAAGGGTTTTAGAGAAAGATAAACTGTGACTGAGGGAAGGGAGAGTGCAGAGAATTGCTTAGTAGATGGTGGGTTGCAAGGGAGGCATGGTGTCTGTCAGAGGTGGTAACGCACTGCCAACACCCCGACAGCCGCTTTTTCACCCGGGTCCTCGCAGTCTGTGTTACAGCCGTCCCGGTTACAGTGTTCTGCTGTATACTCTTTCAGAATTGGGGGTGAAGAACCCACAGGGCACTTCTGAAAATTCCTCTTTAAATCCCTTGTTAGGTCATGAATGGAAAAAAAACAGTAAAAACTTTCGAAAGAGATTTTTTGAATTCTCACCATGGTTTTATTATCTTCATAACTTTCAATGGCCTTACTGTTGAAACTGCTGTAGTGGGAGGTACGAACTGATGGTACAGGGCAAGGCTGAAGGAATGCAGTTTCTTTGCCACTGCTTGTACAATACAGCAGGAACACAGAAAACTACTGCAAAGATTCATTCTTTTCCCTGTTCTTCCACTACCGCAGAGCATGTGTAAGTCTCCTTCCTTGTGCATTTGTACGGGAGCTGCATTTCTTCACATTTCCCTTTTTGGCCGTTTCTGCTGACACTGTTTTTCAATTTAAAAATTGCAGTCGAATACATGTATTGTTTGTGATTCTGCAGCACTGCCATAAAGAGCACAAAGACTGTGCCATTTAAAAAAAAATTAGATTTTCAAAGACTGTAGTGGTTGGGTTTGGTGAGTATCTTTTCTAAATATTTTGAACAGTGTTCAGAAACTTGAAATTAGAAGCCTCGTTAAAGGAAAAAAATGGGGGCTATAAGCCAGAAAGCGCCGTGTTACACCGACAGCTTCTTTCAAAGTGTCTCCATGCACAGGTGGCTAGTGCTCTAGGATCTGGGAGCCAACAGCTTTCAGAGACCATTATTTTGGAAGTAGGATGGGAGGATTCATCCAGTTCCCTATGAAATGTGGTTACTTGAAATCTTCAGGGGGAGAGGCCTTTGGGAATAAGTGTTGACCAAAGCAACTCTAAGGATTTCCCAAATTGGCGCCTGAAAAGGGCTGCTGATTTAAGAGGTTGCCGTTCCTGCCTCCTCTCTCTATGGGAAGGAGGGATGGCAGAATTGGTGATGGGTGTTCTTCTCCTCCAAATCATTGCTTTATGTGCCACCGCTGCTTTTGGTTTCCGTTAATGCACACGGCGGCAGACTGCGCGAGAAGTGACGATGGGTGGGGAAGGTGGGGAGGGGAGGGCAGCGTGGGATGGAAACTTGGAATTACACTGCTGCAAGTCACCGCAGCTCGTTCGGAGCCTTGCTAGACCCTGGACAAAGTCAGCGGAATAGGCTCCTTGAACCACCTAGACAATTAAAAAGAAATTAATGCATGGTGCTTAATGGAAGTACTTTTGAGTTACAGTAGGTGACTTGATGTTTCTCCTTTCCTCCTTCTCTTAGCACCTTTGTGCCTTCCTCAGTTTTCATGTGTAGCTTGCTTCTGGTCCACTGTTACTGTCTAATTTCTCTTTCTCTATCCCTTTTTTCCCTGCCTCAGCAGCTTAAAAAAAAAGTCCTTTCTTTCCTAGCCCTGTGGCTGTGCTCTCCTTTCCTCTGCTCGTGTCCCAGAGCCGTGCTCGGGTCAGCAGCAAGCTAACGCTTTTGTCAGCGTGATTAATAGCGCTGTGGATTGTCGTTAATTCACTGGCTAATGACTGCAACTCTGGCCGCTCCTGGAGTAATCGGGTGATGTATGTGGGGAGCGCGCACCTCATGGCAGAGGTGAAAATCATTTCGACAAGTCAAATATTGTCACAGGGAACAAATGGCTCTCCCTGTTAATAAAAATTAATGAATTTTTTTTACCACTGGCCTGCTAAATGAAGCTGTGGAGTGACTGAGTGGAGGGGACAAGCTCGGTGGAATTAAGCACTTTATTTGATGGTTATAACTATAAACATCTTTATTACGGCTGTGATAGGATGTGGCAAGTGTTGTTGGGTGTTTTGTTTGCGTTCCAAAGAGGTTTGTTCAGATGCACAGAGGCTTTTTGAAACTTTGTGTCTGGGTTTACATTGGGAGGGAGAAGAGAGAGACAACAAAAGAGGTTTGATCTGGAATAGTGGGGATGAATGTTTAATATTAGTAAGTAGTGGATACCTCCCTTCCTTCATTCTTCCATGGATGTATCCAGTGCCCTGGCCGCTCCTGGGCACGGACCTTTGGCACAGCCACCCCTCTGTGCTTGCCGAGCGCTGCTGGCTAGCTTCTGCCTTTCTACCAATTCCTTGCCCAATCGAGCCTCCAATTTCGCTAGTGCTCAAATCACTGTTGACACTCACTACCAAGCCTAGGCACAGAGTGGTCCTCTGGGAGAGGCTGTGCTTGTCCCTGGTGGCTTTCGAGGCTGGGCTGGAGAATGGGGTGAGGAAGGAAGAAGCGACATGGCAAAGTCAGCATCCTTGAAGGAGTAGGCTGAATTTTTTGACACTGCAGCAGGAACCAGTACTTGATTACCTGTTAAGTAGTGAGCCGCGTCTCATAGGCAATGAGAAGAGACTTTGGTTTCATGAGGACTTCTGATTCTGTCTGTGCTGATGAGAAATGTTGGGTCCCAGTAATGAGGTCATTGCCTTATAGGTGTGATCTGTAGAGCATATGACTCTCGATATGCAAGGTGCAGCCCACCGGTGCCTCGGATTCCACAGAGGCTAGTGGGAACACTGCTTGAGTCCTTGTGGTAGTAGTTTTCGAAGCCACTGTAGATAGATGCAGTCTTACAGAAACGATCAGGGCGCTTTGGTCAACCCCTTTTTGCTTGCATTAGCTGCAGTTTTTATAGTCTTGCCAAGCTGACTGGTGAAGGACCATTTGAAAATCCTGGTATAAAGCAGAAACCCAATGTCAAATAACCCTGCTAGAAGGCCTTATTCGTTTTATCGGCTATGTATGGGAAATCTCACCATTTCACAATTTCACCGTTTCATAGTCATGTATATGAAGAAAAACACCACCTCACCTGTCAGAGATCTTGAACATTTTCAAATTATCATATATCTGACTATCTGGGAGCAGAAAAATGGAGGGATCAGAGAAGGAAACCATCAGGGAACCTTACATTAAACAAAGGGCTCAATGTTATGCAGGAATGAACGTTAAGTGACTGGGTTCACCTTGCAGACCCAGGCACAGCAGCAGTCCTCCAGCATTTCATGTGCGTGCATGCGTTGTGGGAAAGGCTGTCTCGCATGCCACATTTCTTCTGTTTTCTGCAAAGATGCTCTGACAGAGACCATCTTGGTGAACAGAAGGAGAATATTTACACTACTTAACAATGCGTTGCTTTTTACAACAAGGTGTAGATACTATCTTGGGAGAGGTAAAGGCTTTGTGTACTTTTGGGTTGTGTTTCCCTTAATGAACTTTTTTCCCTGTCTGAATTTAATTTCAATGTAAACATGTTTGCTGCACCCAGAAAAACTATCTCAAAAGATGAACCACAAGAAAATGGAATGCTATTTCTGTGATTTTAATCCACTTTATACAGATACAATTTTATGGGTTGCAAAGTTTAGAAATGTGTTTAAATGGCTGAACAGTAGCGAAAACTACCTGCATCGGGGATTATAAAACTGTCATATTAATCTTGAAGATTCTTCAAGGTTGATCAGTGAAGAGGAGAGCATCTTCTGGGTGGAGATGCTTTCTTTCAGAATAAAAACTAAGCAAAACCTTGATTGGTTTTGACTGTTAAGGATCCCATGAGGATCCTGACTCCTGTTTCCTATGTGAAAATGCAGTAATGTATTGGATAATGATGTACTGCCCGGGTTTCGTGTTTTTCTTCGAGGTGAAGTGTTCTTCCCGTACGCTCACCACTGCATGCAGTGCTTCTGAGTGCTGCTAAATAAGTCATTTCATTCCAAACATGATTAGTTTAGAGATATCTAAAAAAATACTGGAGCAATACTGGAAATTATACATTGTATTAGAGACTGGGGGGATTGTGGAAATGCAGGAAACCAGCTCACATCATCTCGCTGCAGCTTCTGCTTTCGAAGTACGTTTTATTAGTGTACTTGGACACTGGGTTTGGCATATATTTCGTAGGAAAATCTACCCTATTTGTCAATGAGAGAGACAGAATAAATTAAAAATTGATTAAGCAATCCCAAATCTGGGTTAAGCGTTACTGTGTTTAAAACCAAATTCTTTGTGGTACATAAGAAACAAAGAGCCTGTCTTTTGAACAGACTTTGAAAACTATGAAGTTAGTAACTTATGTAAAAGTCCACTGGTACTTACTTACATAAACCAATACTGTATTAAATAAAATACACATTGTTTTGGCCTTGTCTAAGGCACTGTAGATCCATTCATATTTTTAATAACATATTTGTGAGCTTATACACAGATATCTGGTGTTAGGAAATTAGGCCAAGTACCATGTGCATTCAGTTGTCAAATGTTTTCTGATGGGGCTGGGCAATATTCGCTGAATAAATCTTAATTGCTGTGTGGGAGTTCATCAGTGTTATTTAACTTCCAAAAAGAAAGGGAATTATTTTAACAAGGCTAAAATGTTGGTTGTCCCATAAAGTTATGTTGAAATATCTTGAACTTGAAGTGATTTGGGAATGTTGAACTGAAATATTTTGGAGTATGTTATTAAAAAAAAATCTGAACTTATAAATTTCTTCCAATGAAATAAACTTTCCAAGCTGTATCATTCTTTATGGGATTGGCGTGAGGAGTTTTGAAAGAACGCTATTTCTCCAGGCACTTCCAGATTGGTTCCTTGTTCTGTAGCCACTGATGCGGAAGGGAGAGGCCCTCGCTGCACTGCAAACTTCCGCTGGTTCATTTACGTGTGAACATTTAAGTGATCTAAGTTAAGCTTGGGATCCCATTTCCAGACTCTGATAGAGGTTGGCTGCCTCACCTGGTATGAAGGCTCCTTGCTTTCGTTACCTTGTGCTGCTGTAGCTCGGCATGCCATATTGCTACGGTTTGTTGCTTCTGTTGGACTCTGTAGGGGCCCAGGAAGGTCCCTGGTCTGGGCTCGTGGCAGGGGTTAGTTTATGTGTTATTTCCAGAAGAGGAGCCTGGAAACGTACTGTTGCTTGGGAAAAGGTTTAAATTTTCCTGAAGCAAATGCTGTTATCTCCTTAAGAGAACCAGTCTAGCAAAAGAATGGAGAAGCTGTCAAGGCTCAGGTTTCTTTCCTCTATTGTCTTGTGGTTTTTTGGTTTTAATTGTGATTTTAATCATGCCTTTTACTTGAGGGAGCCTATTCTCTTTACTTACGGTCATGGGCCTCTGGCAGCCAAAGTCTGCTTATCCAATTTATTTGAGCCCATTAGCTATCTGTACCACTCTTTTTTTTCTTTCCTTTTTAAAAATATTTTTGTTAGCCTGGACTTTTTATTTGAAGAGAAAAAAATTTATTTTTTTTAAAAAAGCACCCATATTGGTTTTTTTAACTTACATCAAGCTGCTGCGATTATATCTCTGAGAAAATTGTTTTCACTGTGGAACTGGAGCTTCCACAATGCCACATCTAAATTCTTGTATGCTTCATTATGTGTTTTTTTCCATTTATGTTATGTTCCAATATACTCTTCTGCAATTATCCTTGAAAAGTGTTTTTTAAACTACATGAGTGAGATGGAAAGTTGTCAGCTGGGCAGAAGATACTAATTTTCAAATGTATAGTAAATGACTACATGGCTGAATACGCCTCTTCCAGAGAGGGCTGAATTTGCTTCAAATAGTAAATAAGACTAGCCAGAGCTGCTCCTTCCCGTCGTGCCCTTAATCGCGGCAGCCTCCTTTGCCGTGGCAGACTGACCAGTCCTGACACGCATCTCTTTAACGTGGCCATGTGACTTAAAATCCAGGAGTTGAAGAGTTAAGGCACAAATAAAACCTCAAGTTCGGACTGTCAGCTTAGATAGTGCTTAGCAAGGGTCGAGGAAAAAAAGCCAGTTGTGATTTAGAAGAAAAACAGTGAGATTTGACCAATTCCATGGAATACCTTTCTTAGCCCCAGGGCAAGTGGAAGTGGTATATTAACCAAGGAATAGAGCAGAGGAGGAAAAAGGCCAAATCACATTTCTTTGAAACAAAGAGGCTTTTTACCAGGAACAAGCCTTGATAAAAATTACAGTGGCATCGCAAGTCATTTCACCCGCTCTGCCTCAGGCTATATTAAAGCAGTGAGGAAATAGGGGATGCAGCAGCCCTGAAATACAAATACAGTAGTCCCGGGAGCGTTTTTAGTATAAATAATCCCTTTTAGAATAATGTAGTGGCTTTAAATAGGGCCAGGTGGTGGGTGCAACACCCAAAGTTGCTTTGGAAAAGAGCAGAGGGAAGTAGGACAGGGTACCTCTGGGTGCGGGTATGTGCCCTGCAGATGCCCCATCTTCCTTGTGCTTCCACATGTTCCCATGCTCTGACTTAAAACTGAATCTAATGAAATCAGCTTAAAAATCATGTTAACGGATCTGTCAGGCTAAGCCATAAGAATACCGTGGTGTGATTGTGAATTGAATGGGTCTAAAACTACCGCAGAGTTCCCTGGGATCGGGTGAATTTCCTTTGGAGATCATGAGATTCTGATGAACTTCTGCTGTTGCTTGACGTTTATCCACAGCTCCTTGGGCAAGTCCTGTAAGCCTTCTGCAAAATGCTCAGGAAACCCACCTGTTTAACGGTATTTGTTTACGAAGTGTTGGGGAAGGATTATAGGTAGCGTTATGTCCCACTGTCATTTGTTGAACTTGCCATCGTTCCTGTCCTACATTTTGCAGGAAAAGTCTAGGAGCACTTTCTCAGTCAGAAGTGACCTGTAAATAGACTTCAGTGGGAAAAAGCACTAAGATTGCACATACGCTTCGTTCTTTGTCAGGTACTTTTGTTTTTCTTCTAGAGAGGAAAGCCTGTCTTTAAAGAGCGCTTGAGTGATCAGGAGGAGAGTGCCCCATGCAGCGGTCTCTGCAGCGGTGCTCACAACGCAAACATTTATCAAAACTAGGATATGAAACTTTTTGAGGAGAAATAGAGACTTCTGCAGAGAACAGGATTTAAAAAACCAGTTGTTTCTTATTGTCATCGCTTGCCCCATTAAAATTCCACTTTTTCACAGTAGTTAAAGGTTTCTGTAATTCATCAGAACTCTGGTAGCTGGAGGAAGGTTGCTTGGCCCAGGAAAGGAGTTCAGTTTTGTTCCCATAATATCAGTAACTTGACTCCTCAGCCTGATGGTGGGAAGTATTTAGTAGACTTAGAAGTCTGTCTTTGCTGAATTTTCCTTATTTGCATGTTCAAAATCTGGCAGGTTAAATGTGAGCTGGAAGTTGGCTGAGTGTATTTAGTTAGAAGCGCGTCTCAGCCACGAAGTTCAGACGCAAATGTGAGGTTCAGTTGCTGTCGTAGTGCTTGACTGTGGCAATGGTTTTCCCTCCATAAAGCTGCACTATCGATTTATGGGTAATTACTCTTAAGAAAAATCAGTTGGTAATTACTGCTTTTTAATTGTTACGAAGAAAGGACTGACAATATGATCACAAGTCTCTCTAGATGTCCAGAAGATGCCCAGGACACAGAGAAAATGCGATTACTGGTGACTCTCATTGGGGTTTCAAGGCCACCATCAGAGGCCAGTTAAGGATGTGTGAGAGCAGTGAAATAAAGCTCAAAGCCAGTCAGGGGCTGGCTGTAAAACCCCACAGCACCCCGTGTGCTTCAAAAGCGAATCCATAAAGAGCGGGAAAGCCATTTCCAGCTGATTTTTGAACAGAAGCCTCTGTTCCCAGCCCCTGTCTAATCTGAGAAACTCGTCTCTGTGGTTAACGCCTCTCCAGGAGGGAGCTCTTCGCAGTCTAACCAGACATCCCTCTCTGCAGAGCCCTGTCTATTTTTAATCATAGGCTTGGGACAGTGACATGGGATTGTGGCCAAACCACGCTTTCTAATGAAGCAAAGTTGAGGGTTGTGTGTAGACAGGAGCAGCAGCCAAAGCCAGGGTGCTTTCCAGTAGCAGGTACAGCAAGCCCGTGCCCCCCCCGCCCAGCCGTTAGCTGGTTGGAACGGGTGCATCTGGAGTCAGAAGCGGTCAGATCCACTGCGAAGCCCAGGCAAGCAGGCAGCGCGTCGGGAGTGACGCACCGGCCCCGGGTCCTCGCCTAAGGTTCAGGCCCTGCCCGCACGACGTGGGGCAGCCCCGCTCAGAGGCTCTCGGCGCACGGCGGGGCAGAACCAGCCCAGAGGAGTTTGACAGCGGTGGTGGCACAGTGTTATCCCCGTCCGTCCTCCCTTCTGGTGATCCTGAGGTTTGCTGTCGCCTGTGCGCGCAGACAGCGTGTGCTCCTTCAGCGTGCCAGTTAATGCAGTTGTATAAAATCGCCGGAGATAAAACCCTCAGCTTAATGTTTGACAACCCTTGGTGTGTCCTGTTTGGGGAGGAACGTGGGCAGCCTCTTCTGTACAGAAAGGAGTTTTCACATGGATCTTCCCTTGACTTTCAGGTCTGGGAAAAAACCCATGCTTTTTGGGTGGGTCAAACTGAAGTTCGAGGCTGCTGCAAAAATGTGTCCTTGAATTTTGTGAATAAAAGCGCCGTTGGTCGTGCACAGCTCTGGGAGGACTCAGCTCAGTGACCGAGTGGGATTATGTTCTGCTAAGAGGTCATGAGCTGGAGTGGTTTGGTTTGGTTTAACCAATGCAGACATTGTGGGGTTGGAAAATTTGGGAACCTCTTTAGCAATAGGGCTGTGCATTCTACTTCTTCTGCTCATAATTAAAAAGTATGTGGGATAATGAGAAAGGCTTTCAAAGACTGAATTCTAAAAACTTGACTGGGGTAGTCCATTACAAAAAATGCAACAAGTTCTACAGATTTTTTTTGGCTTTAAAATGGAAGGGGTAGGTGGTAGAAAATAGCCTGAGAACAAGCCAGGCTTGAAATACAGTTCTAGAAATTTGGCAAATTTCTGCATATCGGGATTTAAAAAATATCTATATAGTGTTACGAGTGTTGAGGAAGATACGGTTTGCAGAGTACAGCGTTACTCAGGATGGTAAAAATAGCACGAAGTGATTTTTCACTGTTTTTGCAGAGCTCTGCTGTTTATTATGCAATATAAAATTGGTGAGCTTCCCTGGAATTTTTTTGGCCAGGGATGGAAAATCCAACTTATATTGTGGCGTTAAAATGTGTGCCTCTGTGCCTCGGAAAATGGAGCTCTGCTTTTGACACCCACCTCACGGCTCAGTCCTCTGTCCTGCATTGATTCACTGATTCCCTTTTATTCTGCATAGTCTGTTGACACTGTCCCTTTCCGTGCTCTGCCCTCCCTCCTCTCCTCCACGCCTGGGGTATGTTTGTCTGGCTCACGTTAGGAAATATAAATTGTTATCGATTAATATTAATATTTAGCATGTTTGTGAGAACGTCTTTTCCCACTGCTATTAATCTGCTATGTTAATAATGCCAGGACTCCTGTTCTGGACCCTGGGGAACCCACAGTGAGTTGAATGACAATGAGACGGTGACAACAGCCGAAAAGCTTTCACTTGGCAAAGATGTGAATTCCAATTGCAAGGTCTCCTTTTGGAGACTTACAAATGCTTTATTCTTGTTCTGTGGTTTGACATCCAGGACCGAGAGAAATATCCAGCATCATTTGTTAGTTTTTGGAGAGCTAGTCTAACTGCATTTATTTATTTATTCTAAATAGCTAGTAACATTTCTCTTAGCGGAGAATTTATCTTGCAGTCATTTTTAAAGTTCCACTTTACTGCATTTCCAGCAAAGAAATTTCTGTAGAATTGAAGCATTTCTATAGTTTTATAGATTTTTAAAGGGGAGGTATTTTGTAGCAAAAATAAGCAAACCACTGAAAAAGAATTACGGTTTTTCTTCACGAAGTGGAGCATTTTCTTCAGGCTTTCATCTCTTCCTTTGCAGATTTTCTTTCTGTTGTATTATTTCTATAGATTCTTCACAAACGTTTGCTACGACTGGGTGTGTAATACGCTGTACATTTCTTGCGACGCTTCATTGGAGCTATTATGTTGTAAATAGTTTAGAGACAGAAATCCCAAAGGCTAATATTTTTTCCAGTGGCTTTAATAACAAGATAGAAGAGCTCACCCCCCCCCACCCCCAAAAGAGCCTACTTTATCTACTGCATCCAAGTACGCATTGAATTAATTCTTTAACACAGCACAATTTGTAGAAATGTCATGTTGAATTCCAATATAAAACAAAACACTGAACAGAGAGATGAGGTGAAGTGTAGTTGTGGACAACAACACTCTCTGAAGAGTTTGACTCTAAAAGGATCTTCTGTGGAAATATTTTTGGTGCCTGGTTGAACTAGACTTCTACTGGAAATATAATAGTGGCATTTAGTGGGGAGTAATTTGGACACTTTCCCTGCTGGTTTTACTAGAGGAAAAATGCGTATTAAGGAACACATTGAAATACTGTTTCAAGCTTTATTCTTAATTTCTGCCAGCAGAAATCCCTTAATAAAAGCAAACACTTAATTTTTTACTTAAAACCAAAGGCACTTTAAATCCTTAATACCTGTCTTCTTACAGCCAAGTTCTCACGTAACTATTTTTTTTAGAATGTTTATCGAAACATGCATCCGATTAACTCTTCTGCTCTGACTGGGTCGTTATCTGTTCTTACAGCTCACTTCTAATGTGAGGCATTTTCGGTTTCTTTTTAGTAAAAGGGCTTGAATCTGCTTTGAGAGGTATAATTACGATCAAGGCAAAACAGACCATAAACGTGAATCCTGAAAAATGAATGTGCACATTAAACATGTTACGTTTGCAAATGTTTAGCTGTTATCATAGTCCTCCTTGTTCTCCTGTCTCCTTCCCCGCCTCATCCCTCACTGTCTCCGTCTCTGAATAACTCTACAGTTCTTAGTGTTCTCCAGGACTAAATTGTTTTTTAATGTATTCTACAGCAGTTCTGCATTAGACAGAGGTTCAGGGAAGTTTTGTGTATTATGTCCTTGCACACCAACTGCAAAGGCGGAGCAGCCCGAATGACAGGCTAGGACACTCGGATACAGCGGTAACTGTGGAAGTCTCCCGTTGTGAGAGAAGGGCACGTAGCTTGCTCTTCCCTGAGATTTTACACAGGAGACGCGTTAAAGCTTGCGTGTCCTTTGGGCTTCGTTTCAATGCCGTTAAATAAAAATGTCCACGCGTAATCCTGCAAACGCGAGTGCTTTGGGATGGCATAGCTTGCATGGCTTTGTGAGAACAGGTGTTACTCGCGCAAAGGGATGTTACTGGGTTACGGCGAGCTTGGCAACCGGATCTTCGAACAGCTGGGTCTGGCAGGGCTCTGTTACCTGACCACTGATTTCCAGGATCCATTTTACAAAATCAGCATCTTCCTGCTTCTTGAGCATTCCTGAAATACTGTGCCGCGTTGTGTGGGGGTCAAATGTAACGACGGTGCTTTAAGGGAAAGCACTGACCGACAAGGTAAGAGAGCTGGAGTTCGGATGTCCGCTAGAGCTGGGTAGGAAGGGTTTATCATGGTATCAGCTCAGACTGACTGTGCATTCAAGTGGTTTGAGGTTAGCAGAACCTGAATCTGAACTTTGTATGCGCACCCATTCAGCGGAGTTCAGCTGGTTGGTTTGGCAGTTGGAACAAAGCCAGTAACTCGTGACTTAGCTGATCGCAACAGTGCGACTGTTGCGTCTCGAGCACATGGAATACTGGATCTTCACCTAGAACCATTTTCATTGTCCCTGGTTCCTTTTAATTGTAGCATTTTGGGTGCTTTCAGATAATAAAGTCAGGGAGCCTGTGAAAACCTATGGATGTGTTCTAAAGAAGAAGCAGGCTTCACTGAGATATCTATCTAATGTGCTTTATGTATTAGCGTCATCTGTTGTTGAAGGGCCAGGATTTGGGGGTGGGAATCAGAGATAACCAAAGGGAAGAGAAATATTATTTCAAGCTGGATATTTCTAGACATGGTCTGCATCTATGGAGGAAAAAACAGGCAAAAACACAGCAAGTTACATCAGAAGTGCCCATTAAACTACAAAATTAAACAGAGGATTGTATTGGCAGTAGAACTTCTCAAAGGTAGAAATGGATCACGTGGCACGTTGGCAAAACCACGTCCCATTTGTGACCGCCTCCCTCCCTGTACATTTATTTTCCAAGTCTATTTTTCAACTGTAAAACTTGTGAAGACGAAGAGTTTTCATGAATGGCTGAAAGAGAAAAAAGGCATTTCTAAATGTTCATTTAAAGCAGAATTTACTCTTCCTCCTGTGGCAGTTAGAGTTGTGTGGAAAACCTTTCAGAGCATCGCTCTGTAGCCTGAGAACGGTGCAGAGCTCTGGGCCCCACGGGAGGCCGCTCTGAGGCAGTTTCTCGTGTGGTTGCTGAACGTGCTCCTTTCGGACCAGCATCCGCTAGCAGCAAATGCTGTAGCTACTTACCAGCACAGCTTAGATGGAGGAGAAAAGTTCTTGCAATGCACGAAAGGGAGAAATCGTGTGACAGGCTTAGGAATCTTAAGTAACTTATTCTTTATCGTCCTTTCTTTACAGCCATTAAAATTAAATGACTATTCTCTGTGGATGGAGGAAAAGCCATTTTTGTGTGGCCGTGAAGCACTTTAATGCTTCAGTCCCATCCTTAATGAAAGAGGAATAACTCTTGTCACCACAGTTTTGGCACTGATTTGCAGATGCATGGCAGAAGAAAACCCAAATATTTTAGACTCGCTTCCAGAGATGGTCTTGCACTGAATTTTAGGTCTTTGAAGTGTTACTAATACAGTCCGTTCTTTTCTTTAGCCTGAGGACCCCCTGTGTGTTGAGGGAAATGTACCTTTGTAGGTGAACTGCCTCGCCAACAGCTGGGAGTTGGTTACCTTCACCAGTAGGGTGACTGGGAAACCACTCCTAGATGAACTTGAGTAATGGAGGCTTATTGAGGATCGTGCTGGGCACCTTGACTTTTTTGTTTTGATGCTGCCGTTTGCAAAGCATGCTGCAGAAGACCTGCATCGTGAAGAACGTGGGCTTGTGTGAGACAGGATGCCAGTTCCTGGTGCTGCAAAGTGCTTGGAATTTGTGGAGATCGGGCTTTGTAACCAAGGCCAGACAGATTCAGTCCTAGCAGGGGCTAGGTTTCTGGTTTTCTATTGTATTTCAGCTGTGGCCATCAGGTGGCAATCTGATCACTAAGATCATTCACTGTTCTGAAGTCACTGTTTGGGTGGGTGCTGTTTGGTGCTTTCGAGTGTCCTTCGTGATTTATAGATGTCTCCTAAGTTTTGGTCTGCGCCTGGCTGGCAGCCTTCCGCCCTGCTCCGGGTGAAGTGGGAGCGGGGAGTGAGGGTCGTGCAGAATTCCAAATGGAGGAAGGCACGGTATAGGATAGGTAGTTGTTATAATTTACCTGTAGTAAATTATACATGGGCAGCACAATATTCAGAGGTAATGAACCCTGTCAGTTGTTGGCAGCAGTTAAGCACATACTTGCTTAATGTAAGTATTTGCACTCTTGGCTGAATTAGGCTGTAATGTTGATGATTCGTTCCAGCCCTGCTGGTCTACAAATCGGTCATAAAAATGACTGGTTTTGCTGATGAAACACACTGAGTGCACAGCAAATAGAGACAAAAGCCTGTCAACCCAGAGTTAAAAATGTAGGCAATCTTGTTTTCTGCAGGTGTGAAATATTCCATGCCTTCTTCCTAACATAGCACTGTATCTGGATATTTTTTTTTTGTTTGGTGGTTTTGTTTTCTTCCCCGGGGAATGTTTCTAAAGGAAAATCCATACAGTGCAGGAACCTCGATATGTTCCGTGGAGCTGTAAAGGCGGTGGCGACGTCCCTCTTTGGGCTGGAAAAGATGTTTGAGGCCACCCACTGCTCTTCCTCTAGAGTCAGAAAACTGGAAATGAATCCCAGGGAAGTCCAGGCCTCGTGGGTGTTTTTCTGATGATACCTTTTACATTGTAATAGCCCAGTAACAGAGAGTTCTAGACAATACTACCGTTTTAATACCTGTTTGTGTTTCTAAACTTACAGCTAGGAAGGAGTTGCAAAGTTTGAGTAACTAAGTTAAAAAAAGAAAATCCAACCCTTTGACAACCAGTTAATCCCTAAGGAAAAAGAGTCCGTCGGTCTGTCGCTGTGTTGTTTCCGGCTTAGGTGCGAGTCGCAATTCTGCTGGCACATTTGTTTTTTCTGCTCTTTTGCTTAAATTCTTTTCTTGGGCCTGAGATTCCAGGTTAGCTTCTGAGGCAAAGTAGGAGTTCAGGGGGTGCCTGTAATTCTTCTCCTTGTTGTTTAACAAATGAAAATGCCTGGTTTTTTACATATACGTTGTATTAATATAGACCAATTTGACAAGAGTGTTCTCTGATCTGGCACCGTTGCAGACTTCAGCCTGTTGTTATTTTATGGACGAATAAAAATGAGCTGTTTTCGGTGAACATCCCGTTCTGGAGCTGTCTGCCAAATCCGAGCGTGGAAAGTCGTCCGGTGTCAGCCAACAGCACAATGCCATGGAGTATGACAAAAGTGTTATGGGCTCGGTCCTGTGTTCTTTGCTGTTGATATTCCCATTGCTCTCAATGGGAGTTCTGAGTACAGAAGGAATGTAGGATCAGGCCTGGTTTTGTATTTAATTCAAGGCAGAATGTGCTTATTGATCAGACTTTGTTTGCCTGATATTAATTCATTCTTGGTGTGTTCCGTAAGCGTCCCTAGCGAAGGAGTGGGAGATGTTCTTTGCAATGTCTGTGAACGTAGAAGGTGCTTAGTCATTTCAGACAAGTAGAGATTTCCTTAGCGGGATTTTATATTATATACTATTAATACGTGTATTTAAAAACAAACACAAAACCTACCAAAAAACCCACCCAAAATCTAATGCATTGTTTCTTTTACCACCATTTCCTTTAACATCAGACTTTCTTTCATTACAGCTGCTAAATAGATTATTCATGAGGTCTCTCACCAATACCAAAGCATCGCTCTCATTGCTGCAAGAACCTCATTGGTGTCACACAGATTTTAAGCCTATGCCCATATCTGATTATCTGTGGAAACAACCTTTCAATGGGTCTTTTTATCTAGTAATTTTGCTAGTGAGCTTTGAAGGACTAATTTTAGTTTCATGACAATAACAGTAAGGTCAAGTTGTGTTTCTGTACTGCTTTTCACATAACCAGACATTCCAGAGCATTGAAATACTTGCCGTTAGAAGAGGGGCAGATGTAGGACAGCATGGTTGTCGTCAGTGAATGGCCACATCCCACATATGGCGCTCGAACAGCAGCCAGCTGATTTGTGGTGAAACTCAGTAGAACTGAAGATTGTTCCTAAACACGATGTTCTCTGCTTTTTTTTTTTTTTTTTTTACCCAGTTGTGTTACATCCAGAGTAATGCTGAGGGGAGCACCGAGGCTGATAAACAGCACGATACACAGTGGGGCAATCTGGAAGAGTCTGCAGTGCAATGATTATAGGCCCAGCAGCAATGCAATAGCCAGGAATTAAGGAGGCTTAACCAGTACTGAAGTAGTAGTGCAAGTAGGTGGACTTGTCGTGTATGCTTCGGCTCTAATCAAATCTAAACCCTAGCTGCTGAATTTGCCTAAAATAGTTGTTACCTCAAATATATATATATTATTCTTGGATGAAATGGAGTAGCACAGGAGTTAGTAGTAGTTAAGAAAGAATCATAGTTAGGAGTAGAGACTAACACCAGAGAATTTTAACAAGATAATAATAGGCGTGCACGTTCGGAGGAAAGATCCCCCATGCACCCGGTGCTGAATAAAGTAATGCTGCTCTTTAATACACCTGTAGAGGAGATCTGCCAGCACGCCTGTGTTTCAGTGCCATCTATCTCGGGAAGCGCTTCCACAGCAGGACTTCCCACTTCAGACTCCCAGGCGATGTTCTGGAGGAGGCAGGTACAGCCGATAGGAAGGGCAGGCACAGAGCTGGGCTGTGCAGACGCCCGCCGCCTCCCCCGGGGCCTGGGCAGACAGAGGCCCAGGACAGACAGCCGCCCGAACGGCTCTGCTTGGCAGCGCGCGCAAGGAGCGGCAGGTACAAGAATGGCTGATTTCCTCTGACAGCCCTGGCTGCTAATAAATACTATGTAAAAGCTATTGCTCTGCATGTTCGATGGTGGCGACAAACCCAACGCGCGTACGTGTACCTGTTCGGTGATTGTGCGCACAGGGATGCCGTACGGTATCTCCTGCATCAGAGCTACCGCCACCTGCAGATGCTCTCTTTCGTTCTCATTTTGTGCCTGTTGCCAGTCCCCGATAACTGATTCTAGCAACTGAAAAGGCAGAAGGGAAAGATTACCTGTGTTTTATGATTTCTCTTGAAATATGAGGTCAGTCCGATGTGGGTTCAACTTCAGAGTAAATTAAAATTTAACCAGAACTGGCCTGATTGTCCCGTGGCAGAAATTAAATTAACAGGGTTCAGTAGTGAGGTGTCTTTATACTTTACTTGTATCATTTAAAAATTTGCACATGTTGTGCTCCAATAAACCTAGTTTTGCTTTTCAACTCGGTTGGAATTCCTGTTTCTTAAGTGCAAAAGAGGCTAATCATAGAGTAGAAAATAATTTGACTTGCTAATACTAGGAGAGAAAACATTTACAGCAACCACAAGTATTTTCAGGATTATGGAGTATATCATACTTAGGAAGGCTTGTTTCTGGCGACATGTTTGAGTAAGGAGGGTTGCACTTTTTAGCAGAGGAAACATTTGTAAGCTGCAGCAGGCAGTTCGCTGTATTTCTCAAAAGCTGGAGCAAAAAAGTGTTGGCAAAGGAATCAGAATCCTCCTCTTCAGTAATGTCTGCCACCAGGTTTCTTGGGCATGAACTCAGGAAAATCTTTATTAGGCATCAAGGAGGAAAAAAAAAAGGGAGGAGATGTGTCTTTCACACAGAAGGTGTATTCTGAGGATTTAGAGGAGATGTAGGATGTGTGCCTTAAGTCGAGCCTCACTTTTTCAGCTATTCTTCCCTGATGGTTTCTGTTTGGCAGCAAGAACTGTCTTCCATGCTGCAGTGAAAACTGTAATTTTTGTTGGGTGCTGTTCCCCCCCGATTACATCAGAGGTCAGTCATTAATATGCACTGTGGGAGTCCCTCTCGTTTCTGCAAGGTCCACAATGAGGCGGTTGTTGGACTTGTTATCATAGTGGAAACTACTGTGCAATGAAAGCACAGTCATGCTGCCTCATGTTTAATTGAGAGATGGCAAATCTGTTCCCAAAATACTTCAACTACTTGTATTGTATGACAAATGTGTTTTTCTTTTCCCCTTCATCTGTTTCCCTCCCCCCCTTTTTTCCTTTTTGGATGAAAAAAAGCTCCGTTTTCCTTACATATGAATGTTGTAGCTTAGCAATTGACTCCTCTTGGAAAAATCCCCAAACATTATTACCCTCTGAGTCTACAGTTTTCACTCATAAGCTTCCTATCTCTAATGTATTTCAGGCTCCCTGGGACTTGCCCCCCCCCTTTTTTTTTTCCTTTAGTGTGTTCAGAACTGGTTGTGTTACTTGCTTCTCAAGCTTATTTTCCGTTCACACTGATCTTTGGCATCCTCACAGGTGTGTTCTTGTCGGACCTGGTCAGCTGGGATGCCCTTACGCCTCTAGAGGGTGAGACAGGCCACATCGCCCTTGAATACTATATACTTCTCTATATGGCTGTATTCTGTATATCCAAGGCCTGGTTCTCAGCTTATTCACCCTGACTCTTTCTTTACCCACCATAGCTCTGTTGACTCTTCGTAGTAAGAGTTCATGTTATGAAAGGCCGGGGCCTGCTGAATGATGCTTCCCCTCATCACCACTTGTCTGACGGGAGTGCTGAGAGTTACTCCGGGTATCGCTCATTTTTTTGATCAGGAGCAGTTGTTCGGTCTGTGCTTAATTTTCCAAATGGTGAAAATTACTTAACATTAAATTAATAAAGTAGACCATCTCTATACCACTTTTATTCCCAGCAGACAGAATTTCCCGAATCAGAACTGGAAAGCTCAGCTGATTTTTTGGTCAGTGCTGGCCACCTACTCAAAGCTTGCCTTTTTCCAAGGCAGTTTTTTCATCCGCTTGGTTGCTTGCCGCTTCTTTTGCATCACTCCCTCTATAAAATCAGATTCTGCATTTCAGTGCGCCTCTTTTAGAGGTTCTGCTCTGAGACTTCCCTGTTAGAATAATATTTTGGCGCACGAGTAAGCACTGTTTGCTTGAGATGTTTTGTCTTTCGACAGATAGGGTGTATTTTGTTCAGTGTTGAAAAAGTTGGGTACTAACAAACATCCCTTTTTGCTCTGTGAACTACAGAATTGGAAGGAAATAATAATCCACGCTGAGTTTCAATTAATGGCTGAAACTGCGTGCTACAAAGCTGATGCACTAGCTAATGTGAATACTTGTATTTTTGTTAATTCAGCTTAATTTGTGATTAGTAACTATGGGTTTATTATAGTGTAGCTGCAACTAACTTTCAGAAAGCGTGCCTGCTCAAGCAGGGGCTGGACGGGGTGGTCTGCAGAGGTCCCTTCCAACCCCCGCCGTTCGGGGATTCTGTGAAATGCAACTTCATGCAAACCATTTTTGCTTTGCTCAGCGAACCTTAATTTTCATACTGACTGGTATTTCACAATATTACTTTGTTTTACCCAGCTTTCTCTTAAAAGAGTTTTCTTGCCATCTAAAGCCCCTGTATCGGGAAATAACATCAATTCTGCTTCAGTTTGATATGAGGCATATGAATATCAGTTCATCACAGTTAATTCAAATAGAGTATTCATATATGCTAACGAGCACTCCAATTAATGTGGCAAAAACTTTGAAGATACATAGTAATTACTTTATTTCCTAGTAGATTTCAGAGAAGAATTCTGAAACTTACTTTCTTCTTAATCTCACACCATTAGAGTGGAAAGGCTTTTATTAATCAGAGGGAAATTTCATTAATGGGTTTTCTTCACTGGGAAGTTGGAGCTAAATATACATGTATGTAATTTTTCAGATACAGGAAATATGAGATGTAAGAACATAATTCTGATAACTCTGTTTTAAATGCTTTATGATGCCTGAATAAGTGTTCGCTTAAGTACAGTGTATGATGTTAAAATGTTTTACGTTGCATGATGAAAGACCGTAAGATCTGTGAAAGGCCCTGTTTAGCACTAACAATCTGAAGAGGTAAATGCGTCCCAAAGGTTAAGTCTGTTGTCCTCTGTGGAGTTCCTTTGGAAAGTTTCTCTCTGGATTTAACACTCACTCGGATGATCCTGGAATCCTCTAGGCAGTTCTAATATAGATAGTTCAAAAAAGTTGTTGAAAAACCACAGATGGTTCAGTCAGGAGTCCTTAAAGGGTTGAAAACACACATTTCAGTGAAGGATATTCTATCCTATGTAGCTCATTCAAGAGGTTAAGAGGTGACATCCTCAAAAATTGAAAAGGGAGGGATGTTGAATGCAGAAGGTAGAAAGGAGGCAGAGCCTTGCCAGGGAGAGAGGAGACAAAGGGGCTGATAATTCCCCCATTAGCACTTGCTGCCGAACTGTGCGCTTTGTGTGTGGGTGTGGGGGGTGCCGTACAAGCCCCTTCCCTGAGCAGTAATCACTGCCGGGCAGAGGCGTAGTAGTGCAGGGTAAGTGCAGAGCCGGGTGCCAGGGCTTGTTGGCCGTTGCTGAAAAACCTTCAAGTAGGGGGTTTTCAGCCTGAAAGATAAGCTTTTGATCTCAAAGGTGGAAATAATTCAGGGGAGCCCTGTGGTCTAAGAAATGCAGGAGGTGATACAGAATTAGCACAAATCCTCTCTTCTGTCCTTAAAATCTATCAATGATGAATCTGTTTGCAAATCGGTTGGTTTGTTTGCGATACATCTCTGCATCGCTGCGTAGGAGCTCTCTAGTGTAGCAGACTGGCTTGGCTCAGGAGCTCAGTCGTCAAGGTTTTATAGTCAGAATGCAGATGCTGTGGCGGATAAGGGAAACGAGTGACGTGGGTTTTGTTTTTGGTTTTGTTTAAGACAGCGGCTTGCATGTTTTTTTCTGTTCGCCTCTGAATCGCTGCCTTTGGCTGCCCAAAGAATGTCTCAGAATGATCGCTGCGGTTATAAACCTATAACATCAAACCTTAAAAAAACCCAAAGAATTTCAAGATTTCGTAAATGTAAATAATGTACTATTGTGTAGCATATTTTTGGAGTCTTGAAAAGAACTAAAGTTCTTGACTTTCCAGCAAAGTAAGAGGGATTCGGAATGCTTCTACGTAACCGAAGCCTGTTAGCAGTGACTGTAAGCCCGTGTTTGGATTGCAAGCTATCTATGGCGGTGCTTCTGCAGATGACCCTGCTCTGTGTTTGTCCGCCTTCGGGGAAGAAAACCCCAGCTCCATTCATAGTTAATACAGACGTTCGTGAGGTCAGAAGTTCTGGTGAGGGTACTTTCTTCAGACGGGGACTGTAGTGGTAGTCTTGCAGACAGAAGGCTCTTTCCTTTCTGCTCTACCTCTACCCAGGAGGATGTTTCCTCATGACAGTGGTCGGCTAAGACCCGGGGTTCATTTTCCAGCCCTGTTAGCCACCTCTTTATTCTCTCTATGGCTGTGAGTCTCGTCTGTAAGACTCTATAAACTGTTTCCTCTTCTATCTCTTTGTAAATCCTTTGAAGAAGGGGCGCTCTTCTAAGCAGGGCTGGTTAATCAGACTGAATAGGAGCTTTCAGCACTAGTATCGCAGCAATAATAATATTAATAACTGCATTTAATAAGAATAAACGTATTCCAAGCACAAGTACATCAGAATGTGGTTTGACTGTGGGAATTTCACTGTGTACAAGTCCAAGGGAAAGTTGGTAAAAACCCAGAGTTTTCTGGCTTTGGGGAATTTTGTAAAAAATAATAATAAATTTTTTAAAAATAATTAATTTTGTAATCAAAAGGCTTAAATGTCAAAATTTCTATGCTCAGGAAAGCAAAGGAGGAAAGGGGACAAATAATTTTGAAATGATTGGAGTTCGTGGTTCTGAGAACAGAAAAACCAACTGCATTCTTGGGTCCCGAGATCTGACATCGCTCAGCCACGATCCCCCGCATTTACTGGCCCTGTGACAGAGCGGGAAGAGGCCAAGCCGAGCTCCAGCTGTGCTGTCCAGGCTCCGGGTGTGGAAATGTGGCCGAGTCTGTTAGAGCTGCAGGTCCGGAGGACTTGTAGAATCCCATCTGTGCAGCAGGGAATAGCTGGAGAAAGCCCTAAGAGCCCTTACGGCAAGGCTACCTGGGAGACTGGCCTCTTTGGTGGATCCAAAGATGAATTAGGGGGGAATGCGGCAGTTCCGTAGCAGAACTGCATACAGCAAGCAGAATTCTGCCGTGAAATCACTGAAATGCGTGTCTGAAGGAAGCATTTTGGATTCAGCAGACTATCATTTTCTGGTTAAAAGTATTCTGAAAACTTCTTGGTCAACTCCTGTGCTCGCAGACTTTTTTCTTATTTAATTTTCTTTCAGTGCATTCGGGTAAACATGTCTCGGATTATTTGTTTTTGACAAGTGATGGAAGGGAAGACTTGTTTGAAGAATATTTTTAGCTCGTACAAGCCAATATCAAACCAGAAAATGGATGCACATTGTTACAGGTTTAATAATGGAATTGACCTGTAATTCTCTGAAGTGTAATAATTTGTTGCTGGAAAATGAAGCTTAAAAATCCTTGCAGGATTAAGGGTATTTACCTGGGGAGGTGGTGGTGTTTGTTTTCCCCAAACACAGGTGCATGCACACTCTCTTCCTATCCTCCGGACTAATTTGACTACTCCTACATAAAATTTTGCCTTTTATTCTATATATATCCCATTCAGATCTTCTTATGTGGTGGGGTTTTTTTCCACTAGTACATTATACAACTGAAGAAGTTGGGGCGTAGGAAAAACAGCTGCAGTTCTGCCGATGCCTTTGTGGAAAGACTGCACAAATTTTATAAAAGGAAAAAGAAATAGTGACTCGCCTCTGAAATTCTTGCATCCTGAATTGTAAGAGATTAGGCATTTTAGGCCCGTGTTTAAGTGCTTGGGTTTGGTTTTTTTTAAGGAATAATGTTGCAATACTACTTGGGTTAATCTGATTCTGCCTAGTTTATGGGATGTCGCGTGGCATAGAAGAAAGTGTACAGCTTTCCCCTACCTTTCCCTTTGACTGTTGTAGCCCTGTTGCAAACCAGATCCCCGTCCTGTGGAGCTCGGTGGAACAATCTCTGTTCGGTGGTTGAGAGTGCAGCTTGAAATGCTCGCTGTTTAAGCATGCGGGACACGTTAGTCTTAAAGCAGTAGTACGAACTAGGGATGCTTTTGTTACACCCGGGAAAGTACCTTGAGGAGATGTAGCTGGAAGGTCGCATCAGCCGCGGCTTCTGCTGTGTGACGCACTGAACCCACGAAACCCAAATACTAGGCAAAGAGTTCTTGCCAAACTGAAGTCGGATTTTGCCTTAATTTCTCTTTTATTTCCTCTACAAAATATATGAGCCAGTTAAAACAATAAATGGTTACAGGGAACCTCGAACACCTCTTCTGTGTTTTCCTCCCTCTTCCCGTTACTGAGAGACAACCGCTGCAGTCACCCTGGCCCAGCATAACACGGCAGGCCTGCAGTTACCTTCCATCTCATCCTTCAGTAGCACTGAATGTTGTGCAACCAGTATGGATAGTCTTGCCTCAGTTCTGCCTGAGTTCTTTGGTGAGGATTATCTTTTTTTTCTGCCACTACTTCTATCCTTAAAGCACGCGAACTAGGCTTTATGAAACTTTGTCCCAAGAAGAGATTAATTAATGTTCACGTGAGTATTTCAGTGTGTTTTGTTCTGCTGTTTCCCCTTTTAGGTGACAGCGAGATTGTAAATAATATGTACGAGACCGACCCTGATCTCCTTGCTGGCGAAAGCGCAGAGGAGGAAACAGAGGACAGTATTATGTCCCCCATCCCTGTCGGACCTCCATCACCCTTTCCCACCAGTGAGGACTTCACTCCCAAGGAGGGCTCACCTTATGAAGCTCCCGTCTACATTCCTGATGACATTCCAATCCCACCAGATTTTGAACTCAGAGAATCTTCGATTCCAGGGGCAGGGCTAGGGATTTGGGCCAAAAAGAAGATTGAAGTTGGGGAAAGATTTGGACCCTATATGACAGTACAAAGGAGCACATTAAAGGAAACAAACTTTGGATGGGAGGTAAGCGTGTTGGATGTGATAATCACATTCCTTTGTCTTCTGTGCAAACTGTTCATAAAGCCAGACCGGTCTCTGACTGACCTGGGGGCAGCAGCAGCGACTTTGCTAATGCTGTATTTCCCTGCGTTATTTTGCATCCCCGATTACACGTGGTA
This sequence comes from Phalacrocorax carbo, assembly GCF_963921805.1. Taxonomy (NCBI): domain Eukaryota; kingdom Metazoa; phylum Chordata; class Aves; order Suliformes; family Phalacrocoracidae; genus Phalacrocorax; species Phalacrocorax carbo. The sequence continues at coordinate 1,565,544 of NC_087532.1, read as the reverse complement.
ATGAAAAAGTGGCAGAAATCCTTTTTAAGAGAGCTTCTTGGGCTGCAAACACTGCTCCAGCACCATTTTAGAAGGTTGGTTTTAAATGATGTTGGGTCACTTCTTAAAGCACTTGTCATTTTCAAATTGTGTTCAGAACTTGTCACAATGGAAGAAATATGATTAGTCGCATCATGTTTTGTAGTTGGGTGTGTTACCTTTGACTTCCAGTCCATGTTAGCTGTGCAGGCGTTATTAACTGGTCATAGAAAAATAGCATGTACCCATTAACACCCTAGATGTTCTTGAGTTCTTGCTCTGCAGCAAAGATAAAGAAATGTGAAAGTCATTTTTCCCTAAGAGCTAAACAAAAACCAGTCTTCAACAGGAAAAATGCCACTATCCCAGAACTCGTATCTTTCTCTCTGCTTTTCTGGGATTGTCCCAGAAATCATCTTTGTCTCTTCAACTCCTGTATTCTTGATTTGAAAGTATCCATACCCCTAAGAATTACCGTAAATTATAGTAGATTCTGTGAACGGTGATTTATGCCCTGCGTCCACAGTCCTATCCCAGTGCTTCCAGTGTCCGTTATACAATATGTAATTGCTTCTCCGTTGTAGCCCTAACGGCCACCCAACGCTGCAGTACCCCTGCTGCGCGTCGGCCCTGCTGCCCTCTCCTGAGGGAGAGGCTGCCCCTGGGCAGCTGGTGCAGAGAGGTTGGGCTGGCTAGGACTCGCCGGCTGCTTGGTGGGCTAGCCCTGCCCCTCGAAGTAGGTGGAAGCTGAATTTTACCTCCCTTTTCCCCTGGGCGGAGCAGTAGCTTGGCCTGTTTCCTCCATCGGCCACTATGTGACGTGAAGCCGTGGTTTAAAAACTGTTGGAGCGCAGAGGCGGGAAGCCACTAAGGGATAAAAGCATAAGACTTACCAAGTGGGCAAGCCAACGGCGCAATCACAGAAGCCCTGTTTTCTTAGAAAAGGAGGCCAAAAAGGCCAAACTTAAGCATTAACATTTTAAATGGTGTCTGATTATATTTACACTCTTGATTGTGAAGTCTGAAAAATCAGGGAATGGGTAGATTCCGTATGTCCAGATGTCTTTGTTTACTCTTTTAATGTGTCCAAAGTGCAGGAAAAAGCAAAAACCACTTGCTGTGCAAAAACAAAACTCAATCATATTTTGTTGTTCTGCAGTAGGAAATGTGTGAAGGGCTAGAATCGGAGTTTGGTTGAAGGAGTCGAGAGTTTCCTTTTCTCTCTCTCCTAATGCAGGCAACGAAGGGAAATTCAGCTGAGAGTTTTGATTCCCTCTGCCCCCCGCCGATGGCATTCCTCAGAAGTTTATCTTTGTGTTAGCTGCTTTTCTTGTGAATATCATTACAGAATATTTGATTAATATTGCTGTATTAGCTTCAAAATGTGGTTGGGTTTTTTTTTTTTTTGAGGGGTGGGGGTGCACAGAAATCGCTGTTTATATACTGAAAATGCTTGTCTGTTCCAGAGAGGCTCTAGGTATGAGGCAGCTTGAGGTCACCCAACGTAATGCTCATGTTAAGGGTTCTCTGAAGCAAAGGAGTTTTCCTCTAGGATTATGCAGTATTGATTATTTGTAGGCAGTGGTGTGGAAGTGGCTCCTGCAGAAAGGTGAATTCTCTTTTTCTGAACCTAGTATTTATAGGGGGCATTCGTGGGGTGTTTTTTTAGAGACAGTAATTCTTCTGGAACACAGTGCTCTCCTCCTTGACTGCTAGAAGTCAGACCAGATTTGAGTAATGCCAGTCTTTTTTTCTATGACCTTGGCAAAACTTTGTCCTTGTGTTTTGTGTTTCTGATAAAAGTTTGTATTTACATTCATGTTTTTAAGAACTGCTCCCTATATCCATTCGGCACTGAATGCCAGGCCTGATATAAGCCATATCTGTTAACTTCAGCCTGCGTTGACTTTGCGATACTGTTTATTTCTGTAGTGTAATTGAACAAACTTTCTTTCTCTGTGGTACTTCTCACATTCCAGCGGCACTCTTTTGTTCTATGATTTGGCACATACGTTTCATACCTGAAAGGAAGGACTATTTGTCCTCCATCAGATGTCCTCAAACACTGTCTTAGACCCACCCTGACACTCTCTCTCTCAGCCTTGCTTGTTCCTGCCAAGGCCTCCTGCGGTTTTCCACTTCCCAGTGTGTGTAAAGAAAGTTCAGAAATCTGGTTTTAGTCACTCGGTACCTTCATCATTTCACTTGGGAACGACATCAACAAATACCTTCATGTGCTAAACAGGAATTCATGTAATAAATACTATCTCTGCCTGTGTGTTGGTTTCTGAGCCGTTTCCTTGGAGCGTAAGGTTGGAAAAGCCTTAGAGAGATTTTCTGGGCACCTTTACATGTCACTTGTGTTAGGAAATTGTAACTTGGGCTGTTTTCCCCCTCTCTTAATAAAATTGAGGAGGCAGACAATTGGCAGCAAGAGAAAAAAGAAAGAGGAAGAGGTTTTTGTCACCCTATAACGAGCTGACTGGACTTTTGCCTCTGTATGTTGTTTCTTACACTAGCGATGAATGTAACACATCTAGTTTTTGTAGCGTACCATGAGAAGTGCTCCTTAGGCAGCTCGCCGTTATTTTGTGACGATACTTCTCTGTAAGTCCTAGTTTAGACTTGCAGTGACTTGAAAGTCGAATGTTCTTGTGGGACTTCTTACACCTAAGTCCTTATCGCTGGCTAATCGAGATATTGCTATTACACTTGAATTGCCTATTCTGTTAGTTACATTAGTGTTGTTACTTCAGGGAAGGTATCTGTTCTTCACACCCAACCTTCCATTCCTATTTCTCAGTTCATTTCCTATAGTTTATACTCTCGATAACGCCCCTTCTGTGGACACACGGACACTCCCCACCCCCACCCCAAATCCTGGAAACCTGGTCTTTGTTTGTTTGTTTTTAGTAGTCATCAGTTCCTTAATAGCATTTCTGCCTTTTGCGCATCACAGGAAATCTGTTGCCAGACTTTGACTAAACTAAGAGTGCCACTAGACGTCGTAATACCCAAGAGTGCTTCACATCACGTTTTGAAGTGGGCGTTCATTTGCAACACCGCAGTTTTGCTAGAAACTGTCGTCTCTGGTGTTGTATAGGACACATCTTTGCACGTACAAATGCGTGCCCGGCTCCTGCCCACGGTCAGTATGCAAGTTTCTTAATGTGCTTGGACTTGTGCCCATCTGTGATGGGCCCCAGCCCACTGTGGATAGCGTAAAGGATGAAATGGCGCTGGAGGATGTTGAAGTAGACTCTCTATGAGTAGGTGTGTAGGAAGGCATGTTTTTATTGCTGTTCTGTTTGGGTTTTTAAGTTAAAGCTCAGGCAGGCTAATTCAGCATACTAAAATACAATACGAATTTAAAAATCCTTCAGTTTGTACTTCACAATGAAGATCTGTTCCTTCTGATTTCTGTAATTAAAAAAAAATCCATTTGGGGGGGCTGGAAAATGTGCTATTAAGGGCTTTGATTTGAAAATGGAGATCTCTTCCGTCCAAGGCAGAAATAGCTTCCTCTTTGCAAACTTCAATATTAAAGACCAGATTTGTGAATTAAAATGAAACAAAAGAGTTAACTGTATTTCTTCGAAGTCTTCAAGAAACACGGGCTCCTGTTCTTGGAGGCCGGCTCTTTTTTCATGTAAACTGTTTGATCCAGACCTGGCTCTGATGTAACACATCTAGCTCCAGGAGGTAAAAGAATGCTATTTGCTGAAACTTTCAGCTTTGCTCATTATTTCCCCTAATGGCCCAAAACATCATAGGGAACGCGGAATGCTGTGCCTTGCTTGCTGTATCTCAAAAAAAAGATAGGCAATTTTTTTTATTAGAGACGTTTTTCCTTTTAGCCAGACAGGAGGGACTGGGTTAGGGCTGGGCAAATACACGTCCTACATCACCTGCAGCAAGGCTTTACCATCTGTTTCTTTGTATGTTTTTCCTCCAACATTTGCTTTGTGGAATCTGTTTTTTAAAACTATTCTTTATTCAAGAGCTTATTTTTAACAGGGGGTGGCAGTGAGTGATTCATGTTTGTTTCATAAAAATAAACGAGATGTGTTGGTCTTCCGGCCCCCGCCCCCGAGATGATTCAGTAAGTGCCTCTATAGGATGGTGTGCCTTGAGTTCTCCCTCTGTGCCTCATTCCCTGACACTACTGTGCTGATCATGTTTATCTACCTTTTTTTTCCTTAAAAGACACCACCCAAACTAAAAGCCTTGTGATTATTTAGTGTGACGTGATTGCATTTCTGCTCTGCTCTCCTGATCCTATTACTTCCTTGCCTGCTGACACAGAACATACCATTCAGAGCACCCCAAATAAATCACGGCGTGTTTTTGCTTTATTGCCTCTGGGACCTGGGAAAAAAAAATAAAAATTGCGTAATGATTTTGATCACTTTGTTGAGTAAATAATGATATTTATCATAGCAGTGTTTATTTTGCTAATTGAGAGAAGAATGGGAATCACATCCTGGAAGGAAATTTAGCAACTGAGTTCTAGGGAATTTGGAAGCAATCAAATATGCTTTTAGCTCAGTTTGCTTCACAGTGTAAATGCCATTAATAAAACATAGTTATTAGTTCCTTTGTTTTAATTTATATTTTGAGAGAGTTTATTTGCTGAAACACAAGAGGCTTCTCTTACACTGAAGTGTTAGAGGCAGGCTGCTTCTTTACATATGAAAAATAAGTGCTTTCATTTTATACTTCAGGGTGAAGATAGAAGCTGTCCCATGAAAAAGAAATAACTGTGGAAAAAATAAGAGCTGGCAGCTACGGATGCAGCAGGCATTCCTGGCCTCACATCTGGGCCAGTGGAAAACTCTCCTGTTGTTTGAACGTGCTTTACAGTGTCAGTGATTCATGGCACTTCAACCTCCCTGTTCCCACAAAATAGAATATTTATATTTGGTGTGGGGGGACTCTTGTTTATTTGTTTGTTTTTTAGAAATGCTGCGAAGTTCCAAGGCAAATTTATTTCACATGACTGGCCTTCATTGCTGAGAGGAGAATTATATTGTATTTCCCTGAGTCTTAAAGATATTAAAAAAGGAAGACTCGAAGCATGCTTTTAACTGTGGTGGTTTTGTCATGCTTTCCAGTTAAAAGAACATACAGCCCAAATTCTCTAATTTCACTTTAAAAGCTGATGCAGTTCGTTAAAGCAGCATGTTCTTGTCTGTCCTGTTTCTTAACAAAAGATGCTAATAGAAGTACGAGTCCTTTAAATGAGCAAAGAAATCCCCAAACCTGTTTGCACTCATCCCTTGCTAACGTTCTTTCAACTTTTAGCCTGAAAGGATGTGATGACATTTCCTGGTAGTTTTTCTTCGTGTGTCTTCTGATTCATTCATTTTCTCTGGCCTCTGCTTTTCCCTTTGGCTTGAGATTAATGTTACTATAACAGCTTCTATCGCTCAGGGAAAAAGAGCTTATGAATTGCTATTTTCAAAACCACATCTAATGCTCTTGCAGGGGATGAGCAGTCTTGGAAATTGCTGAAGAATGGTGTCCATGGCCATTCCCTAGATGGAGCGTGTTACCTACGCAGAAAACATTTCCCATGCCAGGTTACTTCACAGTTTCTCAAAGTCTTATTTGGCTAGAATAATTCCGAAAAAGAAAGAACCTATGGGTTCATAAGGTAAACAGAATGTAAGAGCACTCGGAGATTCCCTGATATGCCTTAGTCGCGAGTAGTTGCTAGCAGGCATCCAGAGGTAGAGTGTATATATACAGGCATTATAAAACTGCAGATAAACTTTTGCTTTAGACTGAAACCTGGCCCTTAAGTGAAAAAAATAAATCTCAAGGAGGCAAAAGAACTTACTGAACTCTAAATATTCTAAATACTGTGCGATCTTTGGCCAATGAAGTTGCTCAGCTTTGTATGTGCTAGGTAATGTCCCCTTTCCGGGGAACCAACGCGGTGAGGACATCAGCACTTCTCATTTTCTCCACGGTACGTGGCCTTTGTTCTGGTGTTAGGAGGCCATCGTGAGGAAGGGGAAGAGTCAGCTTCCAGGTCCTGTCAGTTGTCAGACTGTTTCCTACGCCCAGTATTACAAAATGCCAGTAGGTGCATGCTACTGACTGTTGATTCAGAAAAAGGAGCAGCAAAAAAAAAGCGGGGTGAGGTGCGGGGAACTGCTTATTGTATCAAAGGCAAATCCCATTCTCTACAACTAAATCTATTGGGGGGGGTGTGTGAAATTTATTAAATTCAACCCTGGATAAAAATGATAAGTGCACCTTATGACATCCAAGTGAAATGACTGAAATTTGTACCATTTTTTGATGTTTCACCAAATGCTTCAATGTCAGGGTTAAAAGAGTAAGTCTTTTTTAGGCCCAAGAATGCCAAGATATCTTGCTCTATCTTAGGCACTTCTCTAAAACATGGGTATATAAGGAATTAAGAAAAAAAAAAAAAGAAGAGACGGGGAAGGGAATGACTAAGAATACCTCCTGATATTTCTCCTTTATTTCCATAAGGGGTAATAACTCATGAGCAATCCGGCAGAGGGCACTTTCTTTAAATAGAACATTCTGATTCACAAGCAGAAAAAGGAAATAAATATTTTCTTTTCGTCTTCGAGAGACATCCATGAATACCAGCTTCTGAAACAGTATTTTATCATCTACAATTAAAAAAAAAAAAAAAGGAGGAAAGAAAAAAAGGAGGAAAAGAAAATCCCATGAAAAGCTCAAGGGTGACCACAGGATTGGAAAAATAGCTCTCTTCATTGTCAAAATCCTTGCAGAATACAGTGCACCACTTCTTCCTCTGGAATGTTATCCTACATAGAAATCCAACCTTTATTTTGTCCGTTCCCAGAAAAGCCTGGCTGATGGAGCATTGGAGCACAGTAGGCTTTTGTAAAGGAAATGATCAATAAGTTAGAGTTGAAACATAAATATACATGGGGGCATTAAAGGAGGCATCACTCTGTGGGCTCTTTCAGTGGCAATTTCACAAGGTGGAAGCAATGCAAAATAACTTCCTTTGCAGTCCGTAGGCTAATTCTGCCTGGCAATCAGGGATAGCTTGCTGTTTGAGAAGACAGTCTGTGTGCTTACTGCTAGGTGATGTACATGTGGCAGTACGGCACGGAGGGCCCCGGCATGGGGGATGTACGTGGGGCAGTACGGCACGGAGGGCTCCGGCGTGGGGGATGTACGTGGGGCAGTGCGGCACGGAGGGCTCCAGCGTGGGGGATGTACATGTGGCAGTACAGCACGGAGGGCTCCAGCGTGGGGGATGTACATGTGGCAGTGCGGCACGGAGGGCTCCAGCGTGGGGGATGTACATGTGGCAGTGCGGCACGGAGGGCTCCGGCGTGGGGGATGTACATGTGTCAGTACAGCACGGAGGGCTCCGGCGTGGGGGATGTACGTGGGGCAGTGCGGCACGGAGGGCTCCGGCGTGGGGGATGTACATGTGTCAGTACAGCACGGAGGGCTCCGGCGTGGGGGATGTACATGTGTCAGTACAGCACGGAGGGCTCCGGCGTGGGGGATGTACATGTGGCAGTGCGGCACGGAGGGCTCCGGCGTGGGGGATGTACATGTGGCAGTGCGGCACGGAGGGCTCCGGCGTGGGGGATGTACATGTGTCAGTACAGCACGGAGGGCTCCGGCGTGGGGGATGTACATGTGTCAGTACAGCACGGAGGGCTCCGGCGTGGGGGATGTACATGTGGCAGTACAGCACGGAGGGCTCCGGCATGGGGGATGTACGTGGGGCAGTACGGCACGGAGGGCTCCGGCGTGGGGGACGTACATGGGGCAGTGCGGCACGGAGGGCTCCGGCGTGGGGGATGTACATGTGTCAGTACAGCACGGAGGGCTCCGGCGTGGGGGATGTACATGTGGCAGTGCGGCACGGAGGGCTCCGGCATGGGGGACGTACATGGGGCAGTGCGGCACGGAGGGCTCCAGCGTGGGGGATGTACATGTGGCAGTACAGCACGGAGGGCCCCGGCGTGGGGGACGTACATGTGGCAGTGCGGCACGGAGGGCTCCAGCGTGGGGGACGTACATGGGGCAGTGCGGCACGGAGGGCCCCGGCATAGGGGATGTACATGTGGCAGTGCGGCACGGAGGGCCCCGGCATAGGGGATGTACATGTGGCAGTGCGGCACGGAGGGCTCCGGCGTGGGGGACGTACATGTGGCAGTGCGGCACGGAGGGCTCCGGCGTGGGGGATGTACGTGGGGCAGTGCGGCACGGAGGGCCCCGGCATAGGGGATGTACATGTGGCAGTGCGGCACGGAGGGCCCCGGCATAGGGGATGTACATGTGGCAGTGCGGCACGGAGGGCTCCGGCATGGGGGACGTACATGTGGCAGTGCGGCACGGAGGGCTCCGGCGTGGGGGACGTACATGTGGCAGTGCGGCACGGAGGGCTCCAGCGTGGGGGATGTACATGTGGCAGTGCGGCACGGAGGGCTCCGGCGTGGGGGACGTACATGTGGCAGTGCGGCACGGAGGGCTCCGGCGTGGGGGACGTACATGTGGCAGTGCGGCACGGAGGGCTCCAGCGTGGGGGATGTACATGTGGCAGTGCGGCACGGAGGGCTCCGGCATGGGGGATGTACGTGGGGCAGTGCGGCACGGAGGGCTCCGGCGTGGGGGATGTACGTGGGGCAGTGCGGCACGGAGGGCTCCGGCGTGGGGGATGTACGTGGGGCAGTACGGCACGGAGGGCTCCGGCGTGGGGGATGTACGTGGGGCAGTGCGGCACGGAGGGCTCCGGCGTGGGGGATGTACGTGGGGCAGTGCGGCACGGAGGGCTCCGGCGTGGGGGATGTACATGTGGCAGTGCGGCACGGAGGGCTCCGGCGTGGGGGATGTACATGTGGCAGTGCGGCACGGAGGGCTCCGGCGTGGGGGATGTACATGGGGCAGTACGGCACGGAGGGCTCCAGCGTGGGGGATGTACGTGGGGCAGTGCGGCACGGAGGGCTCCGGCATGGGGGATGTACATTAGCAAACCTTTTGGTGAACGTCATTTGAGTTCCTGGTTAATCATGAAGTCTGAGAGTTTTAAATTAAATTTCTTTACCTCAATCTGTACAATACAAGAAGTAACAACAGTGACTTTTCCAGAGTAAAATGTGATGTTAATTACTTGTAGAGAAAGGGGAAATCACATTCTCTGCATAATTTGGCGCCGTCCTCTTCTTCCCATAGCAAATATGAAGCAGCACCAAGAGTTGGAGAGCCACTAAATGTAGCAACTCTTATTTTGTGGGATTTAGCACTTCACACATTTTGGCTCTTTGATTGCTTCTTATTTGGCTCTGGAAATGCAAGGGAGTATCTTGTTATATCTAGAAGTGAAAATGGAAATCTGGGTCTGTTGCTCCTTCTGATGTAGTGGGACATAGGTGGGTCTTTGTTCTTCACGTGGCAGCATATCACTTAATTATTCATCCTGTCCTTTTTTGTGTATTTCATCACAGAGGAGTACTGGGACCTGTACAAGATGAGACAGTCCTTGTACTGAGAGTTTACAACTTTGAAAAATGTGGACTGTTTATCCAAGGAAGGCGTGAAGCTAAGTTTGAGTCACATTTAGAAACATTAATGGAAGAAGCACGTCTGCAGGAGGAGGTCTAGTGGTCAGACGAGGTGGTGAACTGGCCGGTTGGAGTGGGAGGAGCATTTCCATGCATAGGGATGTCTTTGGAAATATTATTAATCCTGTGCTTTGGTTCTCAAGTTGTGACTAAGGCCAGCTGCTTTGCGAAGTGTCCTTGTAGAATACCCACCTTGACTCATTTGTGCATCTTTGTTCATTTCCTGGTTCTCTCTGTCCTCTCTGAGAACAAGCAGATAACCAGGTCATCGGGGGCACGGGCCGAAGTGGAAGCTGGTTAGCCTAGTCGGGTTCCAGACTGGTAACGCTATGCTGTGACCATTTAATGTGTTTGCGTTGATCAGAGACGTGCACATTCAAGGGGGATGTGTAAATAAAGGAGGGGCATCTCTCTCACGAGGCAAGTCAATCTGTGTACACATCGGGCAGCACAGGCTGGAGGGTGGTTCGTCAGAACTTGCCATCGCTTACGCTCTTTGCCACAGAAATGCGCAAAATGTGCTTAAAAAAATGAAAGTGCTTTTCACTGAAGGGTATTCTCACATGGATGTCCTGCTCGTGCACGATCTTCGGTCGGGCTTTTTTGGGCTGCTCTTGGCAACATGTTGCTAGTGAAGTAAGTCCCCAGCATGTCCTGGGAGCAATGTAATGTGTAGTAAATGACGCAGCAGTTCAGAAGCCCTGATCTTTAAGAATCTTTAAGATTTAAGAATCTTTTAAGAATCTTTAAGAATTTGTGTTTAATGTATTTCATAACCCTTCTGGTATAGAAACTGCAGCATTCGGCCCACTCGTGCCTGCATTTGTACTGAGGCAGTTTGTTCAGCACACAGAAGTGGGTATTTTCCTTTTGATCTGATTAGCCAGCAGTATGTTTCTTCACTTTCAGATAATGCCTGGGCAAGTCGTTGCTTTAATTGTACATCTTATTGTGTCATCCCTGTTCAATCATGTTCAAAAATACCTACATTTCACCCTTGTCCCCCACCTCCCTTTTCCCATTTAGATCTCACTGAAGTCCATTCTACCTTATCAGCACAGTAATTTCATGAGCAGAGCTAGGATTTCTGCCGTTTAGGCCCCGGCCATTGTCTGTCGCAGCTGCAGTCAAGATAAACCCTCACCCAGAACAAAGTTGGAATGACCTTTTACAAGCAGAATCTGCCTTGTTTCCCTCCAGACTAATTTATCAGCCTTCATTTCAGCCTAGTCTCTCAGCAGAGGCCTGAAAGAACATTACAGAGAGCATGAATGAACAGGGGGATTAAGATGCTTGGCTAGTCCCTCTTTTTCATCAGACACCTTCTGGATTTACTGAGATGTAAGCTGTAAATGACCGTAAGTGGTGAACTGCCTTAAACTTGGAGTAAGGGAAGGGGAAGGGGCGGGGGGGAAATCACCGAAGCCAAATGTTTGGAAAAGAAGAGTGATGTGGGGAACTGGATAAACCTCCTGTCTTGCAGTCAGAAAGCGGTCGGTCTGAGCAGTAGCCGAGTTCCCCCTGGCTCTGCTGGCTGTGACAGGGAGGGCTCCGCTTGGTGGGCCCGTCTGTCCCCGAGAGGTGCAGGGAGGGGGTACGGGCTCTGCGGAAAACTGCCTCACAGTGAGACGGGCTCCAGCAATTTCACAACTGTTAATGAGGGGTTCTCGCAAATTTAAATCCAATTTATTGCTTTAAAGCAAACTTTAAAAACTGGATTACATATGTATGTATTAAAAAGTATTTTTTGTGCAGCAGACCAGCAAAAATTTTATTGGGAGCATGATTTTAATGCTGCAAAAGCTGAGATTTTTTTAAAGTGAACTTGACAAGTGTCAAAGAGCCCAATATGAAATAAAAGATCCACTTTTAGCTGACAGCAGCCGTAGTCCAAAGGACTTGCTGTGCGGAGGGGAATAAATACTTGTCTCTTGAAGGAGGAGAGGGTTGTCAACTAGATTTGGGTGAATATCCTGTCTGTCCAACAGAGGCGGCTGTTGTTAGCTTTAGTGGAATCGGGTAATTCCACCCCTAATACCATAAGACACCAGATATCTTTTTAGTGCTTATACCTTTTAGCTTTCTTCATCTTTTATGTAATGAAAGAAAGGGTTGTTTAACAACTTTGAAACATTACTGTTCAATTACAAGCTGCTCAGCTGAGGGGGGGAAACCCTTGTCTGTAAAACTTGAATCATTGTGGTGGATTACTTTAATTGAGTTGACTTGAAAGCTTTTGCAAGGGAAGAATTAAACACAGCTCCGGTGACTTAGCCCTTGGTATCAGCAGTGTGGCTGGTACTAGTGCTGTATTATTGCATGTGTATCTTCCGCCGTCAGTGGAGGAGCAGAGCCGAGGCACGGGGCAGGCTGGGAACCTGCCTGAGGGCGCCTCCTTCCACCCGGTCGTGCGGTAACGCTGCGGGGCGCGGGATGGGCTGCTGCGCCCAGCCAAGTAGCAGAAATGTCTGCATACAAAACTTAGTGCCAGCAGGTTTTACACCTTCGGTAGATTATTTGAACGTTTGGTGTATTTGAACATTTTGGAATATTTCAGCTTTTGGTGAAAAAGAAGGAAGAGGCAAGGGGTGGGATGGCAGGTGTGGGGGGAGTGTGGGAGCAGTCCAGTGAACGGCAGGGCACAAACATGCTGAAGAGCCAGCTTGTGAAACTCGTATTGCGGTGTCAAGCGATGGCAACCATCAACCACAAGGTGGTTAGAAAGTGGATGAGGATAAAAGACCAATGTTTTGAAATTATTTTAAGATTATGAGGAGTTTAGCCAATTCGCTGGATGAGCCTGGTGTTTTGGCTATGAGACTTCTGTATCTTCCTGTGACCGTACACACCAATGACCCCTACTGCAATAATCGGTATTTTCCTTTCTGACCAATAAAAGCTTTCAAAATGCAGTGGCTTGTGATTATAATAGAAACATCTAGACTTTTCTAAACCTTTGGAAGACTTTGGATTTAATTTAGATATCTGGGTGAGAGTTCAGGCAGTGATTTCTTCCTGTCTTCTGTGTTGCTAACCCATATTTGTGCCTTTACAGTCTTTTAGCTAGTAATACGGAAGTTGTAGGATCTCTGGAGTTGATGTAATCTTTTTTGCTCTCAGCAGTAGTTGTCTTTAATCTCTTATTGAGAGAGCTTGATAATGCAAAAGCCCTGGGCTGTTATGAAGCTTGCACCTTGTTGTATGTTTACTTGCATTCAAACAGAAGATGTGTGTATCTCATCCCTCAAATACTATTGTTCGATGTACTGATTTACAGACACCTCCACTCTCAGAAGTTAAGTATCATTTGCTATTCATAAGTGCTTATATCATCTCCAAAATGAATTTCAGCCGTGTGGAAGGGAGACAAAAAGGCTGCCTTTCTGGACAGTTGTTGAGGCAAACTGCAGTACTGGGCAGATTATTTTTGCTTCTTGTCCAGTTTCCTGGGAAATGGACAGAAAGAAGCTTAATTTCTTCTAGTCCACTGCAGCTGTGCTTAGGTTTTAATAAGCATACAAGCTTGGTTTTAAAAAAAAAAAAGTCAGGAAGCTGAGATTCTTGTCGAGTTGTCAGTGTTCTCTGGAGCAGAAATGGGGTTTTAGTGCTAAGTGGACTCGCAGTACTTCACAGACGTAAGTTAAGCATCAAGGAGGGTGCTGGCCGAAATGTCGGTAACCCTGCCAAACTTAGCGCACGGGCAGAAACGATCGCAGGTTGACTTCCATTTAGATAAATGTAAGGTCACGTAATTTAGCGTATCCAGGGAAGAACAGCCTAAGCTGTGCCTGTGCAATGCTGAACTTCAACCTGGCAAGCAGAAGGCAGGGAAGGGAGCTCGCAGGCTCTGCTGACAGACCTCTGAAATCATTGGCTCAGTGTGCAACGGCAGCCAAAGAAAAGTCAGCGGTACCCTGGCCTTACCGGGAAGGATGTTGAGAAGCAGGCAGAGGACATCATTATGCTGCTACATGGACCTTGGTGTGCCTCTATCTTGCAGCTCTGGTGGGAGGAGAGGTAGAGCAGAGCTGGAGAAAGAATAGGGGATGGCAACTAAAATTTCCAAGAGGATCGAGCAACTGTTCTGGGAGCAAGAACTAGAAAATCTGGATTTGCTTAGTTTGGAGAGGAGGTGTAGGGTAGTGTTGATACTGCTGAAGTTTACAAAATCATGAAAGCAGTGGATAATGGGAATTTGGGATTGCTGTCTAAGAAATAATGTAATACTTGTAGAAGGAGCATTTGGTGAAACAAGTAGAAAAAGTGTTTAAATTATATATGTGAGCACTACTTTGTGTAGTGAAAAGTGAATTCCAGAACGTGCTACCTGCGGAGACAGGTAGATCACAAAGTTCAGAGAGGGCTGGGGTGGTGTGAATCCAGCCCATAAATGGATATATCAGCAGGAGTAGGCAGGGATATTCTCCCTGCTATCTCTTACGCAATGGCTCCGGATGCTGGAGGGCTGCGAGGCGAACGCGCTGCAATTGGCCAGGCGCGCACGTGCTCCCTAACTGCGGTCTCCGGCTGTTTTTGTCATCGCGGGTGCTGTTGTAAGGTCAGGCAGAGACCAACCCTAAAAATGCCCTTGAAGCTGTCCTTTGGGAGGAAGGGGCGTTAAGGGCAAAAAAAACCCAAACCCAGGGAGAAATTAAGCGTTTCTGGGTGATGACAAATGCCATAAAGGGAGGAGTTGGGGGTCAAGGGACTAAAGCAGGGAGTGCACCAAACGGTGCCCCCCGGATGAGGGGGGACACGCAGCCCCGCTCAGGCTTCTGGGCTGGGCAGAGCATTGGTCTCTCCAGGGCATGTCTTGGGGCCTCACGAGGACGTGTGGCTTCCGTTCCCTCCCTGCTCTCTGGCACTGCTGCGCGGGTGGTAGTGGCGCGCCAGGATTTCTGTTGCAAATCTCATTTGCAACTGTCTATTATTTTTGTGGATTTTAGATCGAAGCCAACCTTCACAGGGTAAATTCCCATCTTGCCTGCAGTTTATTACAAGATTTTGTAGTAACCTGCTGGAAATTTCAGGTTTATAAATTTGAGCCAAAGTGACTTCTTTTCCTGTTTTTCAAAGTTGCTTCATTTTGTAAAGGGCTTTTGTGTGTGTGATACATATCAGTAAATGCGCGTGTAAATTTACTGCCTACTCCAACCTAATTGGCAGGAGTAGGAATATAGCAAGTTCAGAATGTGGAATGATAAAATACTGATACTGTATCCTTTAATTTATTACCTGTATTATCCACACTCTGTGTTTTCCACTCTGTTCTCTCTCCTTCATGAGTTGTGTTTTCACTAGACTGGCATTTTCCTACTCTGATGAATTAACTGTCAATTGAAGTTAGTGAGATAAATCAAAACAAATGGACACGCTGCTCTGTATTGACTTTCTCAGTGCCTGATTCTGAAAACCACTTTCTGAGCACTGGGCTGCCATCGTGCTCCCTCGGTTCTAAGCAAATGTACAAGAAAGAAGGAATTGGGGGAGGTAGGTGTTTAATAGCCATCAATTACATTTGCACTATCTTTGTTTTATCTAGGATCTTGTCGACAATGAGACCTGTGCCATTTACCTAGAAAGAATACACTTGGCATTGTGTCAGGAAACAAAATGTTAAATGGCTCTCAGGAAGCATACTTTGAAGTTTAGGTCTTTTAAAATATGGTCTTAATATACACTAGGAAAGAGTTTTTGGATTAACCACAACAGTTTAGGTAAAAAGGACACTTTTTTAGCAGCACGGGCTACGTGCAGGCACTCACCATAACAGAGGAGAGACAAGTCTCTCGTCTGAATTGAGTGAGGTTTATTAACATTTGCTGTGGGAATTTTCTGTGTATAATTGCATAGTCGTTGGATAGGGGACTTCAAGATGTTGAAGCCTTGGCTTCTATCCCAAGGTAGCAGAACTGTTTCTAGCCAGGTTTATTCTGTTTGTGCTAGTAGATGAGTGTTGATCAGGCACCCAATAACTAAGATCATGTTTGCCCCGATTAGACATCAAGATACTAAAGTAACCAGTGAAATAGATCTGAAATACGGACATGTTTAAGACTGTTATCTCTTACAGACACGGTAGAACTTTCACGGTAAAGAACGCATGGTTGCATGGGTACAGGCGTTCGTTTTACCGTCATCAAAGTTATAATTGTGTGATAGAAAAGTGATTGATTGTTTTTGAATAATGAGAATAGAAAATCCCGCTCCGTGTGTTAAGCAGCGCTACTGCAGGGCTGTGTAGATCAAACACCAGCTGTACCTCTGGCCACCCGAGTTACTCTGCATGGTTTCAGTAAGAGGAACAAGCGTATGCCTGTCATACGGCAAGTGTGGAAATTCTTTTGTTATTTGTTTACTTGTATCTTAAACATCTGCGCCTTAATACTTGGCTTTGAAATGCATTCTAGATCAACCAGGTTATTTTTTCTTAGCCTGATCATGTGTTATGTCTTCCTGTGTAACCAGCACCACATTTAGGAAATAAATTTAACACCTTCTCACCTGGAAGAGATCTTATAAACTTCAATTCAAGAAGTAAAAGGTTAAAAAAATGTATGTGCAGAGGAATGGATGGTGGAAAGGGGTAAAGCCTCTCAGCAGTAGGTTAATTGGAGAGTGGAATACCAGTGTAGATGGGAGCACATAGTTTCCTTGGACAATGTGCTAAAGAACTGGGAGCTGGGAAGGACCAGCTGGGATTGTTAGTGAATTAGCTGAAGTCAGAAACTGCTGAATGGAGCAAAGAAGTAAAGGGGAAATGAAGGTTAGGGTATAATTCAGTCTAAATTAGGTGGGCCATTCACAATGCATAAAAGGGCTCTGAGCTTCCTTTCTTGGGGAAAATGGGTAGGAAAGCTCACTTTTATTTGGATGCGTGTTGAGTGGTTGATTTTAAGAATGTGCATACCTAGAGCCTACTTTTTGGAAGTGCATTATCCCACATGAGTTTGGAGAAAGCATTGAAAGTGGCATGAGCCTGAAAGACAACAGATTACTAAGAAAGACTCACAACCGTTATGCTGCAAAAGCATGTAATTTTAATCTCTCACAAACTGAAACAAATTCTCTTCATTTATTCTATCTTTGCTTGCTTGTTATTAATGATGAAAGCTCTGTATCTGATCACCTCAGAATCCTGGCTGCTTGAAATCCATTCTGGCTTTGGCCCAGCTCTACTTGTTATTTTTGAAGAGGTTTATTACAGCATTTGTGTACTTCTATTAACTCCTAAGTTTTGTTTCTAAATGGTTTTACCATTGAAAGTGATGTGGCAGACAGCAGATGTTCTTGGAGACTGGAATTGTTCTACCTCAAATTATGAAACAGTGGGGAAGCCCCAGTCTTGCGTGAATTTAATATACTAATAGTTAATTTCAAATGGTACCTCAGTGAAGCCCAAAGCATTGAACATGCGAGGAGAGCTGTTAGGTGATTTGGTGAAGCTCTGTAAAATCTCATGAACTTAAGCAAAATGAGGAGCAAAGGCAATAAACATTTATTTATTTGTTTTTAGGAAATGCCAAGTCTAAAAGCCTCCATGATACTTACTGGTATAAATCCACAGAGGTTAACTTGTGGCCTCACCACAGCCAGAAAAGGCTGCGGTGAACGGCAGCGGCCAGACTCGAGCGGTTCATTCGCAGCCGTTCACGATCAACATAGCCATTTCAGCATCCATTTTCTTCACCAAAATCCTGAAGGAAGGGGTGCATTTGCAGTATCCTGGGAGATCAAGAAATGTTGACTATTTCATATAAAGTGGATAAAAACATTTCAAAGCTGAGGGTTTCTCAGAGCAGCCTGCTAGAAGAACCTTCTGCTGGTCCAAGCTGACCCACGCCTCCGTGGACTGAAAGTGTGCAATAGCCAGGTACCCAATCACTTGAGCCACCTCTGATGGCTTCATTTAATTCATCTATTGAACAGTGTCTTTGGAGTAGGGGTAAATACAAACAACACACTCAAAAGTTTATGCAGAGTGCACGCTTAGTGCAGGATCACAGAGGCAAATGCAAAGGAAGTTTGTGGTTGCACTTTCTTTTACTTGTTAAAAAAGATATCTTCCAGTGACACTGTCTGTGGTGCATTGCTTGATGATTTGATGGGAAGAGTTTTGCTGCATCCCTTCCGGTGGTGTGGCATTAGGTTTCTATGTAGACCTTCAAGGCCATTTGCCCTCGGTTTGCTCAGTATCCCCCAGAAGTGCATCATCCATTTGTTGACAAAAATTCACCATTTTTCAGCTTTGCAGGTATTTCAGAATGCCTTAGAGATCAGCATCACTCTGATCTGCGTGTTGTCTGAGTGCAAAGTGACTGTAGCTTCTGCTCAGGTGATGTGGTCTCTGTGGCTGTGCAGAGCGGACCTCAGTTACGGGCCCTCAGCTCCGCAGACGGCTAGTGCCAAGTTTCTGTTCTAGAAGCCTGGTGGTGCTGGATGCTCAGTGCGTTACGAACCTACCTGCAGAGACGTTGGGCTGGATCATTAGTAAGATAAAGCCTGACTGTTGGTATTCTGGTTTAATCAGACATAAAATGCTTAATAAGGAATATATTCCGTGCCTGGTTTTAGCAGTGTGCAATTCCAGAAGTGCCGTGGCTGGAGGTGGAACTTTTTCTCCCTCGTGCCGTACCTGACGCAGCCCGGCCTCATTTCTGTGTTCACTCTAAAGGCTTATGTCAAGCCCAGTCAATTTAAATGAGATTCAGAACTGGAGCAGCAATAAGTGTTCAATCAAAGTATTTGATAAATCACTTAAACAATCTTGCAGATTGCAAATTCTGTAAATGCAAGTTCTGCACTTATTCAAAACTAGTGAATGTGACAAGACTAAGAGACAGCAAAGTCAAAACAGCAGGAAGAAAAACTCAGATTCTTTGATGAGATTAAAATACCAGCAATTTAAGTGGCAAGCAGGTAGGACTATGCTGCTCGTGTAGCTTTCTAACCAATACTTGAGCATTTACGAGGAGAATGTACAGATGGGATAAAGAAGAGAAGGCTGATTTGATGATTGCAGCATAATTTTACCTTTACTTTGGGGTATGTGTGTTTTCCTTAATATCTTGAATGGCATAATTTAGATGGTCAGGAAAGTTTTCTCTCTTATTAAATGGAATGACAAGTGACTGTAAAAGTAGGAGAAGGGAAATCTCAACAAACCCCAGATTGCTTTGAATGCTAAACAATTTTTCTTTGGTTAGTCAGATTGTAGCATGAGCTTCCTCAGGGGGAATTTATTCTGATAAGTATCTCCACATAAAAGCTGAAAACAAAGTACTGAGACAAACTCTTTGACTTGACTTTAAACTGGTTTGTTATCCACTGCAGCCATGAATATGTCCATCTATGTATTTAATGATTTTTTTTTGCTATTTTGATTATCTCAAAGAAATATGGAAGAAATTACAGCAACTTTTTTTGAGTAGCTTCCAGAATGAAACCTTGCGTTTTCTCCTTTGACCTGTTTCCTTCTTACTAATGAAAGAAGTTCAGCAGATTATGATGGGAGAGGAAGACGCCTATTGTCAGTACCAACAAAGGCAAGACGCAAGATTTGAAATAAGTTTTCATGGTTACCAGTAGGGATATGTAAAATTGCATCGTTTTAGACTGTAGCTAGTGTTGATGTTCAGCATTTTAGTCTAAAGAGTTGCTGGGTTTGTGTGCGACTAGTTCAGTGTTCTCTGATCATCTTTGTCCCTAATTCTCATACTAGGGGTGTTTTTATTAGGATCCTGGTGCCAAACTTTTGTTTACAGTGTATTTTGCTTGCTTCCACCATTAATGTATTTCTAATCCTCAGAAATCAGGGGTTTGATCACTTTTGGTTAAGATTACAGTAGGAGCCAGTTGACCTGAAATCTGTGCTGGTCTCCTCCCAGCATGTATTTCCAAGGACGTTAGCAAGTGACTGATCTCTTTGTCTCCTGTTCCCCACCTGTTTTACCGCAGATGCGAAATGTCTTAATTGGTGATTAAAACAAGCATTCTGAAAATGTATACGTCTATTTTCAGACAGCATGAGGCCTGATTCGTGGAAGTTTTTAAGGACTTTGAGATTTTTGAATGAAAACTACTAATCGCAAAGTATTACAAATTATGTGGGATCACATTATGCTAGACTGACTTACCGTACATACAGAGATATCTATATTATGTATATACATATGCGCCTACTTAAACCTCCCGCACGAAAAATGCTAAAGGGTGCCTAGAGGTCTTTTGCATTGCTCCCGTGGTAGGCTTGGCGAGACCTCCTGGTCTCTGAGAATGTTTCAGGTAGTTCTTAGTTAAGCTGGTTTTCCAAAAGCTACCTAAATACAAATGATTTTAATAAATTAGCAAAGATTTGCATTCTAGACCAGTAGCTACTGAAATGCCTTATTCTATTTAAAAAAAAAAAAAAGATTGAAACAACTCTGAAATCTACTTTACACATGTGGATATAATTGTTAAAACGTATTTCCCCCTTAACTTGAAACCAGTTTTTTGCTCTTAAAAGAAAGGTAATTTTTAAGACTTGCTAGCAGTCATTATCCTTTCTCCCATAAAATATGTATGTTTAGCACATTGGTCACATACTAGTTGGAAATCAGCAGCTGTAAGGATTCCTGTAAAGGATTCCTGTAAAACTGTACGGTGTGTGCAAGGTAGAATTATTTTAAAATCTTGATTTGCTTGCATCATGCCAGTGCCTTTATTTTCTGGTATGTCTATGGCTCTGTCTAGCAGATTTGGAGAGGTTAAGCACTGTGTGTGCGTGCAAGCGTGTGTGTGCATGCGTCTGTTGTTTCTTTCTTCTTGAAATGCTTCACCACAGTAGGCAAAATGGATGAAACATAGAAAAAGAGAGACAATAAATAGTTTCCTAACCTGGCTTGGATAATAGAGAAAGTTCGTTAGATTTATTAATCCTCATTTTCCTTTGGACTGTCAGGCTTAGAGTGACAGTAAAAAAGCTTGTGACGACTTTGGCTAATTTGCACTCCATTCACTTTCTCATGAAAACCCATCAGGATGACTGAAGAACTGCTCTGCAATTGACCTTATTCAATGGCAGAGTGATATACTGGGAAACAGGCCAGTTTTTACAATGCCGAAAAGAGCAAATTGGACGGAATCTTTGTTCCTCTCTTTTTTTCTCTTTCCTTTTTATGCCAGTCTTGCTCTAGTTAAGCTCTCTCATTTGTTCCAGCAGTAGCTCTAGGGCTCAGGTCACCCTCTGTGGCTGCCATTGCAGGTGATCGCTGGACTGCTTGTCTTGGATGCAGAGAGGAGAGAGAGAAAGGCAAATGCTGGAAGACCCTGCCGCAGCGAAAGGGTCCAAGACGCTGCGCTCGGCCAGGTGTTCAGGGACAGGAGGCTGCTTTTGTCTTTGCACACAGCAATCACTGGCGCTCAAACAGGTTGCGTGAATCTAACGGCCAGGAGGCGACTGGTGTCCGCGTGTCGTGCTTTCGTGTTACTGCCTGGGTGAGGCATTGGAGCTGGTGGCTGGCGGTGGTGGTCGCGGCAGATGAGAGACAGGGAGGAGATACGGACTCATCTGTGAAACTTTTCTGTGTTCCTTTTATATACACGCCAGCAAAACCAGGCTCCCCCACGTGAAGGGAGAATGCGACACACTTCGAGCGGCCAGCAGGCTGGGAAGGAGGGCTCTCGCGCGGGGCGTAGGGACAACTGTCCCCTTAAATGAACATTTAATGTTTTATGCAAAAGAGGACAGCCATGAATGAGAGCCTGAGTCAGATTAGCACATGAACAGTCAGTAGTCTGCCAGATCGAATCTATCTGGGGTGGTGGAGAAAGGCAAAACAATTTGAATCCAAGTCTGAGAACTGGGCTGTCGCTGTTTTGGGGTGGATTCTCTCTCTCTGACTGAAACTACCGAAGCTGCAGCTTTGTTTCCAGGTTTCTTCAGGAGTGGTTTCTGTAAAGATTTCTGACTAGTAAGATATTGCTATTGATGTCTTTAATTGCAATAATTCCAGGATGGACCTCAGGTCCTGTCTGTCTTCGCTGCTGTACAAACCGCGCTGCATTTCACTCCTAAAGCAGCAGGTTTTCACTGGGTGGCTACCGCGTTCTTGATGCATCACCTTCCTTGAGGAAGCCCTTTTGAGGAAGCTAACTGAACGTCACGCAGATCAGTGCAAAGCTTTCGGATGGCTTTGAGCACTTTGATGACCATTTCAGTTCTGCCTGTGCCAGCAGGCTTGGTCTTCCTTTGCAGAGGGCAGGAGCTAACAAGGCAGAGTTACTAGTTCGGATGAATGCCGTTCAGTTGCACCTTGAAAGAGCGGAGTAAGCAAACGCTTAACCTGTCTTCCAAATCCTAGAAGGAGATGTGTGACAGCTGTCTGCTTATATCTTATGCTGTGTTGATGCACTCATCTTGTTTATCCCAGTGATCCGATGGCTCACCCTGTGCAGTTCCCAGATCAGTGGCGCGCCGCTCAGCGCACTGGCAACCTGGGAGCAGGAAAGACCCGCAGTCAGTCCTGGAGCAGGGTGGGGAAGGGTCCTGTCTGTCGACCCTCCTGCCCCAGGCTCCTCAGCCAGCCTCTTTGGGGACGATGCCTCCAAGCAGCAGCAACGTCTTTTGCAGGAGAATGACTGGGGGCCACCTCAGGGCTTACGTGTCTTCGCCGTCTCTCTGTAATCCTAGGCCAGATGGCACGCCCGGCATTTGTTATTTGCCACCTTATACTTCGTATTGGGTTATTTAGCACTGTCAGGAATTCCTTGATTTTACTTAGGATATTATTTTCAATTCATCTACAACTGCGATTCCACGAAATGGAGACCCAGCCCATTCCTCTAGGCAATGCTGTCCCTCGTGTGGGGAACTCCCCCCGGTCTGAAGTGCTAAACAGACGTGTAAAGTCTGTTCTCCAGCCAGTACGCTCAGGTGTCGCACCTAAGGAAAATAGTTGTTTTGCGTTCTTGTATTTTGAGACTAAGCGAGAGCGTTTCCACGTGATCAGAGCGGGCTTTTCACATCTCCCTCTTTCTAGAAATGTTACGTGTAACTTACAGAACTATTATATCCAATATATCATAGAGGTAAGATTTTCATTACTTAGACTTAAGCTTTTTGTTAGTAGTGTAGAACATACACGATACGAACAAGTATACTGGCACTTCAGTAAAAAAAAAGAAGAATGATATTAAGTTTGCAGCAACAGATTTCAAATTGTGTTTAATCATATTTAAGTGCCTTTGCTACGTTATTGAAAGAAATCTGAGGATTTCTATATGTGAAAAAAAATGTACAGGATCTTAAGAGATTGCAGTCATTTTTCATTGTTTGTTCTGCTTTTTGAATTTTTCGATTATACACTTAATTTTTTTTCCAATTTAATACAACTAAAGAAAACCTGGTGACTATGCTTCAGGCTTCATTAAACCTGACCCACCCGGCAAGACTCAAGAAGCATGTTGGTCTCCCACAACTTCGCCGAGTGATGAAGCGTGTCGTAGGCTTATCCTTCTGAAGGGGGTAGGTGGGTTTCTTAAAAAAAAATTAAAAATAAAAAAGCCACACCACATCCCCCAGACGTTCAGCTGACCAAAACCGTCTCTGGCTTTTCAGTGCATGAACGTTACTCTTCTCTGACCAGCATCAGTACTTTGGAGTTATTCACATGAGAAAATAGACATCGTACCAAAATAATAGGATTCGAAAACTCTCTTCCCTCTCCAAAGTGGCGCCAGCCTAACCCTCCCTTGATCTGAGTGGGGTTTGTAAGCAGTCGTACGTGTCACAGACTCCTGCGGAAAAGGTTATGAACCGCTGTGTATTTAGGTTTTGAGAGTAAACCAACAGGGTGGAGACTGAGGCATGTGTGAAAGGGTAGAGGAAGCAACAAAGCTTTTCCTACTGATATTTTTTTGGGCAAACGTTCACACGAAGGACAGGGTTGTGTTGACACAACGGGTCTTGACGTGCAGGGTAAACCTGGAGAGAGGTGTGACCCTCCCTGAAACGCCCCGCTGCGGCTGTTAGGTCTTCCTCAAGACACACGAAGTCTCTGCGGCTCTCCCGGATCCCTCGCGGAGATGGCCCCGAGGGGCGTGACTTCCGCCGCTCGCCGTTTCCACATACTGCGCCGAGTCACTGGCATCGTTCTAGTCCTCCCTCTGTCATCTCCTTGCCCTCCTCCTTCTGGTGCCCTCAGGTCCTCCAATTTCCCCTTCTCTCTCTATCAAATTCTGCCCATGTCCGCACCCTCATTAATCAATGTCAAGTCACAGAGTGTACAACAAGGGCCGTATTCTTCAACTGCCCCCTCAGCCCTCATACATCCCATTGTTCCAAAAAACTGATTCAGATGGCAAGAAAACAGCCGATGCAGCACATAAAAGAGATGAGACAGAAATGAAAAGAATCAAGGAGGGGAAAAAAAAGAGGAGGCATTTTTTTCCCCTGAAACACTCGAATAAATACTCGGCAATGATAATTTAAATTATTCATACACTTATGAAAACATCCATTGAAAAGTGAAGTGTATGATGCTCTTTGTCTACTTTACTTGTCTCTTGTTTGTGATTAACCTTTACTGTAACTTGGGCTGGCAGTGCCACGATCACAAAGACCAGACTTTTCCTTCCATGGGAAAAAATGTTTCATCGTATCCAAATGAAAAATTAAGTGGAGGTATTTAGTGCTGATGTGGCAATTTGTTGCAAAGCATTAAAGATGCAGTATTATCCATGTCCGTCATCCAAACACTGCCTATTAAAAAAAAAAATAAAAAAAAAATAGACAAAGCCGGCTTTTAACAGCGCGTTCCCTTACAGCGTGGTTTGACATATAGTCTCCTTCCAGTACCATGGCGTCCTTCGGGAGCCAGAGAGCTTGACACCACGCAGCGTACAGGATTGGCTGCACCCACATGAGGAGAACCTGTGTATATCCAAACACGTACAAACAGTCTGAAAAAAATGGGAATTAAGAAAAAAGCAACTTGATTATTTTAATTACAGTGCCTAAGATGTGCGAACTATGTAAAACTTATTCATAGAGTAGCAGTAATAATTTCATCAGAAAATGTGAGCCACTTGAGACCTGGCAGTGTGCGGAAGTCCAGACGACATTTCTTTTGCCTTTTAGATAGACTTTTTTGCTCGGACTTCGCGGTCACTGCCTTACTTTAGAAAACAGTCTGTGGCAAGATGAGTAGTAGAATATTAAATGCCAGTAGTGATAAACAATCTAGTATCAGGAATAACAATAATGACCTGGGAGGTTTTGGAACATGCTCAGATCTGTGGGGATAATGTTCTTTTTCTCTATCTCTGTAATTCTTCCTTTTTTTGCAGAGACCAGGAGAAATAGTGAAAGCAAAGCTTCCTTATGATATTTGCGTCTTGCTTGTAATTCGTCAAATTTCTATCCAACTTCCAAACCAGAGAGGCCTGGATAATGTCATATAATTCATAGATAATCATCCAAACATTTTTATTCTCAAGTGAACATATTTAGTCCTGCAAATATGCATTTCTGCCTTTCCATAACTGGTTGATTACGTGGGAGGGGGAGCCATTGTCTCGCAGTCAAAGCCACGGGATTTTAGCAAAGATCTAGTTACTCTTCTGTTGACTCTGCAGTTGACTCTCCGTGTGACCTTGGACATGTCACTTATACTCTGAATGCTTCACTTCCCTCTGCAAATGAATATAACAGTTTTGAGTACATGCAGAAAAGTGTGTCTGGAACTTAGTAAAGCATTTTGAGATTTCCCTCATAATAGGTGCTATTGGGTCTTGGCAATTGAAAACTAATAGCACTCTTCAGTAGCGGGGTTTTGTTAGGCATTATTACTGTGGCACTCATCTCGGGAATTTTGTAGATTTTCTTTCATGCCTTTTTCAGTCACTTTCCGCTTTTGCATTTTGTCTTGTAGTTTTTTAGTTTTTCCACCTAGCAATTTCTGTACAAAGTGACTCTAAAAGTTCTTTTGCATCTATCTCGTCTAGGATTTACTGGTTTTGTGTTTGAATGCTGTCTCTGGATTTGTCTGTTGCTGAGGTGAAGCATGTGCCCTTGCTTCAACAGAAGACATTTTTAGTAAATCCACTAGTGGATAAATCTCCTGAAAGAGGCTGTCAGCCATAGGATACAGTATTTATATAGAAAGTACGGTGGAAAACTGTATATTAAAAGAGGAAAGGAGCTGGAGCAAAAGTCCTAAATCAAACTCCTGGCAATATACTGTCTTGGTGTGTATTTCTTGCTAGGCTGTGATTCCTTTTTCTTGGAAATCACCCAGGACTTCCTGGCTCAGCGATCTGGGATACTTTTCAATATACTGGATATATGAAGCAGTGGGCAAACTTCAAACGGTTCTGCGATTATTTTGGGGTATGGAGAGACATCCAAAATAGTGGTTCCTTTTCTCAGCTGATTTGCATAAATCCTCCTTCCCTCCTTCCAAGCCTTCCTGGAGTTTCTGAGCAAGACGCAGGCATCGGGTCCCTCCCTCCCGTTTGCACACCAGACCAGGTTGCCTTTGGGATCAGCCGGCCCGATGCAGAGCCCGCTGGTCCCACAGCGGAAAGCTTTGCACCTCAGCTCTGCGCACGCCGTCAGTAATGAATGGGCAGAGACGTGGCCGTGCAGAAATAGCCCAGGTTGTGCCAGCCGGTAATTGGAGCTGTGGGAAGGACACTCTCCTGTGCATTCACGCCCACAGAAACACCCCCAAGCTTCTCGGTTTTATGTTTCGGATGACGATGGCTTAATTGGGTCTGGTTATTCTATGCACAAAGTTGTCCTGTTACTTGATTGTCAGTACCTGTAATTTATGGGTAACCATCACACCTCTTTTTTCGGCTAGGCCTTTCTAGGCTGAGGAATTAAAAATACTTCCTTTAATTCCTCACGTGAGAGCGGTTTAGAGATAATTCCTGTGCAGTCCGTTCCGTCCGTGGCCGTTTCGGGGCAGGGCCCGGTCCGTCGGGTGCCGGTGCGCCCTGGCTCCTCGCCGCGCAGCCCCGGCGGTGGCCGGCTGCCTCCCGCAGCCCCCAGCACGCTTTGCCCATAGAAGGTATGGAGATGCCTTGTTGTGCAGCGCTCCCTCCTCCCGCCCAGCCACCAATAGTGGGGTCTGGGAAGGTAGCCAAATGCCACTGAGGACACTGGAGCAATAAATCATCCTCCTTCCAACATCTGCAGGCCCCAAAGGCTAGCCCCTTGCCGATGATGATCTCGCCTCCCACCCCCTGCTTTTTATCCTGTCCCTCTCTGACAAAACACCTATTGTCACAGCCTGAGTGAAGAAGAGTCCTTTTTCCTTTACAAAGGCCCTCTGAAGCCAAGTTGTGAGCTGCCAGAGAAGATGCCTATGTCTCGGCGGGGAGTCTATATCTCACTCTTTTTCTCTGTAGTTCATACTTTTTCTCTCTCACGGGGGTCACCCAAAGCCTTTCACTCTGGCTTCATATTCACATAAAGACATCAAGAAAAAGAAAAACCACACCAGAAAGAATTATTAGGCATGGCTGTCAAATGCTTTATGGGGGGGGGGGGGGGTGGGGGGGCGTAGGGGGAAAGAACAGTAACTCTTTATGTGCTGGCATTGTTATAAGAGCTAATGTACTACTGCTTGGGAGCAGCGTGCAGGAAGGCATTGCGTGCCGAAGAATTACAGAGACGTGGTAAACTAAAATACTGTATTTCGGCAAAAGGGCATTTTGGGTTTGTTTCTAGTTTCTTAGTAGGTTTCTCTAGATTATAGGAGGCTCTTTCCTGATCCCACTTTCTTGAAGAACTTTTTTTATTTGAAGAAGTCTTTACTGCCTGCCATTTGTGTGCCATTTCTTAACTGCAGCGGTCTTTAGGATCAAATAGAGCAAACTGACCCCAGCCCACTTCTGCGCATGAAAAGAGTTTAAAAATCCAGACACCGTCCCCACCAAACCCTGCCCAAAGCCTTAATATTTCCTTATTGAATGGGCAAAGCTGCGTTAGTGCAAATAAGCTGAAAAAATGGAAGAGAAAGCCCTCCTTGCTCCTCTTCCTCACCATCAGAGAGGGGAGCCGGTTGTTGCGCTTTGCGTTTGTTCGGGGTGCGACTACTGCGCCAATGCGGGCATCCGGAATGATGAAATTGCCCGTTTGTGGCAGGTTAACGCTGAAAAGCATTCCTGAATCTGCTACCCATCTCTCTCCACCATGCTCGCAGGGAACTTTGGAGAGCTGTGAACTGAAGGCTCTGCAAACAAATCGCCTGCCCAAGGTTCATCCAGATGCCACGTAGCCATGTATGTTTTTAACCCTTTGAAGTTGTGTTCCTTTTCTTTGCTTGCTGAGAAGTGGGCAAGCTGTGCTAGGCACTACTTTAAGAAGACCCTGCTGCCTTGGAGAGGAAGATAAATTAAAAACTTCATTTAATCCTTTGGAAGGCTGAGACTGTAAAGTTAACAGTCGAGTAACCTATTAAAATTTACAGTGCAAGGCATCAAAACAGAAGAAAAGTGCACATGTAAAAAGTTTAAAGCATCCTTATAAAAAGCCGGAAACCTAACACTGCATTCCTACAAATTATTCCCTTAGCAAACATTTTTATTTCCAATTAGTAAAAGAAAAATTGCTAATTTGCTGCAGTTGGACAGGCCTGACGTCTCAATCTGCAAAGTGTCAGTGCTGTGAAAGGAAATGTTTCACACTGTGCTGGAGAGAGAGAGCAGCTCTAAAGAGGGTCAGGGCATTGGGCCCAGAAACCAGATTGACTGGCCATAGTGCTAAATTACTCACACAAGACATACATTGTCTGCAGTGCCAGCTACAGAGTACTCACTTTCTCATTCTTTCCCTTTTTTAGTTGGTGCTTGTGGGGGAGGTGAGGGGATGGTAGGGTGCAGCAAAGGGGGCACGGGAGAGAGAAGGGAGGAGGGCTCTGTTCAGCCGCAGCCAAGTGTATGGTCTCATCCTCCGCGTCTGCCTGAGGACAGACACCCCGGAGAGCAGCGGTGGGGTGAAATACCGCCCCGACCCACCTACAGCCGCTTTGGGAACCACTCGATAAACCCGGCACCCTGTGTACAGCACAGATATTGGATGGACCGAGGTTAGCCTGCGCTGGAGATAAAGGCTCAGGCTGTTGATGAACAGCCCCTCCACAGCCTTAACAAAACAAAGTGTCATCCAGCAGCAGTCGCGGTTGTTTTTTAATGATAGTAGTAGCATTCCTGTGCATTGCTTGTGTAAGAGGAACAGATTTGTATGATATGTCTTACCACGTGAAGAGCGTAATCCCTGAGAACTGCTGGAGGATGCCAACGACGTGACAAAGGGGCGAGAGGGAGGAAGGAGCGGGGAGAGAACAGTGCAAGTCTGCAGGGATATGGGAGGCAAATAGAAAAATCTGTCTGTGGTTTTCAGCACTGTTGTGGTTTTCTGTTTAAAATACCTATGTGGTGTTTATTTCACAGTCTCCTCAAGAGCCCTTGAATCCAAACACTGTTTTGAGTGTATTGTAATGCCTTCACCGGGCTGTAAATCTGGATTTTATGAAACTCTTTAGTGATCCGAATCGTCCACGCCGACCTTTGAGGGACTCGGAAGGCACCAACTTTGATTTCTATGGCTTCACCTTGATATTTTCCTGTTACACAGCTGCATTGGGCAGTGCTGAGGCTAACAGATTGACATGGCTTATTTTTATGCTATACAGGCTGGTATTTGAATTTAAATAATTATTATAATGGTTTTATTAATCGTGTAACAAAAAAAAAAGCAAACGAGGCAAGGATCAAGTTCACAAATTATTACTACTTTCTAAGTGACAATCTTATTACTTGCCTGGAAGAAGTTTCTTATCCTTTTGGTTCCTATTTCCCCCTTGCTGCTCCCGCCCCACCTTTTGCTCTGATGTTGTGTATTGGGAGGACGAATGAGCTGGAGGTGGAACAGGGATACTGAAGGTGTGAAGTGCTCGTAAGCTTTAGGCATTCATCGTGCTGGGCGGTGCGGGCAGCACTCAATGAGTAACAGTCGAGCTTTGCACGCTTCTTTGCGAGCTGCTCGGAAGGAACGTTTTATTTTGCTGATACTGGTACCTCTTGCAGAGCAACCTCAGCGTGCTAGAGACATCTTCATTCCCCTTTCCTTTCTACAAGGCATCAGCATGAGGCAAGCACTGATTTATTTGTGCCAAAACCCTTACGCGTGGGCACAGAATTCCAGTTGATTTGGTGGAGGAGACTAACTTACAGAGGTGCTTTCGGTTTCGCCTGGAGGAAGCTATTGCACCTTGACATAACAGTCTCCACAGCCCCTTTCCGAACTAGACAGGTTCTGGGTTTCTTTCTACTGATAATCCCATCAGGACCTTTGTTTTCTGATAAAACTAGATTCCGCTGGAGAAACCTAAACACATTAGAGGCTCCATTACATCCTCTGCATACTTCTTCAACCCTGCCCTGTGCTTCCTGTGCGTTAAACAGAGCAGATGCCTACTCAGTTCCGCTGTGGCATAGCCCACTCCAGCCATCACAGTTATTGCTGATAGCTGTGTGCAGCTGCCACGATAAGAGAGTAACATTTTCAATGTGTCCCTATAAAAAAAAAAAAAGCCCTTGCCTTTAGTCAGCAAACTCTAAAGTACAAATGCGGTGATTCTTTTTGTTGAGAATGAAGATGCTGTTGCTGGGAGTCAGTTTACAGCTCCTTCGTTCATGTGAATCTCAGCAGGCGGTTATTTACGATCTGATATGGAAACAGTACTACTAAGTTGATATGAAGAAAGGGAGAGAGAAAAAGCAGTTTACTTTGGGTTCCAGGTTTGAATGTTACAGAATGGAAGGCCAAATACGAGTTCCCTTTTTGAGACAGGCCTTTCACAATGCCTGCTGCCCAGAACAGGGAGCTCGAGCTCTTTCTGCGTGAAACCGAGCCCACCAGTGAATCCAAGAATTAGTTTCCTTTGAAGAGGCACATTCTAGCATCTCGTACAGGAAGGAAAGGAAAGGAGAGAGTGATTCAAAATTCTGGGAGCATTTAGGAAGTTTTTCTTGGGGCTGGGTGGAAGGATCTGTGAGCCATAGTCTATACTGAGTAAGTAACTGCAGTTGCCTCCATTTCAGGTTTCATCATCTTTGCCTTTTCTGGGGCAGAACTTTTCCCCATACAATTTGAACAGTAGTTTTAAGAAGAAACTCGTATGGGAAGCAGCAATAAATGCTCAGAAAGTTCTTTTTTAATATCTATATATATATCATTATCCTGCTATCCAAAGAATGCAGAGAGCTAATAGTGATGGACTGAGTTCCTCAGGCTGCTCGGCCGGCTTGCTGCGACCTCATGGGTGCATTGCTTCAGCGAGGAAAGCATTTTTGGACAATTAGTGCTGAAGGGAGTGGTACTTATGGTTCAAAAATTTTTCAGGGAGAAGGAATTTGGTTATTTCTGAAGTCAAATGGAATAAAACCCACCCAAGTCCCCTTGTGGCACTTGGTCATGTTTTGTTTCTTTGTCAGCTGGTGAAGAGAGATGCTCAGGGCAGGAGCCAAGAGCGATACGGGCTGTGCTTTCCCGCCGTGTGCGCAGCCGTGGACGCACACCCCGTGCCAGAAGCCAGACACGGTGGCAGAATTAGCCTGAACACGGTGTTCCTCCGGCGTCCTAGAGTACGCGCTTTTTTCTCAGTTCCGTAGGACTGGACGCAGTCCAGGCACTTTACATACGCAAACACCTCCACCTCCGAGTTGCTGCTCCCATCAGAACGGGCGCATTCTGTCAATCAGTGCACGGAGCAACACAGCAACCCTCGCCCTGGAGGGTTACTTTGAATTTGTTTCTGTGCATCTGGGAGCCTGTGATGTGTGCTAAGGAGGGAAGGCTGTGCCTTCCATCATACGGGGCTTCCTGCTTTTATTTTGCCTTTTTGGTTTTTTTTCTTCCAGGCCTTTAGTGTCATCCTTCAAGCCAAAAAAATGCATTCCTGTTCTCTACAAATTGTTGCTGCAATTACAACTGTGCGAGGCCACACTGAGATCCTTTGGAAACCAGCTGTCACATTTTCTAACCTCTGCTGCAGGGGTAGTGGCTGGCCACATCGACTTTACAGTACATATATTTATCTTTTTGTGGAAATAGCCTTGATGTTCAGAAAAAGCTAAGCAAATTGGCCTTGCTCTGTAGTTTTAAAAAGAATTTGTCCTAATTCCCTGTTGCTTGTGGTCTTTCTCATGCTCCTTTTCTCAGTGAGCTTCGCAGTTCAAGAAACCTGCACTGGCTACCCGTGATGCACGGGCTGGTGGTTGTGGGGACCCACGCGTCCGGCGCTGGGAAACACGTTCCAGCGGCAGGAATCGCCAGGCAACTTTCCTGAAGCCTCGTCTTTGGCAGCCGGTGCAGGTGCTGCTGCCATACCAGTGTGGAGCACTGTTTTTACCTGCTATTACAGGTCGAACAGGGATGGGTCTAGTACTCTGAAGGGGGGACATTTAATAAAATCCCAGGGGCTGCAGGGATCGGGTCACTTGTTCTGAGCTGATGGCCCAGAATGATGATCTGATGAACCCGAGCTACTGGAGAGTTGACTTTTCAAATAGGGGTATGTCAGCCACTCCTAACTGGTGTTCACCCTGGTTTGGTGGCCAGGCTGGAGCCCGAATTAGTACATTCTGCAAGCTCTAGTGCAGCCAACACTATCAAATGGAAACGCTGCTTTTCATATTTGCCCTTACCTCTTCTGCAGGGTTGCTTCGGGTTGTTAGATACTTGCTGTGCTTCTGCTCTGAGGTTGGGCACATTTCAGTTAGTGTTTAATAGATTTCTAACATGTGCAGAAACTATAAAGCACTTTGGGCTTTTCCAGGATGGAGGGAGAACACAACAAATGTGAGCCAGTTAATTCTGACCTGAACTGGAGGGATTTTGTTTCTTTTTTCTTCCTTGATTGTTTGTTTTTTACTCAGCTCTGTTAGTTGTAGTGGAGGGGACAGTTACACTACTGAGAGATAAGCCAGGCTTCAAAGTCTGAATTGATGTGTGTATAATTCTGAGCTTACTGGGGTCAAAGGTGTTTGCATCTGAGGAGAAATGACAGGCTCGTTGTTAAGATTAGGTCTGAGGTGCTTGAAACTCAATTTCTAAATGCCAGAGACTCTGCGATTTGGGCACGTCATCTAATTTCTTGTCTTAGCCTTGGCTGTAAAATGGGGATAGTAATCCTTCTCTTTTTCTGTTCTCACTGTTTATCTATTGTGTTCACTTATTTTGCGGGGTGTTTTAGGCAGACTCATCTTCGTATTTTGAGTATCTGCCAGCACAGTTGGGCTTCACTTTTCTGTCC
Organism: Phalacrocorax carbo; assembly: GCF_963921805.1. Taxonomy (NCBI): domain Eukaryota; kingdom Metazoa; phylum Chordata; class Aves; order Suliformes; family Phalacrocoracidae; genus Phalacrocorax; species Phalacrocorax carbo. Next base: position 1,532,621 of record NC_087532.1, on the reverse strand, counting down.
TGGGTGCTCCTGGTGATAAATGGTGGGAAACCTGGTCAGGCGTAGGAAATTCAGTCACAAGGTTATCCGGCACAGTGCTTCCCCGTTACTTGGAAATATCAGATGTGGGGAATAGTGGAGAAAAATTTGTCCCTGTCTCAAATTTGAAGTCAGCACTGAATTTTTCCCCCATGAAGATGGCTGGGTTTGTTACTGACATTCTCTAAGTCTACCTGCTTAAGGATAAGCTTTGCATATTTTTCTTCATAGCTATCAAGAACCGCACATTAAGAGAACAACGATTTTCTCATGCTCATTTCCTGCATTTCACAAAACATGCATAGCTCGCTGAGACTATACGTGGGTTTGAGCTAAATTCACTTTTTGAAACAGACTGAAACAAACCGTACCGTGCTTTGGAGAAACAGGAACGGTGGAAGCTGGAACTAGGTTGTCCAGCCACACAAGGCATTTCTTCAAGTAAATTATCAGATAAAGGTCAACTTGTGTCACCTTAACCATGATGCAGCTAACAAAAGCGTTGTTTGTGAAGCAGCTGCTGATTATCATTCGTGAGCAAATGTCTTTGAATTTTATAGCTCCTGTTATCTGAAACTAATAAAAACACAATGCCAGTGACGAGCCGAAGGTCATCTCATCTCTCTGTTGAGGTGGGTAGTACTCAACAAAGCTCAAGATTACACACGCTTTTTGTCTAATATAGTCTGTAAATAAGAGTTTTTGAACGAGAGATGTAAATCAAGGATGCATTCTGTCCTTCCATTAACACTTAAACAAAAGTTTTCCTTTTCTGTTTTCACGTATTGCTTCCTAACCTCCACCCTCCAGAAGGGAACAGAAAGCAGGTAGCGTATTTCAGACTCGATCAGGTGCCATTTCAGTCAACCAGGCTCTGGGGTGGTTGTGAGCCACTTTTGAAAAATCAGATGTAATAGAAAATCTATTGAAACAGTCAAAACGCTCACCTTTCAGGGAAGCCATTGTGCCAAGCGCAACGTAAAGAGACAGCAATAAATCACCATGCTATGCACCTCAAATAGATAATCAATTTAATTGAAAGCATCAATAATCATAGTTTGACATTTATTACCCTGTGGATGTTTTATCTTTTAGGCTAGGGGACAGCGGGGCAATGATGAATACCAGTTCTGCCATGGAACACAATTATGTGGTGCAAGGAAAGGGATTTTATATTCTAAAAAAAACCCCAGTCAAATTCATAATTGAACCAGATTGCATGAGATCCGTGAGGAATGAATGCATGTAACTCAGCTGTATATAACTTGAATTCTAGTGCTACGGCTCATGAGATAATGTCGCAAATGCTGCTTTGTGCATGCTTTTAAAGTGACTTAGGGCAGCAATTCTGCAGGGCCAAATCTCCCTCTACAGGATATAGTCTTTTTTCATACATGCACAAGAGAAAACCAAAAGCAAGGCTGGGTGGTTTGTTCCTTGGCTATATTTTATTGTTTGTGCTACCTGGTCGTTTCATCCTGCATCCTCAAAGGTGAAAAATAGCATAAAAGTTACTGGTTGTATAGACGGACAGCTCTGAGAGCAAAAGGGATGGAAGTGTTCTCTTGTGCTTACTTTCCAGTAGAGGAATGTGCCTTTTCACCTGAAGAGGTGTTCCCGTGTAGAATGCCTGCAGAACGCCGTCCAATGTACTGTCCGAATAAAAGAATGCAGGAGATATATCTGTCGGGCTTGTCGGGAAAGCCCCCAGGACTGCCAGGCCTGCGTTGCGTACAGCTGTTCCTGACACATCCTGGAAGGCTTTCAAGAACGTGAAAAAGACCCCAAACTCTTAAAACTTAGAGTTGTGGAATAAATTATTCCAAAAAAAATAAATTGTATTCACAGAATCACGCGCTTACTGTGCATCAGTCAAAGCAGATATTTTCCTTTTTTGCTTTTGAGGACTCTTGCTTAAATAGCTTTTACCTTCAGAAGAGTGAATTCAGCTCCTAGTACTCTCACCAACTAGTACAGTCTGGATGCATCCTTGTGAAGTTCTCTTTCCACTTTTTACTCTTTGAACCAAAACCCCATTCAGAAACCGTGCGGACTGGCAGATAATGCCACTGTCACTACAGTCCTGGCAAAAGTGAGAGCACAGAAGTAAGTCTTTTGAAGGTGAGGGATTAATCAAGTTGAGCTCCTGTCCCAGCTAAATGTCAGCGGGATTATTGCTTTGGGTATAATTTTAATGTTGTTCTAACCAAAAGGCTGAATGCCCGAGTTAGGGAAGGAGGGTATACAATTGTGAATTATAAATTTACAGTCAAATTGACAGCCTTGGTGGTGGCAAAACAGGTAATTACATAGTCTGGGGTTTTCTCTTGCTTCTCTGCTTTATTCCATTGTTTATCCTAATGACAGAAATCATTATTTTATTGTTTTAAACAACAACAACAACAAAAGGAAATTACTCCTGCATTATAAAAATGCACATCTTAAATACAGTGGTGATATTTAGGAAGCCTGGAACGGAAGGATGCAGTGAGGAGGTGCCTTTTGAGAAACAGAAGACACCACAAACTCGTCCCAAGCCTCAAAGTCCCTTCTGGAACTGTCGGAACGTTACTGCAACCTACAGTACAATGCCGAATACTCAGAGCAGCAAAGCAGCCTTCGGCAAGAAACGTATGAACATTCAGTTGAGGATGATCGTGTTTTTCTGTGTAAAAGCTGCACTATTCGTTTTACAGCTGTTCATCTGTTTGTGCCGGGAGGAAGAGCAGCCGGGACCGCCTGACTTGCCAGGTTTTGGTCCGTTTCCAACTTGGCCCGAACAGGTGCCGTGGGCAAATGGGGGGAAATCGCCGCAGCCTCTCGCTAATGAGTTCATCCTTCCCTTCCTCAAGTCAAAACAGGACCAATTGACCCTGGCGGCCCAGCAGCGCAGGCTGACGAGCACTGCGGAGCTTTGTTGCTTTTGCAGTGCTTGCCTTACACTTTCTCAATCCCGAGAGGCTTAGGGTGTTGAGGAAGACAAGAACCAAGTTTATGAGAACGTTAAACTGCTGTTCTGTTATTCCCACAAAGCAAGTTTCCTTGATGGCCCATTCAGATTATTTCGTGAGTAAGATAGGATCTCTTAACTATACTCAAATCAGTGATTATTTACTTTGGGCTGGCAGCTAAAAAAAAATGCCTTACTTCATTAAACCCTCTTCAGTGGCTTAAATACTCTTAGTTCCAGCATCTGGATACATTATGGACATTTCTTTGTCTATGATCTGTTGGTGGTAGTTTTTAAGATGTAAACAAAAATGCTATTTGGCAAGATGGTGTATGGAGCCATCTTTTAACCTCAATGTTCCTTTTGGCACAAGATTAAAAAGCTCCTTGTAATCAATACTCGGAGCTGGATCTCCCAAGATTTCTTTCAGGACTCTACTTGGAGTGTTCAACAAAAACGAGGGCTGCGCATGCTTTCCGAAACTTCTAATGAAAAAAAAAAAAAGTCCTTTTTCTTTCTGGTACTGTTCTGAAAGAAGCTCCAAATAGAGAATCCGCTTTAATTCTGGTAGCAAAGAACTGGAGTTACTAAAAATAACATTTGGAATTTTTTTTTTAAATCTATTAGCCATTTTGCCCTCCTTCAGGCCAGTCTTCTGCAGAGACGTCAGAAGTTTCTGAGCAAACGCTCTGACAGCTGGGACCATTGCTTGAAGCTTGTGGTCAAAGTGGGGGGAAGCGTTTTGGCAGGTGTCTCTTTGAAGCGGCTGGCTGCGAGGTCTTTTTACTGAGAAGGTGTCTAATCAAGAAAACGCGAGCAGACGGGTAATGGTCAAGTTCTGCGACCTCAAGAAATGAAGCGCTCGCTGTATTTATAAGCTCATTTCTGTAGTTATTCATTGGCCCTTTTGATCAGTGTTCTGTCTAGGTTAGGGCTTGGGGCGTAAATGCCCATTTCTGTCGTGGAGGCCAGAAGTGATTCTGGTGGAGAGGGGAGGTGCTTCTGGTGTTCTTAAAGAACAAGCAAACCCCGTTTGCTCCCGCGCACATACGCCTGTAGCAGAGAGGTGGATCCCAGTTCTGCCCCAGACTGCAGGGGAGCAGGATCTCCTGGTAGAGCTGCAGAGACAGAGCTTAACTTCCTGGACCCTATCACTTGCAATCACCCCAAATCCAGAATTCAGCAGGAAGTGATAGTTGGGTGTTTAAAGGAGAGGTCAGGTTTTAAAACCCTGTACATTTTCTGGAGGCTCAGTGTATAGGAGGCTTTCCCTTGCAGTGGAGCCTCTTGTAACCGGTGTTACCAGTCACCAGTCATCACCCCGTTCTCTGTCACACCGGCACTGCGATCTTGCTGTTGAGGGTGTGTTGCCCTCACGCCCCGGCAGCTCATCTGGAAAAGCTGGTAAAAAGAATGAAGCAAAGAAAATTAAAGAATTGTAGCCTCCCGTTCAGAAGGAGTTTTTTGGTAATCAGGGCTGTGTTAAAGCACTGAGGGGAACAGAACATACTGTGTTTTCTTGTGGTTTGTGAGACTTTGAAGCTGTGTTGTGTTGTGTTACTGTCCAACTCAGTTTTCACATATCTCATGGCTTTATTATCTTACCTACTTTTAAAGCAAAACACCACCCCCCCACCCCCCCGATGACCGAAACTCTCTGCTGTGAGTTCAGCAGCTGTCTGGAAAAGCAGATATAATGTGAGAATGTGTAAAGAACACATTCTTTCAAGTCACATTGAAAAGAGAATTGTTATATAAACAGATGGGAGGATGCCATTGCCCCGGAAAACCGTCTGAGAGGTGCCCCAGATTACACTTTGGCAGAAGGAGGTTCAAGCGCAGAGCAGAAGAATGAGTTATGCTGTGGAAAGACCCTCTGGAAAAGGCTAAGTGTAGAACTGTTCTGTTTGGAGAAAATAAAAATATATGATGGGGAACACAGATGATAAAAAGATCTGATTGCCATTTACTGTAAGACCAGAGCACAAAGCATTCAGTACAGTTCGGCTCTATCTCTTCTCATCCGCCGTGGCACCGACCGTTGCCCAGTCTAGTCTTCAGGCCTCCTTTCTTCACTTTGATTCACTGGAAGAGGCAAAAGGTAGGCGCCAGGCTGTACCTGGTACCGTAACCGAAACCAAGGGAAGGGAAAGAAAAAGATCCTTAGCGCTTTTCCCATGGGATTCAGCATGGGGACAGCAGCTTAAGCAAAAGCTTCTATATCTTACCCATAATGCCACATCTCCAGACGGCTTGTCCAGGGCCAGAATGTGTCTCCAGTGCAGTGTGTGGCACGGAAGGGTATTGAGCTACGCCTGGCAGCAGCTGAGGGGAGCGTCCGCTGCGGTCAGTCTTTCTCTGATGTTGTACTGGGAGAAGAAAGCAGCAGATTTCAGTTTCTGAGATGGATGTCTCCCACCTCGTGTAGAGAGTGCAGAAGCTCACCTGGCCAGAATAGGCTGCCTGGAACTCCGTGGAAGAGGATCCTAAATATCGGCAATCTTCACGTTCCTTTATCTTTGAAGCTCTTGAGAGGCTCAGTGCATCCTTCCCCTTCTAACCGGGTTTTAGTCTTCTCTCCCAGGAGTTACTTAAAAAGCCTTTGAGGTGCTTTTGAGGGATTTTACTCTTAAGGTTCCATCTTTTCTAGAAGCTTACTTGGGACAAATGCCAAATATCTGCATAGATAAGAGTCCTGTCTCTCACTGTGGAATTCTTATTACTACTATGTTTTAGGAAGGCTTGGAAATGGGATCAAACCAACTAACAGCCTTGTAGCCATGACGTATTGTGTCTCAGTATCTGTTTCGTATACCTGAGAAAGGGAAAACTTCGTGCTTCCTGCTAAGCCCGTGATACACAGCACAACATACGATACGCTGCCGTAGATTATTTTGAGACGTGCTTTGTATTCATTGTTTATACAGATGCTCTGAAGTTTAAAGATGACCTTCAGTTTAAATTTTTTCTTAGCTTGCATTTGTATTCTCTGATTTGTCAATTCCTGAAACGTGGCTGGTTTGCAGTCCAGATGCCAAGTGAAGCTGTACATGCGCGAGATGGCATTCCCCCCAAAGGCGCACTGGAGCTGTACCCAGCCCTATTCTGTCGTGCCCTTGAGCACTAAACACAAATTCCTACCTGTGGAAGACACCAGCAGCCCAGCAGAAACCCAGAGACTTGTTTCTGTTTGGACTCCCTGAATTCCTGTCTCAAGAAAATGCACTGAAATTGCCACCCACTCTCTGCCTGTCTGATCAAATAAAATATTGACCTTTTCCAAAGACAGTACTGTAATTCCAAGCATAATATTATCCAGTTCTGAGATTGTTGCTACAGCTCTTAAAAGGGAACTCACCTGGCACCCCTATCAGTTCAGATAAAACAACACTGCATGCTTTTTAAATAAGAAACGGATTGTGCTGATGTCTGAATAATTCTGCATTAACTTTTCTTTAAAGAGAATGTCTTTTGCTTAATATTACTTCCAAATAAAGGAAGACAAAGTGCCCTTTTCTGTCCCTGTATTGTTCTCCTTCCTTGCACAGAACGTTACTAGAGGGAATTCCTCTCCAAGATAACTTACAACTCAGAGCAAGTACTCGTTCCGTAGCTGAGCGGCAGGGCGTCTTGAGGACAGGTGGCAAAAGAGTGGCAAATGCAATAGCAGAAAGTGTTCTTGTGGTTAACCCAGATCATACCATGAAAGAAACATGCTTGTACAGAAAAATTCCCCTCCTGTTTAGAGCCCATGCAAGGCTCTTCATATCTTCAGTTTATCAAAGACTTATTTTGCTAAATTAAATGAGAGTTAAGTGATGTAAACTTCCTTCAGGCTCTCTGTGGGAGGCGCTCATGGTGGCAGCGCTAGTCACCGTCGTCTTATTCTTCCTTCAGAAAAGACCAACCCTGCCAAGAGGCCCTGAACATCTGCATCTTCCGCTGAAACAAACAGGACTCGAACATCTCATAATCAGCCTTATGTTTCACTTCCAGTGCTTCTCAGGCTTTAATGGGCCATTTTTCTTACTGCATCACACTGAGTGACTATGACCTTGTCATGTTAAAGTGACAGTTAGGTTATCCTGCTGATGGGTATCAAATTGACATATCCCATCCTTTCTGTCTGAGTGCCAGGCAGGGATACATTCCCAGACAGCCTACACTCCCCCTGGACGGTACCAGCTATTAGGAAGGCTGCTGTTTTCATTCGTTCCTTTCACAGTGTGAGCAGCAAAACTAAGCTGCTAAATGAGACAGTGCATTTCCCCACTTTAGACTTTTGAAATTGGTGGGAACATTGCATATTGGCTTTATTTTCCTTCAAGTGTGATTAATGATCAAAAATCTACATGTCACAGCTTAGCTATTTAGCTTTGGTGCACTACTATGGTTACATTGAAGGCCATTATTTTGACAGAACTGAGGATAAGCTCTAGATATAGATGCAGTTTATTGAGCTGGTTTTTTGGCAAATTCTGTATGCAGTGAATTGCAAGTTGGCTTTTATGTTTGTGCTTGTGATTTGACATGCTTGCGTGTGGGGAGCTAGAACACTTTCAGTGAGCTCAGCAAAGTTGTGTGTTACTTGGGCAGAGAAAAGACTTTGCTTTTAAGCCAAGACAGGCAAGCATGCCTATGAAAAAATTCAGTCGTTATATACCCTTTAAGTGTGGTAAAACAGTTCATAATTCTTATCTGTGTTTTTAGGCTGTGAGGAAGAGAATGAAATGAAAATGGTCATTTTTTTCTCTGTCCTTTCTCAAATTCTTAACTGTATGATTATTACATTTAAGTAAGGATGGAGGCTGTATCATTCAGCATGGGTGGTGGGGGAAGCTAAAGCCAGCTGGCCCTGCTCTGTATCTCGAGACCTGAAGAGGAAAATCTTTTACCTTGGTATATCTAACCCTAGTCCTTCTCTTTGGCAACCATACGAGTGGAGAGATTGAAGTGCTGAGACTTTCCTGTTTCCTACAATATTGGTGCCGCTCGGTTTCCGCATCAATGGCAAGACTGTGTCTATGATGAAGGGGATTTTGTAAGAAAAAAGAAATAGCGTTGGTGTTGCCATGTAGGTTTCAAGGTGCTTAACCTCTGCCACCGAAGGGAGAAGGGCAGGGGGCTTTTGAACGTCTTGCCAATGGAAATGGAAATGAATGCCACCCCAGCGATACCAAGAATGGGGCAAATCAGTCAGTTAGCCGTGTATGAACCTCACCCAAAGGGAGGCATGAACAGCTGGTGTTTGAATAATGAATTCTTGTAGGGACTAGGTGATGCATTTGTTGAATCCATTTCAATACACCTCTTCTGTTTGAGGGTATTTCCCGAGATATCCTAGTCCTATGATTAGATACTAAGATTTGAGTGCATTGCCTTATATAGATTGATATGTCAATGTGTGTCCTGGATAGAAAGGCAGCAATTTAATATGAAGTATGAGCTCTTCAGCCGAGGCCCAGAGGTCCCCATACGTCAGATCAAGTGCATGTCAGCATTGCCATTACAGGAAGATGTACGATCTCTCTTTATTTACTTATGATTATTACTGATCATCTTAAGAAACAGGTTATCAATATATGAAGTACAGAGGAAGTTCATTTATATTATTCTGTCAATATCAAGGTCATTTTTATAACTAAAAAGGGTTGAGAACAAAAGATAGATGGATCATATATGACTAAAGCTAACCGTCCAATCCATTTACATTGCTGCAAACAGCAGAGCTTTATCTGTTAACCAAAACATTACACTTCACTCTTCAAGATGATTTTTTGCTCAGATAATAAATAGCTCTAGATACATTAAGTGATTCTGTTATGTAGTTCTGTGGCAGACAGAATTTAGAGTTGGTGACCTCGAGCTCCCATTTTACTACTGTTTTCTCTGTGGTTAGAGTGGTGATGTAACTGGTTTGCAGTTCAGAAGCACATTGTGTCAGAGGATCTCATGTTTTATTTAGCAGAGGAGTCTGCCAGGCATGTTCCCAGGTTCGAAGATGAACAAAGGGCCTAAATACAAATACAACTCAATACTTACAACTTCTGTTTTAATCCTTAGGCTGTACACACTGCTCAGCACTAGGCAGAGGGAGGTGTCCTTTGCATCTTTTCGGAACTGAGTTTTATAACAGAATTTCCCTTCAGGAAAAAGGGAGTTCAAGATTATATTTGTAGGGGTCTTTTAAAAAGAAAATAATAATTAATTTAAACTTTCTTTTCCCTCATGTGTACAGTTATATATTTCTTTTCTGGGAGGTGTTTCAAGAAAATACTAGACAAAAGACTTCCAGGCTTACATTATTAATTGGGACTTCCTCTTTCACGAATCGCTGTGTGTTGCAAATGGGGGGGATGCAGTGAGTGTGCAGTTACTGTGTAAATGTTTCATCTCCACTCTGGGGTCCTTAAAGATCTCATTCTCTGTAGCTGGTAAAACCTACCTTTTTCCAATAGTAATAGCGAATAGATAGTTGCTAAAGGTGGGGTTGGATTGCTGGAATGGCGAAAAAGAATAGAGGGGGGTTAGATGTGGCACCATATGAAAGGGAAACGCATCTCCAACTTGGATCCAGGGAAAAATGGAATGAATGAAATACGTTTTCTTTTAGCAAAACTGCCAAACTATTGAGTGCCTTTCTCATGCTCATTAACACTGGACTTTAAGAACCCGATAAGAATGCAATATAAAATCAAAGAGCCCCTAAAGACTGTGAGATAATATTTAATACTCTCCTATCACCAGTCCCTGAGTGCTTGGCAAGAGAAACAGTGACATTTACTAATCAGTACCCTCTCTTATTTGTCTTGGCTGAAAGTCTCAAGTCCTCAGCTTATTGAAGTTATTACAAATGCTCTCCATTAGATTCTGTTTAACTTCCTGGTATTTGCAGTTGAACTCGCTCACAATGTCGTGGAGGAGTTGTGTCTTTAAGAAGTGATCCAGAAGTGGCGATACCGTGTATGTAAATTGCAGGTTTGCTTTCTTTCTCGCAGCCTTTGTTCTCAAACACATTCTTAATGTTTGACATTCATTCTTGTCATTAACTACCCCTGGCGCTTACCTGCACCTTTCTGGACGCACAGAAGTTTGTTTCGTGTGCTAAGAAGTCGCTGTTTCTTACTAAACGATGACTTGGGATGTTCCTTTCTTTTGAACGCCCTTTGGAATAAGCTGTACTGATTCACCTCTGTAAACGGCATTTTGATCTCCTGAAAGTTGGCAAACAGGAAAAATTCCTCTGTAAAGCCATCCAGGACGTCAGGCAGGAGCAAGTGCAGAGGTGTTCCCTGCGGCGGATCACCAGAAATTTTGGGCCACAAATCCCTGCTAATTTTTAGTGTCTTTCGTGCAGCACTGTACCACCTTTTTGTTCAGACTTTCAACTGAAAAATAAATGGTTATAAAATGGTCTGTGAAGTGCATACCACGGCTTTGCAGGCTGTTACTGGTCCACAAACCACAGTTTGGCTGCTCTACAGTGTTCCCAATTGTGCTGGGGTTGCCCTTAGCAGTGAATGGTTGGTTTATTCTTTATACTCTTTTCAGCCCTTGGCTTGTTTCTTGCCAGTCAGAGGAGTGCTGTTCATCCTCCTTCACTCGCCAGCCAGGAAAGGAAATTCTTCCTCTCAGACAAGAGCTTTCCTCCCTTTCCTCTTAATTCCAGGCACATTCGTTTCAAATTCCCAAGGCAGGATATTGAAAGTTTCCTCAGGTTAATAGGGCTTCACAAATTTACTTACTATAGAAAATGTAAAATTTGGTAAATTGTTGGCCAGAAAGTGCTGTAAAATCACTACGTTTTAAAAATGAGGCTTATAGAAAAAATTCTTAAGCGCTGAAATGGTTTTCTGCGGGTTCCTTCTCCCGCTGGCTTTACTATGAAAGAACATCATCTCGGTGACTTAGCTATTGTAGGGTTGTTAGCTGGTGTGTTTTAAAGGACAGTTTTAGCTCCTGAATGCAAAGTTTAACAACGTGCTTACAGTCATCACCAGGGTGAGCCCGTGCCATGCTACTGGCAGTTTTCAAAGCTTGCCTTGCTCATCCTCCTTGCTCCGAACTGCAAAGGAGGTTGGAGGGTTTGAATGGGCTTATTCTGTAGCGGTTTGTGCAGTGATGGGGCAGCTTCCCAGGGAAAACCAAATGGCAGTAAAGAAACACTCTGTAAACGTGGCGATCCCAGATTAGGTTTATGTGTATTTTAGATGTATTTTCTTTAATACGGTGCTAATATGGTTCTTCTGTCCTTGTGAACCCACATTCCTCCGAAGTCTGTCACCAACAGAGTTAGTCTTGTATGCACAAATAGCATTTTAGTGCTTTTTAATCAACTCATTTGGCCTATGTCAGTGTACATAATTTCTGACCTTTTCCATAGCTCCACCTTGGAGGGTCTCGGGATGATCGTGTTTTAAAGGCGTTCCCGGGCAAGGTTTTCCTAGCTGAGTGATGTTCTATTTATAAAGATAAAATCATCAAGTATCAAAAATGGGCATTAATCATTGCAGTGTTTAGGGAAGTTCAGGAAGCTCAGATGAAGAGTGTCTCTTTGTGCTGGAAGGTAAAAACAGATACGCAAACTACAGGTGAAAATGTTTACACACAAAGCATCTGGACTAAAATTAATATTAAGCCAGCTTGTTCCCTGCCAATACTCAGATAACATCATGAACTGGGTTTAAACCCTTACTGCGTTTTGCACGAGCTGTTGTGGCTCATGAAGCACTGTCCGGCCCTCCATATGACAGTCATTTAGGGAAGAGGACCGATAGCTCTATTTGTATTTCAGGACTTGATCTCTTTGGTGACAATAGACCAGATTAGTAATTATTCCAGTTTATTCAATTGGGAGGCTCCACAGCCTGTTAGCGAGGGCGAAAGGTTGAGAATTGTACCCCTGATTTGCCATATAACTTCAGGCAACTCGGTCTTTGGACCTCAATCTGTTGGCTTTTCAAGGAGATGTTTTTCTTCCAGGGAGAGTTCAGAGCTTACAAAATTTACTGCTTAATTTTTTATATTTATGTAATGATCATTTGCAAATCAGCTCAGCAGATTTTGTGTTGGTTCTGTGTGCTGCTTTGAAGTTCTGTGGTATCCAGGGTAACGTTCCTATTTGGTTACTGATGCATCTAGGCTACCTGCTGGAAGGACTTCCTGCAAAGGAGCCGTGAGGTTTTGATAACCTGGCTATGTACTGTAGAAGACTTTTATATACGATGCCAGACTTCACGGAAGAACCCAAAAAGCAACAGCCGTTGTGACAGCGTTCCATTTTGCACAAATCAGCTTTTTGGTTTAAATTCAAAACTGGCAAATTGTTAATAAATAAACCAACCCTTTCCTGCTTGTGCATTTGTTATGTGCAACCTACAGAGGTGTTAATGGCAGAGCTGATTAGCTCGCTGCTGCTGCAGCAACAGCATCTGTCAATATAATGAGTGATGGCTTGCCATGTCTCAGGCAAATAATAACAATGAAAAATACTTCACGTGCTCACCCTGGGCACCGGGGAGTGAGGATGGTATTGTGGTATTTGCTAAAGCCAGATGGAGACAGGCATGAAGTTGTGAAGAATCTTTATCCGTGTTAGAGCCAAGTGAGCCAGCACGTACTAGCAGAGTTGAAAAGCAGGTTGATTTTTTCATACCAACGCCCCATATCCCACCTCTAAGGTGTCTGGAGGTGGCAATGTCTAGCCAATACCCGAGGGGAGGCTGGGTACTCCGTGCTGGAGGGCTGTATCCCTCGAGGAGTTTGTGCTCCTGCGCCCCGTCCAGAAAAGCGCTGCCGTACACGAGCATTTCTGTTTCTGTGAATTTCACTGATGCTACTCGCTTAAATACCTGCCTGGGCCAGGGCCAGCGCTCTCAGGACTTTGCAGGATAAAACTTTTAAAGGAACAATTAATGGGAGTTATGAAGAACGAGAGATGTAGCTTAATAACGGTGTTCTCTCGTGAGCCGAATTGGAACAGAGGTGCAGAAAAGCAGGCGAAGCGTGTGAATACTTGAGCTGCTCTCTGTGTGCTGGACGGCAGGGGCAGCTCCATGGACGAAGTCGTAATAACTGGCGCGTGTTGCAGCTGGTCAAACGGTTTTACCCTCCTAGAGACCATGTCCGGGAGGTGGCAGATCCCAGCCAGGGTTCGGATGCACGGTATCAGGTTGGTATGAGTGCTGTGCTGGTATGACTGCTTCTCAGTCGCACAGCTGAGGCATTTTTTAAAGCCCATAATGAGCTGGCTGGAAGAAAACATTTGCTCTGCGTGTCATGGTGTTCACACGTGCACCGGGAGGGCATGCAAACAGCATAGCCATCGCGTCCCAGGCAGGCAGGGTAACTTACCTATTAACAACAGCAAATTAGGCACAGCAGGGACGTAGCCTGTGATTCCACCTGAAGTATTGACGTGAACTTGTGCGCAAGTAAGAATCAGATCCCCTCAGCTCTAGTATAAGGCAAAATAAGTGTTTTCAAGATAGTTATTTTTTATGACCCGGCTGCCTGGTATTCCCTGAAGAAGGGGCAGGTTTAAGGCAGTGCGGGTGGCACAGCCTGGGTTTCAGAGCTGAGCGCGATGTCCCTGTAACGCTGAGCTGGGCTGATGGGGTGCAAGGGGGGCTCCGCAGAGCGGGCCTAGAGAAGGACAGCTTGGGAAGTGCGCGTGTCAAAGGCAGATACCTGGGCACTGGTTTAAGGTGCTTGCTTAGCTTTAAGTCTTACTGACTTCAACGGTGATGTGCTGACGTCTTACTAAAGAACCCGATGATAATGAAGAACACGTTACTGGAAAAAGTGCTGTTATCTGCATACCGGCTTCTGTGGAGTTATTGGGCGTTCTCCTCTGTTTCCAGCTTGGAGCAGATGTGGAAACACTTCTCGAAAATCAAGATTCACAGTGATACAATAGGGGCAGGTTGTAATCTGTCATCATCTTTGTCGTTAGTTTGCTGAATGCATCAAGCCATGCCTATTGAAGTTTTTTTGGGGGGGTTGGTTGGTTTTTTTTTAAATGACAGTTTATCGGAGCTCACGGAATGAATGGATAACGTTACTATTTACATAAGCTCATTGTGATCTGTCTCGGTAATGTAATCAAATTAGGGTTAACTGCAGCTGGAGAATGCCAGCTTGTAAACTGTTTTTCAAAAAGAATCACATGGTGTTACTTGACATGTTTAGTATACATTCAGGAGGCTTTGCAAAAATTATAGCACATCCCTAACTAATGTAACTAAGTCAGGATTCTGTGGCCACCAGTTCCCTGAATCCAGGAAACGAAACGCAGTGGAATTCCTCGGCAGTCGAAGGAGATCCACCTCCGACCAGATTCCCAAAACACGAGTTTTTCTGACGTGGCTGCTGCTGACATGTTGTCTGTCTTTTGGCTAAAATCAACATATCGGTTGATAGAAAAAGCATATGGTGTAAATTCTGAGTACGTTTAAGAACATCTGTGTTAACTGCAAAAGTGCAGCCCGCTGTACATGTCAAGCGCTATACTTAGTCTTACAGCATTCGCATGAGATGAAGCCCAGCCTGGGATAACATTACCCGATGAGTAGATTTTCAAAGTATCTTTTGTTATTCTTATTAATAAACATCACATCTGGTACTTGCTTTCCCTCTTTCTCCCTTTCCCGTTGAATTAGGAGGTACTATTTGCATCACGGTACTGCAGTCATCAAGTTCTCCTTGTGCTGCGGAGAGCGATCCCACAGGACGGTCTTTGCCCCTACGAGCTTCCAGCGTGCGAACGCGCCTGATCGGAGAGCGGTCAGACAGTTTTCACTCCGAGCTGGGGACACAGGAGGAGCTCTGAGATTTCCGCAAGGTTTCTGCGGGCTCTGTCAGAGCCCTGGCAGTGGTTTTGGCAGCAGGAGGCTTTGGTGTCTGTCCTCTGCCCCTACACGCACACAATACGCACCACACCCCACCAAATAGCTCAGCCATTTCAGCGTCAAACTGTCAGCCTCTTCTTTGGCCATGGGCAAAGAGGCAATTTAGGCACATTCAGGTTATGGGCCATGTCCAAGCTAATGCAGAAGGTCTGAGGCAGAACGCAGCCCCACACTGTTGCATTTTGGACTTAATCATCTCTCTTTTTTAAAGTCTGCTGTAAAGGAAGGATGGAAAATACCATCTAAAAAGAGTTCCTAATCTCCCACTACTGCTAAAACACCTTTTCCCACATGTAAATGTTCTGGTAGTTTGAGTGTGGAGATGGTTCTGTCAAAACAAAAATTCTTCATGAAATTGGGATTTGATTCCCCAGAAGTTCCGCAGTAGAAGGAAACTGGAAAAATATTTCACCTTGTCAAAAATCAGCCATTTTGAAATATCCTGAATGAACAGTTAAACAAAGAGCCGCTGATGCTTTTCTGTAGAAGTACCATTTTTGAATATGTATGAAATACTTTTTACAGAAATTCTGTTCTCTAAGAATTTTGAAATTTGGGATCTGCTATGAATTGAAAGGGGAAAAAAAATACATAGAGTTTGAGAAACAGAACTTGCCCCTTGAGCGCAGATCTATCCAAACCAACAAAAGGAAGCTTGTGTTGGCATGTAGATTCAGACTCAGGAATTCCTGACTCTTAAGCCTGTTTATACAGGACTATACCACAGCCCAATTTGCACTTCATTTTGATTTTTTTCCCCTCTACGTTTATGGTCATGTTGAACGGGTGGATTATGCACATACTTAACCAATTGTATTTAGAGACTCTTTTTTTGCATATAATAATTATAGCTAAGTGTCTTCATTTGGAAGCAGCAGTGTTCCATGAAGGCTTTTAAGTCATTTAGCACAGGCGTTTCTGTATGACAGCTCTGAAAGTTCCATGGCCTAGTTCTCAAAAGGCTTTTGAGGGTCGCAAGCTCCCAGCGACGGTGACGGGAGCTGCGAGTGCTCTGCACCTGAGAAGCGCCAGCGATTCCCCAGCAGCTTGGCGACGCGTGCTTCTAACCGTGCGTGATAGATATCCAACTTTCAGTCGTTCAGGGTGAGATTTCAGCGTGTGTGTGCACACACCGGTGCAGGAACACACAGATTTTTATTGCTCTGGTATTCACCTCTTGGTCCTGTTTGCTTTCAGCTAGTTTCTAAACCGCAATTTCAGTATCTATTAGAGCTGTTGTAAAATACAGAATGGTTTAGGATTCTGACTATTTAAAACTTGACACGCTGTTATTACAGCTGAGCTCAGAGGCAACTGCCAACGTTTCTGAAATTTGTAAATCGGTCGGTCTCACCTGGGCATGGTCAAAGGGCTCCAAGAACTTTGTGCCAAATCCTCAGCTGCTGAAACGCAACAGAGCCTCCTTGGCCCTTTCCTTCCCTAAGTAAGGTTCCTTCGCGACATACAACCGTTCTCATTTTGTCTTGGGTTTTCCTGCGTTTTGATCTCTGTTCCTTGGAGCTTTTTTCTGCTCTTCTTTGGTAGCCAAAGTACGTTGCCTGGGCCTGGAGGTCCCGAGCACCTTGACTCCACCCTAGCGCTTGAGTATATGCTTACCCTTAGGCATCAGAGATCCCCACTGAGGTCAGCGAAACTACTTAAATGCCTGGAGTCCGGCTGCTCCATCCAGTCCTTGTGGGGTGTGTTTATCATGATGGGGCTCTCCGGTGTGATAGAAAGTTTAGGTACTTGACCTCCCTGAATGCCTGCTGACCTAGACCTAATCTGAGGTAGAACACAGCAGCGTTTTAATGACTTGTATCACCACACCTCTGTTGGAGGAGGAATTACGGAGCTTCCCGCGCAGCTGCTGGAAGCATCCCCGGCCGCGGGGACACAGCCGCTGCTGGGCCGTGAAGCTCTTGGCTTGGCACCAGGCTGCAGGAGGGGATGGCGATCATGTTTGCGAGGCGAAAGGTGCCTCTGGCGTCACACGGGGGTGCTGGGAGCACCCCTGGCACTGGCCCTGGCCGTCACCGTCCCTCTGAGGTGGCCTGGCGGCAGGGCGAGCTGGGGCTCCATGGGGCTCACTTTCAGAGAGCCCGCAGGTCTCCGTCCTCTCAGTGCCCATGTTCGACATCACCTGCCATTTGGGAAAGAAACACGTGTTCTCATCAGCCAAATCTAAAGAAATTATTTATAGAAGCTTAAACTGTGTGGGAGTAATAGTAGTTCTGGTGTAAGCCTTCCATCTAGCTTCCAAAACGCCTGTCTCTCTCTGTTGCGGTTGAGAGTTTTGGCCTTTAAAAATAATAATAATCATAATCGTCTTTATTATTTTATAACATTCTTAGTCGCAATTCAACTTAATTTTTCTTCTGTTTTGTTTTTTTCTCAGCAAATGCTGACTGATCCCGAGGTGACCTCCCAAGAAGGCAATATAAAAAAGGTAGGATATGGATCAATCTTACACAAGTTGTTTTACTGTCTGGCTTTTTAATACACCTAGACACTTTATTCTCTTCTTACTTTTGAACAAAGGTGTGTATCACAATAGCGTCGTAAAAGTTTTCCAATATTTGCTGTTGCTTTTTTGGGTTAAGTATTGTGGTTCTACTGGCGTATTTTTCTGTCTTTTTGTGATTCCAGTATTTATGAAAGAGAAAATAATAGTTTGAAGTGTTCCTTGATTCAGCTACAGTATAAACAGCTCCCAGTCCAAATCGAAAAACCTCATTTACTTCTTTTCCAGTAAAAGAAAATGTTGGTCCTTTGTTAAAAGTGCTAAATTTTTAGAGGTCACTTCACCATGTAAATGTGGCTTATGTGAAGTCCAAGGGAGAAGGAATAGATAGATGAAAGGATAAAATTTAACTCATGTGATGTATTAGCGGTGCTTTTCATCACTTTGTGATGCATAAACTATAATACTGACCAGAGAAAAATGTGTTCCAAATACAGCCCAGCTGTATAAATTTCTTCATAGTAGCTGTGAGGCAGCCTCAGCACTACATATTTCAGTAGCCAGCCTACTCTTTCGGTTGGGGTTATTCTCAGTAACACTAAAATGACATTCTTTCCGTGGCTGTCTTTTGGTTAACGGCTTTACTAAAGTAAAGTGTTACAAGTCGTATTTGATCATAGCCTCTCTAGATGTCTAGAGGTAGTGTGTCCGTGTTGGAATAATGAACTAGCTGTAATTCTTTTCATATGCAATTGTCTTATAATGACTATTCACAGTCCTATTCATAAAATATGAGTTTTTGAAAGTGGAAAATATGTTAAATTGGAACTCGCAACAACTGCCATTTTTATTCATCCATTTAGGCGAGCTTCAATACTGTGTCTTAACTCTGAAAGCTAAAAGGAAACGCTTGTTTCGCTCTGCCAAACAAAGTGAAATATAATACTTGTCAGGCTCCAAAGTTAGTTTGGGAAAAGATATTTAGATCCATGTCCGGTATGGACCGTTCTATTCTCGCCACAGCAAGAAAAATAAGCTTTTCTTTTTGAAAGCCAGGCTACCAATATGAAGCATCCTTTGACCATCCAATGACCTTGCAAAGGACCTATCGCAATACCGCTGAACTTTTTACCTTGTGCATCTCCATAACTCATGTGGTGTTTGTCTCTGCCTCTGTGGGATCCTTTTGTCTGAGCAGACATGGTGACAAGGTGGCAGGTTCCTATTATCGTGACGCACTTAGCCCAAGGATGGAGTAGATTCTCCATGGCTCAGGACTGCTCAGCTATTTCTTTCTCAGACTTTAATTACGAGATCACAAATAAATTCTACGTCCCTACCTCGCGGAATCTATGTCCCCCTAAAGAGAGCAGGCTTTGTATGAAGCAAGGGTAGAAGGAAATGTTAGACTGGCAGGTTTATATGTTCGATACATGGGTTTGTATTTAAACTTTGATTACTTTTATTTCAAAGGAGAATGTTGCAAAAACTACAGGTCTTTGAAAAATACTGTGTCCTTAAATATTTTCCTGTATAGCAGGTATAAAACTGGACAATTATGATATTTGACTAAGGGGGGAAGGACTGGCCTTCCACTTCTGTCTTTTAAATGCATTGTAGAGAAGGACTAGTGGGAGTTTATGAGGTGATAAATTTATTGAAGGATGGGCAGTAGGGTTTTACAGCTAGGGTAAAAAAGGTCAAAGCAGTAAGGTAAAGAGTTCAAGTCTAAACTTTATGGCTTGTGAAAAGACTACTGCTAGACAGCTTTTCAGTCAGAAGAAAATGAAAAATAAAGAATGAAGAAATCATTCTGTACAGTTTTTGTAGTATCCTCAAATTGTTTGTAAGTTGTAGTCCAGCATTTTGCTCCAGTGGCACAAAACCCTCTTGGGAGAAGATTTCCTTTCCCAACCTCTCTAAGTCATTCAGTTGTCATATCACTGAAGACACAATGGTTGAGATTTGACTTCAATTTATTCCTGTTCCTTCAGAGATAAGTTGGTGGCGAGGAGGTGACTGAAGACAAATGTAACTGTAGTGGGTGGGCTGATTTAAACTAGGAGAAAAAGAAATCAGTGCCAAACAGAGGGACCATAATTTCCCCTGGCACATTTGATGGGCTGCTGTATCATGGATTCAGAATTGGGTAGTAACAAGGACTAGAAAGAGAAAAAAAATAACCTCTAGAATGCAGAGAAAATCTGTACAAACAGTGAAAAAACAGGGCAGGGAAGGGATGCATCAGTGGCAGTGAGAGGTATAGGAAGATGCACAGGAAGCAATCTCTGCTTAAAAATTGACCCCAATATTGTTTCTGTTGCTAATCTGCCAGGAAAAAAAAAAATATCTCTTGTGTAACCTTTCCTAAACTGAAAGGCAGTGAGAAGTCTGAAGGTGTAGCAGGGCGGACACTGTTATACTGTACAATAAAGCAGGCCCTTTTTTGGCTTGGAGCAGAATAAGAAGTATATTCCCGCTATGTCCAGTATTTTTCAGTTTGTGTTGCTGTTATTTCTGCTGGGACCACTAACACCAGAAAGCCGATTCCTTTGTTAGTGGTTGTCTCACCAGACCTAAGATTTCTAGCACTATTATTCAAGGGCCCATATCCAGGATCATTTCTGTGTATCTGGAAATGTGCTGTGCCATAGGCTGAAACGTGGGATATTCCCAGCGAGTTTTCCTTTTATCTGCTTTGCCGATGTTTAGTGTAACTTGCACAAACATACACCAGCTCCTCATCCTGTTTAATTGTCAATAAGAGATTGTGAACGTAATGCTAAAATAGATTCACTCTTTTTAGTGAACTGAACGTGTACGTCCAGAGAAGCGCACAAGCATGTCGGTTATACCTGTGGGTATAGTGTCCCATGTTCCCGAATGCCCTTTTTTTCCAAGCCATCTTCCGGCAGCCTGTTTATTTTGTTTAGAAAGCAGCTCACGCGTTCTCTTGCCCGGAATTTCCTAAGCTTCTCGCTGCATTTCATACCTTGGAAAAATGGCTCGTTATCATTATCTTCATTGTCATTTTGATTTAACTTTGAGAGGGAGATGAAAGATGGAGACTTCCTCCGGCAGGAAACAAGGCCAGCGTCCGTTACAAGACACCCTTTTTTCCAAGGAGCAACGCTAGGTGTATTTCTCTCTCCTCTAAAAGTCACTTTGGATGATGGTTTGAGAATCATATTGAAGGAGGGTCTGTGTGCAGAGCTCCTAGCCGACCTCCTCTGGATGGGCTGTTTTTCTGACTGTGGTGACAAGAGACCTCAGGGACTTCTCTCTTCAGTAGACTCTCTATTTCGTTTCTGTTTACTTAGAGGGAATAGCCTGAGGGGCTACTGGAGAGAAAACATCTGTGGGAGATAATCTATAGAGTTATCTATCTATCACTCTTGTCGACCCTGTCTCCCTTGAGAGCAAGCTGAGAGACTTGTAATAAAAAGGCATCGCTGAAGAGGCTTTAGGGACAAATAAAGAGACATGTTAAGGGCCAGCTGAAAAAGGATAGAAGACATTATTAAAGCTCAATAGCCGTCTTATCAAAATCCAATAGGATAGGCATTTGGCAAAAGGCTTTAAATTTATTCTTTGACTTTCTCGAGAGCTTGAATTTATCCATTAACAAGAATGTACTGCACAGGGAGCGGGAGATGCTATCAGCTCCAGAAGAGTGGGATTCAATCTGGTGCTGCACAAAATACAACAACAAAAACTGAAGACAAAACCGATTTTTTCCCCTACTTCGGCTGACTTTGTACCTACATTGCAAATTCTAGAAGCTGGTAATACAACGGTGATGAGACTGTAAACCAAAAGTAATTTATGCAGCACAGTCATTTATCCCCTACTCCCAAATCCCATAGATCTTTTTTTAAAAAATGAAGGTACTGTTAGAAAACTGGGTGAGATTAGGAATCTTGACCTTTTAGAAAGCATCAAGCAGTAAACAAGAAACCTAGGTAGATGGAAAGCTTTTATTCCTAAAACAGAAGTAAAAACCAACTGATGTTTTGTTACTGCAGATGCAAAGCAGGATAGAGCCATAAATCTCTCCAGGTTTATTATTATATACAAAATGCTACAGGTCACAAGAACCATCTGATACTTCAGAAACACATTGTTCACACAAGATGATTGATTGATAATTATGATAATTTGCAAAATGATTATTTGGGTATTATAACCATAGTTTGTCCCACTGGATTGCTGTGAAGACATTTTCTATATCACGGGCCGTCAGAAATGGCCTCTGGCAACAAGGGATATGGAAAGGTCTGGTCGGTCTCTCCCAGTGGGATCTGTAGGACTGATGAATGATGACCCAGAGGAGTAAGAAATCAGACTTCAATAAGCAGTCAGGAAGGTAGTTAGAGAAGAGCAAGGGAACTGTTAACTGTCTTTTGTGGAGCAATTACGAGCTGGGCCATACACCCTCAGGCCCAAGCACAGTCTGTCATAATATTATACATGCAGAGAGAGATTGACCTAGAGATTTTAGCCTGAGCTGTTTAAAGTTCCTGGATTTGCGGTGCTTCGCACAAAATACGTTTGCATTTCTGCATTTAGTATGTATTACGAATATATTTATTATCTGTATCTAATAGAAGGTGTTCTGAGACTGTAAGTAAAGATTTTAAAATCCAAATTTCCATTATATTTCTTCATCTTCCGGTTCTGTGTATTGAAGAGCCAAACCCCCGGTTTTAGTGGTTTTAAAGCGGTCTTCATACTTGCTGAGGATTTACACTGTTAACCAGACTGAATTATTTTAAAAATATCACCTGCTTTTGTGTGCTTAAATTTAGCTTAAAAAAGGAGAGCGTGTTCTTATAAAATGTACCGGACTATGGAGAGCCCGAAGACAGCGCTGCGCAGTGACTGAACCGGAGGTTAATGATGCTTCGCAAAACCCTACGAGATTGTGTAGCAATACCCAGTTATCGCAGTTAAAGTCCGGTTTCAACATCAGCACTGCCTTGCAGTTACTATTTCAGAAAGAGCTTTAATTTGCTTGTTTTACAGGTTGTATCTTTATGAAATAAAGGTATGTTTAGCTGCCACAAACAGAGGCAGCTTGGAGTTGATTTTTATAATCTTTCCTTGAATGGACTTGCGTCATTCCAATAAGCCCTGGACAAAAGAGTGGACAGTTGTCTGAGAGTCTTTTTTATAACATTTCTCTCTTTCCATTGTTAGAGAGCTTCTAATAAAAGAACCAGGAGTCCATTAATTCAGTGAATGAACATATAGTAAAGTCAGTTCCCTCTTGAGAACAATAATGTTGCGGTCAGCTTAGGTTTCCATGGAAACTAAGTACTTCTAAGAAGTTTGCATCCTTGATTTTGCTGAAATGAAGCATGTAAAGTAAAAAAAAGGTGTACGGCTTGGCCAGAAAAGTCGGCGAAGAAAGTGATGGTTAAATTATTTTTGCAGGAATAATGTTGTATGTTTAATTTCTCTGATACAGATGTTTGGGCTTGATCGTATAGTGTGTGTGTGTATGATGAATGATTCCGTAAAGGGGTCTCTGGGGTTTTGAACCCATAAATCAGGCCGAGTTAACAGGACTAGCAGTGGTTAAGTTTGCTCTCCCCGTATCTCCAGTACATTCGAGTCAACTCGAGCCACGTGCATCACAACACGATGGAACGGCGTGCCTCGGCACAGGTCTCTCTCCGGCGGTACAGACGGTCAGGGTGGTTAATGGCCATTGACTGTGTTCGCTGTTGGCAAGTTCATGCAAGGCGTGGATACGGTGTGAACGCCTCATACAGTTTTAAATAAGTCCTTTCTGTAGATTAAGGTGGTTCTTTTCCTCCCTTCCACTCTAGGCGAGTTGACTCTTAAATCACTGCAGCCACCGGTATAAACCAAAGAGCAATGGCGTTGCTTTGTTCTTTTAGCACTAATTTATAACCTGCTGTCTTATTTTCTTGAATAAGTGAATTGCTGTAGCTGAGAGGGAAGTGTCCGAAATGTGTTGCTGAGCTATTTATACACATTGCTCCAAATGACACGCATCTCTGCTGAACAGTATCTCTTAAGATAAAAGCGTCCGCTTAACTTCAGGCATAGACAGTTATGAGAGGTCACCTTGCCTTCGTATAATGCGCCTCAGACATAAACACTCGATGGTGGCCTCAAGTTCTCAGCAAAACCAGCTACACTTTTTTGGGAGGGAGAAGGGTGGAGGTTCTTCCCTTGACAAAACAAACCAACCCACTGGCATCGGTTTCTATCGGTGATCTGCCGCATCTCTGAATAGGAAGCGTGAGTAGTAGAGTCAAGTCCAAATTGCTGTTTTATTTAACCGCTGTGCCCGACCAGTGGTCTGTGTGTGGGGGGGAAGCCAAAACCACTCCACTGGTCATTTATAATAAGTGTCAGAGTCATATTTCAGCGTCAGTGGAACCTCGTCTCATTAGGGCAGAAAGGGTAATTCATTAGCTAGCCAGTCAGAAATTCATTCTTTTTGTAAGTGGTTCAAAACATCCTCCGTTGGTGCGTATTTGTGGAAGAGCAGGGGCAAAGCCTCACGCCATTCCCGTTCTCGCCCTGCCGGGCGGCGGGGAGCTCACCTGGGGAGCTGCGTTTTCCGACGCTGGCTCGTGGCCGGCAAGGTCCGGCTGTTCCGTGGAACAATGCGAGTAAAGGAGACTTGCTAAGACATTTTGGCTGAGTAATCGGTTATGCCAGAGGCATATGCAAATTTAAGATCTATAAACTTTTTTATGGCTAAGAGCTTCCCAAATAGTGTGAAACCCACATATCCCTGTGAGTGAGCTCTCTCTGCTTGGTGCTTCTGAGAACGATCCACAAGCACACATTAACGGTTTTAACACTTTTCTCACAATCCTGCTTATCTCTGAGTGTACATATAATTAATGATCCCTTGTTGAAAAACCACATGTAACACCATATGTGAAATTAAAAGTGCTCTACATATGCGCTTATTCATTTGAATCAAGGTATGTTTTTAATTGTTTGCATACCTTTGAGCACACACTCTTTTTTTTCTGCTAACAAAATGAACTGCAAGCTGAAAGGCTGGCATTTACATACCGCCTGTAAGACGATTACTAGTGAAATAATATTCTGGATGATTAGGAGGTATTACAGCCTCTACTCAGTTTAAAAATGCCAGAATGCCCCAGAGATCCCCATGAATCTGCTGCCAGCCGGCCCCTGTCAGAGCTGAAGGCAGCACTGTCTGGAGCCCAAAATCAACTTCAGGAAGGTCATGTGAAAGAAAATCCTCAGTCATCAGGAAGCCCTTGGCCTCGTGGCCTTTCTGACATTTTCTGACAAACCTTAAATCACCAGAGTAGACAAAACATCACAAATTTTGGAATGATAGCCTCTGGGATTTCAAAACTGTATGTTAACTTCGAAGGTAACCCCCACCTCGGTCCGCTCTGCAATTCCTCCTCGGGTGCAGAGGGCGAGCGTGCCAGGAGGTATTCCTGGAATTACGTCTGGACTCAGAACCACACGTGGGATGGACCGGGAGCGCGAGAAGCCTGTAACCGATACCGCAGCGGAGGAGGGAGCTGCAAGCACGCGTGCGTGCGTGTGTTGCCGCCAGTTATTTACGCAGTACTGGGAATATACATCAGAGTTGTAAGAATAGATTGCACTGAGCAGGACAGGTTTCTGTTCCAGAGTGAAATTTGGAATCAGGATTTATTGTATACATTACATACATTATAGAAGCCAGATGGTTCTATTAATATAATCTGTAATCTTGAGGTGTGTGCAGTATTCGGTTAATCACATTGTGCCGCTATTAAAGAGAATATATATCAGGTAGGAGGCCTATTAGAGCTCGCTAGCTAAAAAGAAAAACCTGGACAGTAATTGGGGAGGAAAGAAAGTGGGGGGGGGGGGTGGTGAATAGCAGGGAGAGAGACTTGAAGTTGGCCCCTAGCACCTATGGTGTGGCTTTAAAAGGGAAAAAGAAAAGCCAAAAAGCAGGGAACCGGATGCCAGTGACCTATAATTAAATATATATATCATAGCGAAAACAAAAAATGCTTTTGTTCCTTTTTTTATTTTTTCCATATTCTTCTCTAGAAATATATCAGGGGTTTACCAAGCAGTAAAGCTATGACTGTTGTCCCATGCACGTTCCAGGAGCGCAGTATATTTTGATGATGCCAGTTAGATGGGGTTTTAGATTAGATGAGGTTTTTATGAGAATATAAAATATGTGTTCTGAAAAAAGCCCAAATTTATTTTTCATAGGGCAGTTTTGAGAGAAAAATAATTACTAGAAGTCAGCTATTCAGTGACGCTCAGCAGTACCTTCTCTACCCATGGAAATTTCAGCATGCGAAGGCAGCACTTCGTAAGCAAATGAAGCTCATTCCCTTTGCTCTGTGTAGCAGATACAGTAGCTGCATGAGTGCTCTCTGCTGACACCCGCAATACAAAACCAGACTTATTTGAGGGTAAGGCGGAGATTTTGGCTCCGCGTCTTAATAATTGTCCTCAATTCTTTTTTTACTGTTTCTTTCCACAACACCATGAGTTTTCAAAACTTTATTTCGAGTTGAGCCAAAAATATTTTGCTGAAACTGAACTGAGTTATACTTTCGGATTATTTCCTTTAGCTTCTGATAAATTTTAATTTCTGGAAATACTTTGCTTTAATAAAATTGTAACTTTTCAACAAAATAGTTTTGAGTTTGGAAATGTACAATCAATTCTAGTCTTAGCTTTAATTTATGTCTACAATAGCAGTGAGCATTTATGTAGTATTTAAACTGACGAGGACGTGCCAAGTCCAAAATGCCCTGCATGCTAATTCAGAGACACAAGAGCTTGCAGGGCTGGTTTTGTCCTTCCCAAGGAGGAGATAAAGCAGCAGTTGAGGAAACTGCAACACGTCCAAGACTCTACGCTGGCATCGTTCATTTCCAGAGCTACCAATTCAGTCAGCGTTAGTCCGTGCTTGCGGGGGTAGTCCCCGTTCCGCCCCGGGCTGCGAGCTACAGCTCACCACCCGCATTGCCTAGCTTCCAGAGAAGGAGGACGTAGCCTCTACTTGCATGAATCCACTTCTGCTTTCATGTTTGGCAGGTTTCGTGTGAGATTCAAGGGACCTACAGCTTTGGTCCTGCTAAAACAGGCAGACATGAGTGCTCTTTCGTGTGCGTGGGGATTTCTCGGAGCAATAGTGAGAAGAGGTATAAAGTCTGAAGAAGGCTAATGCTATTTATAATTGCCTCACCGTTCTTCAAGATGACCTACGAGTTGGTTACTTGATGGCAACTGGAATTCAGATACGTGTTTTATTTTTCTTCCTCCCGCTGGCTGATCAGCACTTTCTAAATTTAGCAGCTCATTACAGGACGTGGAGCTGGCGGGAGAGGAGCGCCGGAGGCGAGCCCCTGCGGGGCCTGGCCCAGCCGCGGGACGTGGCCTGGCTCCGGGGCAGCCGCGGGCGCGCCATCGCCCGCACCGCTCTGCGGCCCCTCCGCCGGCGCGTGAGCTGCTCTGCCGTTCATAAGGCCCGCTCTCGTTGCCTTTGCTTTTACCTTCGCTGAATTAGCAGTAACTTCTTCCTGACAGACACGTAACCCCAAGGACAAGATAATGGAAAAAATAGCGTGAAATGTGAACTTTATCCTTCCATCTTCAGTTAGGACTTGAGTAATTTTCACTGAACTTCCAGCTTTAGCTTGATGTTGTGAAGTGTTGAAAATCCCCTGATTAAATTCCTGAGCCGAGAAGAACGAACGTTATCTCTCCCTCAGCGCTGCATGGGGTTTTCTGGTGACAGTTTCTGTCCGGTCAGGCAGCTGTCGGGAGTTGAAGTCTGGTTACTTTTCTTCGAAATTTACAGTTCTGCGGGTACTATTTGACCAGCTGTTAAAGCACACAGACAGGAGGCACATTAAAAAAAAAAATAGTAGTAGTAGAGGAACCTAAATTAAGTGCTTAAATCCTTACTTGGCCACCCAAGTGATTGACTTATTTTTTTGTTCTTTTTTTTTTCCTCTTTATTCTAAAATACAACACAGAGGCATAGAACAGAGGTATAGAAAACTGTGGAATAGATTCTAAACTAGTTTATAAGCTTTCAAGTAAGTTTTCTTCCTGCTTGTATTTATGATTAATGTGTCCTATAACTAACTGAAATTAAGAAATGTTCTGTCGCATCGAGGCATGTTATCTCCGAATCTTTATGAGTTACCTGATTGTTTTAGGGGTTTGTTGCAATGAAAGCTGGCCTCGGAGAAGAGTGGGTTTAGCTTGCTGCTGAGCACGCTTCCAGATCCTTACCAATTCCTGCAGAGAGAGTTATGCATATCTGCTGTCAGACCATTTTAGGCCCTGGTTGATGCAATAATTCCTTCTGTTCCAGAAGACCTAAAGGAATTGTTTCTTTTAATTTCCACTGGAATCTCAGTCCTAAGCTTTAGCTTGCGTCACCCTGAAGACGACTTATACGTCGTCTTATACGTCTTCTTATACCTTCTTATTCTTATATGTCTTCCTTACATGCAGTCTGGAGGAAACTCTGGGAGTTTAAATAAATGCTATTGCATCAAGGTAGTTTTTATGATAGTGCTGAAGAGGTATTAGTCGTCTTTCTATAAAGAATTAAATTTTAAAATTAATCAAGAGGAATTTTCTTTTTTTGTATTTCCCCCTGCAATTACATATATGTCTTTATAAAACCAGACAAGTATCGACTTTCATTGTTCATTCACTTCCCTTAGTGTCCGATTAACTTTTTTCTCTTTCTATAGTTACACCCTTGCAGGTAGCTTGGGGCTACCTGCTGAGATACGCTGGCAAATTCAAGTAGTCTCTCACTCAGCTACCGCGTCCTTGGAATGGAGATTTGTCATTTTGTCATGGGAATCTTGAAAAAGGTGAATCCTGAAAAACTTTTGGCAAAGGTTCAGATATGATGGTGCCGGGCTGCTGTGTAAATCTATACACCAAGAAAAACACTGTCCGTCTTCCGAGACGCTCAGCTCCACGTCAGTCTGTCTCGAGTTACAATGGTCATTGTTCTGACATAATTCCTCTTCTGTTAGCTCATGTGCTTAATATGGGTGGTTGTTTCTCTTTTACCTTAATTCCTGTTAGGAACAGAGGTCTGGAGCAATCCTGTTGGGTTATTTTGTCCAATTTCCTACAATCGCATGCAGTAAGGTTGTACAAACTTTCATAATTAGGTTGTGCCCCCTTAAGTAAGATAATTTCTTTCAGGCTTTTTGTCTTCTGATGACTAGAACACGTCTTCTAAGTTCCAATGTAAATTTATTCCTGGCGGTTTATATTTGCTGGTCCTTTTGCCAATAAAAACTTCTAATTTGAATGGTATCCCATCTTCCAGTCCAGTTCTGATGTTCACCATATGCTTATTTGTTCTTTGCTTCGATAGGCTTACTGCAGAGAGCATCGTATCTCCTGCTAAGCGAACCTCAGTTTATCTGTACCGCCCTTGGGAAAAACTGGGCAATCCCGGGGTCCAGAAGCGTTAGGCTTTAAGATCAAACTCATCTTTGCAAGGGGTTGCTATCTTGGTACATGTCTAATGTCTACAGTAGAGCATCCAGCACAGCTCCCTCCTCGTCCTGAAGCTGGGGTGACTTCAGGCAAAGGACCTCACTTTTTGTGCCCAGATTGCTGTTCCCTCAGCTGTACGATGACTTTTATAACTTTAAATAATATTAATTAAATTTGAATTTAAATAACTTTAAATCCAAGAAAAAAAGCCAAAATATTATCAAGTAGACATTTTAATTATTATTATCCAGATAACGAGTTTTTTCAGAGCAATGAAGTCAGAAAAACAGGGTTTATTATTTAATCTTGGTATATGTCTATGTTATTTCTGAACCTAGACCAAGGCTTTAGCCATTTCTATATGAATGTTTGTGTTCTTGTGACTTAAAAGTGTTACACAGATGGAAGCTTGTAAAACGACCATGACCGTGAAAGCAGATTGTTCTGAGATGATTTTAAATGGCCCTTTTTGCTGTATGATAGGGAGGTTGGCAAACAAGTCACTGATGAATGTCAGAGTTTGCAGTCTGTTTGGTTTGGAAACTTGCTCAGAAGTTTGGATGCATCTCTGAAATTCATCAGAACCCCTTTGGTCTGAAAAAACGTTGATGAAAACCGTGCACATAGCATTTCTTTAAA
This sequence comes from Phalacrocorax carbo, assembly GCF_963921805.1. Lineage (NCBI taxonomy): Eukaryota > Metazoa > Chordata > Aves > Suliformes > Phalacrocoracidae > Phalacrocorax > Phalacrocorax carbo. The sequence goes on along the minus strand of NC_087532.1, from coordinate 1,503,112 downwards.
TTAATTTCTTCTAATTCCTCACACTAACTGGGCTGGAAATACCCAAGAAATAGGTTTCCTTGTTGTATTTTCTCCGTTCTGTTGGCAGTGTTAGCCAAAGCCTTGAAGTGTTAGAAGCTTATGTACATAAATAATGAGAAAATAAGCTAATGGATTTTTTTTCTTTTTCTCTGAAAGTTGAGAAATGCTTCAGAGCTGGACAAGGCTTTGAGTGTGTGTTTTCCTTCTTGCAGAGGTTTAGTGGAATTAAAGAGCAAGGACTTTTTCTTTTAGTATCTCTAGATGGATTGTTCCATAACAAAGGAGAGCCACGAACGTAGATATGGTTGGCATAACAATAGATTTGAGAAGAGGACTAGATAGTGAGTGGTAAATATTATGAACAACACACTCATGTGCCAGTGACTTACTCCAGAAAGGGAGGGATAACCAAGAACTGCCTGATGGCAGCACTGGTAGATTTGGCCCCCGCCTCAAAGTGCCGTCAGACGGATGCAGTCCTGCGCAGATCGATTTGAATGGCTGGAAACAATTGCTGTTACTGTGGTACTGTTATGCTAGAGGAGAACCCTTCATGTTTTTAGGCTTTGAAGAGCAAGAATGTGTTTTTCAGATATGTGGTTGATTTACTGGTTAGTGTCAGTCAGCAAATGTGCGGGACTCTCTTTGGGTAGGAAAAAAATTCTGTCAATCTCATTCACCGTATCATCCTGTATCTCTGCTTGTTCAGTTAGTCTTGTGCTTCTTGTATTCTTTTTCTGTGATGCTTAAATTATGTCAGACCCTGAATTCTAATAGCCATGTGTTTGGTCTTTCCCAGTTGTGAATAATCATGCCGCTCTCTTTGTATTTACACAGCCATGGTTTACCTTTGCTGGTAGCCCTTCTTCCCCTAGTTTGTTTTCACTCACATAAAACAGTTCACCTGCATTTACTGTGCTTACACAGCGCCCCCCCCTTTTCATGCTAACACAGCACATCAAATATTTGTTTGATTTTTTCTTTAAATGTCTACCTAAACGAATAACCGTTTCCTTTTTAAAAAAGAAAACAGCTGAGCATCTCAATTCATGGAGACAACTGCAATGCCAATATGGTGGCAGAGGGAAACCCTCTTTAAAAGGAACAGAAATACTTTAAATAAATAAATTCGGTCTGATTGTGCTTCTGCTGGAAAATCTCTTTAAGATAAGCAGATGTCATTCTGCAAAATAAGCAGCTGAAGCTAAAATTCATATTCTGCATTAAACTAAAGGGTGATCATCTGTATCACACATCCGTCAGAATACGGTGCAAAGAAGCCAGCCTTGTAGCAAGGAAGATTTGGGTTAGATGTTAAGAAAAATGAAATACTAGAATAGTTCAGTACCTGAGTAGACTCTCTAGGGAGGAGATAAAATATCTGCCACTGAAGGCTCTTAAGAGGTTTAGACAAACACCTGCCAGGCTGGACTAGATATACACAATCCTGCATTAGAATAAGGGAATAGCCTTGATAACTTCCTGCAATCCTTTCTAGCCTCACGCTTTTTTATGGTGCTTATAAGTTTATCTTGTTAATCAGTGTGAAAGCAAGCCGTGGAGTGGAGGAGGCACGGAGACGAGCCTGCCCTTTCCTCCTCTAGGTAGGCTGCACGTGCCAGCTGCGGCATACTGAAAAAAGTGAGTGAGGTGGGGGCAGTGAATGCTTTTCTTCTTATTTTAGACTTTTTTTGCTTTTCTTTAATGGTGCCTGGTAAGTTTTGTGCTCTTTGGTTTCAGTATTCCTTATCAGCCAAACATTTTTGTCCCATTTTCAAGTGGATTTGGTGCTCAGGAGAGCTGGCAGGTTAAGAGGAAGTTGATCTGAAAGGCTGAAAATTACCTCTTAAACTCCTATGTAGTCGAGTTTCCTACTATGGAAACTAGCTGATCCAGCTTCTAAAACACGTATTTATACACACCTGAATAGTAGGAAACCAGAGAAAAAGAAAAGAAAGCAGAAAAAAGGGCAACCCCCCCCCCAAACCTCCCAGTATTTGCAACTATAAGCCAGAGTTCTGAATTCATATAATAAGGAAAAACAAGGATGATAGAATATGGCACAACTGATGCAATAAAGGATAGCAAGTTAATGCTGAAATGCCTTATGCTTTTTACAAAGCAGATTTAAGGTGTCAAAATATTTTTCTGTTTCAACATGGAAGTTATTTGTCCTTGTGGCTGACATTGCTTAGTTTCTATGTATCGTTGCAATGGGTGGAAACATCCTTTAACTGCCAGACAGCACTTACCGATAAGCCAGCCAATTAATAATGTTGATTTGAAAAGCCCAAGAATAGGTGAGAAAGCAAAGTCCTTTGGTAAGTCATATTTGCACAGTATTAAGAGTCCCCTTTTACCTGATCTAGTAAACATGGTATTAGGAACTCTGTGCTATTGAAAAGCTGAGAGACTATAATGATACGTGTAACTGATAATTGCCACTCCTAACTATTCAGCACCCACTTACCATGCCTTTTGTACGTACATACCTTTGAAATAGACAGCTTATGGCACATGTATTTCTTTTTCCTAAATACTGGTGGGGTGATTTTTTTCTGATATATTGACCTGTTTTATCAAAGAAATAAATGTAGAGGAGGAATCGGTGTTTCCTCCGAAGTTGGTGGCCCTCAAATTGTAGACTTTACGTTGGGTCCGGACATGCAAACAACAACGCTCTGTTTGCTCAGCTGATGCCACAGTCTTCTTGTCCTGCATTCTTGTTGGCGCTCAAAAGACAAGATGAATACAGCTTCTGATGAAAACAAACAGTGATCTAAATCTATAAGCAAATGCAAAAGCAATTCACTGAGGTAACTGTAACTGATTCCACACAGCCACCGCGTGTTACCTTTGGTCTTTGGCACGAATCCACGGGTCTCAAGCAGCAGAAATGCTAAAGATGTAAGATACTGGCACACAGAACTAGTCTTAATCATGAGGGAGGCTTGATCAGAGAAGTTGTCAACTGGCAACAGAACGTACTCCATCATCTGTATCTTTGTACGTTCCTGTACTCTTAAAAAGGCATAGAAATGGAATTAATTAGAAGTAGATGAAGCTTTTCATTAAAGGGCTTATTTGTTGCCTGGGCGTATGTATAGGTATAGAAATGCGATTAGTTTGAGGCTGCCACTGGCAGTGTCAGAGACCAGGCATAACAGAGCTTAACCCTCACAAGAGCTGCACTGTCAGGCTGTAGAGTTTTGATCCCTTGGTGCGGGACGTGCGTTGTACCAGACGGACCGTTTCTACCCCTTAACTCTTTCCGTGGGGTAGCTTCCAGCAAGAGCCCTCCTGCTCTGGGAAAGTACATGCAGTGCCAGCTCTTTCCTTCCTGCAATAGACAGGGTTGAAAACAAGAAGTACGTCAAAGGCTTTCCTTAAAATACGCAAAATACATAAATTTGTCAGCTTTCAACAATCCCTTAAAGGTACGGCTGCGAGGATCACGCAGGGAAGGGACCTACTGAAGGGTCTGTGCATGTGTCATTGCCCTGTAGCTGTTTGGTGTGGGTGTCAGTGTGACTATAATACATACGGCATTAAAAATAAGTCTTTCAAAAGCGACAGGACTCAGGCGCTGTACAGTGCTGCTGCCTTCAGCAATCTAACATTATCAGTTGCTGCCTAAGGTCACACAGATGGTATTAGAACTTATCGGCATTTCTGGTCAGAGAGTGGACTTTGAATGCTGCTGCAATCTGTTTTAATGAGCGTCGCGTAGGCTTTGTGCTGTTACTCCGTTGTCTTCCCAGAGCTGCAGAGTGTGAAGAGGGCAGCGTTGCCTGACTGTAGCCTGTGCCAGTGTTTTACTTGTCCTGGTTGTGTGAGTGACCTCCGAGGTTCGGTATTTCTGCCCAGCGCACTGCATGTTGCTGCTCTTTAATGAAAGCGCTATTGGCTTAAGTGCCGTAGTGTAAGTATTCGACCGCACGGTTCACCACGGCCAACTTACTAATGCGCTGTGACTTCCCGGGAGAGAGTATCAATGTATGTGGCGCCTGTCACGTGAGAAAATGTTCACCAGCACCGGTCAGGGCTGGAACAAACCCACCCTTCATCGTCATAAATGTATATTATATATCTGTTCTTTCCCTTGAGAAAGTGCCTTCCTTCAGATGAAAAGAAATGCATTTCATATTTCAGCTGATAATGAGAAGTTAATAAAATCGGGATTTTGTGCAATGCAGGACCTCTGACATCTTAATCTTTAATAAAGAGACTTAAACTACCAGGAACTGCTGGTGCTGACTGGCACAGCCAGACTCAAGAAACACCAGGAGAGACTGGTCAAATGAACTGTTAAACTACTCTTCCTAATCCATCAGGAAGAAACAATAAGTGCTGGAAACATCTATTTACCATGCATCAATCACGCTTACCTAAGCAATTTCTAAGTAATTATACTTCTGTTATATAGTTCCTGAGATGACTGGCCTGAATGAGACATTTGCTTTATTAAAACAAAAAAATTTATTTTAGTTGACATATCAAATGTTTCACACTCTGACAAAGCAGTAATTTTTCTGGACGTGACCTCTACTAATTGTTGTGTTAAAATCCTATCTGGAATTCAGATAGCTACCTTTCCCCTTTAAAAGCTTGACAAAAGGAGGGTTTCAAAATTTTTAAGTGGTAGAGATCATCTCCTGTTGAATTTTGCTAAGCCAGTAAAAAAAGTATTTGGACCAGCTCGCCAAGATGGGACCTATGGGAAGGCAATATTTTGGGGGTAGAGAAATAATGCTTTGTCTTTGCTGCAGTAGCAGCTTATCGCCGCCTTCCTTTTCCTTCTTGCTTTCTTGCTTTTCTCCAAAGGCATCCATGTGGGTGCAGGGAGAGATGCGCTTCTGTAAGAGAGACTGGTGGTCGCCAGAGCAAGTTGTAGGCATCTAGCTGTTCTTGTTCCAGGTTCTGAAGGTTTTAAAGTTTCGCTGAGGTTTTTCCTGACCAATATAATATTCTAGACTAATAGATGAAGAGGAGCAATTTGTATCTCCATTTTATACAGCTATACAAATATAGTATTGTGTGTCTTGCTGACCTTGGATGTTTGAACATTGTGGAGTTATAAAAACATATATGTGTGTGTGTGTTTTACAAACCCATCATTGTGTGGGGCTTTGAAATGTCGTTTTCTAATCCACTCGGAGAAAGGGGAGGGATGGAGTCTTTGTCAGTATCCAAGCAATTAGGATAATTAAAAAAGAAAGCTTATTGGGTAAACATGCTCTTAGATTGTGACCTCTTAATTAATGGACTACAGGGAGAAATTACAGCAGTGGCAAGATAATTAACACATGCATTTAAAAAGAACTGTTAGACAAGGGTATTAGAGGATAGTAAGACACAGATTTGAATCACCGAAGGACTATGGAGGTGAACAAACACGGTTGAACGAGACAAGATTTGCATGTGTGAGTGCCCCAGCACGCAAGGGGAACAGCTTAGGTTAACTTTGTTATCACACGTAGGCGGCTCTTTTAGGAGTACGTTCCCTTCAGCGAAGTATTTTAAAAGTCCATGCAGACTTTTGTACGGTCTCCACGGAGGAGAATTCTTCCACGGAACGCGTTGCCATTTCTAGTGATTCTGAATCTTGCTGGGAGAGTGTCGGAAATCCTCTTGCTCTCGCTGCTGTGAACGCTGACAGCCGCCCGTCAGCGCCAGGGCGCGGCACCCAGCAGAACGGTTCGGGCTGGGGGGAGTCACGGGAAGCACCCGAGCAAGGCTGCTTTGCCGCACCTTGCACGCACCTCTCTGCTTTTGTTGCTCTTGCGAATTCCTACAATTCCAGTAAATATTTTGGAAACTGTATCGGTCATTAAAACAAACAAACAAACAAAACTCCAAACCTTTAGGAACCAGACTGTTACGTTTAGAAGTGTTCTGTATTTCCAGGAGACAAAGAGGAAATGATTCTATGAAATCTTGTCGCCTCAAACTTCCTATGCTTTAAGAGATCTTCAGCTTTGTAACATCACAGACACACGTCTATTTTTCTCTCCCTTCACCTCCATGCTGAGACATCTATTTAAATTGAAACTTCGAATTAATTAATGAAGAAAATAGAGCAGATTCTTAAAAACTCCCTCCACGCTTTTTCACAGGCACCTGTGTGGGTGTGTGCCAGGGCTCCACAGCCGGCCCGCAGGACCCAGGCTGGCACAGGACTCCCCAGTGCCGTCCCCGGGGCACGGAGGAGGAGGGGCTCCACTCACACCCAGAGCGTGGGAATTTCACAGGTTTTTGGTACACCCGAACACGGTCACTGAAAAGGAGCCAACTATGATACTCTTGGCTGTAGGAAGCACTTAGGAAAGTGTGGAAGATTGTGAGGATAAACATTAGCATATTGCTAATGAACCCGCTAAAATAGCGTCGTGAAGAAGCAGTCTGCTAGGAAAGGGATCTTGGGAGATCTTCCTTAAAAAGTATAGCTTGTGCTGAAGGGAAATTTGAGGTCACTTCCCTGCCCTAGGTAAAATCAGCCCATGACTGGGTTCTGCTAAATCATCACTGCTGAAAGCAACGTGAAGCCACCTTTTTCAGATGTCCCAAACTGAACGTGGTCCCTCTTTATCAGTACAGTCGGTGGGTCTGACTGACCCTTACCTCTGCCCCAGTTACCGAAGTCGGGCCCTCTGCGGTGGTCTGAGCCTCGCGAGAGGGAACGTGGCTCTGCGAGACACCCGCTAATTTGCATCCCCCAAGAGAAGCCGTGAGCCTAATGAACAGGGCACGAGTTGATCCATAGATGTCATCCCGTGTGATTTCTGGGATACCTCAGCCATCGGCAGTTAAAGCCGACCCCTCGGAAAGACGGATGAGCAATAAACAATCCGCTTTCCTCCTGCGGCTCCGGGGAGCTCGAGGAAAGCGGTGCACTGTTTGTTCGCATCTGAACAGCATCGGGAGGAAAAGCTCACGCCCTCAGAGCTAAGGTCTGTCTGATGGAGCATCGTGAGCCTCACAGGGACCGGTACCAGTGTCCCGGGAGGAGTACCAACCCGTGTCAGGTATGTGACGACAGCTCACAGAATTGTCCAGGGCCCACACTAAAGCTTGCCCAAACTGCAGCCGGCCTGCAAACGAGGTCTGAACTTTGGGTGGCATGTGGGTGGTTTGTCTGCAGGGAGTCTCTCGTATACGTGGGATACGTGACAAAGCAGCTTTCTGTATTCTTTAATCATTAAATCTCCTAAACTCTCATTTATAAAAAGAACAAACAGCAGAAAAGTCTAAAACTGAAATGATTTGTGTTGGGAGATCAAACCTCATGTTATAAATGTATACACGAGCCAAAGCCGAATGATTATGTACAGTTCAAGAACATGTGATTTGCATAAGTCCCCACTCCTCACAGTATCACGGGGAACAAAGAGATGCTCTGCCAAGCCAACATTTCACATATCCAGCCGAGCACTTATCCCAAATCCCACCCACTTCTTGGTAAGTCTTAGTATTGCTGCTTTTGTCTGTATATAAATGTCCCTGTTCAGTACAGGCAGTGTTCATCCTACCTGGAACATTAAAGATGCATGCAGACAAAAAAAAAAAAAAAAAAAAAAGAGCTTTATGAATGTTTGATTAGTGACTTGGGCCCCAAATTTTTAACTAATTGAGTACATTAAATAGTATGTCTCTGAAAGACTAATACAAGACACTTTTCAAAGCTTCTTTAATAAAAATTCTATTTGGGATTTGACCATAATGGCTATCCTTGCTTGCCAAAACATGACTTCTTAGCAGGTGACTTTCATCAAGTACATCTGAAATAGTACCTAAATGAATTAGCAATAAAATGGACTTAGGCCTAGCAGTAGGAGCCTCCATTAATCTTGGGTTAATCACTAAAGAGATGCCATTCACTTTTCTTAAGAAGTCACATTTTTCTCCCCTTGCTGGCGACCAGATTTCATAAAGTAACATATTTCTAATGAAAGGGCTCTGCTTGAATTAAAACCCTGAAGGTTTATGCAGATTTTAGTTTTGATTACTGCTGGCATGGGCTCTTAGCAGACTCCGGAAGGTAGGTCCGCAGTGAAAGAGTCCCAGCATGCAGTTCATAATATTCTTTGAAATAAAATAGTGCACTTGTACTTAGTGGCTTTAATCAGCTCTGACTTTTGATAGTCAAACAATAGCTAATTACAGTAACACCTGCCTTCTAAGTCATGTCATGTAGGTTATTGCCAACAAGAGACCTTGTATCTTAGCTGCATGATTATTATAGAGTCTAAAACCTATCTGTTAAAAAAAGAGGGGGGAGAGAAGAACTGAGTTTGGTAGCCATTATACGTATTTTGATTGTCTGATGCATTTCTGGCTTTTCTGCTTGCAGTTTGCTGTGTTTGAAAGGCAAAGTGTTGGTGTTTATGGCCGGATTAGGGATCTGGGTCTCAAGGAAAAGGAACGTTTTTGCAGCTCTTGCTTTTCTGTGAAGCAACAATAGATAATGCCGAATGTATACGTTTCTCAACGTATTCGAATGTCTCGCAATGTGCAACGTAACATAAAATTTAAAATGTGTCGCGAGATGCTCGTATCGGCCGATCTCTGGCGCGTAGCCACAGAGCAGAATTTTGTGTCGCTGTCATTAAATGCAGTGGTACGGTGAGGGGGACAAAGGCCCATTTATTTCAACCTTCATCAAATTTGGAAGGACTTCATAAAGTAAAATACCCAGCTAAGAACCTCATTTTGAAATAACAGACAATGATTCTGAAAACAAATCCACACCTTTTTTCCCCTATTATTTGCCTTTGCTGTGAAGAATAGAGTCAGATGTCACTGTACGTGCTAGCTGCTGCGGAAGCCATAAATTATTGTCTCATTGAAGACTCTTTTCTCATTAATTTTCCCAGCAAATAAGGCTTCGTTTTCACAAACTCAGTCAAGTGAATAATATAAGATGTTCGCCAGAGGCTCAACAGCCACTCTAACAACTCTCCAACAGTCAGAACTACAGAGGTGTGTGCGAGGGATGCTCCTTCCTCCAGGCCCAGACAGGTAATGGGTCAAATTCTACACCCAGTTCTGCCAGACTTGATCTCAGAACTGTGTGAGCAGGGAAGCCAAAAGGGCTTTTGATCGTCTGGCTGTTCAGAGAAAGCCTGCTAATGAAAAAGGAACAAAGCCGAGCCATAGTTAGATCTTGTTTTACAAAGTATATTTCTACACGTGTTTCAGAAAAGCCATTGTGTTACTGTTAGGTTATGCACCGCGTAGAGTTTCACCACTCTTCATCCATGGTTTTGAAGGCAAAAAGATGAAGTTCTGGGAAGAGCGTCATTCTCAGAGTTCTGCTCTGACTGCCAATAGAATATCTGCAAATATTTGGGGATTTTGACAAGACATGGTGTATCTCTGATCTAGGTTTTCCATCTGAAATCTTTCCATTGCTCTCAGCAGTGGCAGAGCCCCTAATTTAGACAAGCCACTTGCATATTGACCTTTATTATTTAAGCTGCAGCAAAATACTCACTCGGGATTCAAGGCTTTATCGTGTTAGGCAGTCCGGGTATCCTTCGTAAGCAACAGCCCAAACCTCTTACAAGGTAAGTACATGAGAAAATCTGAGGGAGATGATGTGCCTAAGGGCACGCGCGGGTTGCCTCTGGGCTGTGGTAAGCGTGCCCCACAGCGTGCCCCACAGCCCTGGTGCCAGGCACAGCCAGTGGAAGGAGCAGGATCCGCCAGAAAACTGAGGTCCTTCATCTCCATTTGGCTGATGGAGAAATAGAAGCGCGAGGTGTGAAAAGGCTGTTTGAGAACGAACCGATCAGGCAACGGCTGAGCGGGGAGTAAAACGCGGGGTTTCTTTTCCTGCGTTCCAGTCCAATTCTCTGTTGTGCTGCTTCCCCCGACAACTGAAGAAAAGGCAAATCTGAAGTTGTGCGTAGGGCGTGCTGCTGGCTACGAGCCTGCTGAGACGCCCAACCTCAGGGCATGATACAGCTCAGTCCCCTAGGGCAGAGCAGTTTTCGGTCTTTCCTGGCACCTGAGCACGTATCTTAATACAGATTTTGCCATTTGATTTAATGGTTTGGACAGAACTTTGATGTAAAGCTGCACGTTGGCCACCCTTCACAGCTGAGCCAACTGAATCGCAGTCTCACCTGATGCACTGGCTGCCGCACGCGACAGAAAAGGAGTTGTGAAACCGCATTACCTGCCTTGGGAACCATCATATCTGAGCACTGAAGATGTGCATAGGTGGTTTAAATTCCTCTTTACAGTCAGACTGTATGTTTTTAAAAAACCCCAATCTTTCTGGATTATACAGGAAGTTTGGCGGGGAATGCATTAAGGGTTACCTTAATGAACAGGGAATATGAGTGCATGTTAAAAGGAATTGTTGTTAACTCTGCTTCCCAAAGCTACTTTTAAGTTCAGCGTTTAATGGGCTATTTTTTTTCCCCTGTAAGTTATTCTTTCTCACTCTATCATTTGTCATGTTAACCTCAAACTGTGTAGTAAGAAATCTTCTTTATATCAGTTACCATGTTTGCCATATCTGATCAGTTTGATTGATCATTGCCTCAGCCACAGGTTGGTAATAAGCTGTTTTGAGAGAGACACACATTTCCCCTAGGACAAAATTGGCATGACAGCATTATAAACTGGCCATTTATCAACCTTCTCCCTGGTGGTCACTGTCTGAACACTGTTAGGCAGGCAGGCAAGCTCGACTTCTGCGGCGGTACGGGGGGATGGAATCGGAGCCAGTGGGCACTCTGCTGCAGCTAATACGAGAGACAGTAATAAATGACACTGTATTTGAATCAAAATCGTTAGTGCAAATGTCACGCTTAAAGTCTACCGACTTCCCTTTCTAAAAGCTGCGCCTTCAGATGCGTGTCGGCCTGGGCCGTTTCCTCAGCCGAATGGTCCTGCTCCAAATGGGAGCAGGTTAAAACTATCAGCACAAGGAAAGAACTGCTTCGCAAGGCATGATGAGATGCCTTTCCCGTACCACAAGGTGATGGTGCTCTCTGTGCTCTCCAGAACAGACTCTGTAACACACCCCTTTCAGTTAAAGCTTTGCGTGCCTCGGGATTTTATAGGCTCTGTGTGTGTGTGTGTAGAAGAAATATAAAGAAAAAGACACAAACCTGCTCAAAACTGTTCTGCAGATGTTCTTCATTTACATTTGTATTTACTTAAAGCCCAGGGATGGCGGAAGGTGGTGTGGGGCCTCCGATGCGCTGTGGTACGTTATCTCTTGCTTGCACGGTTGCTTCGAAAGTAGGAGCAGATCCCAGCCTCGGGAAGAGCAGCAGGCCTCCTTGTCACAGCTGGGCGTTGGCAGAGCTGGAGTTTTGCACTCATCTATCTCACACCTTTACACTTCTGCTGTGCTAGCGGTAGGTCCCAAGGGTCTTGAGGGCTGTAATAACTCCTGGAACTGATGCTGCAGGAACTATGAGGACTCAGTAACCAGCCTTGCGCTAACTTCAGGCTTAAACAAACACTGGCAACAGTTGAAATGATGACTTTTCCCTTTCTTTTTTCAGTAAGGGTCAACCTATCTTTTTACCAATCTGTGATCTGGGCAGTTCTTTCATAAATGAAGAATTATTAGGGAAATCACCCATCCTACTCTCAACAGCAAGCTTAGAAAGGGAGTGGGAAAAAGAAGACGACTTCAGTTCCATGGCTTCAAGACACGGGTCCTGAGCTGCAAGCCTGTATCGCCTGTGTTTTAATTAGGCCTTGATTAAATTTGATGGAGGAGTTGAAGAATCCCTTGAGTTAGAACTTCAGAATGAAACACGACTGGAGGAATCCCCAACTCCCTTCAGTGGACGGCTGCTACACCTCTCAAGTCTAAAAAACCCATCCTGTTCCTCTGCTCCATCCCTTGGCTGAAGGGGTCACACTACGTGTGTCCAAGAGATGCCACGTTACCCACATGAGCCCTGGGCTGCGACATATTAGTGCATCCTATATTCCCTTCCGTGCACAAAGGAGAAAGGAGGAGTAGAAGCTCTTCCCCCCTGGTGCAACTGTGGAAGTTCAGTGGCTGGGTCCCACGAATCCTGCCCGGTTCTGGTTTGTTATTGTTAAATGGGAATAAAGGTAGAATAAGCTAGAAATAAAATACATCAAGGTAGCACCCTCGCTATAAATATTTGGAAAAAATTTGCTTGACGTAAGCTCCTGCAGCAGGCCTTGCTGCGACCTTGAATAATATATTTTTTCTTGCAAAAAATTTGGGTGTATTAAAATATTGCAGATTCTTCATTTATTGCCTTCCTCTGCAATACACAGGCCAGATGATGTTCCTAATTCACCAGAAATTCTTGTGTCTTGCAGGAATAAAAACAGTATAAAGCTGACTTTGCACTAAAATGCGTCTTTTATAAGATCATCTTGATCTAGAAAGGTGTTTAATCGCCTTTAGTTTGGCTCCAGTGGAAGTGCTTACATGCTTAGAGGTAACGCGTACTTAAGTTCTCTGCTGGTTCAGGACACGAGCCTTCCTTGGGTTGTATGTCATGTTGCTTTAGCGACGCTCGTATCCCAGAACCCTCGCGTACGTAGGGTTTCCACGTGTGTTAAGAAAATCTTTGCCTGTATCTTGCTTTTCTGGACATCTTTGGCTTGACAGTATGTGATGCGCATGAGAGGAAGAAATCCATCTTCTGAACAGACCTGAATAAGGTGTTAAGAAACTTTTCTTCTTTTAACCTGCTCTGTGTGTTGTTTTTTTTTCGCACAGGATTTTGGTAAAGTGACTTTTATTTTACAGCTTGAGTGTGAAGTTATTCCCCGACTGCACAAACTGCAATTTTTAATCTTAACGATAGATTTAGTGACCACTGAAGTGTAAAATAAACTACCGTGGCCTAATCAATCAAATCTGCATAGTTCAGAGAAAGCACCTGTATGAGGCTTTTATATCAGATTGTCTGTAATGGTAATAGATGTTTATTAGCGACCATAAAGCTGTTTGAATTTAATATCTCTCTAAATAACACCAACAGCATTAAAACAAATCTCTAAAGCAAATGCAACTGCGCCATAAACAGCCCACAATGTAAGGTTTAAAAGCCATTACAGGAATCCTGTGAGATTCATGGTTTGTTCTGTGGCTTTGGACACTCGACTGTGAGAAAACCCTGCAGTTATTGTAAAGAGCCCCTAGAATAAAGCATTGTCCGGATATTAACGAATTGATAGATTTTGTATTTTAGCTCAAAATATGTACAACTGTCTCGTTAAACGCAATGGACAGCGGAAGCTTCCCACCAGGCAGGGGTCACAATTCAGCTACATCTGAAGTGTCTTTAAAAATCAGGTTGTGAATCATATACCATCAGCTTTTAACCCCAGAACCAGCTCCTGTGAAGTGCTGAGGACTCTGAGCTCGTTCTGAAACACCAAAGAGGTTGCAAATACTCCAGACTTGTTAGATCACTAATCCTTCATAGGCAGAAGTGAGCAAGAAGTACCTCGTGACCAGGTTTTAGGTTTTCTCGTCACTTTTATATCTGTGGAAAACGTATGTATGGTTATAAGAAAATAGCATAAAGCAAAACCGTCAGTAAGCAATTAAGCCCATGGTAAAGCGTTTCAAAAATATTCAGGTTTTTGAGAATTAAAAAATAGGTCAGGTTTTCTTCTGTTTAATCAAGAGTTCTTCTTTAGTCCCTTGTTCTACTGGAATTTTTAAAACATCCTCGGAGATGGCTATGAGCTGGAAAATTCTGAGACAAACTGCTTTTAGATCCTGGTCTGCTTCTGCTTGCTTTTCAGGTTTGGCAGGGTGCTGGGGGTCTCCGTTTCATTGCCTGAGCTCCTGAGGCAGAAGGTGATAGGGTATAGGTGCTTGTTTGTGTCCGCGCCTTCTCAGCAGATCGATATTCTAAATTTCATCTGGCCCCATTTTTAAAAACTGACCAAATGCAACTTTTTTTTTTTCCCCTGAAAATAGAATTTGACTGAGCGAGGCTGCTTGTGGACAAGGCTCTGAAGTGCTTTACAAACAAATAAGCCACCCCGGGAATTTTGTGCTTGGCTCCTTTATGAAAAGATCAAGGATACCGGGGAAGGCTTCCACACAGTCGCACGGACTGTGGCTGGCTGAACCGGGTCGATGGTGATCTCACTTAGGTGCGTAAAGCTCTTCTCCTCGAATGGTGAAGACAGCCGCTGATCTCCCATACGTTTGTAGGATATGGGAGCAAATAAAATGTTGTTTTGTGATACTGACGCAGTCTGAGGTCGGGGCCCCCAAGAAGCAGTTGTTTTTTTGGGTAAATGTGGTCAGATCAAAGCGTTCCAAGAGAACAAGACATTCAGATGACAGGAGGTCATGGACACGTCGGAGAATAAGGGGCGATACTGTTCGGGCCGCAGCTGCGGTTAGCTGCCGGCAGCTCTGAAGGTAGCTCTCACCGGCGGGTAATGAGCCCTGCCTGCGAGCGAGGGGAGCCGCGCCGGCCCTCACAGCGAGAGGGGAACATTGAGCCGCTCTGTGCTTTCAGCACAGAGCCGGCACACACGCCGCCCCGCTCGTCCCCTTCTGGAGGGTGCCTGCTCGAGGATGGCGTGCGTGGGGGTGAATTGTCCAAAAGGAGTGAGGCCCAGACAGGGACCTTCCCCAGCAGAGAGGAGGAGGGAAGAAAAAACCCAGCAGCCTTTTACTGGGAGCGAGCAGTGACAGGGCACCTGATGCTTAAGGAGCGTGGCTGAGATCTTGTCTCTTCCCGGGAGGGACTGGAGTAGGAAGGAGACTCTCTTGCGAACAGGGAAATGAAGTTTCAGGACAAATTTTTTTGCTCTTACAAACCCGAGTCAGCCCCCGTCGTGCTTTCAGCTGGCGCGCGGGATGCTCGCAGCTGCCTGGTGGCCTGCCTGTCGTAGCGGTCGCTTCCAAACACCGAACCTTGGTCTGTAAGGGACCTGGCAGACAACGGTGGGTAATACCCGATTGCGGTATCCGCTGCGGTGAGCGCGTGGAACACGCCAGCTTTACGTTTGTGCTGTCGGCGCGCAGAGGCACCGAACGCACCGAGCGAACGCCCTGGCCCCGCGCCCTGGGATGGTGCAGAGTAGCCGCAGACGGTTTGGGGGAGGAGGTGAGAGGCTGAGAGAGAAGCCTATCACGTATGAACTCCCAAAACAACTGCGAATAATCAACGTGAGTGTTACTTATCATTTATAGGAAGTTAAGGATTGATATGTGGCATATGGAAGGTGTTAAGGAAAAAAAAGCTGTACAGTTAGATCTGCTGTCCGTCTCCCCCCGCATATGAGCAAGTGAACAGCTTTTCCTCAGCTTTTTAAATGCAGCTAAATAAGAACTCTGTAATAACAGAATGGTTTCTGTTATAAGAAATCATTCTTACTTTGCTATAAATCACAAACCACCACCCCCCCAAAAAAAAAAAAAATCTGACTCGAGCAAAAACAATTCCAGGAGACAGCTAACAGTGCTGCCTTAGTGCGATAACAAGCCATGATCTCAGCGAGGGAAGCTGAGGGGGAGACAGTCCACCAGTACCAGAGATTTTCTTCTCCATCAGAGAGAGAGAAAATTTAAACAGGAGGTAAAGGAGGATGAGGCTGGACACTAGAAGCCATAAACCAGAGAGCCGGTAATTGTTTCAGGGAACTGAAGGAATGGAATTGGTACTCGGACGAATACCGAGTTGGTGGGAAACCCACCAACAGCAGGAGCAAGTGTTTTGTGCACGTTTCATGTATCCCTCTGTCAAACCACTCGCTAGAGGCAGGTTTCAGTTTTGCCTGTCGTTTCAAACTGCTGTTTGTGCCACGTTCGTCCTTGCACTCATCGGTGTTTTTTCTGATCAAGCCTGTGAGTTTGCCTTGATCCCCAGGGATCTACTGAGCGGCATCGCCTGGCACGTGATGCGCTGGGGAATGAAACGGCAAACCCACAATGGCCCGGAACGGCTAGTTCATCTCCTCCCTCCTCGCCCTCTTCCCTGTTTCTTTGTTGCATCTGTTAGGTCTTGCTTCACACTTGACTTACTAATTCCTTGAAATAGGACCTATTTTCTTTGTCACTTGACTACTTGGCGTTTACTACAAGGTGCCAGTCCTTGACTGAGTTTCCTAGGTGCTATGACAGTATACCAAGGAATGCTGAAGGAGCTTCTCACTGGAAATAGTTATTTTTTGTGAGGCAAGCGTGAAGCGCTGAAGACAGAAACAAGATGTTCTGGGTCTGTTAAGTGGTTACACTCCCTATTGTATAAGCATTTACAGTTGTGTGAATCGCTGG
Source organism: Phalacrocorax carbo (assembly GCF_963921805.1). Lineage (NCBI taxonomy): Eukaryota > Metazoa > Chordata > Aves > Suliformes > Phalacrocoracidae > Phalacrocorax > Phalacrocorax carbo. The sequence continues at coordinate 1,486,827 of NC_087532.1, read as the reverse complement.
GTGCAAAGCTGGCACTGTGTCCACTAGTTTTCATACTCTGCAGGACGATCGACGAGCAAACTGAGCTCACCAGGTAGCAGACTCGTCTTGCAGTGAGTGCATCAGGACGAGGGAAGAGTAAGGAAGAAATGGAGGAACTAGTGTCCAGCCTTCCCTCAGGTGTAGAAAGATAATTCAGCCCTACTTCATTCATCCCTGCCTTCTGAACTCACCTTTTAAAACAATTTACTATTTTGTACATTTTTTCCAGAAAGGTAATCCTTACTGTATCGAGACATGCACCGTTTGCAAAGTTCCAGTATTAAATTACAGTGCAGAGTAACAGTTAAGAACACAGGTGCCCAATATTAAGCAAGGTACCTTAGCATGTTACTTGATGACCATAATCATCATTTTACCTAATAAAAAAGTTGTTGCCAGTGCTTCAGAAAGGGGAGAGCTGCTTAAGTTCGGGTAGTGAGCGCATGCGAGGAAGGCAGCCCGTAGGCTAAGGCGGGGATTTGGGTCCATTTCTCGCCCTAGCACAGATTAGCTATAACAGCTTGAGCAACTTGCTTCGTCGTCTCCGTTCCCATTCTCAGAACAGGGGAGAGCTAGAACTCGTCTTTAGGTGGAAGACTGGAAGCTTCCTCGCAGCGTGGCGGTACAGCACCTTGTATAAAGAGCCTGGTGCTCCCAGAGTTCTGTTGCAATGCAAAAGGAATAATTATCCTGAGTTAGGCATTTCTGAGCACGGTTACGGGAAGGAAGTCGGAGCGTGCTGCAGAATGCCGGCGTTAGCGCAGAGATTGCACGGCACGATGCGCCATGGGTTTGCGATGAAGCGGTAGTGTCCTTGCATTTAAAGCTGTATAACTGTAATCTGAAAGACTTTATATGAGTTTTGTGAAAAAATAAATGTGCTGTCCAACCACAGCACTCGTTTTTCCAAATGAAATAATTTGTCTTTAAAATGAATTTTTTTCTAGTTCTGCAAATAGAGCCAAAGGCCTTAGTCTGCCTTCAGGATTAGCAGCCAGTACAATTTCAATTTATAAATGAAGCCCTTTTTGATTTGCAAATAAAAAGCATCTGAAACCACTAACCAACTTGGCTTTCATTTTTATGCCTATAAAAATGTCTGAACCATTTGTTTTTTAAATTTTCTAACTGTAAAATGTGCTCCTACGAGCAAATATGTCCAAGTTTCAATTGGAAGAGAACTCTCTTTTTTTGATGAGAGGAGTTAAAAAACCCTCACGTTTGCAAGGAAACTCGGAGCAATTGCTCCACCAGAAGCAGGCTAACAAAGAATTTCATTTTAAAATAAGCACCCTTGCCCCATTGCGGCATCTGCATTAGGGGCATGAAGGGCTGACGGGCTGGTTGTACTTGGATCCAAAAATTTAGGTGCAAAATGGTGGCCCAGGCACCGCAAGGAGGCGTTTTCACATGGATTTCAGCGGGAGTGGGATTTTGGTACTGCTAGCTCACCCAGCGTGTCCAGAAGGCCTGGGCATCTGTCTCGAGAGGAAGCATTTTCACCAGAGCCATCGTACCTGGTGTTACGCTGACAAAAATACCCCAGGGTATTCTGACCGCGATTCTTTGGCTGTGTTTGCCTGTGGAGGCTTTGAAAAACATTAGAAATACCGATTTACAGCAAAGTAATTGCAGTTTGGTTGCAGCTTTATCAGCAAAGCATTGTACCGGGGTGCGAACGCTGCCCGTCAGGCCGCCAAGCGCGCCACGCAGGTAAGCGCTCTTCGCCAGAGAGGCTGTGCTCCCTCAGGAGTTTTGCTGGCACAGGTACGTCAGTCCTGCTTCGTACCTTTTCTCTGCCCTGATCTGTGCAGGTATTTTAGGAATATTTTTGTGGCCTCGGTTTCAGATTAAAACAGAAAAAAGGTGCAAAAGGCAAATCAAAACGCAAGGTGGTAACTTCCTTTTAAGTGTTAACAGGCTGATTTGGGCTAGGGCTGTGGCAGAAATTCAGGATGGCTCCTTTTCTGGTTTTTGTTTATATTTGTTTGAGTCGGAAAGATTCAAGTAGTTACCCCTTTTCCCAGGTCCAATTTCATAATTTCTTAAACCCCAGTTTAAAAGTGGTTTCTGCTGACGAAAGATGAACGCGGCTCTGCCAGGAGAAATCCTTGATACAGTTGAAAACCATTCTCTGCCGGAGCAGACCCGAGGCAGGGAAAGGACAGGTTGCGAGGTGGCACAGCCTGCCTTTGGGTTTGTTACTTTACAAACGAATTTAAAAGGAAGGGGGAGGAAAAAATCACGAACATAAAGGCTGTACTTCCAGTTCGTATTCTCCCAGGTTCGGGCAGTCGCTTTCCGCCCTTTCCGCAGCTGGTTCCTCGGGTTTGGGTGGTGGTTGCGCCCCGCAGGGAAGCGTCGCTGCAAACCCGCGCTGCCGCGGCCGGAGGGCTCCGGGTGCGCCCCACCGCTCCCGGCCGCCCCGGGCGCTGCTCCGCCCGAAACCGGGCGGATTTCACCGCCTCTCCGCACTGTGTTACGGCGGGTTGGTTTGGTCTGTGCTGCCCTTGCGAGCGGCGCCCTATAAAAGATGCATTGTTTTTAAGCCCGGTTTAGCAGCGGCTGTGGGAGGTGAGGGGAGCCCCGCCGGGCCCCTCCTCGGCCGGGCCCCGGCCCTGCCGCCCGCCCCGGGCGCGGGGGGAGCCCCGCCGGGCCCCTCCTCGGCCGGGCCCCGGCCCTGCCGCCCGCCCCGGGCGCGGGGGGAGCCCTCCGGGACCCCCCTCGGCCCGGCCCCTCCGGCCCTGCCGCCCGCCCCGGGCGCGGGGGGAGCCCTCCGGGACCCCCCTCGGCCCGGCCCCCCCGGCCCTGCCGCCCGCCCCGGGCGCGGGGGGAGCCCTCCGGGACCCCCCTCGGCCCGGCCCCTCCGGCCCTGCCGCCCGCCCCGGGCGCGGGGGGAGCCCTCCGGGACCCCCCTCGGCCCGGCCCCCCCGGCCCTGCCGCCCGCCCCGGGCGCGGGGGGAGCCCTCCGGGACCCCCCTCGGCCCGGCCCCTCCGGCCCTGCCGCCCGCCCCGGGCGCGGGGGGAGCCCTCCGGGCCCCTCCTCGGCCCGGCCCCGCCTCACGGCCTGTGCGAGGGCGCCCCCTGTCGGCGGGAGGCGGGCCCTGCCGCGGCCGGCGGGGCTTTGCCGCCCGTCGGGGAGTCGGTTTAAAGCTTCGGCCCCGACGTCCTGCCCCGCCCCGCCCCAGCGCGGCCCCGTTCGGGGCCTCGGCGCGCCTGGCTGGCGAGGAGCGGGGCGCCCCGTCCTCGCCTCGGGTGCCCTCGCGAACCCCTTCCCCAGCGGAGGGGTCACTGGTGCGACTGGAACGGCGCGGCCCATCTGGGGCACAGCGGCTCCCTCCCAGCGCACCCCTGCCCAGCCGTCGGGGCCCTTCGGCGGCTCCCAGTTCTGCTCCTCGTTAGAAACTCCCCCCTTGCGTCTCATTCCCGGCTCTGGCAAAGCCGGCACACTGGCGTGGGGACCTCTCCCAGTCCGTGTGTCGCTGCGGGTGCCGAGTCTGTCCTCCGTGCTGGGTCCCAGGGAAGCTGAGCCGGGTCCCCAGTGCTGGGCGAGGGCACGGGCCTTGCCAGGAGCAGCCCAAGGAGGGGATTTCAAGGGGACCAATGGAGACCACAAAAGGGGACTGAGTCTTGCGTCAAAGCTGGTCTCCTATCGCGCAAAATACACTTTGTTCTAGATGTAAACTCTGAGGTAGCTTTTTATTTTATTTGCTGGCCTTCGGCTTTAAGCAAACCCGCAATGAGAGGTAGCCAGTGCCGCTTGACAAATCAAACACGAAAGCTCCCAGCGTTATGGTCAGCGTAGCTTTATTTCAAAGTTGTCCTTTGGAAAAGGGAAAGTCCCATGTTTTTTACTTACTTTTGCAGGTCTGGTCAGAGATACGGTTATTAAAGGATGATGTGGTCAAATTCTGGTCTTGATTATGCAGGTGTTTCTTTTCTTTGGAGGGTTTGTTCCCTATCACATTGGTCTAAGTGGGAGAAGAATTTGCTTCAACAAATATGCTCTTTTGTTTCAAAGCATCAACTTCTAGGAGGGTTTGGTTTCAAAGGAACCATGTAGTAGTTTATGTCTCTATCAAGTCCTTAAGGATTGTGGTTCTGTTCCTAATAGTGGATCTGTGAACACTACATCAAAAATGACAGCGCTTTTCTGGATATTATTATTCCAATAAACTAAACTGTTCCTGGATACATGACTTCCAGGGCACTGAGAGTAGAGCTGTGTGGGAAGATCTGTTAGAAATGAGGTACAGCTTGGAAGTCCATTTATCAACATTTAAAAACAAACGCTAAAGCAAACACGCAAACAAAACCCCAAAAAGCCCTATGATGCTTTCAGGTTTGTGCCAGGATGGCGATTTTCAATTTTGCCAAAACAGCAAAAGATTTAACTAGAAGATTTCTCTGGAAGTAGCTAAATGTTGCCTTGTAAGTCAGTTTATTACATTATTCCAAACACTGCTGAAAAAAATACCACTTTTTGCATACCAACGCGAAGAATTTGGCAGCCTCGCTGACGTGGAATTTTGTGCTTTGTTGTATGATTATATATTCCTTATTGTATTTGGGGGTGTCTCCCGAGAGGAGGGGTGGTACCGTGACGTTAGTCTGCCCCGCAGCGGGAGCCGGGCCAGAGGATGGCAGCCCCCTGCTCCGCCCGCCCTCCGTGGAACAGGAACGTGGAGGGAAAGGGCCGTAATACAGATATCAAGTGGCTTTGGTAGTAACAAAACTTTTCTGAAATTCTAGATTGATTTCTTGAGATATTAGAGCCTGCAGTATTTTGGGAAAAGTTCCAGGGTTTGAGAATGTTGAAATGTTGTTAGACATGTTCTGAATTTGTGGTTAACTTGGAGCTGCCTCAACCTTGTTTTAATACTATGTGGATCGCTTTAACCCCTGAACCATAGCAGAATAAGGCCCTAAGCTAACAAAATAACCGTGCGTACCCTGTTCCAAATTGTTCAGATTTATAATGGCACTGGAAATACTTCTATGGCGTGTGTGTGACATTTGCTAGAATTTTATAAGACCTACACTTGAAAATTAATTCACAAAGGGCAGAAGCAGGAAAATCTTGATGAACCGGTAATCAACCCCTTCTTAACAGCAAACCCAGGCACATGTTTATATAAAGAGCTGAATGTATTCAGTGACAGTTTTCTTTATCTGGAAGTACTCTTTCTGTTTCAGAGTAATGGTGAATGCAGTTCACTTATTATTACTGCCTACAAAAATGTTTGTTTAGTCTTTTATTTTTTATAACTCTTACTGTCTGGAAATACTCAGAAGGCTTTATCTTCTGTCGTAAATGATAATACTTCTTTATACGTGTGTGCACGTACGTAGGCAAGCGCACGGGGGTGTGTAGGTATTTGTAATATGTCCAAGTCGTCAGTCAGGGACTTCAGCCTCTCTCCTAACATTCATAATCTCCTGTTTTCATGAACCAAAATTGATCTTCTTTAGTACGAGGGACATTTCAGCTTTTATGAGTTGTGGGAGCAGGGGAAGCTGCCCGCCTGTGGATCCGTCTGAAGCCCGCTGCAAGCTTCTGGGCAGAAGTCTGAGCACCGCCTGCCTTCTGCACTTTGCCTCTCTGGCCCCCGTTCACCAAACTGGAGAGTCATTGGTACGTTTGCACGCCAGGCTGGCTTAACAGGGCGCAGCCACGGGTGAATCAGGCCCCGTATTTGTGCTGAGGCGCAAGATGGCAAAGCAGCAATCTGCTACTGCCCAGTACTGTCAACCCTCTGGTCTTCACGGTGATGCAACTGATGTAAAAGTCATTAATGGCTAATGTATTCCTAAACCAGCCATTTGTGACTCGGGAACAACATAAACCCAGGGACTGTTCTGCGGGCGGGTGTGCGTCATCACCGATGGCTCGTGTGGGTGAGGGCCTCCGAGCGTGCCCGGGAAGCCCTGGTCGTGAAACCCCTCAGCTACTGTACGTTGTGTGCAAATGAGCCACTTCTGGTTTAATGTAAATAACTTGAATGGCTCTTCTGGGCCAACACGGACTGAGGAATTGCAAAATATTGGGCTTTACCCAAGTTTGTTCCCAACTAAAAGTCCCTCTTCAGATGTTATATGTATGTTTGTCCTGGTTAGGTTTTCTTTTATTATTCGAAGCGCCGTTTGCGTAACCCTGCTTTACAGACAGTTGCAGTAACAGGCTCCCAGCATGAGGGACGGCAGTGAGTTAATGCGAATACAGTACAGTGCGTTGCAATATAGCGCGACAGGAGGAACGTCTTATTTTGTTGCATTTTCACCTTGCTTGCCATTGATTTATGAGACATTCTTATGTCAGATTTATTTTAATACACCTGTAACAGTTGGTGTAAGAGGTGACAAACCTCTGGCTGCAGATGCCTGATTTGTGAGTGCATTCAGCTTAGAACTGCACCCAGAATCTGCTGAGCAGGGGCTGGCCCCTGGAGATTTCTGCTGCATCCAGTTTACCTGCACTTGAAAGCACAGTCCAAACATCTCTTTCAGTGTGGCTTTTCCGCTTCAGTTAGGCCTGAAGGAAAGGCACAGACGTTAAATTTGAACCTGAGCAACGTTTATTTTCTGATCTTCTTGTGTTTCATCTGAACAAGTTTGATAAGATTTTGAAGAAACTGTGCTTTATGGAGGTGAATTTGTTGGGAAATAAGCTGGGAAAATGGGAGGTAAAGGATCTCAGCTGTCTCAGGGCAGATTTCAAGCAGTTTTTCTCAGTGAAATTAGCAGAGTTTGTAAAGACAATTTCAGGTCACTTAATCATCAAAGGGTTAATTCTAATTTTGAACTTCCCAAATGTCAGCGCTCTTCTATCCAAAAATACAGCAACTGGCTTTATCAACATATGCTTTTCATTACCTACAAGACTTACAATATTTTTGGTGTCTGTATCAGCTTGATTCAATTACTGGTACCACTGCGAGGGAACATTACCTCCAGGGAAAAGGGGGTGAATGCATCAGTGCCCATGGATACAGTGTACAGAGCAGATTAATATAACAGATTTACATCAAGACTGCTGACTCCATTACTTTAAAACTCCTGTAATTGACTTTTTTAAAAATGACATTAGCATTTAAATGGTACTATCGTTACAAGGGTGAAGGTTCAGCAGAATATGATCAATTTATTGAGCTCTTCAAATGTTCTTTTGATATTTATTTCTTGTTGTCATGCTGGAGGGGTTTTTTAGTGTTTTGTCAGACACAAGAAAAAGTCTATACCACTGAGATCTTGGCCTGCGCAGCTACTGAGTAGAAATGCATGAAAAGCTCACCTAGACCAGTGTGTGAGTGACCTACTCAGAGCTGTCTTTCTCACCTTCATCCCCACACCCTGCAGCTTTTTCTGATATGTAAAATTCCAGTACGGCAGAAAGAAATAATTTACCGAAGCTGTCTTTGGTCTGTGAGAAGAGGCTGGTGTTCGTGCTTCTTGTACAGAAAACAGCCAGGGAGTTTATCCACCGTGAAGTCTCCTTTCAGCATTACACATCAAAATTATTTCAGTTGCCTTCAAAGCGCATCCAGCTACCAGTTCAGCCAGTACAGCTACCACGTCGAGGCAGTTTTGCTACAGATTTCACATTGGCCTGGGAGGATGATATGCCGTATGCCCCTGCCTTTTGGCCAGAGTTGGATGCCTAATGCACTGCCTGCCTTTTCAAAATCTCAGCACAGTGCAAATTTTCTTCTGGAACGTTTGTTCTGTAGAAGGCCTGTCACCAGCTCCTCTGCGGGCTCCCGGGCATGTGAAGTACTTTTCCACAGGTGAGAAGCCTTGTGTTCACTGAACAGACAAAGCTCTGAGTTTTATTGCACCAGCAGAAATTTGGAATAGTTTCGTTAGAGCAGATGGCTTAAAAATAGTAGTAAATGCTCAAGAAGATAATCTTACAACACCCACCTCTTTGCAGTGATAACTCATTAGAGTCCGAATTGTTATGGCCTGCCGTTCGCGATGCCAAACAATTCGCGTGCACGGCTGCGAAGTATGTTGTGAAAAGTCCTTCTTGCACCATCACAGCAGGACAGAGCCTGTTCTCGTAGGGTTTCTAACCCAGAAGGCTGGGATGGCCGACAGCTGACACCGACCTGCGGGATTAATCTCCGGTATTCAGCACTGATGCTCGTATCTCCCTAGATATATACGTATCTATACCTGAGTGCAAGTGTGTATGCGTATGTATCTATAAAATCGGTTAATTCTCATCTAATATTTTGATGTCATCTGTGAAGTAAAGTTTTGGAAAGCTTTGAACACACATCAAGGACTACTCAGGAGGCTGAAATGGCCTAAGGAGGGCATCTCCAAGCGGCAAATGGTGGACGTTCAAGAGTCGCTTTGCGGTACCTTACTTGAACATACCCATATGTGGATAAATAGGCTTTAAGTCTTTTCCTCCCGAGCCACCTAATGTCACAGAACCAAGCATGAAACTGTAACGGTCCATGGGGCTTTGACGAGTCCGCTTTGTTTTCTCATTTTAAAATTTAATTTTTAAAAAGCATAACTTACATGGAGAAAAAAAGAACAACTGCACTGATTTTTTTGTAGCTTTAGTCAGTGGCTCTTTGGCTGGTGCTGCTACGATTGATGGATCCCAGGCCCGTTCTGTGTGGAAAAGCAGGTCTGGGACGCAGAGCCAGAGTTCGGACTGCAGTGGCAATAGGTAACCCAGTATCCCTCCTGCTTGCCTTGCTATAAAAATGCTTGGTAATGACCCAGTTCGACCCTGCCAGTTCTCTCTGACCTCCTCCTTTTCAGGATGCTGCTTAATTTGCACTAATTACATTCCGTTCTGACAGGAACTTGGACATTGTCTCAAGCTTTCAGGTATTTTCATTGCCATATTCCAATCCAGTACTGTCGAGGCTGAGTATGAAAATGGCAATAAGTAATTTATGAAAATACACTTTGTTTAATATAATACATAAGTAGTTTGCATGTAGCGTAATCTATATGCATAAATACCTCTTCAGGTGTGACTTTGTGCTTTAATCTTGAATTCTTTGTGGGATTCAGGAGAGTTGGTTAAACCCCGCAGTAGCGGTTTTGAATAATTAATACATTTGTTGGCTTTGGGGTATGGGATTTTTTTTTTTTCACTTCGCCTCCAGAATCCCAGGTTAAATTCCTCATAATGATTCTGGGGTTGATGACCGCTACAGGAAATGCTGCTTCAAATAGGTCACTAGATAGGAAAGATCTTCTGGAAAAAGGAAAACTTACGGGACGAATTCAGCTTTGCTGCTTCTAAAATCAAAGCTGAGTGAGGGTGTCTCTACGTATGAATGTGGATAGATAGATGGAGAAAGTCATTCAAATGGGTTTTTTTGTTTTACAATAGAATGAGTGAGAAACCTGTCCAACAAGTTGTTCACAAAATTGAACTGTGTCAAAATATCTGCTTTGGCCTAAATATAACTGTATTACTGAGGAGGGACTGGGGGCCTGGCACGAGTACGTGTGTGTGACGGAACACGGGGCTTCTCTCTCTTGCTTTGCCTTCACGCAGTTTCTGTTCCCTGCTTTGCTGATTTGCACCGAGTTTGTCATCCCACGTCCCCCTGCACCGCGGAGAAAAATCTTGTTAACAAGAAGCTGCAGATGCTTTCGTCCTCGCTGGGGCGCGGGCCTGGACACTGAGGACAGCTCAAAACCCGCGTGCGCTCTTGGGCGCCCGTTTGGAACCAACGGGCCGCAATTTGCTTTTGCAAAGAGCTGGGTCGAAGGCGTTTGGTGCTCTCGGCGGTGCGACCATTGAAGGCAACCCCGCCGTGGCGGCGAGGACCGAGAAGCCCGCCCGTGGGGCTGGGGGGGGGCGCGTGGTCAGAGCTGGGAGGAAGGGCCCGCTCTCCCTATGGAAGCGGATCTCCTTATGAAGTCTCAAAGAGACGGATAAAAAAGCATCAAGCACATGCCAAGGCTTTGTATTACTTTCAAACGAATAAGATACGAGCTATTGTTGGAGCTGCACTAAGGCTTTTAGGCACAGACAGTATCAGTAAAGCAGTTGCGTGTTTCAAAATATTGTATCATTTTAAAGTGCAGCGCACATTAGATCAGTGAAACGGGATACGCCAATTTGAACTGTGTCGTATAAAGCAGCTCTGTGTTTGCAGAGACAGAGGCACCCCGGACCCAAAATCCCTGGAGCTGTCTTTCAAAGAGTGATAGTTACGGAAATTAGCAGTGCAGAAATCCATACTAATCATTCATCGGGAGTCTTATTAACTGCCTTACCAGTGTTATTAGGAGAGGGCCCGGCCCCCGAGCGGGGCAGCGGGGCGGCAGGCCGCCTCTCCAAACCGGCACCCCCGGCTTCCCTCCCGCACCTCGGCCTCTTGCTCGCAGAGGGAATCATTTTGTAAAGGACTCTGGCGTGAGGGAAGAAATGATCTCATCTTCACGTAAACTTAAGCGACGCCTTGTTGTGCCAGAGAATCTGCCGCAGAGCGAAGGAGGTGAGACCCAATCCTAGGACGAGCTCCTTCTGCTCCTCCGCGAGCGCCTCGGGGCCTGCTGCCCGTCCGCCCGTCCAAGGAGGGCTGGCGCGGGACTGACTTAGGGGGTGAGAGCTTTGAGAGGACGCTGGTTGATCCCACTGGCCGGCTGAAGCCGTTTCAGTGCCTGTAAGAACTACGCTGAACAAGCGCCGAGGCCGGTGCTTGCTTTGAGTAGTCCTGGCTGTAAATGGGCACGTGCCCTCAACTCTGTAAATATTGCGTCTGTAATACTCTGTCTGTAAATATTGTGTTTAATACACTGGGAGTTATCCTAGCGACTCTTCACTTATTGACAAACTTTACCTAACTATGAAAAAAAGCAATAATACTTGGCTCAGCTGAGCTTCCCATAGGGAATTTTGCATTACGCTTTGCCCTTAGTTTCATCAAACAATTTTTTGGGTATCAACTCGAGACCTGTTTCTTAGGCAAGCGAACGCTTTAGTGTTTCAGAAGGGTGAGTTTCAGGTTTGAGCCTTGGTATTCCCATCTGATGTTAGTTTCAAATGAAAGAAAATTAAATTACACTCTTGGGTTCAGGGATTTAAGTCAGTGAATCTTACTCTAGCTAGTATCTCCACCATAAGGGGAACAAAGAACATAGAGGAGATAAATAATACTTGAAAAAGACAGAATCTTTTTTGTCTGCTTCTTTATCTGTAGTTTGACTGTGTTCCTTAAGTGTTGAAAGGGGCACTTTCTTGGCAAGTATGACACAAATAACCTTCACCCTTGACTGCACTGTCTGAGACAGTTATAAATTTGCGGATAAAGGACACGAACAAGAGTTACTTTATATGACATTTTCTCATGATAACAGGGGATGGAGAAATGAACGAGTATTCCTGTCGCACACGTCCTGCGACTGTTTTGTCAAACAGTCGGATTTACAGCCCGGCGCTTTTGCTGCGCCCGCAGCGAGCTGCCTGTCCCGGTCTTGGCTGCCGCGCTGCAGCGTGGCGCCTGTGCGGGCTGGGGGGACAGCCCGTTCCGAGCTCGGTCGCGTTACGTGCTTCTGCACCCGTAGCTGATTTTCGTCCCAAGAGGGCTGCGCTGTGGCGGTGGGCAGCCCCGGCCCTTCGTGAAGCACCTGAGGAAAGGAATTTGAGATCTGGTGGCACGATGGTGCTGGGTAGTACAACCTCCGAAGTGTTTGCAGAACTGAAGTATTTCTGGGTACGAACGTGGGCTTCGCTATAGCAGTCCCACGGAGGTTGGTTTGCGCAGTCCTGTGTACGGAACTCGGGTGGAGATCTCGTACGGAGGTTGGGTATGAAGGAATTGTGTGGCCCGTCAAGGGCGAGCGGGTGGGAAGCGCGTGCCTAATGCCCCTGGAGCCATTTGGAGATCCCAGCCTCAGTATTTAAATAATCTGACCTAGTCATCTCGTGCCCTCCGCTGGGGGCAGGGGGAGAGTTTTTGTGTCATGAGAGAGCTTAAAAGAATCATTTCTTTTCAAAGCAAGTGTTTGTAATTTTTAAAATTAAGCCTTTTTTGTTGTGGGTAAATGTATAATCTAGAATTTCAGTGTCCCGCTTAAGAAAGATACTACACGCTAGTGTGTTGAAATAGTTTTAAACAAACACAAACGATTGAAAGATAGTCATTAAATTTATCGGTTATATATTCGACAATTTCATAATCCTTTTAGATACATTCAAAAACATTTCTGAAGATTTTTCACTGTTGTAAACATTTTTGTTTAAATTACAGCAGTGCACAGCATATGGTTGTATTTATGCAGTGAATAAGCTTAGTGTATTCTCTTTCTACGTATTGCTATTGCAGAGCATTTTAGGGAATTTTTGACTTTTATAAATTTTTAAGATTTTTAAAAATGTCTTTTTGAAAGATGGAGAATTGCAAAAATCTGCATTTAAAAACCACCACTGCTTGACGGAGTCTTGAATCAAGAAGCGCTGACGCCATCGGGGAGCTCCCGAGTACCGTTTGTGGGTTCATGTCTCCCACCTCAGCCCTGGGGTCTGTGCGGCGAGTGCCCGCTGCCGGAGCTCAGCCGCGGGGCAGGCACAGCCCGGCACCCGGGCGGACCCCGAGATGCTCTGCAAATAATTTGTCATCCACACTACGACAGTTACAGCTGAAAACATTCAGGGGTCTTCGCTGTTGTAATCAGCATAAACATTTGCATCTCAGCCCCACGCCTACGTGCGGCATTATAATGAAACCTTCTAGACTCGCCATGGACGCTGGTTTTGATAATAGTATCTGGCTAAAACTGTATTGATATCTGGAGTGATTCATCCGTCTATGAACCAGGACAAGGCATTAATAGGAAGCGTAGTATTGCCAGGGGCAAAGTTAGAGTGCAAACTTATCAAAGGCGCTGAACTTTGATTCTGCGCTTCAAATATAATTCCATTATTACTTCATAAATAAAGAGCTTAAGGTATGTAGGCCAAGAGCTTGTGATTATATGGGAAAGCAGTTTAGGTAAATTCATGAATAGTATTTGGTTTGGGGAACTGTTTGTCTCAAGTGACATTACGGACTTGTTTTCAACGACTTTGTTGAACAGGGTTTCGAGCGGTTCGGTGCGTATGGAGCTCGGCCGCACAGAGCACCAGTGGCTTTAGGTTCTCCATCCCCCTTTCTCATCTGCTCCCTTTCCTTTAAGAGATGTGAGTATTTCTCATGGGCCTTTTTTTTTTTTTACTGTGAAATCTTAACTATTAGCCCAAACTAAAACCCAACCAAAGGCAGTCCCATCTTCAGCTGTGGTGTCTGACTTGTGGTTACCCGAATAATAAAAATCTATTCCCACAGCGAAGAGAGTGAAGAGAGCTCCCCAAACATGTACTCATTAGCTATTTGCTCTACTCAAACACGGACGTTCCTTATCCGTCATACGCACAAGTGCTTGTGAAAACATACAGAGATATGTTTCCTATCAAGGTAGCTTCTGGCCAGCCGCTCGGTCCGCAGAGAACCTTCCCAGACGTGCATCAGTGCTGAATCAACTTTGCTCAGATATATTTTCTTTAAGGAATATTTGGTCAGTATCCCTGCACCGAGATGTGGAAAGGAGTGACTTGATCTCTGCTCCATCTGTTCTGTTACTAGGTGATTGGTTTTAGTCGTTTGTCCTCTCTAATTTTATAAGGCAAAGAATACGGACCTGCTCCATTTCCGTCATATTGTCTGATAGTTTCACCTGACAGTAAATTTAGTTCCCCACTTACTCCTAATACTTTTTGGGTATTTGCAAACTAATGTTGCTGACATGCAAGAAAATGGCATGGGTGGCTGCGGAGCTAGCGATTTTCCATTAAGAGGGGAGAGGGAGAAAATAAAATAAAAAGATATTAGGCATCTTTAAAGCAAAACTACTCATTTTGAAATGGGATCTTTCATAACAAGGAAAAATCAGAAAATAATCAAACCAACAGGGAAATAAATCATCCTGATTTACACCATTTATGCAGGGGCTGCTGGGTTGCCCAAAACCCCGGTGAGAGGAAGCGAGGCACTGGGTCTCCCAAGGCTGGTAAGACGGGGCTACGTGGGGATCTAGTTGCCTGCCCTTCGCAGCCCCGTCTCTCAGGGGAGCAGTGGCACCCTTGGGATTAATCCTTGCCGCTCCTCTGGGAGGGACTCCTGGCATTGCCTTCCCATCAGCTCTCTGCAGGGACGTCCCGTGGCTTTCGGTCCGTGACCGTCAGCAGCGCGGCTCGGTGGCCTCGGAGCTTACCCATCCTGCGCCTTTCCGCTTCATCAGACCCCTGCTGCTCAGATCCTGCGCTGCCTCGCGAGCAGGCATTCCCTGCCGACATGCCCCTGCTAGAAGGGGCAGCCAGTGAGCTCAGAGGCGCTGCCGAGCAGGTTTTCCATTTGCCATATTCCTGTGGGATCCCAGGACAAGGTGTGCAGCTAATAGCTTCTTTAATGTTTCTGGAAAGATCGTATACGCACCTGCATTAGAGCAAAACACAGCACAGACTCCGTACTTATTTTCTGGAGTGTTTGGATCTTTATTTTCTGAGGGAAAATGTTTTCCCAAAATGGGAGGAACAGTGTAGCCTTTCCTTCCAGCAAATACAATTGTCCTGCTTCCTAGAGAAATGTACTAGGACTTTCCCCCTCTTCCTTTTGTTTAGTCTGGACTCTGTTTGGTTTTTAGGCTTTCTTTTTCCTCTAGAGCTCTGTAGGCAGAAGACGGTATGCGAGGAGCCAACAGTGACTCAATAAATCCCTACGTGGCAAAGTTCCTGTTTCTCCTCAGGGCAGGTCGTCGCTGGCGGCGCTTGGCAGCCTGCTGCGTCATCCAGAGGGGTTCGTCCCGCCTCTGAAACACCACCTCTGTGTTCACTAAGAATCAGCTTGCAAGCAGGTGTTAATAGATCTCTTAAAGCATTTCTCGTACAATAATTTAACCTTAAACCCACCCTACGCGTTACATTTTTAAGACAGCCCTAGGAAATGTGGCTCTTCTCCCAAAACGCAGCAGGGCAAAGTCCTGAAATGTTGCTGTCTGTTGCGAGGGCTGTGAGAAATGTCTATTTTGTGTATAAGCTGTTGTAGTTATATAAATATTGATTTAAAATATATATTAATTTTCATACCGTAACACTTCAGTCTCAGCACTGCAAACGATAGCTTCATCTTAAGCACGTCTGTGTTGCACATCTTTGCAGAATGGGGAGCAACGTAGAACTTGGCTCCGAAGCACTCGTGAAGCTCTTTCCTAATCGTGCTTCGTAACGCTCCGTAGGAGAGTGTCTAAGATTGGAACCAGCCTAGGATGCTTAAGCAACTTACGCTGTTTTGTTAGGAACTTGTTATAATAAATTCCTGGGGGAGACGATATGAATGAATTTCTCACTTTACAAGTGTTTTTAAGGTTGTAGAATTGATGCATTTACATTTACCCTGTTCATAATGAAAAAAATAAATTCTGCTTTAAACCCTGTTTTGTTCCAAAACGTAAGCCAACATTTTAGTACACAGATTAATCTTACTTTATATCATCTCCAGCTCAAGTCAGTGGAAATCTATAAAGCGTGCTTCAACTGTTCGGTGTTAGCAAGAATTTCTTACTGTGCGTAACAGAGCACTGTTTTCTAGGGCTTTGAGCCCTGTAACAAAATGAAGAAGGGAGGAAATCTTGGAGGGCTTCCTGGATCAAGCAGAGATGTTGTCCAGGTTTAGTTCTAACTTTGGGGTCTCTGAACAGCTGCTAGAATTTGAGTGGCCACACTCAGGCCTTATCCATTAGATTCCTTTCCTGCTGTGGGATTATTTTAATAAATTGCAATTTTAGTAATATTACAGCTACTGCTTAAGATTGCTCTGTTTCTGGCAAAACCACAGCAAACCAGAAGTAACTGTGGTAATGTAAAGCTAGTGATGTATTAAAACATTGAATGGGAAAGGAATGCCTTATTACGGGGTCTCCTAATACATCTTGCAGCCTGCTTAGCCTTCCAAGCTGGGCGATGAAGGAGGTCCTCTGTTTGTTCCTGATGAACTTCATTTTTCGTAGGATTATCCATAATTAGCGAAGCCCAAAGTTTCTGAAGACTCAAAGTAGGCAGCTAGAGCAAAGTATTGTAGGTGAAGACTGTTCGCTTGCCTGGCACTGATGGGCTGCGGTCCTCCTCTGCACCTCAGTGCGCTACCTGCAGACTGGGTCCGGTAGCTGTCTGTCTGTCTGTCAGCAACATAGTTGTATTGATTTCATACCTCTAAGCATTTGATTCCGTTTAAGCATCGAGCGTTCACGTTTCTTCCCTAGGATTTCGTCTGCTCGCTGTTGGCTGCTGTTCAGAACCATGACCTTGCGCTGCTGGGCAGTGCGGGCCAGAGCAGCGCGATGCCCTCTCGGTGTCAGGGGAGCTCTCTCACGGGTCCCCTGCCCTTTTCTTTGCTGAGCAGAGTCAGTCATTCCTCCTTCGCGACTGAAAAAGGTGCTTTGCACACCTACATCAGGGAAATCACAGCTTTAATATGGTAAAGATATGCTTGAGGATGTTTATCATCTTCCCTAAGCATTAAAGAAAAGCCTGGTTCGTCTTTGATAGGTGTAATCTGAGTGCTTCCACCCACTTCGAGCAATACACCATTGTTTCATTTTTTTAAAAAAAAATCCCCCTTTTTTTCCCTGTCATTAATTAAAGCTGTACTTTGATCAGTATATGGATTTGTAGGTATGGCTGTATATAGAACTGTATACTGATATAAAATAGATACTGGTGTTGGAATTGCAGTAGGAAAACAGAGAAACGCCAGGCACCGCAGAGATCGTAGCGCTGATTAGGAGTGCAAATTAGATTTAGATTTCCTGAATATCTAACAGCAGCTAAGCGTTTTTTGTCCTTTGTGTATGAACATTTCCATTAAAATTTACAAAGGGTTTGAACTGGATTAGACTCCCACAGTCACTTTGAAATAACAAAATACAACGTGGCTGACAGGGGCTGTTTAGAAACCTTTTGCAAAAATTATCTTCAGAAACGTTAGCACTTAGCAGTTACAAAATGTCTACTTTTGTCTTGCCCCCTCTGCCAAGTTCCCTTTTTGTCTTGCCACGAGGAGGATAAATTATCCGGCTTGCAGAGATAAACCACAGAGAGGTGAGATTACTGAAGCTGAATACTAGGAACTCCCAGCACTCTGTCCTTCTCTACAGTTCGAATTTAAAACCCTGTTCCTGGCTGTGTCAATCAGTCACTTAATGAATACATTCCGAAATGTAGTTGTTCTTTTTTCCTTTCTAGAAGATGCAATTAATGTTTTGGCTTAAGACACCTAGTTTATAATAAATGTATGGAGTGCAGCAAAAGATCTTTGAAGTAATTCAAGGAATTATCTGAACAGAAAGAAGGCATACAATACATTGCTTTGAAGAGTCTCAAATGTGTTGGCGTAGGGCAACGAGGGGGAAATGCCGCCTTATACGCGCCACCATAGTACTTTACGACCTGACATACTGTGGTTTTGCTAAACGTTAGCTGGGGATTGGGCGAAGGGCAGGAACACGAATGAAAGCCTCTTTTGCTGTTAGTCTTGGTGCTCCTCTGCAGCGTATGTCTACAAGAATGCGTTCAATATAAAAGGGGGGTGTCTAAGAGGGTTCCCTCCAAAAAAAGGAAGAGCAGGGTTTTCCATCCAAGATAACTTCTTCCAAAGAACCAGTGAGATGCCGACTGGCTGGAACTGGAGGGTAGAAGCAATTTTAGCGATAGGTGGTGACAGTTTCTTTTAATCTTCTTTATGTTCTGCATGTATTAGTTTAGTGGCTGGCTAATGTTATCTTTGGATTTATCTACCCAAGAAGCCTTTTGGCAGGGTAATTTTTTCCCCTTATTTATTAAGATTTGTGCCCCACGGCTGCAATGGTGGTGACACTGGAGGGGGCAGAGGCGGGGGGGGTGTCGCTGTGTTTTTCACAGGCAGGAATAGAGCTAAGGGCAATGCAACAGGGCAGATCTCTTCAGAGAGGGTTAGAGATTAGTGGAGGGTGTTGGTGAACTAGGGGAGGTTATCATTTTATATCTAAAATCTAGTCCGTGAGTAGTTTTGTGGATGATGCCTTCCCGGTTCCAGGTGTTGGGACTGGGAGGAGAGAGGGGAGGCCAGGAAATCCCAGTTCAAGCAGCCATTTTATCCTAGTGCGTTCTGCACAGCTTTTCCATCCCATGTAATCTGGAGGTGAATCAAATCCAACAAATAAAGCTTGGACGTTACGTACGTGATGTGTCTAATTCTGATATTTAGGGCCAGACACTACGATTTTCTTCTGGGTCTTTCTCATTATGTACATGAAGTCTGTAGGATCAGATCAGGCTGTCACTGATAATCTTGCCCTCTTTCCACATTTGCTTCGTGTACCTCACCCATATTTTTTTCTCATCTTGAAAATACTTCAGCGTTGCAGTGGGATGCTGTGTGGGTGTACAATGAATTTGCTGCAGAATAAGAGGCTTTGACTATAAATTCCTTTCAACGGAGACTGTGCTCGCTCCCGTCTGCGAAGAGCGCCCAGAACAATGGAGCTGACTCTGGCTCAGAGCTGTCCAGGCACAGTGATGAGACAGACGAAGAGCCACGAGAATTAACTTGGAGATCAGCCCCGCAGCTTCCGTTAGTGCCCTGCTGGAGCTTGCAAACTTTTCAGCCGATTTGCACTGGATTCAAGGTCTGTAAAGGAAATGAAACCATGAGGTTCATGTTTCAAAACACGAGCTTTGCGCTGGTCTGCTTGGGAGGGTATGGTGTGAACAGTGCCATATAAAGGTAGGATATTATTTATATAACTACCATGAGGAAAGTTTTAGGGCTTTGTAACCAGCTGCAGGTGATCTGATTTGCTTGCATTACCTGGAAATCTGAAAAACATACAAAAACGTTGCCATGTAAAACAGCATTCGTTTGGGCTGGTTACTGCAAAATGGATGCGTTTTGAAAAATCCTTGGGTTGAAAGTGTGTGCTAGTACCCAATTACCATTTTTTAATGAGATTGTATACCTCCCTTCAGGGCCTGATGTGTACTACACCTCCTTGGCCTGTTGGTGTGAGTTGTGCAGGCCTTGCTGTGTGTGGTCCCCGGGCTGACTTGCGTTTAGTGCGTTAGAAGCAGCGGCAGAATGCTTAAGTCCGCATCTTGCAAAGCAACCCTGAGCACACCTAAAAAACAAGTCTTTCTGCCTTTGAAATCCAAGACCCGTGTGTGCCGTTGGGGCAGCGCTTGCTGCGGAGGGGCGGAGGAGCGCGCCCGGCTGCGGGGCCCCGGCCGTGGGGACGCAGCGGACCCGGGAGCCCTTCCCTCGCGGGGAGCGCGGTGCCGGGTGATCCGCGCGGCGTGGCACGGCGTGACGCGCTCGGCTGTCGCGCCCCGGCAGAGCCATCTCCCCCATTTCCGACCCGGGAATGAATACGGGGAGATGCAGCTTAGGAATGTGAAGGTTTGCACATACTGGACCACGTGCTCTTCGGTGATAGATATATTAAAAAATGTATATTAAAAATATTATAATGTATATTAGAAATACCTTAAAAATTGAACGATACTTTTACACATCTTTTGCTGACTCCATTTGTACCTATTCATTTATCCCATTTTAATTAATAAATAATTTAAGTGATGGTATTGATATTGATGAATTAGCTCATAAACAGAAGATTTCAGTACTTGCATTGTTGTCTACTGAAAGTTTAATGGAGATGCTCATGTTGAGCTAGTCAGATATGGCAGTATTTATCAGTGTAAGGAATAGGCACTCCATTTGACATGAACTGCTTGCAAAGCATCTGAAAATCAAGAAGTATTCACAGACGCGCGCAAAGCCAGTAACTGAGCAGTGGCTGCATTACAAGGTTTGACAGTTAATTCATAGAAATTTGTGAATAGAAAAAGAAGTTAAATTAGTCCAGTAATTCATTGCCATTTTTGTAACTGGGCTTTTATTATGTCTGGAGAATGCGGAACTTGGACCGCATACAGAATACCAGTTTGCTGACGAAATTAGTGTATGCAAATATACCAATGCGCGAGTATGAAATTAGTAAATATATGACTTTAATTACTGTATTACAATAGAAGTTAGGCGTTCAGAAGTTTTCACTGCTGGCTTTCAGTTAGTGTCTCCCCACTAAGGAGTTCGTGACTGTGTGATGTTTCTTGGGGCAGGAAGGCAGCGCAGAGGACGTCCCCTCTGGCCTGTCCTGGCGGGGGTCGCAGCCTGTGGAGGTTGTCTGTGGCCGCGGTGGCTCCGAACCTGCTCGGCGAATCCCTTCGTGGCACTTTGCACGAGTGCCAGATTCGCCGGGAGGGCCGCCTAGTCGTGCCGCAGTCAGCCCGGTCGTGATTTGTGTGCACGCGACTTCAGCCAGTTTAGACGTGAGAGTGTGTGTGTACGTCTATGGATGTATAGGTTTATTTTTCTTTTTGCGTAAAACAGTGTCTCCAGCCCATCATCGATGTCTAAATGCCTTCCAACCTGAGACCAAAGACAAAAGCTTCCCCATCCACTAGGCTTGGCTACAAGCGTTACCTGGAGTAGCTTCACGCCGTTCTGCGCAGAGTTGAGGGCCCGATGTACGGCCGTTGTCCCGGTGCGGTGCCAGGAGCGGGAGGGACCTGGATGGCAGGCTCCGCGACTCCCCAATTAAAGGGTTAGCCGCCGGCGCAGAGCACAAACAAGAGTTGCAAGCTAACAGTCCCCAGCAGAAATTGGACCCATCACTTCCCTCTAATGAAAACCAGATTCACTCCTACAACAATCATTCCACTGTTCCTAGACACCGTTCCTAGATTAAGAGAAGCATTATTGGTTTTTCCTCTTTAAAAAACCCCAGAACCTGTACATTGTATTTCTAGAGTTGATCTGTTTTATCATCTGGTTTTCTTTCTGGAAAAGGAAAAAAAAAACCCAAGAAAAGGTTTGCCAGGTCTGAGTGCTGAGTCTCAAAGCAGACGAGAAAGGGAGGGAGTTTATGGTGCCATCGGTCCAGATCTTAGTGGAAATTAGTTCAGACAAAATAACTGAAATTGCACTGGTTAGGGTCTTAGATATGTGTCTTGCTGCCCTTTTTTTGGGGGCACACATGTATAAGGGCTGTTTGCAGGAGCATGTTTCACTTTGTCAAGCAAATGTTATTCTCCCGCCGCCTGCCCCGTTCCTCCCCGTCGGAGCTTCGCTTACTGCCCAGGCTACGCACCAAAAGGGAGACTGGACCTGAGAAGGATTTGCTTCGTGGCACACAGACTGTCAGGCTTAGGAAGAAAGACGATGGTTTTTCTGGACTGGGTCTCATTGGCCCTTGCATGGACCAAAACATTGTTTCTGATCTCATTGGGCAGATGTGAAGTGACTACAACTGTGGCAGGTTCCCCGCCCCCCCCCCCCCCCCCTTAGAAAAAAAAACGAGTTTAAACTCAGTCTAGTTTTCCTGGAACCTTGAAAATACAGTTTTCTCACACACTTTTGCTTGAATTGCGAATATTTTTGCACATCCTTGTTGAGATCTTGCATCTCTTACGCCTGTGTTTCTTGGATGACACATGAAGGCTTTTGTGTGCCTTCTGCTGGCTGACCTTGTGAGCAACGTAAACTTGGTCGTGAGCAACCTGATCAAAACACGCAGTGCGGGGGCTTTTCTTCAGCTGTTGGTTTAGATTTCACGCTTTGTAACTGATTTGGTAGAGGATGGAGCGGGATTCTGATTTGACTGCAAAAGAATTAGAATTCAGACGTTTGTCGTAGTGAGCATTTCCTTTAAATACACAATCAACTATGAGGTCTTTATAAATTTATCCTGCTCCTTGATATCTCTCAACAGTCAAGCTGTTCTTCTGTGAAGGCTAGTATTTCAACCTTACACAAATATTCCAATGCTTTTTAAACGTTTTCCAAATAGACATTTATTTTGGCTACAACAATATTTTCCTTTTATTGCTGTTATGAGATTCAACATTTCCAGAAATAACTTCTGAAGGCTGCTCGAGGGGCTTGGATATAGGTGTTGTCAGATACAGTGGAGAAGTATTTTACAGTGCACAATGTATACGCACATGTATTTTGAAAAGCAAGGAGTACCTGCGGGAAGCTGAAATGGTTTTTTCAAGAATTTTCTTGTGAGTCATTATGAAACAATATCCTCTCCCACAGCCCACGGACTTGTTATTCCATAAATTCACTCTCCTTAGGTGGTGCATCTGATGATCACCGACTGATGCTGAGAGTTTTGAGTTTCTTCTGAGTATACTTGGTATATGCAATGACTAGGGTGCCGCTGGTGAAGCTTTCTTTTGGGCTTAGTGTGATATTGTGTGTTGTGTGATATTTAATTGACTAGCCATGCAGGAATCAACAAATTCTGTTCTGTCCTCAACCTAATAGTATATTTGGCTCTTTCTGTTTTCAAGGGTCTGTGTGGACACCAGCTAATTCCCATCTTCCCTGGAGCACAAACCCAAGCATTAGCATCGCTTCTTACAGGGAGTAAACTGAAACTCCGAGATACTCAGTGACTGGCTAAAGGCCAAGTGGGAAATCAGTGATGAAACCCCAAGTTGTGTGTTCTGGGGCGCTCCTGAGTTGCAGGCTCCTGTTCAGTTGCACACGAACGTACAGCAAGCTACTAAAGCATTCAGCCGTTCCTCTATGGTACCTTGCGTTCTCCTGGGTCCTTCCTGTGTCGTCTGAGTTTGTTAGAAGACAGTAAAACTAGCACTAACTTCACCCAATGCCAGACTCTAGCTCTGTTCTCTGAAGACAGAAGCTGTACTTCTTGTTTTGATTGTGGTTACCAAGATATTCCCTTCCCCTTGCCTTCCTACCCAGCGTTTGGGGGTCTCTCTAATTGGGCTTGCCCGAAACCAGGTAGTTTGGGCTCAGGAAAAATGAAATTCCGGTCTATGCCCATTTCAAATCCATGCTTGTGTCTGTCGCAAGCGTTTCTTGAATGGTATGCAGTTGTGCTTTCTGTGGCGGCCTGGTTAGTTTCTACAGAAGGATATTATGTGGAGTCATATGGTGATACTTCTAAGGGACTGAAGGAAAAGTTGTAACGCTGCGTTTCTGTACATTAATTTTAGGGTTTTTTTACAGCGCATTACATAGGCGTGCGGATGTGTACACCTATATCTGAGCGCCCAACGTGACAAACATAGGTTTATGAAGAGCTCTCCCTGTTAGAGCCTAATGTTTAAAGAGGACTGCATCACTTCCCATTCGTTTCTGTAACACTCCAAAATCCGCCGACCCAAGCCAAAACCTCTCCACTCTCTTCTGCTCTTGGGGAGGAGTTAGGGATTTGTGAATGTGTGAAAGTATTAGCTGCCAGTTATAACTGGAATCAAGCCTAGAGGAGCCCAGATCCTTCAGCGGGAAAGTTTGTAATACATTATCTCTGGAATTGGCCCAGCTTTCAAAACCAGGAAGTATTAATAGGAATAAATGTGAGTACCATTAGCACTTCCAAAGGCATGATTTATTATCCATTTTGGTTGCAAAATATTGTTTAGTTGCATAATCTTGCATAATTTAAATGAAGAGGAAATGTCATTAATGGATCAGTTTATTAAATGCACAGACCTGAGAGTGAGGGAATTCCTTTTAACGCGCGGCCTGAGCAGGCAGGCCCTTCGCACTGTCTTTGCAGTGTTGGCATTTACAGCCACGCTGTACCTGCTCAGAGAGAGAGAAAGCGTGATTTCTTTTTTCTGCTTAGAAGAAATTCTGAGCTTTTTAAAAGGAATGAAAGTAGACGAGAGTTTGGACCGGAGGTGGTAGGTGCAGCGTCCTCCGGCCGTGCCGCCCGGGGATGCTGTACGTGTGCATCTTCAGAGCGGTGTTGGAGGGACTGGGCACCACAGGAGCTACTGGTCTTGATGGGAGGCAGGGAAGGACTGGAAGGAGTGTGCCGTGTTCAGCGTCGTCTCTTCTGTTAACTTCGAATTCTGGTTTATGTGTCCGTGCGCATTGCGGATGAAACTGGCTCTCTCTTTCCTTCCCAGGCGCGGCAGAGAGCAAGGCTGCCTGGGAGTAAGTAGCTGATAAGGCCGGGTTCAGCCAGTGTTGTTTTAGGGCCGATGCTGCGACAGTCGCCTGGGATGTCCTTGCAGAACGATGGTCTCTCAAGTCTTAAGTGCACTAAATATTCCAAGGACTGTGAAGATTCTGATCTTGCTGAAGTTTTGTTTTTTCCCAGTAAATGAATAGCAAGTTTTCCAGCACTTGTATGTGACCGGCTCTTAAGGCTGGTAGAGAAAATTTACTTAAAGAAAACATCAGCATGTTCTATTTTATAGGAATAAGCTGTTGGCCAGTGATCGTTACATTTAGTTATCTGCTAAGTTTTACTTGGTATCTGGCTGATTCATGGAGGCAATGCTAATCATACTGGCTTTTTTCTATTCCAAAAGATTTTTTTTCCCCTAATGTTTTGCCCCTGTAGTCAGTCTGTTCCCTGTAAAATCCTCTCCTTTCCTCTCCCCCTTTGATCTCCTGGTTAGGGTTCACATCCTTCATTTTTTGCAATTACCAGTCTGGAGTGAGGATGCCCCTGACCTTTTACCAGCAGTCTGGCAGACACATGGGACAGGAAGCTTGGGTTTTATTTCAGGCTTTTCTACTATTCATCTTGGATGGATTACAACAGTAGCAGCTCCCACTGCTCCCACTGTCATGGAGCCCTTTTTGCGACAAAGCGGAGGTAACCTCACAGACGTGGAGGAAAGCGCAGGCTAGGGCTGTCGGGTTTGGGATGGACTGAGTGAGCGCACATCTTTGGCGGGTGACCAGATGCGGCAGCCCCTCGTGTTCTATATGTTGCTATACTGGGAAGAATTTCTTTTATGTCAAGTTCAGCAGCAGTTACCCTAGAGCGCAGTCTGTTCTGGAGAAGAATCTATGTGGATGTCAATACAGCAAATGAGTCATTTGCTCCAAAAAAAGGACTTGCTTCTGTTCTGATGCTGCTTCGCTGCATTCTTTTGCTTTCAAAGTTTTGAATCTACAGCAGCAGCGGAACAGGCAAAATAAATCAAACTGCCATAAATACTTGGCAGAAGATTAGGATAGAGCTTGGGATTTATGTCTGACTTTCAAGAAGATGGGAAAGTCTGTCATAAAGGAATGCTGTTTCTGCCAATCTTCAGTATTGACTGAATTGTGGTTTTCCCACCTTGCAGAAGTAATCGGGAAAGCCGGCGCTCTCTAGCTGACATCAGTGCAGCGTCGCGAGGAGAAGCGGCAGTAACTCCTACTTTCCCTTCTTTGTTTATAGAGCTTAAAAATAACAAAGAAATCGGTTTTCCTAGCCGGTTTTAGTAGACAGGTGATTAAGAAGCTCTGTGTGTGTCAGATTGCTTTTCTGCTCTGTCGTTTCCCAGCAAAACGTACCAAACCAGACAGACATCTCCAGAGAAAGAAAATGTGATAATTCCTTTAGAGGTGCTGTGATTTATAACGAGAAAAAGTGAAGGCAGGCTCGTATGCGAGAGGAAGGGGGTGGGGAGCCGGAGAGATGAGCCTGTGGAATGACATTATAACTTTACCTGCTTGCTGAATGTATCTGTGGATTTAAATGACATCTCAGGGGACAGTATCAAACTTCCAAATTCCATTCATCCATCAGATGGGAGAACAAGACCTGGCTTTCAGTCGGGCAGGAGCTGGAGATTTCTCCTGGAGTAAATGAGCTCAGACCACACAGATAAAGAACGTCTTCTGTTCCGTTTTAAAACATTTCAGGGGAGAATCATCTGTCACTCGGCTCCGGCCTGGAGGCCTTTCAGCTCCGACTGAGGTGCCGAGTCCAGCGCAACAGTGACGCTTTTCAGAGTCTTCCCAGTCCTTCATTCCATTTTAACTTCCAGAAGTCACCCCACAGCTTCTCATAGATTAAAACAAACTGCCCGGGATTCGAGCGCGGCAGGTAATCGCACTGCGGGCAGGCGTTCCCCTGGGACAGGGCGGGCCGGGTCATGCCCTGCAGGGGTTTGCTCCCAAGCCTCTTGCAGAACTGCTGTCTTGGGAGGTTTATGTCCATTCACTTTTTTCCCTCCCACAAGCATCCTTCCATCCTAGCCAACACCAAAAAAGAGAGAAACCAAACAACAAATGAAGTAGATTTTGTAGTTTTCCTGGGTGGGTCCTCAGCTCGTCTGGGTTGTCTCGAGTTCTATCTAGATTTAAATGGAATTTGTACTATTAGAATAAATGTGTTAGAGTAAATCTGCCGGTTAATACAAATCCGGTGCGGACAGTGACCCATTCTCTTAATGTAGAATAATGCCTAGGGAAGAACCGAAGCTTCGTGTGTTAGCCTAAGAGTGTCTGTGACATGTTTTTGGAAAGTTTTACACATTTTATTATACCGGTTGTGCTCACCTAGTCCAGACAGACCTGCTGGTACTCCAGACTGTGACAACGTCTTTTTAATGTTAAAAACTGTTTATTCACCAGGAAGTTCTGCTTCAGGAGGCTGAAACTAATCACAGATTTGGTCAGTTTTAATGGATGTTTTTAACAGAAAGAAAGGTGAGCTTAAAAATTCCAGAAATCCCCAGATGGTTTCAGAGAAGGGTCTCGAACATGATTCTGCCGGTATATTTTTCCTTCCCAGTGGCTTTGTGACACTCCCACTTGGGGCTCTCAGACTCCCTCGTTTAATATCTCAGTCTGTCTAAATAATGACGTTTTTATTTAGCTGAAGGGAGGGTAACAGCTTTTACACAGTAGAATGGAAGTGCCCGCCTGCGTATGGAGGAGAAGGGGATATAAGCAGCGTATCCAAAAGGAGAAGCTAGAGATCTTCCACCCCCTGCACTGTATAACTTGCACCTTGACGGGTCGGGGTGGTGGAGACGGGCGTTCGGATCGCCCCTTTCCTCAAGGAAAATCCTCCGAGCCTGCCCCCCAGCCGATGGCGAATCCGAGGGTGGGTTAGGCGGACACCTCGGCTCCGCGGTCCTGCGGGGTGGGGGCTCCTGGTCAGCAGCTCCGACCGCTAACTGACCTGCTGCTGCGTCTGCTGCCCGGGAAAGCCCGTCCCGCCGGGCAGGGGCACGTGCACAGGGGCTGGTGCGGGCCTTGCCGCTCATTTAATTGCCCGGCAAAGCAGTGAGTGCAGAGGTGGAAGAGAAGTTGTTCTTCCGAGACAAACAAAAGTACACAAAGACCAAACCTGGTCTCTCTGGCTTCGTCTTTAAAGCGAAGCAAAGCCACCAAGGTGTAACGAAGTGCCCTCATCGTCCCAGCCTGCCAAAAGCAAGAATCACTGGAAAACTGTGTCTGTTTTTTTGTTAAATATTTCATCTTGATTTCCAGAACAAATGAGTTTACCCAAACTTGAGATAAGGATCTGAAATGCGAATCACTGGCTCATTTCATTGAAAGCTGCCATGGAAACGTATCCCCAGTTAACTTTGCTATCTACAAAGGCTCAATCAGTACATATGATCCTAATGATTTCCACCCAATTCACAGCTATCTGGGTCAGACACAATTTGTGTAGTATCACAAAAGAATGTGTGCCTCATGTATTTATAGTATGTTTTTCCAGGAAGAATAAGAAAAATATACTGCGGGAAAGAAAGGGGGGACATTTAAAGCAAAATTTCATTTTAATTAAAATAAAAAGCAACTTTTCAAATATGAAATGTCAGGCTGGTTAACCTTGCATCCTGAGTCTGGAAAGATACATTTTCATCTTTGCAGTGCCTTAGTTAGTGGTTCCTGGCACATTACATTAACTAATTTGAGATCGAATTATCAAATTTGCTCATTGCTGCTAGCACTAATTTGAAACCTTACAATAAAGAACAGTTTGAGAGGCAGATGAAAGGTTGCCACCCACAGAGGCTCCAAGACCTGTCCCTGGTGTATCACAGCAAGGTTCGGAAAGATTTGGGGTAATTGCAGTCATGAGCTGGAGTTGATTGAAGAAAATTATACCCCGGGTTTTTACTACAAGCTTTTTTTTCCCCCCTTTTTCTTCCTTTTATTGTGTGTGTGGCTTTGCTTAAATTATGCTGTGAAATACTATTGCAAGGAAGGCAAAGTACTACATTTTTAATAACTTTATTAAAAACTTCGCTTACAACTTTTTCAGCTTTAATACTGCTGAAGCTTCTGAAGAATTCTTTATATAAATGTTACCTGTGTTTTCCAAGAGTTTTTAAATTTTCTTGTATCTGAGTTTTTTATCCTCGCTAAACTTTTAGGCAAAAATGTTAATGGATTTCAGAATGATGTAAAGTCTTTTACATTCATGTTAGCAAAGATCTGCTGGCCCTTCTGGGTCTTACAGTTTTACAAGAAAAGTTCCTCAGTCGCTAGCTTGAAGAACGACAACTGTGAGCTGAAAGCAATGCTCTAAACATCAGCATTTCCTAATTGTTATAAAAGGGATGCATCAGTTTCTTAGCTGGCTTGGTTGAATTACCATCCTCAAAGAACTTGCATTTTAAGAAGTTACACAGGCTGAAGCTGTAGGGGTCCTGAGAGAGGCATTTTCTTTCTGACCTTCCTGAGATAAATAATTAAGATGGAGTCTAGATAAAGATCACTGTCAAAGGTGAGGGGTCAACCTGGCTAGCTGACCTAAGAGGTAAAATTGCCCTGCTTGCTATAGCAGCAACTTGAAGGCAGCTGTGTGTCAGCAGGAAACAAAAGTTTTTTGCTCTGTTGAATAGGCAGAGCATTGAAAAAGAAGAGATGGGGGAGGAAAGGTCTTCGATTTACAGTGTATATCCATCAAATGGTGTTTATAAAAAAAAAAAAAAATTCCTTCTCTGGTCAAGGTTAAGGGAGCAGATTAGGGGCTGGTAACAAGGCTTGAAATTTGGAGAGTGCAAAGGTTAAAATGTTCTTCTAATTTGGAGCCTGTAGGCATACCTGCTTTTAGAGCAGGCTTTTCAGCCGTTCAGATTTTGTTCTGTGAAATAAGTCATTATCAAACACATGCTTCGGTATTAAACCCTCCCCCAGGGTCTTTGTTGCAGTGAGCACGCTTAGGCAGCCCGTGCCTCCTAGGGATCGAGCTAAGCAAGCTTTCGCTCAGCAGTGGCTGACGCTTGCCGTGGGTACCCGCCTCGTGCCCACGCTTCTCGCTTTCCGAGGCCCTGGGAGTCACATTTTCAGCTGAGAAGCGTCCTGAGGAAATCTCAGCAGGCCCCTGGTCGGGAGTCGCCTCTTCCAATTGCACCATGGCTTCTTGGGAGGGAACGTGTCCTGGAAGGAAGGGTGCCCGTCTGCAGCCGGATGGGGGGACACGCGTGGGCTACCCACCACAGAGCAAACCGAACTGTCCCCGCCGTGTCCCTGCATTCCGCCGAATGAATGCGGTGGCACTCAGAGCCTGTGGCTGAAGGTCACTCACTGACTCTCTAGCCAAAAAAAAATAAAAATAAAAAAATCCAAATTAAGGTGCGATGGAAGGAAAATCGTCCCTCTTTGCCCTGCTTCCAAAGCTGTGCTGCTGTTCAGTAGCCATCGCTTCATGAGCAGCAATTACACTAAGCTGAAGGTTTAGGAGCAGTTTGGAAATTGTTTGTAATGAACGAATCCATTATCATTAGAGAACCAGAATGTAAGAGGGAAAACTGGGGGAAAGAAATCCACCTCCCCTCTGCAGACCCCCCCGGCCCTCTGTTCCTGAGCTCATCCCTCTCTGCAGCGCTCTGCTTCGGGCATCGTTCGCGTCCGGCAACCCAAGACGTCGGGGTTTGCCCCTGCAAGAGCGGCGGGCGCGCGTGCCTTTGTCCGCGGGACGGAGCGAACCTGCACGTGCCAAGCCTCCGCGGGCAGGCGGCCAGCTTGCAAGCGCAACACGCGGCCGGGATCGCCCCGCTCCCGCGCGGGGGGTGCCCGTGCGGAGCCGCAGGCCCCGGGCTGGCCCCCACGCTCAGCCCACGCAACAAAGGAAAAAGGAGCTGCGCCTTTAACTGTCCCTGCAAGATGTCTGCAGCCTGGGCTGCCTCTTGTTTTGAAGAGGGAGTGCTTGGGGGCTAGTTCCAGAGCTCAGTGACAGAGAGGAAACAGGGCCAGGAATAAATGGCCTGTTGATTTACTCAAGTTACATCATTTTCTTCCCCTCAAGAGCCTATAAATCTCACGCTCCTTGTAAAAACAGAATTTAAAAACAATTGAGAGCTTCTGAGACGACCCCATAGCTTCCAGCCGCTGTGGCCTCTGAATATAGAGCTGCCTTTCACAGGCTGGACCACTTGTTTCATATTAGATACTCGGGGAGCCCTGCTTCCAGCTAAGCAGCAGAAGCTGTTAAGATATTTTATAGTCGTCCTAGTGGTTTAGATAACACTCTCCCCATACATATCACGGGGCTTTAGCTAAATAGCAGGCTTCCTGACTTGGCCACGAAGCTCAGAGAGTCATTAATTCACACGTTCAGGTTTCTCCTCTCTTCAGTAATATTTCTGATCAAAGACACCCAGGCTGGCAGAGGTGCCTCTGTTAAAAAGTGTGTTCTTCT
Organism: Phalacrocorax carbo; assembly: GCF_963921805.1. Classification (NCBI taxonomy): domain Eukaryota; kingdom Metazoa; phylum Chordata; class Aves; order Suliformes; family Phalacrocoracidae; genus Phalacrocorax; species Phalacrocorax carbo. The sequence continues at coordinate 1,456,320 of NC_087532.1, read as the reverse complement.
GATTATTGTACAATTTACAGCCTCTTTGCTCTAAGGGTTTGCATTTTAAGAAAAATGCTCAATTGTTGAGCTTGCTACAGTGCTCGTTAGTTTTGCCTTCAATCTCACATCTGAAGAGATTTTTTAATTCAACGGGGATTTGCGGTTTATTATTTTTTCATTGCTAATGGAATACAATGGGCTGCAGCTCTTTCCTCAGCCGGTCAATCTTCTGGACGGTTATCGGTGTTCTGGAGGGTGAAAAAGGGACTTATATGGAACAATGTGTATTTTAATGTTGCGGTGCCCCGGATGAGGGGCAGTTTGCCACTTGTCACCTGTGAGCTAGGTGCTGACCAGGAGGAGCTGGCATTTAATCCGTCTTGACGTTAGAAGCCAAGTCTCGATGATAATTTTTGTGATTGTTATATGGGGAGGTGGAGTTTATGGAGAAAGGACTGGAGTTACTAAAGCTGAGCGGGTCCTCGTTCCTTAATCCAAGGCAGTAAAAGCTCTGGTTCAGAAGTCTCTAGGAACCTTGAAGAAACATAAGGGGCTTTTCTCAGCTATTTGCAGCCTTTTGCCACCGTAGGTAACAATGTGATGTCTTATGTAATGATGTCAAGGAGGCATTTCTTAGCCTGATCCAAGCTTTCTAATGGCTAGCATCCAAGTCTTAACACCAAAGCCCTAAAGGTCTTCTCTTGACTGTAGCTGATAAGCTCTGAAGTGGCTTCTCTACTATTAGGTATGTAAACATATAAAAGTCTGTAATTTAAAATACTTTCTTAGGCATCCACTGTGTGCGAAGATTGTTCTTTTCACTCAGTAAAGGGGAGAGTAATGGTTGCTACACTTGGCCGTGCTGTTAGTGGCTGAACTTACAGACGGAGGAGTTTGTGTTTTACTTATCAAGGGATGCTTTGATAATGATATTGTGGTTAAGTGCAGGAAAAGCAGAACTAAATAATGAAACCAGCAATTCCTTCTAGACTGATTTTTTTCCCTAAGAAAAGAAATAAACATACAAGTTGACATAATTCAAAAATGCTAGTATTTGCTCGTTTCTGGCTTGCTGCCATCCCAGAGTTAGCACAGGGGTGAGAAAGAAGGAATCCCTGCAGGCACAATTCATATAAACTAAGTGGATTTACTTATCATTTATGAAAACAAAAAGAAGGTATCTGATTAATCACTTTGTGGATTGAGGTCTACATCGTGATGGTTTAAGCAGCAGCTTAACGTGTGCTGTGTCCCCATTACGTTCTGATTCCAATTTGCACTTTCTTTTTAGAAATTTCCAAATGATTCGATGGCTGGGCTGAAACATCTGGTGGATGCTTTCCTCCCCAAACCTTTTAGCCTGATGAAACGCTGTCGATGAAAAAGGATGCTGTAGACATACGTGCTTACGTAGTCATAGGTTTAAGGTAAAATTTATCATAGAATCTCAGAATAGTTTGGGTTGGAAGGGACCTTTAAAGGTCATCTAGTCCAACCCCCCTGCAATAAGCAGCAACATCCTTGACTAGATCAGGCTGCTCAGAGCCCCGTCTCTGAACGATATCTATGTACACACACACGTACATATATAGAGAGAGCTGTACTTACAGTGATATACGTTTATGGATTGTGGAAGTCCTTGCTGCTGAAGAACACAACGCAGGGCCCCCAGTAATAGAAAATGTGCCAACCCAGGTGGAAAGTGTGAGGAGGAATATGAGCAGAGAGACGTGGCTTGGTAGACAAGCTGTCTCTGGCCGCCATCAAGATTGTGTCATGGAGCTGGAACGATTATTAAGTATTTATGTGAAGGTTTGTAGCACACTTTTTCTATGAGTAAAAATCTCATTTGTATATCTAAAGACATTATGGACATAATACTACCCAAAGGTTCCTTAACCATGGAAACTTAATAATTGCTCTAGGTAAGACGGTGAGGCCACGGCTAATCGCTCCGCACCAAGACTTTCAGCTTCCCTTCACTAGGGAGCCTAATTTCAGTGAACGCCCTTGAAGGCTTCAGAGTTTTCAGTGTATGTGGTGTGCTGCCTCTACCTTGTAATGAGATAAAAAGGGGAAAAAACCTTCTCTTTTCATGTATTATTAAAAAATATGCACGTGGAAGACAAGTTGCTTCAGTTCGGGTACTGCAGGGCGCGCAGCGAGGTGGAGGTGCGGGACGGAGCCGCACCAGATGAAGGGTCAGCGTTTCTTACATTTAAATAAGATGGTAATTACTGCAGGGCTCGGCCTGAGAGTGTTGTGCAAGGGTATTGTCCTGGGCGTGGGTGTCAAATACCAGAAGTGGCAAGACTTGACATCACTTGTTGGAGTGACAGGGCTATAGTCCGCCGGCCGCGGAACAGATTTTCCTAGGTCAGATTTGCAACTGAATTTGGAAGTCAAGTGCGTGCCGAAGGAACGCGCGCACGGAGTGCCATACCCAAACGCGAGTCCTCGCGCCCGGAGGCGCCGTGCGGGAGGCGAGGCGGGCAGCGTGCCGCTGGGCTCCAGCCTAGCGCTCGTCCGCGAGGCTTGCGACCGGTCCGCTCGGGAGTTAGAAAATCGTCGGCCGTAATGCAATCCTAAGGCTTCATGTGGTGTTAATTGCTTCTCAAGTCCTCGCTGTATTTTAGTGTAACGTCACAGAAACATTTCATTTTATACAGTGAAGACTACTTTGTGCTTGTGGCTGTAACTGCACTCGAAACGCCTGTCTGACACCTAAATATTTAACTAATGTTTTGTCAAAGCTCTCACTCAGAAAATATCTACAAGGATGCGTTGGGCTGACTGTGAATAGCCGAGTCGTTTTGTAATACACCGAGTTAATCCCTAAGAGAGTGGGAGGGATTACTGCAGATATTACTCTTGATTTGTGTGTCTTTCTTCTATATTGTACCTGCACATCATCCGTTTTAAATAATTTATGGCTTAATCAATTAATACCCTCTGATGTAATGGATCCACAATTTACCCCAGAGAACTCGTGATACAAAACTGATTTTTTCTGTAAACCTCTTTTATGGAAATACTTGCCTGCCACAATTTGGCGCTCTGGAATTTGGCATGGACGTACCTTTCTTCTTTGTTCAGTGGTGTGGTATCAACAAGTGTGGTATCAACGTGAAAGGCAGTACCACCCACACGGGGGACGGTCTGTCTGGGACAGTGGTGATTGTGTAGCGAGATGCTTCATGAGAAGCTAAGGACAAAACATTCCCAGCGGAGAATAGAAAGTTAGAGTAAACTTCCAGGAGTAATTTGAGAATCTGGAGTCTGTGTGAAACCCCCATCCTGGAAAAAAAGACTGTCTTTCATAAGTAAGACAAGTACCCTTAACACTGGTAAGCTCTCTGTCATAAGCTGCGTAAGAAAGCCTGTCAAAAGCTTTTGGGAGCAAAAAAGGCTTTCTGGAGAAAAAAAAGGCTTTTGGGAGCAAAAACTCTCTGCCAGTTAATAATTTTGAACGTGACTTTATGTTACCCTAATGGCATTGATTTTGCATAGAGATTTGTAGGACAGCAACATAGTTGAATCTGGACTAATCCACTTTGCTCTCATATTTAGTAGTTTAAGGACTGGACGTTATGGTCCTTTTCTTACATTGATGGAATTTGCTTTCTTGTCATTCTCAAATACCATATGAAAAAATGAGGACCATTCTCCATATATTTTATGTAACTTAATTACCTTCATACTTTCAGTGCTGTGAAAGGGAGTTTAACTTTTTCCTATTGGAATGGAGATGGCTTTTTGCTTGTTTTCTTTCACTTACCGTTGTAACATCCTTGTTTGGGCAGACTATGGTTTCATGTTTTCCAAAGTAATTGTGATGCAGAGGGTTTGTTAGATGTGGTATCGAATAAACACCTTGTTTGGCCAGCTGCGATCTCTGAACCAGAGAGATGGGGATCACGTGAGAAGAGTACTTAGCTCCCAACGGCAGTTGAAGATACTTTTGGAGCCCACCCTAATAAAACCCTGCCCCAGAAGGTGCTATTGGGTAGAATAACGTGGGGACTGGTGCCTGACAGCTGTGGCTTTCAGCCTCTGCCGGGAAGACAGGCATTCGTTTACCTGTTTCTAGTGTATAATTGCAAATAGCAGTATTCTGTTTTCTTTTGTTCACCCCCAGCATATTCGATTTTTTAAAAAATACCTCTATAATTTGTGTATCTGCTTCACTTACAGTTTCTGTTCTGGAGTCGGTGCAAACTGCTTTACATACGGTTTTGCGTGTAACTGCGGTGGCAAAAGCCTTTCGTAACAAACACAGCTTCTCAGCAGCGCAGGGTGTCGTTCTTGTGACTTTGATACACGTTTGTAGTTGTCTTTAGGTCTGTTTTCTGTCCCGATGAGCCCAACGCCATAAACCAGGTTAAAAATCTAGTTCACATTCACGCCACACGCTGCAGAATCTGCCTATTTTCCCTCGCCTTTCAAGAACAATGCCTGTTTCCACATCTCCAGGAGCCACCCGGTTGACCAGCTCCCGGAGCGTTTGGTGAGTAGAAGCAGGTTCTGAATCCCACTGGTGCATACAGTATTTTCTTTCACCAGGGTATTAAAAAGCAACTAAGAAAGAGACCTCACAGATGCCAAGAACTGTTGAGCATTGAGTTGTAGCCTCCATGGTGCTTCAGTTCCTCCGCTCGGTAGATAGGCAGCGTTTTTCATGCTGTTTGACAGTTATCTCCTCAGCAGCATTACTGGGCTTATACATCTCCTTTCAGCAGCTCCAGATAGAGCTGACAGCAGGGGGATTCTGTTTTGTCTCAGCGAAGAAAAAAAAAAAGGTGGTCTTTTGGCAGTAGCCAAGGCCACACTCAAGCACCAAGGGGCACAATGTCTCCTCTGTCTCAGAGAGAAAATAGCTTCTGACAGGAATCAGCTTTCAGTCAACTGCCAGGCATCTCTCATTATGGGAGGCCCGACCTGCAGGCTGCTATGTAGATAACCTGTTATCGTAGAAGATTGAATGCGGAGTTAAATTGCCTCGCGCTGCTGTTTCTGCAGGTTCCGGGGGAAAAAACGCAAAATATTATCCTTAGGAAAATTTGTCAAAGTTGAAAAAGTGGAAGTTGAAGGAAGGCAGTGCCCCTCGGTGGGTGTACAGCCCGTCAGAGCCTGCCTGTGCCTCTGCTGGTTTTAATACACCGTTCTGGTGTGTTTAAGACAGAAAAGCTGATCGTGTGTATATTCGGTTTGTTGCAACAGGCAACGCTGTGTTGGAATGAGCTTGTGCAGGCTATGAGGCTGATATTTGGACTTTGGAGTTTTTCTGATTATAACACAAAAAGTCTCAATGTTCTCTAAAAATCAGTGGGCTAACCCTTGCAACGCTCTCCTGAAACGAGCGTAGCTACTTGGGCAGGCAGAGGTAGGGAGGGGGGAGGACATCCTCTCAGACGTGTCTCAGTTCTGGCGTGTTCCAGGTGCCTCGCTGCGCACCGAAGCCCTGTGCTCTGAGGCGTCGCACAGGGGCACCTCCTCCACGTTTCTTAGACGTGGGGCACGCAGGCCCGCTGACAACCACCGCCTCTCACGTGTGCCTCAGGCATCCAGAATATCCAGGCACCCTGAAAAAAACAACCCAAAACCAAAACACAGAAAGCAAAACTTCTGGTGGCTCCCGCAAGATCAACGGCGGGTGCAGCAATACCTTATGACCGACAGGTTCAGGGCAGCTTTTTGTGAATTTGCACTGGTCTCAGTCCAAGCATTTTCTTTAATCCGCGTGTCTCTGCACCTGGTATGACAGGCATCGGCTGCCGCACCCGTTGCTTCGAGCCCTTGCCCACACACCCTTTTGTGCTCTGGGAATCATTTTTCGTTGAGGCCATATACAATTAGGGCCAAAAAAGTTAGATGGGCCTGTTACAGTAATTCTGTTTATGCTGACAATAAGTTATTTGACCTTCAGGCTGATCGTGTTTCTGATACAGAATATATCAGCTCACTGATTTACCTGCTGATAATGTGAAATGCATTGCATCGGCATCTGGGGTGCTGCAGTTGGACTGTGTTTAGAGGCAGAGAAGGAGCATCAAGGAAGAATATCTCACCTTAAAAAACTTTTACATCCTTTAGTAAAAATGTCGTGAAATTAGGACATTTTCCTTTCTCCTGGCTGGGGAGAAAGGTCTTCTGAATAATTCATTCCAGACTAACCGCAGTAGCTGTTTGTTCAGGCTGCCTGGAAAGGTGATAAACCAATTAAGAGGGGATGAAAGTGAAGCTGAAAGCTACTGCTAATCACCTGTAGACACGGCTGAACATTCATAAGACAAACTGGGATGCTTTAATTACAGCAACATTTTGAAAAACGTGTGCTGTGTTAACCTCACCAGAAACATCCTTCCAAACTCTTCCTTCAAAGGCTCTGATTCCTCCCGAACGTTTAATGTAAGAGGGATGCCCACTCACAGCTCATGGACGTGGACTTCAAGGAGCCTTTGAAAGGAGGAGTTTTTGCAGGGAGTGCAAGAAGGTTGGTCAGTGAACGGAGAGTAGGTTTCCTGCCGAAGGGATGGCCCTGGCCTGGAGTCAGGACCGCAGTGTTACATTCCTCGATCTCTCTTTCGTTCTGTGATTTTGAGTGAGTCACTTCTCTTTTCTCTGTCTCAGTGACGTGTATGAATTGCTATGGGGTTCTCAGAGAAGGGGAGATATTTCTGAAGTAGTGTATTTATCTTTTTCTGTCTTCCTGTCAAAGTAAAGGAAATGGCTGTGCAGGCAAAGAGGTTCCTTTCTTCTACCGTGCATCCAAAAGGACCTATCTGGAATCCTTGTGTCCTGCGATCATACTTGTATCAGCTGCAGCAGCAAGTGTCTGTTCATCTCTCTGGCCCCTCAGACCAAGCGTCTGTTGCTCCGTGCAACCCCGTCTCGATCTTTTCGCACCACCTGCCTCGGGGTCTGGAGCAGTTACAAAAATAAAGAGGAGAAAACACACAAAGCTCATCACGAGTTCAAAGGACCACAGACACTTTGTTAAATGCAGGCTCTTTGTGCTATCATCTTGTACATGACATAGTTTGCTGAACAATTTGGTGACTACTGTACACTGTCAGCTATCACTGTCCCGCCAGGGGACACGGGGGAGCTCTGAACGCAGCGAAGAGAAATGCTTTCATGTCACTTTTATCTGACACTGGACGCCTGAGCCAAGTTTGCGGAGGTAGCGCTGAATTCTTTTTAGTAAATAGCGGTGGGATCCTGCACGGCTCTCCTCGGGTGCACGCGTGCTGCCCTGTTCCACCCGTCGCTCATCCGAGCAAGGACCGCGCCGTCCCGTAAGATCACCCAGCCCGTGGGATGGTTCCCCTGAGGAACTCTTTCCTCCCGTTATTCACGTGACTCTGGGTAAGACAGGACGGGGACCTTGCCTTTCCGCCCTTAGTCGCTGGATCGCGACTCTCTGCTTTTCCGTGGCAGCACAGGTGTTGGGTCAGCTTTTCGCTGCTGGAATTGCCAGAGGAATGGTTTTCTCACCAAAGCGTTCCTTCTGTTAGGGATCTGGGGTGCAAAATCAGAGGTAGCTACAGCATCCGCTGCCGCATCCCCCTCAGGCAGCCGGGCCGTACGCGTGTGCCCGCCGGCGGGCAGTGGCCGCCCGCGCCCTCCGCGTGCCGCCGGAAGGTGCCGTGGCTGCGGCCGCCGCAGAGCGGGAGCGTGGGCAGCCTCGGGCAGGGCTGCGGAGGCGCAGGGCCAGGGGCTGGCGGTTGGCCTGGGGAGGGGAGGTCTGTCGCAGGAGCTCCCGGGGGCTCTGCATTGCCAGGCTGGCCACCTGCACGCGGCCCAGGCGGCCCGTCTTCACCCGCTGGAAGCTCCCGGTTCTGCCGAATGCTCCTGCGTGGGCTCCCTCTCCCGCGCTGCGTCTGCTGCTTGCTGTTGGCGAGCTCCCTCGTGCCTGGCCTCTTCCACCAGCGCCGACTTACGACGGCGTTTCACTTCAACAGTAAGATATATTTTAGAAGAAATTGAAACAAAAGTTTTAGTAGCCATAAATATGAAAAGCAATTTTACTACTAGGTTTGGAGTTTTTGTATGTTTTGAATTTGCAAAGTATTAAGTAGAGCTGCAGGCTGAATTGCAAAAGTCCGCTTGCACGTAAGGACAGTGCACTGCCGCTCAGCAGGGATTGAGGACAGAGCGTGAGCCCGTAGGGGTAACGTGTTCTTTAAATACAGTTTAAAAAACAAAACAGACAAACAAAACCAAAAAAAACCCCAAAACAAACAAACAAAAAAACCCACCCCAAAACCCCTTGGTTTCTGAAGGCTAATGGTTAATTTTGAAGGGTAGAAGTTTAAATGTTGTCTCACAAGTGAATGGTTTTTCTCCCAAATCATTAACATAACACATCTATTTCTGCCACTTTAAATTTTCATGGGCACTCATGTTGTACTTACCTTAATTGTCTTGTGTCCTTTCCCCACCGAAGCTTCTCAGCTCAAGTGGTATGGCTGTGAGACTTGATAAACCTCTTTCAAAGCCAGGCTAAGTATGAAAGTGAGTTACGATAAGGGCTGTTATGTAGTCCGTCTTCAGCGAGGCAGCTCGTCGTCTGACAGTCGCTTTGAATTCTGGGCTTCAGCGAAAGAGAAAATTCACTGAACCCAACCACTTTTATTGTGAAAATACTCAGAATTCGAGGGGATTCCAGTTTTAACACAAACGTCCTCTTAATTTCTAAGATCTGTTTATAAAGGGTAGATTGTTTTAAAGGTGTTTTGCAGATTGAGATTTACCGTCTTCAACACAACAAAATATAGTGGAAGGTGGTGTTTCTTTTGTTCTTTAAAGACCCAGAGCCGAAGGACTTTGTCACCTGTTAGCGGCCCGGCAGAAATAAAGCCCTGTATTTGCAGCCATGATTCAGGGTCAAGAGGTAAGGAGATAAGGCCCGTCTTTTGTGAATGGGAGCTTGACTTTCAGAGAGCAGGAAGTCGGAATGAATGCGGGGAGAATGGCAGGAGTCAGGATGGTGAAACTCCAGCCTGCTCCCATCTGATAAGAAAGAGACACTAAACTTAACACTGACAGGGCGACTCTACTCGGAGGCGAAGGAGGGAGGCAGCCCCTGGCCTGCCGGAGTTTGTTTGGTGTATTTACAACCAAAGCAGTAATATCGTTTAGCGCTGGTCGGCAGGAATGGCGCTGACCCCTGCTCCCCTCGCCCCGCGCCTCGTGCTCTCCCTTTCTGCAGCTTGCCTTGCTGCAGAAGGCTTGCGTGGTGCTCCGGGGGTCCTCGCGGGGGGCAGCCAGCGCGCCGGCGTCCCTGCCTCGGGAGCACCCAGGCGTTATCACAGGCCTCCAGCTGGGAGTCATAGCACTGCGAATCTCCCTCTCTCCACCTTTTTTCCCTTTCTAGTAATGTTTTGAGGCTGAAGGAAGCTTCTGGTACCATAGACAGGAGCTTGAGAGGGAGGTTTCAGAAGTCAGTCCCAAAGTTATCCCTGCGGAATAAGCTGTGAATGTCAGCGTGCCTCCGAAGAGCCCCACAAATTGCTCTGAGTATCAAAACTGCCCTGCCTCGGGGCCGGCAGTAACGGGCCGAGCAGGGGCTCCGGGCCCTCGAGGACCGCGGGGTAGCAGAGGGCGCAGCGCTGGCCGGGTGTCCCGGAGCCACCCGCGTATCCAGACTCTGCGGATGCTTGCCACGATGGGACGAGTCCCGGGAGAGCCCCCCGGGGTGGGTTTGGTCTGCTCGTCGCCTCTGGGTGGGTATGGAGGAACGGCGCTGGGGCATCTCTCCTTCCCCTCCTCTGGCTGCAAACTTGGGCTGAAACTGAAACCGGTCTAGTGAAAACATCACAATGGTACTTTAAAATCTATAAGGTGATTTCAGTTTTTTTCCTAGACTGTGTAAATGTAATTAGAATTTGCCTGCATCAAGCAGCAGTTCCCCAGAAAATCATCAATTAATTGATTCCAATTACTCGTAATTGTTTCTCATACATTTCAATTAGTCTGCTGTGTTGTTACCAGCAGTACTAGTCAATTATACAAGTAATCAACATGCCTTTAATAACTGTCATGAAAAGAAGTTGTGAAAAAGAGTTTAGGGAGGAAGGGCAACATTCTGGATGTCAAAAAGTGCCTATTACACTGATTTATCATTCGGCTGCAGTGATTTCTAGAGACAGAGAAAATAACCAACTGTACAAGTCAGATGTTATTAGCAGGCGAAGGATTCCGATCCTGAGCAAAGGGAAGGCACTGCCACATCCCTGGTATTCCAGAAATAATGGAACTGGTTTAGGCTGAAAAGCAAGCTGGCTTACCAGTGATAAACGTAAAACACATTACCTCATCATCCGTGAAGGGCGATTGTATTAGTTTTATAAAAAGCCTAAATTTGCAAGCGGAGCGTAGGGCCCAGGGTTTCAAACGTGTCTGGAAGTGTGGTGTTTCCCCCTGTACTGTGGCCAGTAAGTCACGGTGATGAGGCGTAAAAATAAACAAATGCCAGGCTTGGAGACTTCCCAGTAAGTTAAAAAGTTAAATCACGAACATATTTGAATGGGAAATGCTTCTAAAAACATCTTTACCAACAGCTTTTAGCATGGTCCGTCCCTTCCGGTTTTCTGGTGCAGACGGATTCGTTGCATTTACACCGAAATTCATCTGCTCACCGCAAACCAGTTCATCTCATACCTGTTCCCTATAAAACTCCATTGCAGCCTGTCGGTAAAAGAAGCTCCGCTGTATACAACCGGACAAAAGTCTTGGTATTTTGTGCAGCCGTCGCAGGCTCTGTGTCTCTGACGGATGCCGCTGCCTGATGTGCACGTGGGGCTCCGTGAGCTGCAAGGTTTCGCTTTACAGGCATGTTAGTGCCGGGCTGCCCGGTGATGCTGGCCCTGAGCAAAATGGGATTTATTGTGCAGCTTCCCTCACGAAACGGCCCGCGGCCGCTGCAGGGCTCGTGGCGGGAGGATGCGTTCCCCGCTGCTGAGCACACCGGGTGCGAGCGCTCGTGTCGCCGCTCGGTGTAACCGGAGAGGGCAGGAAATATTTTTGCTAAACTCTCCCCGTGACGAGGCAGTAACACTTGCTACCGTACTTTTTCCATCCGTGGGGCCCTCTGGAAATAGGGCAAATGCTTCTCAGAATAGTGTTGTGCCATTCGAAAGTGGGGTTTCTTCTTGGAGTAGCATCAGCTTGGCATAAAATTCTGTAATCCTTTTGTCTGAAATCTGGTTGCCTCGGTGGCATTTTAGGCATGGCAGCGCACAGACTGTGGCGTTCGAGGGCTGGGCTCGGACACGGCATCCGCCGTGCGCCGGCGGCCTCCGGGCTGCCCGGGCGAGCAGCGGCAAGCTGAAGCCCGAAAGGCTCGGTGTCCTCTCCAGGACCGGTTTTGGCCCTGCCTGGTCCCCTCAGCAGTGGGGAACATGTCTAAAGATTGGATTAACTTCCTTACCTTAAGTTATTCTTATATTTGTGCCAAGTCCTTTGAGTATGTAAAATGATCCTTTAGAGTTAGAGAGAACTGGTCTGTGAGCAAGGCGGTTTCGCAGTCACACCACCATTCATGAGCAAAGCACTTTAAAATTATTCAGCAACAAAACCAAATACATGGTGTTTCACAGGAGCCAAGCAGCTCTGCAGACCTGTGGCATTTAACCTCTAAGTTTTGACTTTAAGAATCTGTGGACACATTAATCTAAACGGAAATTCCAGCGGAACACGGTGCATATTGCCGAGCGTGTCCTGTTAGGTTATTTCACTGGTTTTTTATAGTAGGTGCTTCTTAGAAAAGGGAAGTGCAGGTCAGTTTTAAAGACTTAAAGAAATGTTAATATTCTTAAACATCTGCCTCAGCAACCTCGGAGTTAGGCTCTACTCTCACTCCACATATTTTGTGATATAATTCCATTTATTGGCCTCCGGTTCTTCCAGATTGTACCTAAGCAAGGTAAGGCATCCCGCCTAGACAGTTGCCTGCCCACAGATGGCAACCAGCCCTCAGCCTTGCCCCTGCCTCTGATCCCTACAGAAATCCAAAGGACTGAAAATTCAGACGTTTATCAAACCAATAAAGCTAATGAAATAATTGAGAAGTATTGAAATGAGTCTAGTAGATATTTTCATATTGATTAGAGAGGTGGTTTTATTCTGACTATTTAAAAATCGACTCTCAACTACAGGAGCAGCTTCTACTTTGACACATCCTTAGAGAGCTCAGAGCGAAGTCTCTGTTTGCCCAGAGCGTTCGCTTTCCCGTGCGTTACTGCCGTGGAAGAAAAGAGCGGGACTGCACGTGTGAGTAGCTGTTGCTAGAGCGGGGTGTTATGGCTTGTGTAACCAGCAGCGTCCCAGCGGCTGCAGAGGGGAAATGTTTTAGGTTTCTTCAAAGTCAGGTATTTTCCACGTTTGGGATATGTTCAAGAAATGGCAAACTCAGGCTGGGTTCACTCACGAGGTGGTTAGACCTTAGACATTCGGCAGTACTGAAAAACTATTTTTCACGGTTTTTGCTTGCAGAGCGGAGGTACGAAAGGAAGCTACGTTTCTATTATTATTAATAATTATTATTATTATTTATTAATTACCCATTTGCAGTTGTTTTCTGTCTCCAAGTCTCTGTAATTGTCTGAAAGTAGATGGAGTTGGCTGGCACTGGACAGCCCTCTTATGAATAATTGCATAATTTCCCATTGCAGTCATCAGTGGAAAGCAAGCCAGATCGCTCTCGCTGTTGTGACAGCTAGACTTGGCTGTGAAGTTTTAGAAGAAAATGTCTACATTCTGAATATCCTCTCTGGATTTGGACAGCCCTGAAAATAAAAAAAGGAGGTATTCATACATTGTGCTTTAAAAAAATTCCCTTGTAAAGGTATTCTCCCCTCGCTGTAGTAGCTTACGTGTGCCACAAACGGCTCTTGCAGGTGCCCGTCTGATTCTGATATAATGCTTAAAAAAAGTCACTCAGGAATAAAAGGGGATTCGCAGGTTCTGTTCTGGATTCTGTACCGCCTTGCAGCGCCCGTACGAGCCGCCCCCCTCAGTGGACACCCTGTTTTGTCGTCCGTAGCGGAGCCTTAGTAAATGTCCGGGTTGGATGTTTGTGGCACGGTGAGGTATCCCTAAAAACCCAAAGTGACGCTGCTCCCAGGTAGCGCTGTCATTCCCGTTACACGCACTTCTAAACCCCAAATTCTTCCTTTCCTTTGAGCCTGTTGTGCCAGACACCGCCAGAACATCCACGGTGCCGGAATACCTGTTCTGCAGGCGGGCTGCTGATATTTACGTGTCCCATCATTGGGTTAACTGTTTTTTTCCATTAGAAAAAGAATCGTGTAGAATCTAAGTACCTCTCTGTAGGGTATTGTGCTGTATACAGAATGATTTTTAGCAGGTTTCTGGCTATCATACTGTAATAACCCCTAATTCAAATAGGTTGTGGGTAAGATGAAAGGAAGTATAATGTTTTGAATGTTTTCAGTAGAAAAGCGTTGCTGAGGCCACTCAGTGTGGCTTGAAAAAGCCCATTATTCAGTAAAGTGATAACAGTATCTGTGATTTAATTAATATTGGTGATTTTTTGATGTGTATGGACTCCATTCTCAACAGAGTAAAGATGTAGCACTAAACAAAGCCTGGGGTCCTTAGGTCAGGGACTGTCACTATGGAGCTGATATCAGTTACAGAACAGACGGGAACAGATTTCGTTTATCTGACACTGAGCATTGTGTTGGAAAAGTTGGCAGTGCTAATAATTAGAGATGTGAGTGCTCGCTAAAGAAACCCTGCTTAGCATGTAATCAATCTTTACGAAAAAAAAGAAGAGAAAAAAATGAATCAACCCACACCTGCAAGGTTACGGGGAACTTAAAAGGAACGGAGAAAGTAAGATCCCATCTTGGGCAAACACTAGACGCTTTCTGAACATTCAAACCGCAGCTCTGAGTATGTGAGGGAAAACAACCCAATTCACATTTTCAGATGAATTCCCCGCGCAGCTCTTTGTCATCGTTACTGGAGGGCGCTTTCTGGTGATTCTTACTCGCTTAAATGACACTATACGGCAAGGTTCTTCAGTATTAAGGCAGTTACAGGATTCAGAAACAACATCATGATGAAATCTGAATTTTGTCATGTTTTAGTCCTTAGGGAAGTAAGGCGGAAAGGCGTCTGATCTTCAGGTGAGGTGTTTGTGTTGCTAGAGTTCGTTAGCATCTCCTTGTGAGGCAGTGAGCGATGCATCCGTGCAGCAGTACCCCCTCTGTGCTCTCCAGCCGGGCTGCTGCAGCGCTCAGCTCACCCGGGCGCTGAAGGCTCATTTTCACCTGTGCTTCTGTCGGAGCACCTTCTCCTGCTTGGACTGTTGACTAAATCTGTGTTCCTTGCTTGGTACTGAAGGATACTCGGTGCAAAGGGGGCATCTTCTTGTTGCAAAGTTTAGGGCTTGCGAGCAGATGCAGAGGAAGGACTTTGAATTTATTTGAGAGAGAGGAGGAGAGGTTCTGGAGCTGCCTGCCTCCGCTGGCAGTACATCTGCTAACTGATTTTTTTTACATATTCTGCCTTCCAGCCACATCCTCTTCATACAGATAATATAAAAAGTAGGCTACTGAAGCATGGATATTTAGTTGCAGAATCTCTGAAGTTGCCTAGAAAACACCAATACAGGCAAAAGTCTTCCCAAGCTTCAGCTTTAAGAGGTCGCGGTATCAGAGAGCGTCTTGAACATTCCCCGAGAGAATAATTATTTTTGGCAAACTTGCATCGATCCAGTCTAACTTTTCAGCAGCGTGCTCTGCACAGCAGGTATCCTTTGCACTCTCTTCCATGTCTTCAGGAAATAAAACTGACAGAAAACTCGATAAACCAACTGTTTTCCCATTGATCATATTTTGATTCAGAAAATGCAGCAGGCAGCACGGTGCTAAATTATTAACTAAATGTCATTATTCACAGGGGACGTGTTCTTTTGGATGGTCTTTAGAAAAACAGAATGATCCTTTACGCTTAATAGACAAAGGAATATCATCAGCTAACGGAACGAACTCCTACCACAAAACCGAACCGGAACGCGTCATTGGGTTCGAGACGGTTGCGCGGAGGAGGAAGGGGCCGTAGGGAGGAACCCGCGCACCGTCAGCGCGTGGCACTGCTCCTGCCCGCGGGCGTTCAGCCGGCCTCCCCGCGAGCCGGCGCTCGACGTGGGCGTCAGGCGGCGTGAGCGCCCGGAGCGGGACGGAGGGGCAGGGGCGGGCGCAGCCGGGCTTCTCCACGAGGGCCCAGCCCGGGAGTGGCCAAGCGTCTCTGCAGCTGGAATTCTGGCTGAGAGCAAAGCCTCGTGGTACAGCCGGTTGAGAAATGGCCGGGCTGTCCCGTTGCTGTGACTCCCAACACTCTGCTTGGCTCTCAGGTAATTATGTATGTATTTCGACTTCTAATAAAGGCTGCATTAAGCCCTGGAGACATTTGACATAATTTGAAAAATATGACATAAAAAAATCCCCCACTGTTCCAGTGCCAGAGAGCCCACGTCCCTTCAGTAGTAATGTAGGTGACAAGAAAAAGGAAGAAATACTTCCACATTGAGGTAATACATCCATAATACTTTACATTCTGTGGCCGTACAAAAATAATGATCAGATGGTCTTTTTTGGTCTTTCTGTTTTGCTTTCTGGGAAGAAAAGTTTGAAGAAGGAGGAATTGGAACGAAACATTGCATTTGTTGCAAAGTGAAATGTCATTTGGGGATCGGGTTTTCATACTGCAGATGCAGCCAAATAAAAAGAGTTGCATTTCATACCGGCCTCTCCTCGGAAGAGTCGCTGTCAGAGGTGGGCCAGTCCGGTGTGACTCGGTCTGACGGCGGATAAATTCATAAGGCTGTCGTGGCTCAGGGTGACAAACGTGTAACACCGAAGCGCCCCGGAGCCTCTCGCACCAGGGGCGCGTTGGAGGGCTCTGGGAGGCCTTCGCGTGCGTCGGCGTCATCGCCTCGAGGCTCCAGGGCGCTTCTTACTAGGAGCTATTAATGACGACACCATCCGAAGGAGGATGGGCAATGATTGATTAATTAATTAATGATAACACCCTCCGAAGGAGATGGGCGATGATTAATTAATGCTGCCACCATCCGAAGGAGACGGGCGATGACTAGTGGCTGCTTTCAAAAACCACAAGAAGCAAAATGCAGAAGGGGCTGAGCCAAGGGCCGGAGATGCTGGGGAAGCTGGGCCGCCGGCCCTCGTCGCTGCGTTCAATCCATTAGACAATGCTGCCTCTAGAGTACGCCGAGGTGCACTGACCGTGCCGGTCCTAAACAATATGGGCTTTGTGATGCCCGTAGCTATTTCTGCTGAAGTGGAACCTTCCTGGGGCAGCGTGATTTTACTTTATTCTTCAGGAATGACTTTTCCCGGCCTGTCGGGTATGGAAAATGGTTGTCGGGTTTTGCTTTTGTTTATATCGTTTGAGAAAGTCATTATGATGTTCCTGGTCGGTTTAATCCACGCAAAATACGTCAGCCCGACGTGTTTATGTTTTCTGTTCTGTGCATTTAGCCAGCCTCTTTTACAGCTTTCAGCAGGACACTGAGTTTTTCTGGCAGCTCATGTTCTGACATGGTGTTACCCAGCAGGGGAGAAATAAAGGGAGGATGTTTAGGTTAATGTGGTTTAATAAAAGATCTGGTTTTAAGTCTGGAAAAGGCATAGAGAAGAGGCTTTATCCCAGTGTTGATTGTAAGGGATCTTTTAGTCTCCAGACTCAATAACAGGTTTTGGGTATGAGAAAATAATATGGAAGATGGAGTGATTTTTCATAGTTTAGCTGTTGGGAACCAAATTGTCAGACTTGTGAATTTTACAACTGTTAGATCCCCCAAGTTGCTCTTTCCTAGTTATGCCGTTAGGTCATTTACAAAAGAAAAAATGTAACTGAGAACAAGATGCTCTTTTAAAAAGCAGAGAGTAAAAGATAGTTAGAAAAAAGAGAACCTTCGAGTGTGTATGCAAACTGCATTTTAATACTCCACACATCTTAAAGTGCTAAGAAAGGCACCCCTAAGCATTTAAGATGAATTGTATTTTCCCAGGAGAGCCACGGGCACAATACGTGCCGAAGGTGGACCTCGGCTGCCCGGTCCAGCGACCATTTGTGAGGAGCTGTTTAGCTCACGTCCAGTGCTGGGCGGAAAACAGGCAGCATTAGATGGGCGTTTCGCGATATGATGCCAGGTCTCGGGGGTGATTTTGCTTGTTTGGTTGGTTGGTTTTTTAATTCTAAGTGGTAAATGGATGTAGCAAAACCTGGTGTTTGCCTGGTGCAAAGCGGTTGCGTGGCCTGGGGCCTGCGTTGAGTACAGTTGTCCCGGGTGTGTGGCGAGAGGTTATGCAGTTGTTCCACGCTGTAACGCTATTCCCAGTTTCCCGTCTGTAGATGGGGAATTTCAGGTTTTACCCTCCTCCTGTAATTATTCCAGAATGACTGCTTCTAACAGCTAGAGGTCTAAACCAAGTCGGAGAAAAGATTAGTAAGGTGATTTTATAGACGAAGCATCAAGAAAACAACCACAGAAGCTTCTGGAAGTTGCACAGAGCGTCAGTGACACATCAGGGCACGTGCCCCAGCTTTTTGTCCTCCCACTGCCATGCCTTGAGCAGCAGATCATCTTTCCTATTCATTGCTCTAAATAGGGCGGCCTGCCAGCTGCAAGCCCAGATAGCGAAGAACGCAGGGTATTGTTCCTATCTAGGTTTGACAGGATGCGCTGTCTTCTCTGTGGCCGTTGCCTCTTTTAGCCTGTGAAGCATTCCTGATCCAGTCAGCAGCGACCGGCGTGCTCAGTGTTTGTTATGTTATGGTAACTTCCATTTAAATCTGAGGAATTCTTCCGTGCCATCTGAGTGTGTGTGTGTGTGTGTGTTTTGTATTTGAAATTTGAGCTACTTCACAATACGCCTGCCCGCCTTGTTTTAACAACAACAACAACAAAGTGTGTAGGGGTTTCCCTGTGACTCTGAAAATGCGTGTGCTGGTGACTTGAAGCCACGCCGTCCCCGCGCTTCGCTCCCCGCCGTGCTGAGGGCTCACTCCCTGCGTGCCAAGAGGAGAATACACCGCGTCTGCCGCTTCAGTGTGCCATTTTCCCAGCGAAATACACCTACTAAAACTCATCTTTAGAAAAGTAATGCCAGGTAAACCAGGGTGAAACATTCTGGCATCATTTCAATCTCCACTCCAGCCGGTTGGGAGCTGCTGTAGTTTGGGTGGGCTGCTTTTTCTCTTGGTACCCAGTTTGTGAGATGCAGAAGGATTTGTATGTGACAAAATTAGGAAAAAATATTGTTGCCATTTTCAGGTATGGGAAGAGGATCCCGCTGTCCAGCCACCAGGAATAAGCCTGTATTTTTGTAAGTGAAAGACACTGGACCTTGCCCGTGTAATGGTGCTGATAGGGGAGTAAAGCAGCCGTACTCTGGATGCAGAGTGATGGAAGCATCCCAGTAGCTTCGGTCTAAAATTACAGTAATAATTCTGAAATTATAGCAGCCAGAAGTTAATGTGTTTCTGCTCACTATTGTCAGTGGCAAAGCAAAGCCCATTAATTTCCCACTCAGTGTTTGTTTGAGAAATCATCCCCTGTCAGCTGCTGCTGGTGAACTTGTCTCCTAGCTGCATTCCTAGACATGCTCTCTGTCTCCCAGCGAGGGTCCTATCCCTGCAGGAGATAAGATACAACCGGTATTCACTATGAGGTGTCAATGGGCTGCTTTATGACACATGATGAGTGATAAAGGCTGTGGAGAGGTGCTGATGTGGCCACATTAGTTAATGAGGTCATAGCTGAAGTTGCTGCCCCACTGATAACCTGCAAATCCAAATAATGTGAAGATATCAGTAGGGTGTTTAGAAGTCCTGTCCCTGTATTCTCTTGCTGTCCATCACATTCAAGCACCCAATCAAAAAAAGAAATGACGATGCTTCCAGAAGGGTAACACTCATTCTTTCAGCAGCTCCCAGAGCTGGTCCAAGCTATGGGAAAGCAGTGGGATACAAGAAATTTCTGCACAGCCTCGATAGAGCGCTGTCGCAGAGAACCCCGCATTCTTTTTGTGTCTAAGAGGGGAATTGTTATATTGGATTAATAGTTCTGAATATGGTTGAAAAAGCAGGGCTTCGGTGAGCTCTGTGTGTAGGTTGCGGAGGGAGGTAAGTTCGGTCTAGATGTACTAAAGCTCAGTGAAATCCTTTTCACTGCTAAGCACATATCAAAAGAGTTCCTGCCCTCAGACAACAATCTTTTTCATCGATGATTCTAAATATATGAAGGGAACATTCCTCCTCGCATCTCACAGAAAACCGTTGGGTTTCAATAACAATATTTTTAGTAAGGAGTAGCGTCTCCCTGCGGCTCCGCGCGGAGCCTGGCAAGGGCTGGGCTCGGACGGAGGCGCTGCAGGGCACCGGGCGCGTGCCCGGGAAGGGTGGCGCGGGAGCATCGCCCCAGAGGCGTGCCCACAGCATCCCGGCCAGCGGGAGAGCGTTCGGCGGAGCGGGGAGGTGCCCCGGAGTGCTGCGGGAGGGAGGGAGGGAGGGAGGCGCCTTTTGAGGACACATCAAAATGAGAGCTCTATCGTCATTTCGGTGGTTTGCCTCGCCTCCGCGTGGAGGGTGCTTGGCTGGTCCCTTTTCCCTCCGCAGTAAGGGTCGTTGCTTGGCAGCTGTCAGAGCTGGGGAAGAGGGCAGTGTACGTGCTTTATTAAAAAATCACATGTGATCTCATAGATTCGAAAATTGTAGGGTCACTTAATAATAAAAAATGCCTGGAATTTGGAAATCTGTTAAAATGTGCTGGTTTCTCTCCTTTTTCTCTTCGTAAACAAGTCGAGACCTGGCAACATCTTGTCATGCTGGTAGTGAACTTTCTGTCCTTCCCTTCTTAGCAGCTCAGGTCTAATTTATTTAATCATTGGAGCAAACTTTCAAAGTGCTCCAAGCCTCCTCTTTTGTTTCTAAGGTTCAGATGTATTTTTAGCGCTTGTTACTGAACTGGGCCTGTGCATTGGAGAAGAATTAATTATTGTTTTGGGTTTGTTGTTATTCAGACGTTCAAAAAAAGGGGGATTTACAGACTTTGAACACCTCAGGGGCTTTGTTACATGCCGTTTGTATGTTGTTGGGGTTTTAATGATGATTTGGGTTTTAATATGAACTCAGTGCTGTCGAAAGGTGACAGCCCTACGAAATAAAGTCCTCGGTTCCCCACAAAACCGTTCTAACCTCAGCAGCAGCGCAGCCTTCCCCAGGAGGCCCCGGCGATCTGCCTGCGGGCTGGGGCGTGAGGAGGCGCGCGCCCTCGCCATTTGGAGGAAAGAAGCTTGGTTTAAGAACTAAACTTTCACCAAACACCACAAAAGCAGCTGAATTTCCCCCTTTTTTTGATAAACAATTAGTGATTCCATCAAGCTGTTTCTCCGTGTTGGTAGCCTCCAGCATTCCTAAATAGAGTATTTACCTGTTGATCAACATGCTCTTGATTTCTGTTATCAAATCTTCTGGTAATACTTTTGTCAGGTATTCTGAACCATATGGATTCTTGAAAGCAATTGATAAGACATTTATGTGATCTCAGCCGTGTTCTTCTGATGACAAATTGAATTGTTTCTCTTCCACTATGAGGTGACTGTAGAAAAAAATGCTCCGGTTGTCTTGCGAGCAAATATTGACTTTGTAAAAATTTGTGGAAATTAGCCTGATGGGGTACAAAAATGCATTGGGAGAATTAATTAAAAATGACCGAAAATTTAAAGAAAAACTACCTGCAGTATTCACTGAGGTGTAACTTTAGTTTTGTTTCATACACGTACCTGAACACCGAATAGTGAGTGCGTCTTTATAAGCTTTCAAATGCAGAAGGAAGAATCCGGATGTTTGGGTGAATCTGGAGAGGTTTCAGGAAGATGGTTCAACTTCTGGATGCTTGTTCCTAGCCAGGCTGTGGAAGTTCACGAGAAGTTCACAAGAATCGGAGCGACGCTCGGCCTCTTTGCTGGGTGCGCCATGGAAGGGGCAGTTCAGCACTTGCAGTTCATTGCTTTGCAGCGGGGGAGGTGCTGCTTACCTTTGAGGGCAACATAGAAACCGTAATAATAATAATAAAGTCCTAAGTCCGTGCTCACCTCGATCAACGTGCTCTGTATTCCAGCAAACACAGAACTTCTCTCCTTGCTCAGTTCTTTCTCTTAAATTCTTTAACAGATCAGGTCTGTAGCGAGCAGGCTGTTAGGCCTTCGGGGTTTTTTTATTGGTCACTTTCTTGCAATCTGTGGCTCATATTAGTGGCAGGAGTACTTAGAAAGGATGAAGTCTTGGTCTCATTTACTACTTTTCTTTAAATCTTGTATGCGTGGAAGAAAATAAATAGGTGAAATCAGAAAGGCAACCGCCAAAATTATAAAGCGGAAGATGCGAGAGCAGTCAAGCTCCCGTGCTGGTACCTTGTTTCGCAATGGAGGAAGCGTGCTGGGTGCGGGGGGCCGAGGATGCTCCTCGGCTCTTTATGCCTGGTTCTCCCGTCTGCCGGGCACGTCGTCGTGGGCTGCTGCAGCTGCTGCTGCTCCCAGGAGGGATATTTCAGCTCTGCAGATTTAAGAGAGCATAAAACTTTCCTGCCTGCAAGAGTAACTCAAAAACTCACATCCTGGACATGTACCGTGTAGCCCTGAGTCTACACGACCTGTGAAAAGCCGTGTTTTTAAAAGGCTTCATTTTCAAACGCGCTAAGTACAGGACATTTGCCTTTGCCTTCGGTGGGAGCTGCTAAGTGCTCACCGCTGCTGAAAACAAGCCAATTTATTGCAGAGTCTTAATAGTTTTCGGAACAGAACTTCACCTGCCCATGTTTGTGGGTTTTAGCCATTTTCTTCAAAGAAGGAATCCCTGCTCCCTTTGGTATCGAGCAGCATTTTGCTGGCATTGCATCCTTCTTGCCCGAGTGCTTTGTACTTTATAGGAGACCAGGTGAGTAACGTGTAACATTTTAATGGCCCGACTGGTCCCATAAAAGGTGTCACAATCCATTAATCTATTTCCCTTGTATAGCCAGTCTCAAGGAGTGACAGCATCAAACCTTTATATTTAGCATGTAGATATTTTATAGCTTTTCTTCACAGTACACAAGCTACGTTTCCCACAGCGCTCCTGTGACCATGAAGCCAGGCCTGAGCCGCGAGCCCGGGCTCGGAGCTGCCTCCCACCGCCCGCCCAGCTGCCGCCCCCCTCACCCGCCTGCCCGGCTCCGTCAGGAGGCCGCGGAGCGCGGCAGCGGCGGGCGACGTGCTCCTCGCCCTGCACGGGCTCCTTTTGCCGCGGCGCCGCTCCCGCTTCTCGCGGGTGGGGGGCGAGTGCTGGGGTTGCTGTCGGGGTTAGGCTGTGCGGAACGTCCTGGGGTTTTACTTGGTGGTGATGGCTTTATTTTGTCAGAAGCATTATGTTTCTCGGGAGACAGGCGTGTAATCTGCTACTTAATGGTCTAGAAGACTATTTTCTGGATAATGGAATAAATACCCAGCCCTTGCTGAAGTTGCAGGCTCTTCAGTAAGATGTATTTAGCATCTCCATGTGGTTGGTTTGGTTTTTCTTCTTCTCTGTGGTGGAGAGTAAGTTCTTCTGTAGTTCCCAGCCCTGCGCAGAACCATAGGGAGAACTGCGAAAGTCATAGATTCATAGAATCATTAAGGTTGGAAAAGACCTCAAGGGTCATCAAGTCCAACCATCAGCCCAACCCTACCATGTCTCCTAAACCATGCCCTGGTGCCTGGGCTAATGTTTCAAGGGTTGGTATTACCTGAAACCTCTGAATACCGAAGGAAGGGGTGAGAGGAAAACAGCAAGTGGAACACCGGGAGTCAGGCTCCAGGACTGTGTGTGAAATACTATTGACCAGCCTTCAGTGTTTCCTCACCTTCTGGGGAATGCTGTTTGAACAAAAACCAGGTCTCAGCTCTGTTCCCTTGAGTGAAGCTCGGCAGCTGCTGTGGCAGGAGCTCCTTCTCCTTGCCCACCGTGCGGAGCACATACCTTCCTAGAGGTGAGCTGTTCTCCTCACCTCGGTGCCTCTGTGGTTGCCTCTGTGCTCTTATTCCAAGAGAGAGGTGGCAAAAAGTACCCACTCTTTTTGCGGAGCACGTTGTCCTGAGCTCACTAGGGTCTTGCAAGCTCAACACCCTTGTGTAACCCCCCTGAGATTACTTCAAGTGGGGGATACTGAATATTTAATTACACAGATTATGATACTAGCCTCGCCTGGGAGATCAACTACAGTTCTTTACCGTGAGTCATTGATTGTACATATAAGAAAGATGCTGTCCTGCTGTGCCGAGGGTCAGGAGGCTGCACAGGGCTCAGCCTTGCTATGCTTGAAGCTCTCAACGTTCCTGCTGAGTTACTGGGGACCTCACTTGGGCCTGTGTTTTGTAATGAGGTTTCCAACCATCCAGAGATGACTCTGACTCTATGAACTAATAGCAAGGCTCCAAACAACAGTAGTGACTTACTGTGCCTTTCTCTGGGTGGCTTATTTTCTCCCATTTCTCTCCTAAAAACTGTTCCGACACACTTTTCCAGGGCCTGCTGCCATATCGAGCGCTAGCGTTACCTGTTCTGCTTTTGGTCTTATTTTGTCTTTCTCAAATTTTTGCTATTGGACTGTAAGTAATTCTCACCTTCGGCTCTTTGTTACCGTCTCGTAGAGTCTTCTAACCTTACCTGCTTTGCCTTTGAAAAGAGATTTCACGTTTGAATCGTTTCTGGACACAGATTTTTACAAAGAAACCCTCACCTGGTTTGAGCGTGCGTCAAAGCTGGGCTCTCGTGTACCTCTGGTGCATCATTCTGTTCATTCTCTCCTTTTTTTGTATCTCGCTCTTCCTCCCTCCATGGGCCCAGCCTCTGTGATTAAGTCTGCAGCTCTCCTGCTGTTTTTAATAGGCCTGTAGACCTGACCATCTGATGAGAACCAAACTGCACAGCGTGCTCCTGAATACTTTCACTGGAATCTCCTAATGCAGGGTATTAATCATTACTGTCAAACCATTCAGGCCCTAAATATGTCCACCCAGTATAAAATTATACTAAACAGGAGGGGAAAAAGGACTCGGCCCATATTAAAAACAGACATTAGACAGTCCCCTGACTTCTCAGGCATGATGGCCGAGGGCACTCTCCAGTTTAACAAACAATAGCTTATTCAGCACGGACTGTTCGTGATTGACGTTCATAAAAGTTTCAGAAAATAAGCGTAATGAGTTAAAGGAAATATAGAAAGGCGTGGCTTCCTCTTTCATTTACTAACACAAATTCCTGGGAAATAGTTTGCTTGTGTATGTAGTTCAGATGCGTCTGCCTTGGTGATCTTAAATATTTTGTGCAGTTGGGTCTTCTTTTGCTGCGATTAGAAAACAATAATTGCTAAATCAGTTGCTGTCATACTGAGTTATTGTATATACAGAGCTTGGGGATTTCTTGCTTCAGTATATCACTTGAATTTGATCCTGGGAAGTGCAGAGCACAGCGTGTTAGTAAAGCATGGGGTTACTTGACAAGTCTCAAGAAAGGTAAGGCTGTTTCTCTGTGAGCTGTGAATTAGACGTGTCTGTTTTAAACTGTTTGTTCTTGATATTTCTAAGCTGCCAGGGAATGCAGCCCCTAATATTAGAATGCGTCTCTTTCCTTTTTTTTTTTCCCCCCCAAAAGGCTGTTTCTAATTCTCTGCAGTAAGAATGCCTTTATTCTTTGGAGCTGGTAATAAAAGTTAATCGAGTGTAAAATAAAAGTTACATAAGGTGAGTGGTAAAATTTTATTATTACTGATGTTGGATTTATTGATGACTCCATTCGGTGTTATGAGCTATGGCATACCACCAACCCCACTGCACTTTCCTGCCAGTCCGTTAAGAAGGTTGCACGCCGCAGACGCCCTTCAGCGGTGCTCCGCGTGGAGGATGGGTGCGTTATTCCACGCCGAAACTCTCAGATGTGCCTGGCTTGGCCGTAGGAATTTATTGGGAAAGCTCTCCAACCACCAATTACAGTATTCTTAGGTAAACGCAGGAAATTTTACTGGCAATTGGGAGGAACTACTATTTATTCCAGAAAGGCCACCGCTCCTTGTGTGTTTTGACTGACAGTGTTAGTGAGAGAAGGCTGCTAACGATGAGCCCGCCGGCTGCTAGCCATGCCGGCCAGCGCGAGTGCGCAGCTGCCATGGCCACTAGCTTCTCTCCCCTCCACGCACGCTTTCCCCAAGCCAGCCCACATAAATAAGTAGCCCGGAGCGTGCTGATCCAGACTGCTTTTGCACGGGCTGAGAGGGAGGGGTAAGGAGGTAGGAGCACCCCGTCCCGCTGCAGCACCCCGGCAGCGGGCAAAAGGTTCCCACTTCTCAGTGTAGCTTTTTTTCACTTGCTTCTCACATGGGGTGTTTAGGTCTTCACTCCGCTTTCCCTGGTTTTACTCTATGCCTATCAGAGTAACATATAAAACCAGCACGAGTAAAATAAAGCATCTGTGTGTATTGGCGAGTGCAAACTGAGAAAGTTAGCTTCCTTTTATGTCTGTCATTAGCTGTACCGTTGGAGTGGCTAATACAATAGTGTGATCGTTAGTGGTTTCATTTATACGTTCTGTTCAGTAGAATACTGATTTAATGTTCTTTTTTTCCATTCAGTTGTGTCTTTGATAAATACGGCTTAAAATGTTAGGGTATCTGGTACTTCTGAAAATCTTGCTAAGTTTAGCTTTTACATTTGCTCCTCTAAAAGCCGACTGAAGCAACAGTGACAAATAAATAAGCCGGCTGATACTGGAAAGAACAGTAGCAATGCAGCGTTTCCTACCCCGACTTGCATTCCATATTTGACATGCTGTGAAAAAAACCCCAAATCCTCCTAGAACTGTGGTGCAGTAGGTTAGTTGTCATTGATCTCAGCAAGAATGCTTAAACCTGCCAACTGTGTTATATGCTTGAAGTCTAGACGAAGATGTAGCAACCGAGCATGTTTCAGCTGGATTTTGCTTCTGAAATTAAGTAGAGAGTCCAGAAATTGGGGTGGAGGTCAGTGCTCAGAAACAAGAACTCCACAACTCTCCCTAAAAAGATCCGCTTTGTTTCCGTATCTGAGAGGGTCCAGCTGCCAAAATAATGACTTTACGGTGGAATTAAGAGTCTTCCTTCCCTTCCTCCATCACCTCTGAGTGATACCGAGCGCCGGCGGAAGGAAGGAGCCCCTCACACGGTCACAGCGACATGAGTCGCGATCTCGGGGCTCGGGAGGTGCTTGGGCGGGTTGAGCAGTCCCGGCTCTCCGCTGGCGAGGTCTGGAGAGCTGCGGTTTCAGGGCGGGCGCTCCAGGCGTCAGCTCAGTTACAGCAGCACAGGGCTGTGGGGTTTAAGCGACCATTGGTACAATTCAAATACAACCACTAGTGTTGACAGTCACCTTTGGGTTCCCCCCGTGTGGGTGCTGGAATACCACAGGGTAGAACACAGTAGGAACTCCGAGTAAACTCGGCAGCGTGCCGCCGTGTTTGCGTGGGCTTAGCCAGCTCCTGGAGTGCAGGTAGGTGTAGGAATGCAGGCAGAAATTTTGGAGCAGGCCAGGGAAGATTACGTGCCCAAGGTCTCTGGCTCTAAAGCGTTGGAGCCAGAAGTGCTCAATGTCAGCATGGCAGTGTATTCTTCCCTGGCTGCTTCTTGGATGTTTTTTTCTAAAATTTGCTGGAGAAAAAACAGCATGAAGGAGGGACCAGTGTTGTCAAATAAGTTCCAGTGGCTGCAGTTTGATTAAGTCAGGAGGAACTGAAAATTCATGTAGGAAGAAGATTGCTAGGGTAAGGGACTTCCACCCCACGCTCGCGGTCAGCGAGTGGGTTTTGCTGATCCCAGATCCCAGTTTTTATAGGCAGTACTTGCTCTCCCCCCTGTGCGCCTCCACCGCGGCCACTCTCTCTCGGGCTCCTCTCCCCGTTACCGTTTTCCAGCCTGTGTTTTGTTTTCACCCATCAGTGCTGGGGCTCATTAGTTCGCTGTTGGTGCTCTGCCCCTCTCCAGCGTCCTCGTGCCGCCACGTGGGCACGTCTGCTCCGGAGGCGCCTGGGCTGCCAGTCTGAACCGCCCGAGCAGAGCCTTTCTGCTAACCCAGCTGTGTCGCAATAAACACGCGCTTACCGTGCCACGCATCTCTAACTCTCGGATACATTTCTGCCCTCCAACACAACATCTGCGCTTTGCTTTTATCCCTTTCCAAACCTTTCTGAAGGTTTCTGTTGCTCCCTAGCGGAAGCACGGTCGCATTATATTGGGCTGATCTCAAGAGCACTTGGCAAAGGCTTTGCACGTGTCCGGGCTCCAGCAGAGACAGGCCTGGCCCGCGTGCTTTTCTTCAGCGTAGCTGTGCTGCGGAAGGTAAGGATGGGAGAGGCTTGGTTGCGATCAGGACCGTGCTTTCCCCCTCCGTGGTTTGGATTAACCCCTGCCCACTAAGGAGGGGCAGTTTCTGCCCCGTCTCTCGTCCCAGCCCGCTGCCGAGCCGGGGCAGGGAGGCGTCCTGCCTCCGAGGAGGCTGCTGGGGCCGGGCGGCAGCTCCCTGATGCCCCCAGCCCTCTGAGCCGGGCGGCAGGCAGGTGGCCGCCCGGCTCCTCCCTCCAGCCCTTCTCAACTACCATTTCAAACGATCTCTGGCATTTTAAAGAGAGCCAACAATGCTCGTGACGAAGGGAACCAGGCTGGGTTCACGTGGAACAAACCTTGCCATACTTAATTGTACGAGTAGTTACTGGAGAGAATTTGACCTTAAAAAAGGGAATGATATATGATTTTTATCTTATTTCTTTCCCCTACAAACTCCGTCCAGTATGCGCGATGATTCGTACCACGAGAGCGGCGAGGGTATCACACTATTCAAACTGGTTTGAAAGAAATGGACTCTCAGTGCCCTGAATAAAATAGAAAATTGTTAATAGCTGAAAAATGGCAAAATGCTCACTACTGAAAAGTCGTCGTGAAACAATTATAACCACGAGCGCTAATACTGTCGGCTTATGCTTCCTTTTAGCAAAGGTGAGGGAGGAGAAAAAACCCATTCGCCAAATGGAATCCTTAGAAAATAGAGAATTATTATCCTCCAAGATCGAAAGATCAGTGGCTCAAATTCAAGGCATGCCACGACCGAACATTTCCATCACGCGCACGCCCGCGTGGCCGCACGTGAAGCGAGATGCATTCATGACTGCGCCTGTGTGCGAAGGACTGACTTGATTTTACCTGTTTAAAATAAACACTGTTGCTGGTTCCAGCTACGTGTCTCTTTATCAACACTTTTTTGCTCCTATCTTGCTCTCGTAAGAGGATAACTTACGTGTATTAGAGGCCGTTTGTTCCTTGGGTGTCTGTACTAGTGTAGCATGTTTCCATAACTGTATTATTAGTTTTGTCCAGCCTACAGGAAAAAGTGATACTGTAGCTGGCATCCCAGTGTTAGGTCATATTAAAACCATCTGTAACAAATCTTTATTTGCAGTTACTTTGGAGTTCAAATTTCAGCTTCTACTCCACCTGTCATCAGTGTTTATCCTCATAAACTTTCACAGCTTCTTTTATTCTGTTTCTTTTTTTTTTCCTTCTGAGAGACCTCAGGATTTCTGGCAATCTTGCGCTTCCTTTGCCTCGCAAAATTTCACTCTCCTTGATTTAGAAAAGACGCAGGTTTAATGCGTCTACAGTATCTTTAGGAGAATAGAATATTTTAAATGTGATTTCCAAGAAGAAACAGCACTGTTGCTAGTTACGATTTCTGTGGCGTAGGAAAACAAAATCTTCAGGGGAGTTGTCTGCAAACTGTTAGAGCAGAGCATGTTTTTGTTTTGATGTGGGTAAACAATTCTGCTCGCGCTCTGAATAGCTGTGTAAAGAGGATTCTAACAAATTTTAAAGGTAGGTTCCTTCGGATCTGTTTGGCTCCCTGATTAAGATTATAGCCAGTTGTTTTTAATATTGTCTAACAAAAGGTAGCGGCAAATCTAATTAAGAGCATTATCAGTTAAGTATGCAGTGTGTATTTCAGAATGCTATTAAAGAACTCTTTACTTGGCATCATCTAGGATACATTATTATAGGAATAACCTAATTAAAAATGGTGCTTGCATTTTGAAGCTCCTAGAAGGCACTTTGATCGCTAAGGCCACTTTGGTTTGGGTCTGACATAAGGGCAGACCATACGCCCCCCCGCTGTGGCCGAGGGTGGTTGTAGATGCCTGACTTTGTTCATCCTTAAGAGACTCACACTCTGAAAAAAAACTCCTTAGGCTTCCGTATCAGTTGACTTTGAAAACTAAAAAATTCTCATATATTTCCCTAAAATAGCTGTTATCACCTCTGATCGCTTCTTGTGTTCAATAAGTTAGCGGTCTCGCATCCCACTGCAGTGAGAGGGGGGCTGAGCTCGGAACCCCGGTTAAGAGAAAATGCGAATTTGAGGAGAACTTTATTCCCATGATTATGCTGCGGTGGCTGTCCCGTAACAAGCTGGCTTAGAAACTTGGATTTCAAATTCATCTTTGACCTCTGTAGTGGGTACTGGTGGGTGTCCTGGGAGGAGCCAGCCCCTGGGAACCGGCAGGGATGCGTGCCTGTCCTGGGGACCGCGTCCGTCTCCCCAGCGCGCCCGGCCCTGCTGGTCCCGGCGGCAGGCGACGCTCGCCGGGCCAACTCGGGGCGGATGCGCGGGAAGCAGCCGGTGGCAGAGGAGGGGTGCCCAGCGCGCGTGGGGCTCGGTGCCGATGGCGGGGCTCGGTGCCAATGGCGGGGCTCCGCAGAGCTGCTGTGCTGAACGGGAAGGTGGTAGAGCACCAGCAAGGGCGTGAGCCAGAGGGGGCTGCTCTAGTATGGTTGCATAGCCTGCCTGAAATTCCATTAAGCTTTCATTTTTTCCAGCAAAACCATTTATGTTTGGTTTAGTAAAGAAGCTTATTGGACAGCCCGCGTAGTGTCTGCGCCCCGGCAGGCTCTCTGCAGCGAGATGCGGTCACAAGCCCGACGTTACCCGGTCGCGCTCTGCAGTGAGTGGCAGCCAGCACAAACCGAGGATTTGTGTGCCTTCCTGTGGAACGTCGGCTGGTTTTATCGCATTTAAACTTTCGTGTATTACCATGTCAGCATCCATATCGATTCAGGAGTCCTGCCTTTTTATGGATGCTATTGACTTGAATTTGAGTTTGGGTTAATTTGCGGTAAGATCATCTTAGAGAAGGCCGTATCTAGCTGTGTTTCCTACAAGGCATAGTACTCTCAGAGGTGCTGGCTTCCTGGAAAATACTGAAGACACGTTGTTTAAAAGTAAGCAGTGGCTCTGGTGCTTTGATTTTAGTGCTGTGCTCGAGAAGAGGGAGGCTGCTTGTCGCTTCCTTTGATATGTTTTCTGTATGGCTCTACACTCTGCCTGCACCTTGCAGGCTACCGTGTGCTCTGTCAGGTATGCCACATCAAACAGGTCAGAGCGCTGAAAGGGCAAACATATAAACTGACTGGCATTAGCAACTTCAAAATTTTGTTAATTTAGGAGGTCTGTTTTCCGAACTGCTTGGTATATATAAACTTCTGTGGATTGGGCTCATGCCCTCTAAGAGAAAGGTTTTAAAACCTATTTTTTCCCTAATCTATGGGGTTTAATCAACCTCCTTGGTCTTCCAAGCAGAACCATTTTAAAATGTTGATAATTTCTGACTGTAGTTTACGCTGTCAGATTGTTGCGGTGCACAAAGATGGGCGTGCCAAAGAAAACAGGCATTCTACTGTATTGGAAGAGTTGCGGTTTCAATAATTCTCTATAAAGTGTGTTTTCCACTCTGATATCTGCTGTTGTTCTTTCAAGTGGGGTCTAGGGAGCAGTTAATACGCACATGTTTTCTCTCAGAGTTTCCAGAGCCGCCCAGTGAAGTCAAGCCAGTAACTAACATTCCTGTATCAAAGTATGGTACGATCTTGAAGGAAACAGGACACTCTTACAACCGCTGGGGTTTTTACCGTGTTCTCGGTAGAGTTGTAAACACACTGTGAAGCAAGTGATTGATTTGAGGATCATGTAAGATTGTATTAAATGAATGAGCCCTTGCAGAGAAAGCAAAACAAAAGGCACTTATTCTAGACGAAATTGCACTTGAAACAGCTGATGACCCAGTCCCTGAGATGATTGTGATACACGCTTGTGTAAATCATTTGTCACGTTGACGAGTCGCAGCCAAGGGAGGAGGACCGTGCCCCAGCTCCTCATAACTGGGGTCTGCCCAGTGTCTGCAGCTAGTGTCCTCTTTCTGGTCTTTTCCTCCTTCAGCTCTTCCTGCTGCAGTGCAAAGAACACGTGAATCTCGAGGTGACGTGCGAGTGCTTCAGGATTTCACCCAACCTGTCATAGGAGCTCTGTTTTCCACCTTGAGACATATTTTCTCATGCATTGCTGTGTTTGATCTCCTCATGATTTTTTGTGATGCTTTCTGCCCCGTATCCCACAAATCAAGTTTCTAAGCACTCAGAACGTCTGAATTCTGCCCACCCTGAATCTCCTCATCTTTTTAGGTGGTTGGCACAGCAGTATCTCATCCTCAGGCCACATAGGAACATGTTTTTATTGGACTTGCTATTTAACACAAGCAGAATGAAGCAGAAGACCACGTTGTTAAAGAAGTCGCTGGGTAAATAGCGCATAGCTGAGCTCAACAGTGTGTGCAGAGCTATTTGTAGAGATAAGAGCTTTCCAAAAATTTGACATGAGAACAGTGGGGTTCAAAACGCGGAGCAGGCGCGTTGCTCACACGATGTTCAGCGCACTGTGGTTTCACAACAGGAATACCGTCTGCAGCATTAGAAATACTACACAGGTATCCTTCACCTCAAACCGCGCCACTACAGACTGAGCACAAGCTGAAGACTAAACGCTGGATGGGAAGAGAGGCTAGTTAATGCACGCCTATGTATTAAAAATAATATATGATCATCTGGGTGATGGTTAACAGGCCTGTGCTTGGTGCTGCGGATTTTGGTTGCTTCATTACCTTCAGCCCCATAAAGCCCGATAGGTGGTTTTGTCTCCCAGGGGACAGGCAGGCGTCTGACTGACAAGGCAAAGCAAGTACACAAAACGCTGTTCAAAAAGTAAGTGAAAGACACTCTATTTCGGTCGACTCCAATGAAGTACTTTAAAGTCTACCAAGTTTCTAAGTAGCTTTGTTCATCTGTGCCTTCCCTGGTATCAGCCAGAAAGGACGGGAGAGCGGGGTGTTGTTCTCTAAGGCACAACAGAACTTGCTGCTCGCCAGCAAAGGTATCAGCTCGCAAGCCCGAGATTCCCAGCTTGGTTTTTAGTCAAACAAAGTATGAACAGCCATATGTTGGGTGTTTAAGCGGAGCTCTAGAGCTTCTGTCACCATCTATCTTGGCTTTTTTTTGATATATAAGTAAATACATACATACATATATATATATATATTAATTGCTGTTGCCCGTCTTTTGTGATTTCTTTTCCTGTTTAATGATTCTGTTTGGGGTGAGAGTAGAGAGGCGGGGGAGCCGGCTGCAGCCATAAAGTGGACAGAAAACAAGCTTCATCTTTGTAACTCAGAAGAGTGCATTATGGATGTTTTTAATCTCTTTGACCTTGTGGCAGAGAAAGAGGGAAGTGAAGAAATTGTGACAAACACCAGCTCTTTAATGCCAGGTTTGTTACTGCTTGGAGTGCCCTAAGGGTTAATGTAACAGTTTTAAGTCCTTCAATCACACCCACCCCCAACTACAGAACACTTCCAAATAATCCCTTTATAATAGACCCTTTTCCACAGATTGTATCTAACCCATGCATTAATGGGGCCCATTGGTGTCAAGCATTTCAACAAATACGGGCCAGCCGACGGCTCTGGGAGCCCCTCTTTCCAGCTACAGACGTTAATGATCTTTT
Organism: Phalacrocorax carbo; assembly: GCF_963921805.1. NCBI lineage: Eukaryota > Metazoa > Chordata > Aves > Suliformes > Phalacrocoracidae > Phalacrocorax > Phalacrocorax carbo. The sequence goes on along the minus strand of NC_087532.1, from coordinate 1,423,360 downwards.
GCCCCTCTGACTTAGCTCCCCTGCTGCAGGGACAAAATTAAACTACTGCGGATGGCAAAATAGTTATTTGCTGCCCAGGCAATTACATACTTCCAAAACTCTCCATCGCGGAAGGCCAGATGGACTTTATAGAAACCAGACCCAGGCCACAGTTTTAATTATCATAGTCCTGTCAGAAATGAGTGAAATTCTGAATGACCGCATGAAACGAACCAAAAGCCTTACACATGGATTTTTTCCTCAATAAAATTTTATGGCTTCTTAAAGAAACAGCATTCATATATTTTACGAGGCCTAATCATTCACTAATGCCTATATTAGTGCACCTGTGGCACTCGGCCCCATGGAAATTACAGCACCGGTCTCAGCTATGTTCTTGTGCGTGTTATTACAAACCCCTTGTCAAAGACGCAGCACATGTTCCAGGGATAAGCTGGGTTCGTTTTCGTTAGCCAGCAGTCATTGTAATAAGGTAAAGAGATTTATGCTCATTTATCTGCAGAAATTTTTGTTGCATTGTGTGGGTGAGACTCGCATAAATAAAATAACCCTTCATAATACAAGTATTTGTAAAATTTATCACAGGGCAGTAGACTTACTTGAAGGGGTTGGATGCCTTGTGTTCTAATTCAGTGAGGGAAAGAATTTCCATCGAATGTTTTTCCCCTCAAATAGTAGCACGTGCTGAATAAGTGCTGGGGAGCAGCGTACAGCGGCTGCCGGAGCAGAGCAGGTAACAACCTCGCGTTATTCACCCGCTCGCCGCCAATCGCGCAGCCTCCATTTCCACTTCAAGGCACTCTGACGGGCCGCCCTGCGCTCTTCTGCGAGCTTCCCTGCAAGCTTGCCTGCGCCGCTGGGGTGCGGGGGGTGCTGCGTTCGGTGGCGGAGAGGGCCCTGGGGTGCAGGGGGTGCCGGGTTTGGCAGCTGGGGTGGCCTGGGGGTGCAGGGCGGTGCTGGGTTTGGCAGCATGGGTGCCCTGGGGGTGCAGGGTTCGGCGGCTGGGGTGCCCTGGGCGTGCGGGGTCGGGCAGCCAAGCCTCCGGAGCAGAGATCAGTGTGGCGGAGGCAGGCTCACACCTCTTCTGTCCTTTCTGGCTTGGGGCCGTAGGTCTCGGCTGACACCTCTCTCCTGGTGTCCTGTTCAGCTCTGGTCCCGAAAAGACCCAGCAGGTGTGCAAGAAAAGTAATAGCTTGAGATTTTCCCCCACTAATACTGATTCTACTTTCTGTGAAAGCCCTAGTTTAATCAGTTGGTGTTTATTCAAAGCAGGTGGCCCAATCGTTTTATTTTACCGCAATGTGTTTAATCTTACAGAGGCTGTAGAAGCCACCTCGTTCCGCTCCCAGACCAACGCAGGATCCCGAGGGCGTTTGGGGCAGATATTTGTCCAACCCGTTCTTTGCAGACCGAGGCTCCGCGCTCTGTTTAGGTGACCGTCCCTTTCTCCATTGCTCTCCCGACTGTCAGGCAGCGTCCTAATGTCTGAACCGAGGGTTGTCGTTACATCCCATCGCTCAGTCTCCTCACGGCTGAACGACTCCAGTGGTGCTTCTGGACCTCGGCTCGTTCCCCCGCTCTGCCCTGGCCTGTCTCCAGTGGCCCTGCCTCTTTCTTGGAGAGCGCTGCCCCGGCGGCCCTGTCCGCTTCGTGTCTCCCGAGCGCTGTGGGCCCTCTGTATATCCCGATATGTTGTTATTCCACAGAGGAACTGTAATTCTAACCAACAGAGAAAGCGTTTAGTTTATAAGAGGGGGCTGGGTTGTGACAGACCTAACCTGGCGCAGTATTCCGTGCACCAGGCGCCGGCGTCCAGAGCTGCATCCCCCGGCTGATTTCCCCAAAAGCGGGTCCGTTCGCCCGCTGTGCCAAGCACCGAACTCCACCCAGAGCGGGGGTGGTTTGTTCTGCTCGTTTTTGCGCAAAGGTGGGGTGCTAGGTGGTCACCCCCAAAGCTGCACCCCGCACCGAGACGCTACAAGGCATTTATACAGCTAAACGTGCCGGTAACAGCCAGTGTACCCACCCCACAGCTGATCATTTAGTTTCTTCCTCACTTCATCTTAGAGGCACGGCGCTCTTTAAATTTACCACTCGCATTCAGAGAGTGAGGGGCTGATTTGAGTAGGGGTTTCTGGCCTATGGGTCTGATTTTTAGTATTATAATGAGGATAGTTCACCTAAAGGACACCGAGACCTTTATCAACATCCCAATTAGTTGTTCTCCTTGACTATACACTTTATCACCCAGCTTTCGGTGTCTTCTGAGGTGGGATGTTCCCTTTATCAGTGGCTCAGCTCTTCTTCAAGGATAGAGTCGTAAAACAAACGCTTCCCTATCTCTCAGCTGCCTTCTCTGGCCAAATTCTGTTTTGCCAGGCTCACGGGGTTTGTTGTTGTTACTTAGAAGAAAATTCCTTTTTCCTTGGGCTATGCCAGCTGCCGAGCAGGAGTCATGCACCTCAGGTGAGCCGTTTGTGTCCTGCCTCTTCACTCTGCTTCCGCACCCCTGGCAGACCCCTGAGGCCGATGTGATCAGCATCACCAGCTCCAGGTTGTGTCTGGGGGCAGCGGGGGAAACAGCGCTTCGATACAAGCTTTCCAGCTGCTTTCGAGCTGTATCAGGCAAGCGAAGGACGAGCAGGTTAGACCTAGCTCGCAGCAGAAGGAAGGTGGCACCGAGGAATGCGTCTCCTCTGGTTGTTAAAGTCAAATTTGCTAATGAGGTCCACGTCAGCGACGTGCTGACAGCCACAGAACATACTGCGTGTGTTAGCTCCAGCGCTGCTGGAATGAAGTCAGCTTTCTCTCCCTATGCTTTCTCATTACTTCATGCATTTGGCAGCTGCTAACAGGCTGGACAAGCTTAGCCAAAATAAGAACTGATGTAGAAACATGGAAAAGACTATTTAGCATCTCCAAACATTCTTCCTGGGGAGATGGCAGGAGGGGGAGGAGACGCTGCTCTCTGTGCGTATTTTCTTTCCGCGGTGCTATCAGGTGTGAGCAGCCCTTTGTCGGGGCGGAGGACGGGGAGGGCAGGCGTCTGCGCCGGGCACGTGCTCGGGTCCCTCCAGCCAGGCGGCTTCGTCCCCAGCGCCGGCGAGCGCCCCGGCTCGCTGCCCCGCGGCGGGGTGCTGCGGCCACAAAGTGCGCTTGTGCTGAAGGTATCGGTTCCAGAAGGGGCTAGTAGTAAACTGAGAATATTTGGATAAACTTGCCGGCCCTCAGGACTAGAAAAGGACTTTTGTTCATGTGAAGAAAAAGGCTGTTACGTTACCATAGGATGACTGGATCCAGTCCAGTAAAAACTGAACTTGAAGTATAAAAAATGATCAGGAGTGTCGAACGAAGGATCTTTTACTTGAGGTCAGATATTTATTTTTATTTATGAGAATGTGAGATCTACATCTCTGGCCTAGCTTTGGTCTGAGGCAGCGTCTCGTAGGAATACTGTCCATCAACAAAGAGCGCGTTGTGCCGTGGGGGGGGCTGCGGGTCGGGGCTGCTCGGCGGTGCCGTGTTCTGCCCCGGCCCCGCGATGCGCCGGCGGTTTCCCCGGCTTGGTTATTTTCTGGCTACCCGATTTCAAGCGACGAGGGCAGTGCCCCAGGGTGAGGTGCTTCCATTTGGCACCGTTGGCTGCGTCCGCTGTCGAACCTTAGCCAGGCAGATGCTCAGAGGTATGGCACAGGGATGTAATAGCTTTGTTTTCCAAACATTCTTTCCATCCCCGAAGCGGTTTACAAACATTTCTATGGTTATTTACAGACAGGCTCTTCCTTTTTGCTCTTGGAAACAGACGGGAGAACAGAGCTGGCAGAGCCCCTGCTGCCAGTTAACTCTTTCCCCCGTCCGGCGGGAGCTGCCTGCCGGGGCTCGCCGGCCGTCGCCAGGCGGAGCGGGACAGTGCGTACCTTTGTCCTCTCTCGGCTTGTTTTCTGCAGCTAACGGTGACGCAGCAGAGAACGGGATGCAGGGAGGTAGCAGTTTTGGGCAGAGGGGGGAGATTTGTTAATCGAAGCTGAGGAAAAAAGAGAGATAGCCGAAGCCATGTGAAATCACCCACAGAGGTGCAGCCAACAGATTATTGAGTCCATGCGCCTGCTTGGATCTTTTTTTTTTATTATATGCTTCAGTGTTTAAAACTTAGAAGACGTATTTGGTGCAAATGTTTTCCTAAGATTTATTTTTATCTAATCGCTTATGAAAGTTTTACTGACTTTAAAGAACAGATTCGCTAACCACCCATAAACCACGTTTTTCTGCTTTAATTAAACCATTTTTGTCCATGAGGTTTTGTTCACACACTGACAACATCAATATAAATATATCTCTGCCAGTGTAATTAATAAAAGCAGGCGGCTCAAGGGAGAAAGCATATGTGTCGTATCATCTTTGCAGACTCTGCTATTGTGTAGCTCTTCCAAAAAAAGTTAAGAATTGCCCCAATTAAAATGTTATGTGACTTATGTATGTTCAGATTTCTTTTCGTATAATTGAATTTATGTTCATCCTTAGAGAACTCGTGGGCCTGCCAGATACAGACAGGAATCGTTTATACCATGGAAACACTATGCTATTAGATTTTTTTAAAGGCAGTAGGATTAGTTCTCAATAAACCGTTTCAACAGCGTTTCAAGGCTTGTACAGTTGCTTCAGCTTACTGCCTGGCTATTTGCAAAGGGACTGAAGACAATATTGTTGTTTTCACCACATGTTTCACTTACTTTGCACGCTAAAGCACTGCTAAAAATGTGATACGGTGCTTCCTGCTTAGCATTAAATTAATACTTTTTATTATGGTTGAAAGGAGCTTGTGAAGCCCTGTGGTCTATAATCTATGATTTTTAACTTCAAAATAAGTTGAGAAGAAAGCTGTCAGGGAAAAAAAGTGTCTCCAGCTGTTAATGAGGATGACTTTCAGGTTACTATCAGGTGGACCTTTGAAATACCCGGAGTCTTTTTCCGAGTGTTTCAGTGGTGCGGAAAGGTGTACAAAAAACCATCCTCACATTTAGTGTGACTGAGAGCTGACTTAAGAAAATGATACCATTTTCTGTGCTGCTCATACATTAAAAATATCCTCCCGCCTCTTTTTCCAGGCATTTTGCTTTGTGTCCTGTCTTGTGCTTGACTGACACAAGTTGGGGCGGGTTGCAGCCGTCCGGGGGGAAGGTGCACGTGTTACAGCAGATGCTGCAATAATAGTTGTGATACTGAAATCCCAATAACAAGCAAACTCTGTACAAGGAGCAAACGTCTTCCCTGTTCAGCACGCAGGAAGGGAGCAGCCCAGATGGGACGTGGTTCCCTTTTCCTGACCTGCCAATCCTGATGTGCTGTCCTTTATTTTAACAGCTGAGGCATGTTCCCATACTGTAGTGGGGCCATTTTGGAAAGCAAATATTTGTTGTCCTCAGCTCTGTCTTCTGGATCAAAGTCCGGCTTTCTGGTAGTTGAGAAAATTGCTATAAAAGGCAGATGCTTTTTTTTTTTTTTTCTCCTTCCATTTGGCTTCAGAACAGCTCATCTTAAAAAGAGCAGAAGTCGTCTTCTGTTGGATTAGAAGGTGGATCAAAAAGAAAAATATTGGCCGTAGTCGTTCGGCGGTGTCTCTGAGACTTGAGACAAGTGTCCACAGAAGATAAGAAATTCTGTGTGGAGGTTATCAGAATCCCCTTAACTCAAACCTGGCTTGCTCAGGCATTGCAAGATATATGGTATGTCAGCTTATGTATTGTTTTGAGACCTGCTGTCAGAGAACCAGATGTGTTGGAATTGCCTAAGTAAAATAACCTGAGCAGAGGCATCTGTGTGCCTTTCACTTGACACTTTGCTGTGGCTTTCTGTCTGAGCAGTTACCTTAAAAACATCATTCTGCTGAACCGTCTTTTGACCCAGAGATGGTATAAGATCTGAGTTGGAGATTTTGAAATGTTGTTTCTCAGCGTATTCAAAGGGCAGATTTATCATGAGAATCAATTCCCCGGAATATATCATTTCATAAGTAGGTGAATTGGCTTGGGGTAAAGTTCACCCAGGCGGCACTTGGGACTACGCAATTTACCCTCGTACTTCCTTATAACTAAGATTTCAGTTTGTGATGTCAGGGAAGATACTTCTTCAGTGTCAGCTGCAGAGAGGTCAAATCGCCACGCTTTAGAAGAAAATAACTGAGTCGGTCCTTCATTGGTCATAATTTTTAAGGGTGACAAGTTCTGGCTTGAAGAATTCTGGAGCTTGCTGGTTTTTTTAAAAAAAAAAAAAAAAGGATTTCTGCAGACTCGAGTGAGAGAGGGCAATAGTCAAACTTCTTTGGAGGATGCAAATACCAGAAAAGGAAGGTAATTGTTCTAGGATGGTGTATGGAAGTAAAAGGTCTCTAGATAAGATGCTCCCTGAGCCAAGAACCGCGCATGTCACTTCTCCCTCTAGCAAACAGCGTAACAAGGCATTGCCTTGTACCTGGGCTCCCTGTGCCTGGCACGAGAAGGAACAGGCAGCAGGAATGGGCTACAACTGGGCAGTGGAGCTGGGCCGTGGTTCCTTCGCCTCCCCCTGGAGCGGTGGAGCCTCCCGGGCTGGAGCCGTTTAAAAGGCTATTGGAAAAAGGGCTGGGGAAAGCACTGCAGAGAATAATCCTCTTCTGGCAGGGGGACGGACCAGATGATCCAGCATATCTCGGTATTATGGTTCTATAGCAACACTCGGAGCGCTTTAGAAATAGAAACGCCATCAGCTCAGGTATGTCACGGTGTCTCAAACGTTGGAGATGCCAGAGCGCATGGGGAGCTCTCGCCCAGCCCCGGCTCGCACGCCTTCGTTCCTAGGGCACTCTCCCTTCAGGAGACAGCGTGCCGCCGCCACGGGACTGGCCAGGCTTTGACCCGACACCTTTCACCTTCAGACGTAACATACCTGAAGAATGTCTGAACAGGTTTGTGAACCTCTTCTGGATGTCGGATTGTTTAACTAGCAGGAATATTACCGGTTCTGAGATTTTGGTGAAAAATGAGCACCCCAGAATTCCTTTACAGTTGGAGTAATTGTGTTAGAGGGCAAAAGTACTATATTCAGTGCATAAATTTGAAGGAAAATTACTTTGCTCGTGTTGTTTATGTGCATCTGTTGAGTGAGAGTGATGCTGCCTCGCAGGTAGCTGTCAGGGGGCAGCTCCCCTTCTGTAAAATCACTTTTATATCTTCAGATAGGAAGGGGCTCCAAAAAACTGTTTTCTGGTGCAGAACAAATGACTCGAGGCAAAGGTGTCCAGCCCTGGTGTCCCCAGTTCTTATTTTAGTGGCACTTGGATTGAAGGCAAACTGTGCATAAGAATTACGAATTGAAGAAGTTCTCCTTCAAGATGTAGAGCTTATGAACAATCTTCATCTCCCTCGGGAGGCAAACTAGCCCAGGAGCAGATTCTCTAGAAGCTGGAAGTGCTCTGGGATCTGCTTTCCTTACCTTGCTCTCATTATTCAGCAGATATCCCTGTGCCGCAAGGCAAAGGGGTGGAATAAGCCTGGATGCTTCCCTAAGCCCAAAGCAGAGAGGCGGCTTTCCCTGAGGGACGGCCTCCCTGACCCCCGGGCTCCCCAACCGGATAGCTCTCCCTGTCCCTCCAGCAGCCCAAGGCACGGTGAGCAACCGCGTACGGGTTCTCCTCCGAGGCCCCGCAGGTTCGTGCCGATGGGCAGAGCGTCATGCCGTGTTGGCTCGACCGCCGCTGCCCCGGGACCTGCCTCTTCCGTCCCGCCCGTGCTGCCCAGCGTCCCAAGGGAGCAAGTCAAGCTCCGGACCCACAGAAGGTCTGGGAAGGTCTCTTGCACTCTCGTTTGTATATATTTTTAAAATAAATCTATAGGCAGCTTTTATGCAGGATGTAGCTCAGCAGGGTGGGAGCCGCCGGTGCTGCTGTGGAACGGGTGCACAGGCTTCAGCGCCTCAGTTTTGCACCTTCTTTTGGTAACGTTTTCGGTAAATACCAACTATAAAGAAATCACACGTTTCAGCTTTATGAGAGGTGAGCGGTACCTTGTTACTCCATCCAGAGAAAATTTCTCTTTGCCTTGGTGCGAGATGGCTGCTTTGTTTTCAAAGCTCTGTAAACAGGGGGCTGCTGTTCCTGTTTTTGGTCGGCTGCGTTGCTCAGGAGGGAAACCTATAATATCCTTTCATTCTTTTTCTCAGCGCCAACCCAGTTCACAAGCTCATCTATTTCACACCTTCTAAAGAGCACGAGAATAGTCTGCAAAGCAGCTGCCTTACTCATTTCTGATAAGAAAGGTTACAAGGACTGTGCTTCCTTGTACGATTGTGGCACCTTTGGGGGGGTTTCCTGTGTAAATGAAACCTTGGTGCAGCTGTGCTCACAGTGGTATCAGCCCTGGGGGAAGGCAGTGCCTTGCTTTGCTTGAAGGGTTTTTTTTCTTTCTTTCTTTCTTTTTTTTTTCTTTTTTTTTAAATCTCAGTTCTGAAAGCGTAAGGTCATGGCTAAAGCTATGGTAATATGCACCTTTTGGCCTGTAAATTCAAGGCATTTAAAGCTGGTATGTGGAAAAGTATGCCCTTCCAGATAAATATTCCTGGACTGCTTGATTGCCATGATGTAGGCTGACATGAAAAGTAAGGGGGGATAATGATGCTCGGTATTAGGCATATTGTTGCTGGTAAATTTTGTGCTAGAAGAGCATGATAGCTGCCTTGCTTCGGGCTTGCCTTCTCTTCCTCGCCTTGCTGCTCTGAACCGCACCTTTGGCAGCTTCTTTGATGGTGCTGCACTTCTTCCCACAGTGGTACCTAGTACGGGTCAGTCATGACCAACTTGAGCCCCGTTTAAGTGGAGCCTAAGGCAGGATGCTCGTGCACAGGTGCTTCTGCAGGTGAGGCAGAAACTCTGGGTGAAGGCAGAAGTGAGACCAGCACAGTGGATGTAACTGGCACCAGTCATGGGCAGAATGAAACCTTACGGCCTTTCCTACCCCTCGAGATTTAACAGCTTGGGCTCGTTACACTGCTTATGGCCCACCCTGCCAGTAATTGTGATTCCCTGTTCTTTTGATTCGCAGTAATTTTAATTCCCTGACAGAAAGTTTGATCTGTGGTGTGCCGAGGTGTTCAAAACGCGGTCCAAGCACCAAAACCAGGCGGCAGGATAACCCCATATGTGGAGCTTTAAGAATAATTCTCTTCTCAGTTTTAGGAAGTGAGGCACAGAAGTTGTATCCATCAAGTATACCACAGGACATGGGCTTAATTATCTGGACATCAGTTATATGCATCTTCTTGTTACCTGAACTTGGGCCATATATCCCCAAATCTATTAATTAAATGGAAAATAAGTGCAATTTCAAGAACGTCAGCTATCTGAACTCATTCACCTTTCCCTGGGGTACCTGGATAATTGATGTTGTAATTTGTTTCATGTATTATTAATGATCAAGTAAAATCTGAGGGCGGGGCTTTGCAGGGGAAGGGAGCGGAGCTGCCAGGACTCTCAGACAACAGTCTGAATTCTTCCTGAGGAAGAGGCTCGTAAGAGGCCATAAGACAACGTTATTTCATGTGGACCTTCTCGTGCTAGGTCCTTCAGTGGACTTTGCTAACGCCGTAAAAAGGCTGGTATTTTGTAATTGATATTAGCAGCCTGAATGGGCATTTGAAGTCTCTGCTACTTTTTTGGCCAGAGTGTAAAATGTGGCAAATGGTTTTGGCACTTGGTGCCTTCAATAAATCACTCTGAAGAGGTCTACATGTTAGTGGTGTTCCACAACTTCATTCCCAGAATGTTATTAAAATGACGTTGTAGTAATAAGAAATGATTTAAAACAAGCAGCAGCAACCTCCATACATACCGATCTAGCGAAACCCCCGAAACACACCTAAAGAAGCTGATCAGAATTTATCTTTAAGGTTGGCTACGCTTTCGTTACAGCAGTGGCACCTTTTGAGCATGAATGAGGGGAAGGAGCCAATTTCTTTGGTTTCTTCATAACAGATGATGCATGTCTTGCCACTTCTAATGCTCAGTGTAAGGCCCCAGATCCTGGAAGCAAGCATTTAGTACAGGACCTCAGGTTTCATAATTGCTGGGCACGGGGGAACCCCAAGGTGAATCAATTGCAGAGAACAGGCTCAGAAACCAAAAAGAAAGCACAAAGAATCCATCAGCATTCTTACCTTCTCATGAATTTTAAGATAATCATATTATTTGGGGGCCCTAATTTGCAGAATTTGAAAAAATGAACTGCTTCGTACGGCTTACGTTGCCCTGCCCCTGAGGTGTTGTAATGTCCGCTTTAGCTCTCTCAAAGATGGCTCATTGTAACTTCTGCAGAGAATCGTCCGTTTTCATTCCTCATCAGCGCAGAAGTGAGTATTTCTAGCAAAGACCTGCGTGGAACCGGCATCGCCACCGCGCCGCAAAGATGGGGCAGGCAGTGAGGAGGAGTGGTCCGAAACAGAGCAGTCAGACTCCTTGGGCACCTTCCTGTTGCTGTGGCGCTTCTGCGCTGCGAATCCGATGTGTGTAGGGCAACACCTGCCGCTTCCCGCAGGCAGGCGTGGCTGCCAAAGGGGGTGAGACTCCCCGGGGCTGAGCATCGTCGAGATGCCTGTAGCAAGCTTGTAAAGCAATGAGGCTAAGGCTTGAAGTCTTACAAATCTGTTCAAAGTAATGCTGAGCCAGATGCTTTGCTTAGTGAGCGCTCTGGAGTCGTAAACCTCCACCCTGCACCGGGGCCGGGGGCTGCTGAGCTCTTTGTGCCGTACAACAGAGCGGTGGACTCTTTGGGGAAATTCAGGAAGAAGTCTTGCGCGCCCGGCTTTGCAGAGCCTTCAGCTGGGTGGTGGGAATTGTCCGCTTTTGCAAAACAGCAAAGCTCCTTTGGCTGGAGCGCTGGGGAAAAAAGGCTGTTTGGGGAGCCATGTCTCAAGTGGTAAGAGGGCCCCTGGAGAAATTACCACCAGATACGTTCCCCTCTCACTGCAGTAAGGTTCTGTTTGGCTTCTGTGCCTGTGTGTGCTGCCTTTTGCCAGGAGTGCTGCTCTGGACTTCCTTCCCCATGGCTAATAGGCACTCTTTCTTTTGAGAGAGCCGTTTTAGCACCACATCTTCCTTTCGAAACAGTACTAGGCTCATCATACCCTAAAGCATTTCGTATCTCCACAGAAGCTGTAAGACGCTAGGGAATCCTGTCTCGTTTGATCCCTTGGAACAGCACTGGCCGTGCAGCGCTGCTCTACTTCTTGCTTCTGCTCCCTCTTCCTAACGAAGTGAAATGAAATGTCCTGAAACTCTAAATCCTCATCTGCCTGCAAGTTGTCTCTGTCTTCTGTTTATCAGATGAAGACTTCTCTCCAGTTCCATTTATTTTTCATCCATTAAGCTTTTAGGACTTTACTAATTACTATTTTTTAAAATGAGGCAAAATAAGTAGAATATAAAAGTGTGATGTCTTGAACTCTTGGGGGCGGAGGGGGGGAACTTAAAAGCTTTTGTGTGTGTACATTACAAAGAACTGGAAATCCCTTTCTTGACTTGTGTGTACAATATCCGAGGCAACCCTGTGATTTGATTCAAGCATAATTTTTTATGGTTTACTGTTTAAGTTAAGTCAGTGTGGTATGAATTACGTTACTAGTGAAAAATGAGCTTTTGTTGAGATAAATGCCTGCCATCATCTTGAAAGTCTTCTTCTGTTTTGACATTTTTACTTTATGTTTTTCTGCGTGGTGATTAGACGTTGCTGTGCAAGCTGGGCTGATTGCCCTCAAAGAGAATGAGGGTGGGAGAGGAATACAAGGGGGTGGGATTGGTTTCATGCATCAGCAGGAGCTGGCGTTGGTAGCACCTTCTTTGGCATCCTGTGTTATTCGGGGTTGTCTTCTGGGTAGCAAAACTGCACCTCCGAATCAAGAACAGGAGGAGCGGTACCTAGAGGAGGGGGAAAGCAGAGCCGGTGTTGATTTTTCTCAAGAGTTCTTGGCTTCTCCTCTTCACCCCCTTGCACAGAACTCACTCAGTGCATTTGTATGATCAATAGAGCATCTGAAACACTGCGGTGCCTGTTGCGTCAAGCTGCTTTGTAGAGCAGGAGATGCTTTCATGGAGATCATATTTAAGGAGCTCTGTGAATGGCGTACTGTATAACGATTGCTGCTCTTGGTTTCTCCTGCGAGGCTTTGTATTGACGGTCAGGTCTGACGGACGGTCAGCGGGAGTGAATGTGCTGTGCCTGAAAGACACATCGATGACACTGCAGTTTTGCAGACTTTTTGCCCTCATGCAAAGCTAACTGACACAGGGGAAATACTCGCTGGCTGTTCTGTGCTGGTACGTAAGAGCATAGCAGTTAATAACGGGCAGACCTTCAAAAGGCTCGGTTGGATTGAAATATGCTCAAGAAATTCAGCCTCGCTTACAAAGCTTGTGCGAGCCATCCAGACTGCTCTGCTTTGGAAATAGAACAGGACATTTTGGTAGAAAACAGCCTTGTTCCATGTGATTTCTCCTGTTCTTTAGATGTGGTGGAAAAAAGAATGAGAAGGTTATTTTTCCGTGACAAAAGTATGTCTCAGTAACAGCCTTCCCTGTAGCTCGCTGCTATTTTTCCCTTCAGATCCCTCATGAAACCAGATAATACGGTAGCACAACAGCAGACTCAGAAACGCATACACCAGTGGAAAATCTCCACTCCAGACCTGTGGCTTGAGTGGGAGTGAGAGCAACATGCTTGGTTGAGAGGAGGGGATCCGTAAATATTTCTTCTCCTCTCCTCAGAGCTTCCCCAGTGTTTGGATATGTTGCAGAGCCCGTGCGTGCTGCCATTCTGCTGGAAATGGGGAAGTCTGCTTGCAAACAGGAGTGACGGTGGACACTGAGGACACTCCTGGCGACGGCCACGCAGCCGGAAAGTCAGTCACAGATGAATTAGGTTTTCTCCTCCGCAACCATTTAATAGCACAAAGAACCTGACTCCCAGGGGAGCCCCTGGACTCGGCGCGTCCCATGGGGGTGCGCGAGTGTGTTGAAGACGAGGGCCTGAGCGGCTCACGCAGGGTGACGGCGAGAGGTCTGCTGCACACGCGTCAGTTAAAGCACAGGTAGAGGCTTTCAGGGAATAGCATTTTCTCTCCTTATCGTCTGAGATTTCTGGAGCTGGGCACCTGGCTCCAGGCTGTGCTGCAGGACCTTACGTTTGGACAATGAATTTAGACAAAGAAGAGTTCTCACTGAATATACTTAGAGCTTTTCCTGTGGCCCTAAGCTGGGGGCAGCAAACAAGTTGGGTTCGGCTCAGCTGCTCTTCCCGTCGGTTTTCAGTGCTATGACCTGTTTTTGTCTGACACGTTTCTCATTAACTCTCTGTCAAATCACCAGGAAGCCTGCTTAATTGCAGGCAGAGTGCTGAATTTATGAGTTCATCTAGGCTTCATGTCTACACATTGACAGAGGTGTTTCTCTGGACGAAGTCTTTTTCTCTTCATTTTGTGGCAAGAATGGACTTTCTGTTTCAGTTCCTTCTGAAAGTCATAAATTGTAACAGTCCCTCCCTCCCCTTTATTTAAAAGAAACACAACAAAACTTCATGGCAACAGTTTATTGCTCTAAATCAGCTTGTGGGTCATTAAAGCAAAAAGAAAAAAAAAAGGGGGGGAAAAAATCTCCCTCTAACTCCTGCCAAATAAAATGCGTACATCAGCCAAACTGTCAAAGGCAGATCCTGCAACTATGGGATGAGAAGGTTTATTACACTTTCGGCTTCTGGGGAGGGATGTTATAGCAACAGGACGCTGGGTCACTGATGGCAAACTCATGGTTGCTTCGTTTCTTCATGCACACTAGGAATCCATTAAGCTAACTGACGACAGATCCCTAGGCATTCCAGTCCTACAGCACACCTCTGCGGAGGCCAAATGTTGGACGCTGCCCATTAAAATGTGAAAGAAACAACCCAACAGAGAGCCCACAAATTAGAGAAGCAGGAAACCTCAAATGATGTGCAAAAAAAATTGTAAACGTTCAAGAGAATTTTTCCATAACTTTTGCTTCATAACTCAGCATTTCTGATGTTAATAAATTATGAAACAGAGCCTTTGCAAGATCAATGAGCCTTTTGGATTCAAATCCTGAATGCTGTTCAGCAGACAGCAAATGAAGCTGCAAAGCGAGGCCTGGAACATGACAACAATTTCCTTTTGGCTGGGCAGAGATGAGTCTGAACCGCAACCACAGCCGGCATTCTGGGTCTGGGTCCAGAGTTCGTTTCTCTGCAATGGGCCAGTTTAAGCCCCTATAATCCAAATGAACATGAAGGTGCATTTGTTTTAACCAGCTAGACTGAAGAGGAGGACGACTTCAGGGTGGGGAAAAGATAGCAAACATCTCAGCAGGACAAAATCACGGCACTGTTACTGGCAAGGAGGGGGAGTGGAGCTGGGAATACTCGGGTGAACTGTTGGATTTGAAGGCAAAACTGATGGGAGGTGCCTTGGATTAATAAAGTGTATATGGAACTCGCTGTCTGCAGCGGAGGGGAAAAGATGAACCTAGTTTTTGGCATGTTCAATTTAAAAAAGCAATGAGAAATCTGTGATTGGGTGGGTGGGATAAAATGGAAGACTGGTCAGAGGGAGATGAGGCAAAGGAAGTGCTCCCACAATAATCACCTTTACGAGAATGCCCGCAGGCTGCCGTCCAGATGAGAGCTTACTCTTCCAGCAGATCTACGAGCGCACGGGTCTGTCCCAGAGCGCCTGTAGCGTAACTTGGGGGAAAGGTAAGACAGCCAAGGTGCGTTCTTGCACTGAACGCAGCTTCGTGGGGCAGCGGTGCTCTAGGTCAGGTCCGAGATAATCAGGAAGATAAAGTGCTGACTGGAATATCAGCACATAATGGTTTTAGACTCGCAAAAATGTTGCCAATTACTAATTATAGATTTATTTTCTCTTTTCCTCCCCTCCCTTATCTTCCTCCCCTTTTTCCCCTGATAACTTCTTTTAATGTCTAAGCTAAAGTATCCATCAGAGGGACCTCTCTGCTCCCTCACTGATTTCAGGGCTAGCCTGAGCGCAGAGCAAGCAGAAGCACAACTGTTACATTTCAGTTGCACCGAATCAGATTCCTGCTAATTACACCTGCTTTTCTCTTGATTTGTTCCTTCCTGCAGCACTTTTTTTTTTTTTTTTTTTTTTCCTGTTGGTGCTAAATACCTGATGCCAGCCTTCACCTGTCCAGGAAAGCAGGGATATCTATGCATGAATGGTCTTCTGATTAAAGCTATTGATTAGTCCTTGATAGAGATGAACTTAGTTCTGGTCTTAACTGGGAGTAGCCAGTTGCTTTAGTAGAGCTAGATATGACTATTTTAATGAGTCCATCCCAAGTCAGGTGCCTTGCAGCAGTCCGCTGCAGGGTGAATCCCCGTTCTTCCATTTGCTATCTTTAACTTACCCACAGATAACACTATTTGCCTCCCTTCTCTTTCGCTGTTTGGTCGTCTTCAGAGCATCAGTTATCTCGTAGCGCTGGTCATGCTCCTTCTGAAAGCACATAAAAAGGAATGATTTATGTGCATTCCAGAAGCAAGCCTTCAAACAGAAGGTCTTTTTTGTTACTGACAATGGTTTGTAAACAGCTGGTTTGAAGAATTTCGGCAGAGGAAATTTCTGATTTCCTTCTGGTCTAAACTGGAAGAAGATGTGGTAAAAGATTTCAGTTTGTTTTTCCGGAGTTTTTTAAGGTGGGGGGAAGAGGGCCTTAGAGTGTTATTCTGTGCGTGCACATTTGACAGAGGAAAAAAAAATATCCCGCAGGTAGTAATTTGTGATTACTGTTGGATTTCTCAGTATTTTTAAAATTGTGATATAATTTTCACACAGAACATCAGAAAAGAGTGTGAGTGTGTGAACTCGATCTTTATTTAGAGGTGTCAACCACAAAGAGCCGGGCTCACTCAGGAGTGCTACTGGTGCTGTAACTGGCCCTGCAGCTCTTGGTGTGATCAGGGTTTTGCACATTCTGTATCTCACCGAGTCTGAGAAAGTCATCCTTTCCAGAGGCTTTGACACTTTGTTAGAAAAATATTGAAGCATCCTAGTAAATTAACATTTAAGGTATTTGCCAACCTTGGAGATATCACCTGTGTTTCTTACTTCAGCTGCAGGGGGAAGGCATATACTGTGTGTTCGCAAATACTGACATTTTTATGGAACAATTGTCATTTAAAGGCAAGATTTATAAGACTAGCCTGTGTTCTTGTAGATAGCATCTTGCTTTTATTTTTGTTCCTGCGATAAATTTCAAGTATCTATTGAATACCTAACTGCCAGGGACTGGATAACTAGAGGTTTAACCTATACTTACCTTCATTTGCTCCTGGATTGTGGGCACACAGAAAAAAAATGCTATTATTAATCAGGCAGATGATGTTCTCTGAAAATTAGAAAGCTAGATCAGTCTGGACTGGCAAGGGTTTACATCAAGTAACACTGTAGACCAGCCCTTCCACACAACTTTGCTGATAATCTGTTCCACCCCTTCATGTCCTGTTGTGATTGATTTTGACTCGTTCCTGATGAACGTGACTTCCTCGGAATCAGTGAGTGAGTGAAACTGCAGCACGCGGAAGAAGGAGAGGTCGGAGTCGGGTCTCTCCGGTGGGCGTAAGAGGTAGCACACCTAAAATGTACAGTTTTGAACGAGTTTCTGCTGCCACACGTGCACTCGGTGGCAGTGGAAGCCCAGCTCTGCCCCGGGGTGGCAGGTGCAGGCTGCAGGCAAAGGAAGGGGCGTCATTCAAGGAAGACCCTTGCAGAGGCCGAGAAGTCGATCCCGCCCGTCTTGGCTCCCTCTGCGGTGGCCGAAGGACAGGCTCAGTATTTCCTGCCCTGATGTGCTGCTCCCGCGGCTCGGGGCGCTGCTTTTCTGCTGTTTCTTTTGCAGTTCTTCGCAGAACGGGCTGGCCCTGCCTGCAGGTACCCCGCCGCGCACCGCGCTGCCACGGAGGCTGTCCTGGGGCCTGCCCGCCTGCTCCCAGGCAGTTTTATTGCTTCAGCCCGAACCGTAGCCTCTCATCAGTGGACTGCCCGCGTGCTCCCAGCCCGCTGCAATTGCAGAGGAAAAATGTGTTAGGAAAAATCCTAGGAAATTCCCTAGTTAAAAATAATGGCTTTTACTAATCTGTGTAATGGGATAGGGGAACTCGCGTAATTGCTTCACTGTGGTTCAGCTGGCAAGTGGTAACATCGCTGTTTAACAACTGTATTGCTGGTAATACTCTGTCCGCTCTCTCCTACCTCCGTAACGTTTTTGTTTTCCAGACTTGGAAGGTTCCTTACCGATAACGGCTCGATCAGGGATAGTAATATGCAAAACGCCGTTCGGTGACGCCGCCGGGCCTCGGTTTGTGATGCCTTGCTCTATTTATGGAGTAGAGTGAGTGTGTGTGAAAAACAGGGGCTTAAGTTCTCAGGGTTTCATACAACCTCTTCTTTTCTCATTTTGATCTGTGAGATTTCACACGCCCTGTGTGGGTTTTTAAAGCTCCACTCAGATAAAACCACAGAGTTTCAGGTGATTTCTAGCTAAGACAGGACCTCATTCTGAAGCAGAGCTGTCGAGCCTTGTGCAGGGGCCCTGCAAAGCAGTTGGTGAATTTGAGCTGAATTCTGGGTTTTCCCAGAGCTATCTGAGTGTCTTCAGCCAAACAATTCTAGAATATGAAAGAGGGTATCAGTCAGATCCAGCTATGAAATAAAATAGCCTATGTGTGTAGTCCTGGAGGTCGCCAGGCCGTATTCCCAGGGTGACTTAATTTCACTGATTGCTGCTGTATAAATTCTTGGTACTGGGAGGTTAGCGAGCTGCTGCTTATTCAAGCCATTAACAGCTCGGTGCCGTATACCCAAAGTGGCTTCAGATCAACAGCTGAACACTGGTGATTCACCTCGTTCTTGTGATTTCCAGGGGAGCTGTTATCACTGCCTGCCTCCGTGTGTCCTCCCTCCTGCCCCTCAAGGTGCTGGCTTGGCTAGTCCGCTTCGTTAGCTAATCTGGGGTCAGCAAGGCCAAGACAAGAACTTTAATTTCAACAACAGTCAACAGCTGTAGCCAGCCTCCATGTTCCTAGAGGTTCCCTGAGACAAAATAGAAGTTATTGTTATTTTAGCTTGGGTAAACTCAGCAGTCTCTTTCAACCCACATTTAGAACCCTTTTTTGGTTGTTTTTTTTTTTTTTCTTGCAAAGTCCAAACTACTGTAAATTGGCTTCCTGTGACATTACTGTGGTGTATCAGGCCTTTGCTGTTATGAGCAGAGCTCAAGGGGAGGTACACAAGGGCATCTAGAAAGCACCAGCTGGTGACAAAGAGCCTAGTTAGGGAAGAGCAGGGGTTTTGGTTGGGTCTCCCTTCTCCTCCGAACCACTGGGGAGTAAATTCAGCACCTCCAGGTGGTCCTCGTAAAAACCTCTGGTCCCTGAATAGATGCAACCAGTTTGGAGGGGAGTATCTACGGTAAAATAAAAGCCATCAAACACACTCCCAAAATCCTTTTGCATGTCATAATGTCTTTGATTCGATTCGTATGTGTATTTAACATTTGACATAAATCAGTGGTTCCTGACTGGGTTTTCACTTTGGCGCCAGACCCACCCTGGGCAGTCCTGGCGCGGTCTGGCAGACGGAGGGTTAATCGCACGTGCACAGTTTTACACATCCACGGAGGAAGCAGCGCTGACGGCTGCTCCCAGGTCTGTAGGTGCCTCTGCCTGACGCAGCCCTCGCCGCAGGAGTTCGCGCGTTCGCAGCCTCAGGGCCGCTGTGGGGCAGGGCAGGGGAAGGGCTCCGGCGCTCCAGGGCCACCGAGAGCTCGGCTTATAAATGTGGGGAGCTGGAAACCCCAGCGCTCCCCGCTGCGAAATGGCTACCTCGTGCTCTTGGGTTCGGCTCTTGGCTACGTTCCGTAGCGCGTCTTAATGACCTGAGGCTCGTTTGCCTGAGGACATTCCTCTGTTCCCTTTCATTTTTCCGTTAGAAAAGGGAACTCTGTTTATTATGGGAGAAGAAATCAGGAGAGGCCCTGGTTATGGTCAAGAAGCCAACTGGGAGATGACGAGAAAAGCCAGGGGAGGGCATGGATGTGGGGTAGTTTAACTGGTGAGTGATACAAAGTGATGGGACTGAGCTGGGCTGGGGGGGCTGAAGCGGGGAGGGGGCCAGGGCTTTGCAAGTGAAGAGACCCAGTGCTGGGTACCGTGGAGGTGGGAGGGAGGGAGGGAGGGAGGAGAGAGCCTGCATATGAGGAGCAGGGACCAGGGCTTATCCCGGCAAGGGACAGGCACTGAGGGTATCAGAGGAGAGGTTTGCAAGCTCGGGAATGTGTGCTGGGGCGAGGCAGGGAAAAGGTGCTAGGGTTGATGGGCAAGGAACCCGGGATGTGGAAAAGAAAAATCTGAGCCCTGGGAGTTAGGGCTTTCTGGGAAAATGCTTGGGACTGGGGTTCAGAGGCAGGGCTGGACAACTTGGGATTAACTAGGTGGCGTGGGGTGAACTTCATGGAAACGGGCAAAAGGTGTGTGTTCACTGCCCTGCAGCCCTCCTGAGTGCCTGCGTGTACGTCACGCTCTCCTCTCCCACAAAGTCGCTGCGCGTCGAGGGCAGAGAGCCTGCGAGCTGCCGAGGGGATGGGGACGCGCTGCTGCGCTTGCACGGCTGCCGGCGCACCGTGAAACCTGCGCGGTGAGCCGCGTGCACGGCGTGTGAAAACACAGCGAGGGGTTGCTGCTGTCAGAGCTTGCTTTAGAAATAAAATGGACGAGATGAAAACGAAACAAGTGGCTGAGAATTAGCTCGCATAACCCAGAACTTGCTAATATAATTTTAACAAGATCGCCAGCAGAAAATGTCTTGCAATGCAGTTTTTGACTCATGAATTGCATACTGGTTTGGACGGGGGAGCTCTCTTTCATTTACTGAACCTGAGTAGATAGATCTGCTCTAGAAATTAACCGGGGAGCTGTGGCAAGGGACGCCGCCTGTGCAACGCCTGTTTTATTTACTCAGGAAGCTGGAATGCGAGGTATGAACAAGGCAGGGTTTTTCTCCAAGAGGAAGGATGATGTTTCGTGGCCAAGACACTTGAATTGAAAACTAAGCTCTGTCACTGCTTCTGCTGCTGTGTTCTGAGGAAGTCCTTGAGGCCAAACTCGCCCGAAGTGGCCGCTAATTGCATGTTCCTCATTATCTTTGTCTGGAGACAAACTGGAGACCTGGGAGTCTAACCCGCAGAGCTGCCGCCAGCGTCGGGTAGGGCTCGGCTCCGGGTGCTCAACGCGGGCGGCGACCCAAAAACCTAGGAACGTGCGACCCTCCAGGTGTCCAGCGTTCACCTCTTCATCTTGTTTCTCGAGCTGTAGAGCGAGCTCACTAGCAAGCCCTCACAAGCGTGTGGTAAAGCTGAAGGACAGTTTGGGCGCGCGGCGTGGCCGCACGGAGTTGTCGATACGGGCGTTACTCTAACGCCGCTCGCTGACCTTCTGCGCTGTGCCCTTACCGGAGGCAGAGCCTATCCCTTTAGGCACATCTACCGCAGACTAATCGGTAAGCTAGAGTGTTCCCAGGGATTAATGAAACTGAGCACAGGGAGGGTTGTTTCTCTCACCAGTTCTGTCCCCCACACACACATATTTTGGGAAAAAATGCAGTATTTCACTGAAGCTCCAGTGCTATATTTTGATTAGGAAGGAAGACGCCAAGTAGTAACGGCATGACTTTCCCTTCATCCGTTTTAATACACGTAGCTTGACAAAAAAGGGCTGGCGGTGCCGCGGCTGCCTGGCCGGGAGGTGCTGGAGGGCCGCAGAGCCGATGCCGCCGTGGCGCTGGCGCTCCGCGGGTGTTTGGAGCTGAGTCTCAGCGATCGACGTTGCTCTGAGATTTCTCAGCCTGACCTTATACTTGGTTTGTGGCTGTCATCGCCGTGTTTTAATTTTTCCTTTCCTTTGTTCCTACCTTTTCTTTTTTTCTCTGTCTTGAAATAGATGGGAAAGTATTATCGTAGCCTATGAGATTTGAGAGAATTAATTGCTAGTAAAAGCACGTTAAGAGCTTTTGATGACTGAAGTAATTTGCAATGACACAGGGTCTGGTAGGGGTAGAGAGAAACCTAAGTCTAGGGGAAAAAATGAGTTTCTGTAATAAGGAGGCGCACTTATGAGCAGAATAGAGTCCTGCGTATACACTGAGTCCCAGCGTAGGACTCGGAGGGCTTTCCCTCGATTTGGCGGTGTCCTGTGTAATTTCTAAGATGTGCTTTCTTGAGTGAGTTGCAGAATGGATCATCGCAGACGTCGGTGTGGAGTGCTGAGCACCTTCTCTGTTTCTATGTCATCGAACTTACTTGACTGTCTTAAGAAAGAAAAAGTGCAAAGTCTCTTCACGGTAAAACAGGAGTTTTCTTAGACCAGAACCCTTTAATTAACCCTTTGCTTTTTTTCACACCTGGACTTGCAAGTATTTGAGGCTTTTTATTTGGAAGGATTCGACCTTTTGCACACTAGCCAGATTTTATCTCACCTTCAACCGCACCGATCCTCCAGTGTCAGTGAATTTCTAGTGTTGTAGTTATGCAAATGAAAGCATCATTTGTTACAGCATTTTTAAAAATGTAATTTCACAGCACTGTGGGAAGGGACCCGTTTTGAAAGGTTACTAAAAAAAAAAAGAATGTAATTTTTTGTTTATAATAAATAACGACCCTGTACGAAAGGATAAAGTAGGTAGCGTGAAGATGGAGCCGTTTAAGGGCCTGGTCATTAAAATCAATGCAGTTTGGAGAAGTTACCTGCTTTGATTACTTAAGCCCGTGCGGATACTAGAACCGTGTGTTTGTCTCCATAAGGGCTCTAACCCTGAGCCTGTTACTTATGGCCAGCTCTGATCTATGTCCTTGGAGGTTCTGCTGACCAGGAACTGCAGATGATGCCTAAGAGCTGATTTTAGCCTTGTCGTATATCTCTTTATTAACCATACATACCGTCCAGCTTTCTCCTTTCTATTTCTTGTTTGGAATCCTGCATTGCAAATAATCCTCCTTTCTTCTTTCTGTAGCTATCATTTGATATCAGATGACCCGTGTGTTTCTTCTTCTCCTGTTCTACAGATTGCTGATGACCTGGGAAATGAGAAATTCTGTATTGACGCCAGCCAGAGCGGAGCTGGGAACTGGCTGAAGTACATCCGCGTGGCCTGCTCCTGCGACGAACAGAATCTAGCCGTGTGTCACGTTAACGACCAGGTAACGACTTCGGCAATTACTAGGTTGCTGTGCTCGGCCACCGCTTCGCCAGCTGCCGGGGTGGGGTGGCCGGAGGACAGTGTGTAGTGGCAGCACGGCACGGAGCCGACCGAGGGATTCATCTGCTCAGCAGCTCTGCTGCGGCGTCCCTGAAATGATCTAAAACCCCCGGACCCCTGTGATTCTCCAGTCCTTGACTCCTTTTGTGCTGGGGAAGAGCGTGAGAAGCGTTAACGCCTGGTGTGAAGCATAGCTCGTGTTCACGAAACACAGTGACACAAACGGAAACCAGCGGTGGGCATTTCGTTGCCATCGGAACTGGAGAAAGTTTATGTTGCCAGTTGCCAGTGGCGGGTAAAGAGCGCGATTCCAAGCTGTGACCTCCGTTGTTGTCTGTATTTAAGAGGGCAGCGAGCGTGGGAGATGGCTTGAGAGTCTGCCGAGGAGGGAGAAAACTGAAGACCGAATTGGCATATTACAGAAATGCTGGTAGGGCGGTGTCTGGGTGGGGGTGCGGGCGAGGGGTATTGCATGGAATTAATAGGGTTTCGATAAATTTTAGCCAGTGTTTGTAAGGTTCTTTGATGCTTAAACCCAAAAATGGGTTCAAGGTGAGTGACCCAAGCTGGGAGTTTCACAAACCTCAAATTGTGTCAAATTCAAAACCAAGTTACTGTTTCAGACCTATCCTAAATGAGAAATGCAGTCTTAATGTTATTACCAGTTAGCAGGCAGGAGGCGTATTCGGATGCACACAAAAAAATGAGCCGAGGATGGAAGAATACACTTCTAACAAAAACATTTAAAAATCTGTAGCTGACAGGGAAGCTAGAGTGAATCTGAAGTAAGCCAGCTCGTGTAAAACGAGAATAGCTCACGGTGCGCCAAAATGTCAGTCCACTTCGTGAACTTAGTTCCTGTTTTAAAATGCTTTTAAATAACTTAACTTTAGATGCAAAAAAAAAAAAACCCAAAAAAAACCCCACCAAAAAAAGACCCCAAAATATCACAAATGTTCATGATTTAAGTAATCTAGAAGAGATTGAGGCACAAAGCTCTAAATTTCAGCCTGCTTAGTTAAAATGAGCTGCTGATTGCTGCAGTGCCCACTCACCACTACTCACAAGTGCTCTTACAACAAGGAGCCTTCTAACCAAGAGCCAACATTTATCATCAGCTCCTTGTCTTGCACCGCGAGCTGCTCGGTGCTCTCTGACATACACAGGGCTGCTCCTGTGGCTCGGTTTCACAGAATGACAGGATAAATAACTTGGGGGCCGTTCATTTTCCCTCACCTGTTACTTAGCGCTTGTACCGTCCATCACTCTGCGCAGAAAATACTGGCTCGCAGGAGCCGCCGGCTGACCCGGCTTCCTCGCTGTGCACCCCACAGCTTCACGGGGACAGTCGGAGGGTGCCTTTTTGGACTCCCGGAAGATTCGACAGGGCCAGCGCAACCGCGTGCGCTGCCTCATCCCTGGCAGCGCGGGTCAGCTGAACGGCTCCGCTCCCTGCCCGCCCGGCGCCCGCGCGGCTGGCTGGTTCCTAGCGCTGCGCGTTCCCGAGCACTCGTCCTTGCAACAGGGTGCTGGAGCTCTTCCTGAGAATTTTTACCAGCAGTAGTAGAAAAACACAAATAATAAAGGAAGAGGAAACCCAAATATTTTGAATTCGGGTTTCTTAAAAAAAAAACCTTAGACTGGGGAAAGAAACGGAGTTCATACACCTTTTTTTTACCTAAATACATATTTCTTCTTTTTAAAGTGTTAACCTGTAGGCGGCTGGCTTTTCCCGGGTTCTTATAAATGCTTGGATTAAGGACTGCATACATATACACAATTTGCCAGAAATCTGAAGGCTGTATCACGTTTTACTCTACGCCCAGTGCACTGCGTGTCCTTCTGTCCTTGTCCCTCATCTGGAGATTTTTGGCTGTGCATATTTTTAGAGCATGCAGCAATCTGCTTGGAAAGAGCAGCTGTTTATCACACACACTCATCTGCTTGGCTTTGTTTTTTTCTCTGTAATGAGCACTCTTTTACAACTTCTTAATAAATAAATTTGCTAGAAGTCTCATCGAAGGGGGTGGGTAGCAAGCCAGCGCTTCTTCGGGAGGAAGAAAATAAAAAGGTGCAGAACAGAATGAAACAGTAGCAAAGCAAAATGTTTTCTCCCCCTCAGCCTTCTTTCCCAAAAGATTGAGGAGTCTTAGGTCAGGCCAGCTGGTGGGAACAAAAAAACCCAGTATAAAAGCAGCAGCCGATGGTGATTGATAACTAGAGGCACTGGATGCTTTGGGGGGGAGGAGTGAAGTCAGAGTAAGGATATACTATTTCCTAAGCTGTTGATTACGACAGCCCATGGGCTCGTTTGAAGGGCGGCAGTATTTAGAACAACCAGCGGCACATTAAAATCTTTGTGGATTTTTGTATTATTAATTATAGAAGAGACAATTTAACCGTGTTTGCTCTGGAATTTCCTGTTCATTCCAAGTTTTCTCTCACGCCGCTGCCACGCAAAACCGAGCCTCGCTACCTTCTCTCCTGGAAAGATTCTGGTGTTCGTTGGCGGTTACTTCTTTGATTGAAACTGGTAATAATCCTTCTGGCTCGTGAAGCTTCAAAGGATAAAGATGGCAGCGAGTGTGTTTGGTTGTCACGAAAGCTAGGAGAGTAAGATGCAAATATAAATAGAAAAGAAAAACGTCAAACAGCCCATAAGCACGTGTCTGCGAGCGGATACGCGCTTTCATCAAACCTGGTGAATTCATAATTCACAAGTAGCCAAGGTGCCTTTTGGCTACAGCCCCCGCTCCGTTTGAACTCTTGGACACTCAAAATAAAATTCTAGACTGCAAAATCAAGCTCTTCATCCCAATCCTAAGAAACGCTGGACTACAAATACCAAAGCAGAAGTGGGAAATGTTTTCAAAGATACTGCAGTTAGACCTAGTTGGAGGGTACAAAATGTTTTTACACTTCATTACTTTTTATTTGGCTGATGCCAATGTGAGGTCCGTACTAACAGAAGGGGGGTGCAGATCAGCCTCCTGCAGAGACCTCTGAGCGTGAGCAGTTCCGTTCGTGTGGTTGCTTCGCTGAAGTGACGGGCGTCGCGCTGGAGTCCTCGCAGAAGTGTCTGTTTCTGGCCAGGGCCGTTGTGGGCTTTAAAAACAAATCCCCTCATTTTCCGTGTGAGATAGATTTAGAAAAGTAAATTTGTGTCGGCCTCAAACTTCTTCTTGTGCACGAACCCCCCCCGCCCCCCGCCCCGTTCGTTCCAGGGGAGATTCTGCCGGGTGCTGCTGCTCTGAGCGTCCCGGGGGTGAGAAAGGAGAGATCTCAGGCCCTTCCGAGAGTCACTCCTAAGGCCGGAAACATGTTATAGATTTTCAGAGTGACTAAGCACTGCTGATTCCTACCTCGTGCTACCTCCTAATGCTGCTGGTTTTAACTTTATTTAATTTCACGTTGCTAGCAGGGCACATTTTTATCCATAACAGGGACTCAGAAAGCAGGGAGAAAGGCTTTATCATTCCCGCTCGGAGGGCAGGCAAAGATTTGGGGTTTGTTTGTCAGTACCTAAAGAAAAGGAAAAGCTCTTGCAATAAAAGATTTCCCACGAAATAACTAAGCAGCATCGTGCTGATAAGAGCCAGGGCAAGCTTTTAATCAAAACCATTTGCTTTTCAGAAAAAAATAAACATGTTTACATGGGGAGATGGTCCTTTGCGCCTCCCACCTTCCCCAGACCACACTCTGTTCTTCTTTACACTCCTGTGACTCGGGAACGTTCCCAGGAATGTACTGAGAATTTTCCTGGGTTTTCAGTGAGGGAACTGACAGCAGAGTCGGGACCTCTGCGTGGTTTGGGGGTTTTTCCAATTTGCAGATTAAAATGCTGCCATTCAGAAAGAGATTAGTTGAGACATTTCATTAACTGTTTTTCAATTGTGAAACCGGTTTTCAAATGTAAAATAATGTTAGCCAGTTTTTACATTTATTCCTCCTTGATAGGTGTTTGGAAAGAATAGAACATCCTTGACTGGCTGAGATAATTGTGTTTCTAAAGGAGGACTGGAAAAGAATGGTAGAAAAATGATATGATTTGCTAAATGCATCTGGAAAATGATACATGACTTCTATTTTTTCATGTTGCTACCGCTGCCTTCACGGGGCAAATACTTCAGCAGTTTAGCTGTTCTTCAGGAGACTAATATTAAACAGAATATAGGTAGTAAATACAGTAGCCATGAGCTTTCAGGATGCGAGCTGCTGCTTTTGTTTGTGTCATGTGTATTGGAAAAAGGAAGGGCTAACAGGAGCTACAGTGATGGAAAAAATGGGGCCTCTCTTCAATAAGGCAGTCTTACACGTGTGCGTGTGATAGAGGTGCGTTGTATGTATTTTACACACATACTGGGTGACTCTGGTCAGGATCCCGAGGTATGTAATACAGTGCCTTAAAAAGAGGAAATAAAAAGCAATGTGGCTTAGCTGAAACAAAGGGAAGGGAAGGCGATTCCAGAGGAAAACATCTGAACACAGCAAAATGTGCCGCTCCGTTCTGGCCAGAAATACACGAGGCCAAACTTTTACGTGTTCGCTCCTCCTTGAGCCAGCCAGACGTGTGTATGTATAGGTCTGACAGTTGTCTTAGAGGAACAGTAGGTAGAAATATTTGCCTTGTTAGTCCATTGGATTTCTAGTACAGTTAACTATTTGCAAGACAAGACGTGAAGCGAGCGCTTTTTAGCTCGGTTTGGGCTGCCTTTGTCCATCCCCGCTGCCGCACGCTGATGCAGTTAGCGGGTGTGAGTTTTGATCTTTAGGTAAACGCTGCAGCTGTTTTCTCAGTTCTCTAATGCTCTTTTTTCCCTAAAGTACAAACGTGTTGCTGCAATGAAGCTAAGACGCATAGCAGACATAACCCATACAGCAGGTAAACGGCGCTGTTTCTTATGGAAGATACCTAAATAATGAGGTAGTACGCGACGCACCTTTCCCACCCGACGTGTTGCATCTCCATCGATTGCCTCGATGCTGGAAACGCTCCCGCAGTTACCGCGCTGCTTCGCTGCTGCGTCTGGCTCAGGAACACTTTTTCTCAGAGAAAAGATGTGCAGCTTTCATGACTTTGTGCTCCGCTCTGAGTGAGATCAGCCTCAGAACGTGAGTGCCTGTAGCGGCTCTGCATTATCGATACTTTCCGTAATCGGACCAGATTGCTTGGTTATTTGCTGCCAAATGTAGAGCCAGAGCCAGGTTGCTGCTGCACCGAGTTCACATCCACAGGCGCAGCTACAGAGCAGATCTGTGTGTCAAGTCCAGGCTGGGAGGGGGTTCCTCTGTGGTTTTTTTTTTACTTTCCTTTTTTTCTTCTTCCTTTAGTGCCCCATGCCTAGAATAATTTTGCTAAAAATCAGTAAAGTAGTATTTTCAATCGTCTGCGAGAGCACTCCCCAAACCCTAGTTATATTAACTGTGTCGTCTTAAATAAAACCGACTAGTAATTAGGAGGTGTCCTTTTGTTGCGAGAAATAAGAAATGATAACGTGCGGATTTTTAATAGGTATTATGAACACAGATTATTTATCAATGTAAATGTTCAGATGGATTAGTAAACCTGATCTTTTTCAGCGCACACCACATAAAAAAGGAAACACTGTAGCAGTTTTAACAAATTCAGACCATCAGTAGCATGATTGCGCGAAGTTAATTATTGTAATGAAATGTTTGATGAAGTTAATGTGACTCCAGCAGAATCCAACTTTTCCCTAATCATGAATGAAGCTCGTACTACATTTCTTGAACGGCCGCAAGAGACGTGTTTTTTGTCTGCAAGAAGCTACCGTGCTCAGGACAAACAGGAGAGGTAGGGCGTTAGGGAGGAGGGTCGGCGGCAGCGTTGCCGTTCGGTGTCGTCATTCTGAAGGGTTTTCCCAGTGTAAGATTTGTGAGTGTATCTATGCACGAGGTGTACCTTTTAGACTGTGGTTTGTATTTTAGTGCTCGTTTGGTTTTGGCTTGCTAGCTGAACGAGAAACGTCCGTCAATAGCTATTTTGAGTGCTTTTCTTTTTTCTCTTAGCAAGCTGCAAGTGATGGCACATCACGAGTTCTGTTTTACCGAGTGCAGCCCTAAGCTCTGTGCTTACGCTTAGTCCGTCTGTTGGTTTTCGGGCAGGTTTGCCATTAAACTCCATGTGGTTTGGTCCTAGGAAAGGCTTTTCTTGTTGAACAAGCTGGCAGTAGAGAGAGTTGAAGTGCAAATGAAAAAAAAAAAAAAAAAAGAGAGAAGAAGGAGAAATTTATACCACTCGTGGTTTGCAGCGGAATCCATACAAATTAACTAACGGATCCGTGTGGAACAGCTAAGCGCAATCTTTCAGAAATATATTCACCTCCTTCCATCTGTCCATACGGATGTATCTTGCTGTCCATTTCGCACTGCTCGTATTTTTCAGCTGAGGCTCTCAGGGCGCTGCGCCGCGAGCTGCTCGGGCCCTTCCAGCTGCACGAGTTCCCTTCTTCCGATTGCGTATCGGCCAGGTGACGCGCGGGTGAGGATGGGGGCATCTTCGGTGGCAGAACTGGTTTCAGACCAGTGGAAAACCATGATGAAAATTACGCTGAGGATTCTGGAGTGCAGGGGTGGGTTCCTGTGCAGTTTGGGACAGCTCGTAAATCATAAGCGGTTGGATTTCGTGTCTCTTCTTAAACGCTGGCTTTTGGGACTGTGTCAGTGCTGCCGGTTTGAAACTCCCGTGGCCTTTTGCGTGGGGCAGCGTTAATCTGTTTGTACACAAGATATTGGTATCTCAGTTAATTTGCGGGTAAAATTGTCAGGAGGTGTAGGGCACCCTTAGAGGAGGTGTAGGGCATGCCTGGGGGGTTGTAGAGCACCCTTAGAGGAGGTGTAGGGCATGCCTGGGGGGTTGTAGAGCACCCTTAGAGGAGGTGTAGGGCATGCCTGGGGGGTTGTAGAGCACCCTTAGAGGAGGTGTAGGGCATGCTTGGGGGGTTGTAGAGCACCCTTAGAGGAGGTGTAGGGCATGCTTGGGGGGGTAGAGCACCCTTGGGGGGGTGTAGGGCAAGCTTGGGGGGGTAGAGCACCCTTGTGGGGGTGGTGTGTAGAGCACCCTTAAGGGAGGTGTAAGGCGTGCTCGGGGGGTGTAGAGCAGGCTTAGGGGAGGATAAAGGGAGGCAGCTGGAGGGGTCAGACCCTCCCTGCTGATCTCACCTGACCAAAGGGGATTGTTAAAGGCCGCCCTGCCATAGCAGGGGCCGAGCCCTGTGCTGGGGATGGCCATTAGCCCCCGCCCGGCCCCCGCCTGCCCCGCAGCCGCTGCAGGAGCACCCCCGAACCGCGCCCGGGGGCTTCGGGACGGCACCGGCCCGGCGGGGGCTGCCCCGCGGGGAGCGGCGGGGTCGGGCCGGGGCCGTGGGCGGGCGCAGCCTGCCCCCTGCTGGGGCGGCGGGGGTCCGGCCCCGCTCCCGGCCCCGCTCCCGGCCCCGCTCCCGGCCCCGCTCCCGGCCCCGGCCCCGCTCCCGGCTCCCGGCCCCGCCCGCCAAGCGGCGTCGCGCCGCGGGCAAGTTTTGCTCGTTCCTTACCGGGGAGAGCGGGGAGCCCCGGTGCGTGCGGGGCCGCCCTCCCCCGCCGGTGCGGGCGTGCGGCACACGGGTGGTCCCGCCTCCGGCGCTACCGCGGGCTGCGGGAACGGAGCCCCAGCGCCGCGGCGGGAGAGCCCGGCACCTGCTGAGCCCCGGCGGCTCCCGAGGCCTCGGAGGCACGAAGGAGGCTCCGGGGGGGAACGTGGGTCGCGGTGACCCCGCTAACGCAGCCCGGCAGGCGGGGGAGGGCTGCGCGCCTTCCGCCCCCCTAAAGAGCAGGTCGGCGGAGACCGAGCCGGCTCAGGGAATCGGTCTGGGTGAATTGTAGGGGATACGTTGGAAAAGAACTTCATGCGTTGCTCTCTAAGGCACTGCTAATAAAGCTGCGCCTTTAATTACCGTTAACTGTGGAATTCTGGCGGTGTTATTGCTGGGAGGGGACAGGCTCCAGCCCACTCTACAAACGTGGAAAACGTGTGGACGACGCTGAGTGTCTTGGATTTCACGTAGCTCCGATCCTCGCCTTTGCCAGTCACAGAAACGCCCGCCGCGCGCGTGCGTCACCGGGCGCGCTGCCGTGGTTGCTCTCTGGTCTGGGGGTAGAACGGGAACGATAAGCCTGTGGTGTGTACGAAAAAATACGCTAATACGCCGAAGCCCTGCAACGTTACGCTCTGTTGCAACTTGGGTAAAGGGGGTTTCTTGCTCATTCTAATATTTCCTAAGAAATGTGTCCTTGCAGTGGGAAAATTAATTTTGGTTCAGGAAACCTGTGTAAGGCCAGGGGTCCTTTAAATCACGTTCTACACGCTTTAAATGGCAGCGTGCGTGGGGCACCCAGCTGGTGCACGGTCTGCCCGTGCCCGAAGGCTGTTCCTGGGTTTGTTCTCGGGGTGGTGGCAAAGGCGCGGTGGGCGAGCGGTGCTGGACTCGCTGCGTTCAGCAGGTCCAGGTTCTGTTAGTCAGGAGCACAGAATGGAGATGAACTGCAACGGTTCAGATCTTGTCTTTAGGGGTCAGGTCCTCAGGCCCTAGGTGAGAGGGACCTACAAAATAATTCCGTGCAGATGTGCTAATTCAGACCTCTAATTATCAGGTGAATTTCGGCTTACAGAAGCAGAGACTTAAAATGCATCGATTCTATCGGTTCCATCTTCCCTTCGCTGTAACAGATACGCTAAGCTTGTAGGAGGCAGGGAACAATGGGAAGATTTTGTGTAATTTGAAGGAGAGAGGCTGTTACTGTAAACGCTACTTTATGGTCCAAGCCGCGTGAAACGCTGACACACATAGAGTAAAATAAAGGCAGGCAAAAAGAGCTCTCAGTAGCAATTATCACACAAATCAAGCGACAGCCTCCCCTGTTAGCTGGAATAATTTGAGTTATTGGTTAAAATGTAAAATGCAAGTCTTTGCATATTTAACATGTCTCTCAATTTTTGTTTCTGATTCCCAGATCTATTATAAAGTTATTAAAGAAATTGAGCCAGGAGAAGAGCTCTTGGTGTATTTGAAGGAAGGTGGTTATTCACTTGGGAACATGGCGCCCAGCATGGAAGGTAAGGCCTCGCTTTGCTAGATAGGACCTTTTCACACCTCTCACCAGCAAACTGGGAATGTTGAGAACCTCAGTTAGTGCTGAACTGGGACAAAAACCTGATCCGGTACCTGCCCCTTCTGTAACTGTTAATATTTTATGCTTATTTTCACTCTTTCTCTGGTGAGAGTAGCTGTCCTAGCCATTGATAGCAAGCAAAATCTTATTAACCTCAAGGCATGCAACAGATTAATTTGCTTCTTCTCTTTGAGGAATGTTGTGCTTTTGAATATGATTGGAGGTGCCTTTTTAATTCCCAGGGTCACCGTGTTTCTTTGGGTGTAATAAAAATGGGCCGAACCATTCCGAGTCTTGCAAACCCCTGGTCTTTAGATTACAGGGAAAAGGGGGATGCAGGCAGAGGATGGAAGAGTCCTCACTGGAATTATTATTGCTAGAATATAGATGCCTCTGAAACCCTGAAATGATGCAGTGAAGGCCAAAAGAAAGATTATTTTTAAAAGAAAGGTCATGTTTTTGTAACTGCCATGTCTCTCCTGCCTTGCAGCGAGTGGGTGTTGGAGGACAAGGAGCGTAGCTCAGACAGGCTCCCAGAGGGAGAAGTTTCCTTAACCGTGTGTTGCAGTGGAGCAACCTGAAGGACTAAGCCTTATTCACTTCTTTGAGTGTTAGCATAACCATTTTCCTCTACGTATCCTGCTGTTACCCACGGAAGTTCAGTTGTCACACGGGCTATCTGAAAGACCGTGATGCTTTCCAGGCTAGGAGGGTGTTTCCTAGTTAGCCAGGGCAAGGAGCAGTGCGCTAAGGTTTTTGGATTCCCTTCCTACACCAGAACGGTGCGAGGCGGAATTCAAGAGGACGTGTAGAGAGGGATGGGAAAAGAGAAGGAAAAGAGAAGACACTGAGTCCTCCTTCCTTTTTCGTGGTGCACAAAGATGGCTATAAAGTACTTACCTCTTCAATAAGAAGCAGTGTGGAGCTTTCTGCTTGTCATTCTGTTCGACTGTTGAAAGCTGTGGGTTCAGCTTTAGTTTCACAGAGACAGAAGCAGAGTAAGAATAGCCAGAATTCCTACAGCACGGTTACAGATCTCATGCAGGGGTTTGGGAAGGAAGCACAGGCTGAGCTCATTCACCGAGGCGGCTGCTGCAAGGGCAGGCGTCCTCCCCCGGGGCCAGCCTGCTGCTCACCTGCCCTTCGCAGGATCCTCGCATGCTTCTCTGCAGTAGCTGCTGCTGGCTCTTGTCAGCGACAGGAGAGCAGGTTAGCAGGACACGCGGCCTGAAATATTCTGGCAATCTGAGAGTGTCGCCAGGATTTCCCCCCCCCCCCCCTTGGTAGAGTGCTTTTCTCAGCATTCATCTGAGCCTCCACCGCGTTCGGTATCCCACCCCGTCCCCTGCAAGTGGCAGAGCCTGTCAGTCCAACCGCCGCGCAGTGGAAGTGACCCCTTCGGAAAACTAGGAGAGATGTGCTGCACCGTTCCCCAAAATATTATAAAAACAAGGCGACAGCACAGACGTATCTAGAGTAATCCAAAATTTTACAGATTCGTATTTGAAAAGGGTGGTTTGCAAGTCCAGATCCAGAGACGAGTACAAAACCCTGTCATAACAGAGCGTTGCAGAAACCTGACCTCACGTGGAGTACGTTGTGCTGCTGCAACGGAGTGAAAATCAGCCTGGACTTGCAAAGTTCTGCTCTGTTTTATAGGGTTCGTAGTTTCCCTGACGCTTGGTGACGGAGAACGTTAGAGAACAGCGTTCGTGAATTTTCTCAAGTGAAGAGATTATTAGGGCATATTCCTTATGTCTTTTTCTGCGCATTCACTGAGCGTAGAGCGTGTTTGTTGCAGATCTCACGCTATTATCTGATGACTAATTTCTATAAATATGTTCTCACCTACCAGCCTTTTTTTAAAGTATTAGTTGGAAATACTGCTCCACATAATTCATGGCTGAAATTTGAGTTGTCTCAGCTGGGCATCCCACAACACATTTATTTTCTTTTGCCGGTATACGAATATAATTTTCAGATTCAAACTTGCAGTGCAGCTCTTTAAGAGCGTACGTACGATATGCACAGTTAGTTTGCAATATTCCTGAGAAAGTGGATCGTTTGAGGATTAGTGCTGCCGAAAGCCCTTCTGCTGAAGGTCTGCGGGTGAAGGGGATGAACAGGCAGTCTGGTAGCTGCGCTCTCACTGAGGTTTGGGGTTATTTTTTCAGTGTTCTCCCCCCCCCCCCCCCCCCCCCAGTTAATAATTTTCTTGAGACCAACACGCAGAGATGAATAATTTCTGTATTCGCAATGATGCAGTAACACATAGCTTTTTTTTTTTTTGATGTCAGGAAGGAATCAGAAAGAAAACTCACCACTGTTTTGCATTTCTGTTTCTAATAAGCTTTTATTTGAACAACCAAAAAGTGCTCCTTGTTTTCCATCTTTGTCATTATGTAACATTTATCTGTATCTTCCCGGTAACGTCTAGTGCTTTTGCCACATAATTGCCGTCAAATTATAATAGACCAACATTAAATATTTGACTTCTTAATACTTTTTACTTTCAGTAATGCTATCTTCCTGCTGCCTCGCACCCCCATTTCGATTCTGAATTAACAAGAAAGAAAATGCAAAATTGTTCCACACAAAGATAATTATCATAAAAATCTTTTATCCAAACCCCAGCCAAACACAGCAGACCCCTTATCACTGCAGGAATTTTGAGTAGGGCACTTGAACTCCTTTGAGATTCAAGTCTGGTAGATTAGCATGTAGATGCCACATAATTGTGTTCCCCTTGGTTTCTCTGAAAGCTATTAGGCACTGATTTATTTTTCTGTTACATTCCTGCTTTGTCCTGAGCGTTACTGATGGAACTTAAGATAGACACATATAACCATAGATTTGACAAACAAGACATAGAGAACAGGCGGCAATTGTTTTGTAACTGGGTTTTTCTTTTCTTTTTATCCCCTTCTCCCTGTAAGGTACTGAAGTAGAAGCCTTTTTTGCAGGGCAGTATTTTCACTTGCAGCGCTTAAAGAAAGCAGAAAACTTTAATGAGGACTTGTTTTGGAGGGCAGTATTTTTATTTTTGGTGCTTAAAGAAGGAACAAGAAAAACTTTAACGAACCTGAAGTCTACCAACTGGTTGTCTGAAGTAAAGACACAAAATAGATGCCAGGTCTCCTTAGCTCAGTCCTGAGCCTCCTTTGTTACTTCGGCTTCATTTTTGCGGGGTGCTGGTCTGGCCCTTGGTGCTCAGGCCAGTTCCGTTCCCTGCAGCGCTATTGGCTGAGGAGTCTGATCTCCGATCGTCTGAAGTTCAGGAATGGCTGTTGGATATCGATGCGATGTAACCTGCTACTCTACCAGCCCCTGTCCTTCCTCTGTTTAACCTGTCTGAGCCTCAAAATAATATTTGCAACCACTGGCAACATCTACAACGTGTGACTACGAGGCTTTTAATCATATTTTTGTCTGTTCTCTAATTCTTCTTTTCAACAGAAATTTCTTTTTCCAAACTCAAATATTCTGAAGCACAGGCATTTCTTTTCTTATCGTCCGTCTTTCCTACTTATGAAAAATCTGTTGCGTTCGATGATAGAAGAGGAATGTTGTTGTTACTGCAGCATGAGCCGATACAAAATAGACAGGGTTTTTTTCTATCTAGTGACGTGCAAGGGCTAGATCTGTAAAAGCCGCGTAGCTCTGAAAGTATGCAAATGCAAAAGCAAAAAATGCACGTCTCAGCTGAGCTGTCTTGTTGCTTCCATTTCCTAATGAAAGCCTGATGGGGCAGCTCCTCGGCGTGTGTAGATGTAGCTACGCCAGCTCCTACCGACTGGGCTTCATCTTATACTGTGTGGGACTCGTGCGAGACCTGTAACGCTGCTGACAAAGGACGAGGAGAATTAGAAGCAAAAGCTCTTCTCTAACAGTTATTAGTGAGGCTATTAATGTATTTTATCTGTCTGCTCTGTAATCTCATAGAAAGGACAGAAATAATGTTATTCTCGTTGATGACAACAGGTAGTGCTATATCAGGTTGCATTCTGTGGGAGGGGGTGCCTGCGAGTCGGCCCTCTTTAGCCAGGTATATAGTAAATTATTCTCCATGGGTAGTTTTCCAAACTCGAAGTGGATTTCTGGTTCCTGGAGGATAGTTTGGGTGAAATAAGGTACAATTAATCATGTAAATCTCAAAGTCGAGTAGGAAGAATTTAGTATGGATTCGCAGAAGGTAATTTGATGCAGTTTCTCTGAAGTCAAAAAAAAAAGGAAAAATAAAAAAAAATCTGTTTCCTGCATTCCAAGCTTCCAGGGCTGGGCATTGCCAGCCTGAGCTTGAGATGCTGGGCGTTTCGTAGGGGCTTCTCGAGAGGTGAAAAAAGCCTTCTCGCGCTGAGCCATCACTGCATTTACGAAAGAGCAAAGGGGGGAGACGTTTGATGTGCGGGTGGATTCTGAGGCAGAGAACACCTCGCCGGAGCGGGCCCCGTCACCTGGGGTTGCTGCGGGATCGATCCTGTTACTGCGCAGTTCGGCGGGCGGCGCGAGCCAAAGGAACGGCTGTCCCTCGGACGTCTCGGAGTCCAAAACAGAAGTGAGGTCATGGTTATTAGTGCCGGTGACGCTTCTGGGTACAGCTTGATGTCTGAGGCGAGGAGGCGGAACGCTGCGGCAGATGAACGCTTGTTTCGGGCTGTGTCAGAGCACACGTGAGTTCATTAGTGCCGAGGAGAGGTGGCACGATGAGATTATCGCCTCAGCCCGTGCTCCGCCTGCGTTCGGGACGCTTGGTGCTGTCAGGCTTGTCTCTTCTCACCCGCGTTATGGATGAAAAGGTGCCACACACCTAATCGCAGCCCTTGCCCCCCCTCACTTGCTGCCTTCACGCTAAGAGTGTTTTCGGTCCATAAACGTGTAGCTGAAATCCTAAATTTTGCTAGTTAATACCGCATGCTTCGCGCTGTTGTTACAAGACATATCGTGACGCCTCAATTATTTATTTTGTTTTGTTCCCCCATCATAAAAAGTAGTTTGGATTATTTTAATGGTAGGTTATCCACAGTCTCCTGATACCGCTGGGTAGGTTTTCATATCCTGATTTCCAGGTTTCCCTCCCCAGGGACATGAAACGCGTGAGACGCCCACTGGCACTGTTCTGCCAAATGCTGGTGAACAGAGTTTCTGTAAGGAGCAGAGCAGGGCCTGATCCGCCTCACTGTGAGGCTGCCGACAGCGGTGTCAGAGTATACGGTCTGTCAGCCCTAGTTGAGGTGGGAAATATATAGGTATTTTCTTCCCTTAGTTCTCCTTTTTTAGTCAAAATCCCCTTCCCCCCCACCCAAAGGGAAATGTTGACCTGCTGGATTTTATTTCATTTCACATCCCCTCTCTTCTGCAGCTCAGGGAATCCTATCCCATCTCCGTATCTTACTCATTCCTTGTATAGTACCGCTAGACATGCTGCTTGGATAATAGCAATGCTTCGCTGGTTGTGTCTCACTGGTATTTTCTTTTTGAGCTGTGTTTGACTTTTTCCAGTTTGTGGGCATGTTGATACTTTCCGTGTAGGTGTGGACCACCTTGGGTTTCATCTGCCTACATAGCTTGCTGTAGCAGCTTATGGGATCTTGTCTTAGTCACCGCAGAAGCAAGTCACAGACTCCCCGGCGTGCAGGGGCACGGGTCAAAAACCACAGCCTGAGTTTAAATATGCTGTATTGAGAGAAACGGAGAAAGGAGATTATTGCCCGAGTGCAAGCGGGGAAGCGGCGGTCGCTGGGTGTGACACCGCCTGTGTTTGTGCTCGTGTCACACTTTTTAACCCTGATTCATATAAAACACAATTTCAGGTCCTAAAGCACAGCCTAAGTGTTGTAACTGTGCAAAGCTTCGGGCAGACGAGTACGTGGGGGACTTTAAACCAAGGGTTTGCTGCAAGGTTGCAGATTTTGAAACGGCTCGGGGCAGAGAAGCAGCCTCGAGGGCACGAGTGCCGCCCGCGTCTCACCCCGCCGCCCCCCCAGAGCAGCAGCGCTCGGGGCTGGATCAGCTCCATCGCAACGTTGCCTTTTGGCTGCATCTCCTCGAAATATTTCCACTTTTCCCTCTGAGCTAATGCTTTTTACCACAAGCTTTCCTTTTGAAAGTAAAGTTATCAGAAAAAGAGAATAAAACTTAATATGAAGCAGAGCCCCGGAGTCCAGAGGAAGAGAGTAGAGGAGGACAGGGAAATGTGGCACCAGTGACTAAGCGGTGGCTGGGAAGCTTCTGTTTCAGGCTGGCTGCTGGGTGGAGAAACCCGGAGCTATCCCGACTCCCTCGCAGAGGTTGTTCTGGAAAATTTACAGCTCTGAGCTGATTGTTTGGCTTGGCACTATGGTCAGGATGCTGCCTTGTAAACTTAATAATAGCTGCCCTCTTTTTAATTTGTTTGACCTTGACTACAATAATTTATTATGTGCATTAGAGCTTTTTTTTTTAAAACAAAAAAAAAAAACAACCCAAAACCAAAACAGCACAACAACAAAGAATTTGGTTCCCTTTACTTTCTTCCATGGTACTCTGGGTTTGAACTCCTCGGGTCTGATGGGGCACGGTGCTTCCGCAGTTGTGCGGGACAAGGTAAGAGGATAACGTGAGAAAGACATTTTCTTAGAAAGGAGCGTCTCCAGGTTTGGGCTGTGGCGATTTGCTTTTCCCAGTGCCGGTCGCTATGAGTGTGGTTTGTTCCTTTTTCTCCGTTTGAGGAAGAGCTCATTCGTATTTTCAGAAAGCCTCACTGCAGCCAAACGAAATACTCCAGAACAGCTCCAGTGTTTTGTGTGTCGGCTAACGCTTGTAGGTGGCTCTGTCTCAGCAGAGGCCGGGACACAAAGGAAACAAGATCTCTCCTGGTTGTGTGATTTTTTTTTTTTTAATGTTTTTTTCTTAATGCTTAAAGTGAAAGCAGTCTGCTGGCACAGCCTACCTTGGTTTCTTTCTCCTACCACTTGCAAATTTCCTCTTTGTTTGATAGATCCTCACAGAACATCACATCTGCTTTACAAGCCCAGTGTTGGGTAAAACAATTAGACTTATTTGAACATCCTGATCCGCAAGTCAAAAATCACCTTCTCTGTCTGTTGTAGAGGAGCACACGTTTCGCTGCGAGGACTGTGATGAACTCTTTCAGTCAAAGCTCGACCTGCGGCGACACAAGAAGTACGCCTGCAACGCCGTCAGCTCCCTGTACGAGACCCTGAATGACGAGATCAAGCAAGAAGGTCTTGGAGACGGACAGGTCTATGAGTGCAAAGACTGTGAGAGGATGTTCCCCAATAAATACAGGTACTGGAAAATTGCCAGAGCCTCCTCTGGCCTCCCTGTCTCTGTTCCTCCTGCGCAGGCCTGTCCCGTGATGGGAACCGTGGGCCCAAGGAGGGAGCCGGGCGCCTCAGGGTGTGTGCCTTTCCTCCCTCCGCTGGGCTCAGGAAAGGCGGTTTTGGGACTCTGCAATGCCATTAGCTGTTGGACAGCATTTTATTTCACCTTGATTTCATAGCCTGGGATGCTTTGTGTTACCCACTGGTAGAAGCACCCACCGATTAGTGGCAATATGAAGTTTAAATGGTGGCTTTCGGAATTCCCGGTGACCGTCCAGGGCTGTGACAGACGGGTCGATAGACCCGGGAGGTGTCTTTGCAGCCTCTGCTCCTATGTGATCTGGTCCTGAGGCAAAACAGTGGTGCCATGGTCTGCCAGTGTTTGCATGAAGACTTTTTTTATAAGTAATTGTTGGTCATTTGAGATCAGTGGCTATAAAGAGGCGCTCTTATACTAAGAACCCTTAAGGTGGGCAGGAGCTTCTAGTTGATCTTCCAGAAGCAATTAAAAAATTCTATTCCAATCAAATTTTCTGTTCTAATTTTTTTTTTAAGAAAATGTTGATGAAAAATCTTTGTGTTCATGAAGCATTTTTGTAACAGAAATGTCAAAAGGGAAAAAAGAAGATAGGGTATTCTCCATCTCATATTTTTAGTTGCTATAATTATTCAATTATTAATATAAGGCTACTCTAAACAAGAATTAAACTTTTCTTAAAAATTAAAAATTGTTTGTTCCAATAAGTTTTAACTGAAGATTTCCATCTTTCCAGCATAATGTGACAGTAATCGAATGTAGCTTTAAAATAGAGATCTTTGAGATTTCTGATTCATTTGCGATGGGAGGTTCAAATGGTGAAATATTAGGAGCCAGTTTTAAAATGTTGAGGGGATTTTAAAAATCATTTTAGGACCGTGTTTATTTGCATCTGGAGCCTTTAACTCCTGGGCTGTATTGTCAAGGTTTTCTCCACAGCACGAGGACTAGCATTTTATCTGTTTTCTGGAGGCTGAAGTTCTCACATACTCATTTCAGTTGACTTCTTAGATGAACAAAAACTGGGCACAGCAAGATTTGACGTAAATTATGAGAACTGGCCATCCTCTGTCATCTACTATATAAGCAGAGCAAAAACATTGAGCTTGAAGCCGATATAAAGCCTGTTTCATTTCAGTTAAAAATGATGATGATGTTCACCAGCATTAGTCATTTTGAACTTAATTATATTGTTACTTTCAGACCTTTTACCTGGGTTAGTGAAGGAAAAAATCTATTCTAAAAAAGTAGAGAAAGGGGAAACGTAAAGAGCATTCCAGTGGTTTATCTGTATTGAGGAGAGCTTGGCTCTTGGCTGGGTTGTGGGCGTTTGACAGGCTGGTGAGAGACACCGTCTCCCAGTGGTACCTGTACAGTGGTTCTGCTGGCCCAGGTTGGTGTCTCTGTTCCGCACCTTGTGTTTCTACGTTGGCTACTTTGATCAGACACTAGGAGGCTGCGAGTCCCTTAATTTTTTTACGTGACAAGAAAAGGAGAACTTCCTGTAAATGTTTTAAAGATTTATGATTTTTAGTAGAAATTCCAGTCCCCTTCTCTCTCTCTAGCTGTGATAGAAACTTTCTCCACCTTAGCTTCCAGCACTCTGTAGTTTTTATGTTACTTTAGGAAATGCCCTTTTGAACTGTGCATGTGTCTGGCTGCCCTCGGGGCCTGGAGTGGCGTGTGTCCTTCCTGCAGGGCTTAAGAGGAGCAGAAGGATTTTGAGTCCTTTTTTCCCCTTCAGTGATTACTTGTCCCTGTGGGTGAGATGTTCGTAATTGCCCGGTGGAGCTAATTCTAGGCATTCAAATGTGGCCGAGTTAAGGTCCCAGTTTCCCTTGATTTCGGGGGAGAAGCGGGTAGGACAGACTCGACTCGGTGTCAGACTTGACTTGCCCTCGGACACGGCTCCGCTGGCAGCAGAGCAGAGGGCTCCTGGCGCTTAAAATACTGGGTAGGTAAAAGGAATGAACAAATGACTTGTTCAAAGTCAGTTCGAAAACCTTGGGCAGGGCCAAGGACAGAACACCAACCTCACGAGCCCCATCCTGCTCTATTTTCAGGGCCTTCTCCTGCAGAGGTTTTCCAAAATCGTCACTCCTAACCGTTACTGTACAGTCCGTGTAATTAAGCAGGAAACGTGACAGAGCGTTTGCTGGTCGTCAGTTTGCTCACCGCAAATAGCTCGAGGCAAAAATCCACGTGTGTGCTAGCAGGATTTCCAATTTTTGAGCATCCCTAGGTGACGGAGAGGCCTTTTCAAGGTATTTCCAACTGAACTCAGGCGGAGATCCTCCAAGTCAGTAGCCACAGACCTGTTCTTGGTGGACGTTTGGAGCTGCGATAGGGGCTCCTGGGCTCAGTGCCTCATTGCCTTTTAGACCATTGATTGCAAATACTTGGGTTGGGTTTCTTTTTTAAGCAAATAATATGAGGTAATTTTTTTTTGACAGGGAAAGATAGAGTCAGCACCATCACTGTGCAGGGTACTACATGCTGGCGGATTAGTGGAGCTGGGAGAGAATGTCCACTTCCATCCCTCCCCCATCAATCTGCTGCATTTTATGTTCTGAGAAAGCCACTAAAACACAGAATATATCCAGTCAGCGGGCTTAGATGTTCTTACAATTTTTCAGAAGTTAATACAGATCAAATCAAGAGTGCCACTGGGGAACTGAAATCGAGCATTTAGCAGCTGACTAAATAAATAAATGTTTTGCTAATCCCAGTGGGTACTTCCCTCTAAACAGCATATTAGTTTGTCCATATTTGCTCTAAATAAACTCATAAATCACAGTTAACAGGAATGTATTTTTGGATATGTATATGAAAGGTATATGTTTCTTTGTGTGCGTAAAAGATTTTTTAGTGTTACGAACACCATTTCTTTAGGAAAATGAATATTGCTTCTTTAAAATTAGTGGATTGGCAGTTTATGAGGGGCATGTTCGTGAATGTTAACTCTCTGACTGGAGGGAAGAGGAGGTTCTTCAAGGGAGTAGCAGGCTGGTGGCTGCTTAGGTTTGCATGCAGAGTTGCCAGGCGGTTG
The DNA here is from genome assembly GCF_963921805.1 of Phalacrocorax carbo. Lineage (NCBI taxonomy): Eukaryota > Metazoa > Chordata > Aves > Suliformes > Phalacrocoracidae > Phalacrocorax > Phalacrocorax carbo. The sequence continues at coordinate 1,381,425 of NC_087532.1, read as the reverse complement.
CGGTCCCACCAAGCCCCCTTGCCCTTGGTGGTGTGCCAGCAGATGCCCGCGGGGCACAAAGCTTTCAGTGCAGGTCAGTTGTCCGTGCAATTAGCCTTTACACTGGGAATTCCATTTCGAAGGACCCCAGCATCAGGCCCGCTCCGCTCCACAGCGAGCAGGCAGGTGCCTGCGGGAGTGTGGGTGCTGTCGGCACAGGGACCCGCTGGGCTCCCCGTGGGCGTCTGAAGGGAGTGAGAGCGGCAGGGTCCTGAGGGCGACCCAAGGCTGAGGCGATTCCTAGGGTTCTGAATCCCTCAGGCTCCGTGGAAATGGCCAGGAGTTATCTGCTCTGAAGTTGTTCCGTAGCATTTAACGAAGACTGGCAGGATTTTCTAGTAGCGTTTAGTTTTACCGTTCCAATAAAAAAAATACAGCCGTGCTTTAAGGTTCCATAGGAACGGTTTAATATCGATCTGTAGGGGATTTCGGGCAGCAGCAGATTTCACATAAGTTTGTCCTTCGTCAGAATTCACAGTCAGGAGGAGTATTTGTAACTCCCGTTAAACTACGCTGACGGCAGCAGAGCATGCAGGTTTTCTTCCTTCGTTTCTGAGGACTGGCCTGAGAGGGGCAGGATTTCCAGCCTGCTTAGTACATTTTGCAGCACTCGGTCTTCAAGAGAGCGGTTTCCCGGGCGCCGGACGTGCCCCGCTGCCGCCGCCGGTGCCTTCCCCGACGGCCGCGCCTGGCCCGGCGGGGGGACAGTGCCCTGGCACAGGGGAACCGGAGCACCCCGCGCGTGTCTCTGGAGAGCCGTCCCTGCCGTGGCCCGGTTCCAGCAGCAGCTTTGGTTTGCCATCATCCTCCTGGTTTGGGAGAAGCTGCCAGTTGGCAGAAGTTGAAATTGCCGAGTTAAGTAATAAAAGATGTCTGACATTTAGAAGTGAAATGTGTTTGCACCTTATCATGTTTCTTTCCAATGTTAAGTTGCTGTGTTCTGGGAAGCTGCGGGCTTTGTGCCCATGAAAACGGCAATGTGATAGTCTCGGCAGCAACAGCTAATATCTTGTCTTTCCCTGCGGGGATGCCGTAGAAGTATTGGTCACAAAGTGCTCATTTTTCCCTTCAGAAACCTGCAGGGTGAGGTCTGGTTTTACCTTCCTTTTCCTCCTTGTAAATGGGCTCAGGTATTTCATAAGAAATACCGTAAAAGGCAGCGACATTTTGAGGCAGAATAGGGCAGCTTCCATCTGTGAAATAAATGCCAAAAAAAGAAATGGTATTTGTGTGTTGCTGCACCTCCCATGGCCGATGGGCCGCTCACCTCCTTTTCACGAAGGCTTTTGCCGTCGTGCTCTGCAGCAGCAGTTAGTCCTGGAAACCCCCCGGACCCCCCGGGCTCGCGGCCTGTTTCTCTATCGCCATCTCTAATCACCTCTCTCGGTTTCAGACCTCGCCGATGCGGGGCAGGAGGTCTGTAACAGTATATGCCTGGACAGTAAGAGCCTGGTTCAGGTGGGCACTCGGAGCTGGGCTCCGTTCGCCGCCGGGCTGCGGCCGCCGCCTGCCACGCGAGCTCAGCCTGTCTCTCTTTCCCAGCCTGGAGCAGCACATGGTGATCCACACCGAGGAGAGGGAGTACAAGTGCGACCAGTGTCCCAAGGCTTTCAACTGGAAATCCAACCTGATTCGTCACCAAATGTCTCACGACAGCGGGAAACGGTTTGAATGTGAAAACTGTGTTAAGGTACAGTGTGGGACGCGGTAAGCGTGGGCAGCTTTGCGTGGGAGGGGGCACTGGGACCTGGGGGAAGGGGTCCGGAGGACGGGCGACCCATGCCGGCGCGGGTCTGTGGCCCGGCCGTGGCGTGGAGCGTGGTAACACCAGGAGAGCAGCACGCTGGGCTGGCCCCGCCACGTCGGCTTGGACGCGGAGCTGGGCCTTGCCCCGAGCAAGCGGCCTTTGGCCTTTTCCCGGGTGCTGGCGAACCTGCCGGGGCGGCGGGTGGGCGCTGGGCAGGGCGGACGCGGGCGAGCTCTCCTGTGAGCCCCGCGCGCTTCCGAGAGCGGGCCGGCAGCCTGGCAGGGCGCGGCGCGGCCCGGCCCGCTCTCCGTTTGCAGCGGGAGGTGAATAGCCCGCGCTCCTAATGCCAGGAGCGGGGGTGACAAAGAGCGGAAAAAATAGTCAAGCTTTTCACGTATTTGCTCTTCTCCCTGCTGGTTTCCCCTCCCTCAAGGCGTTTTCTCTTTCAGGTGTTTACCGACCCCAGCAACCTCCAGCGGCACATCCGTTCCCAGCACGTGGGCGCGCGGGCCCATGCCTGCCCGGACTGCGGCAAAACCTTTGCCACCTCGTCTGGCCTCAAACAACACAAGCACATTCACAGTACTGTCAAACCTTTCATATGTAAGTTGTCACGGCCATCACAGAGCTCTGGCTTTCGCTATAATTGCACGTATCCTGCGGGGGCCCCCCAGTACTAGCTGTCCCTCTGTGAGCAGCCGCTGTAATTTTATAGGTCAGAGCACAAGATGAAATTCCGCAGCGATTTTTTTCTTCTTTTGCATGCTCCCTGTTTTTTCAGTAAACATTCGTGGCAGTTTTCGACTTTCTTGACAAGTTAAAAGCTGAGTCTCTCAGCAGTCCTAGCGATGCCATTTTCTCATATCTTTTCTTTCTCTCGTCTTTTTTTCCATAATAATTTTTGAATGTTCGTGTTGGTGACATAAATAAATAGCTGACACAGCCTGATCGAAATGGTTTTTAGGGGTGCCTCAAATCCCGTAGCCGTTGTAAAGAATTTGGAATAGTCACAGAGATGAGAAGAAGGTGTTTTTTAAAAAGAGTTTTTTCCTTCTTTAATTGCTGCATGTTTCATCTAGATAATGCTTTGGAAGCCAAATAAATAGCAGATTAACTGTGTCCTTAGTGCTCTCTTTAGTGGAATATTTCCAAAAGGGCATTTTCCCTTGAGAGCCATTCATCTCATCTCTTGGCATTCTCAGGGTTGTATATTTTTTTAATTGACACAGCACCTATTGGATTTTGATAACTGTGCAGAAAAGTGGATTCTGTCACAACAAAGCTATAGAAACTTTAGGGACTACTTCCTGACACTCCTCAGAAAGCGTAGTTCAAGCAGAGAACGGGATCTGTGTTTGATTCCAGGCTTTGATGTTCCGGTGGGGAAGCCACTGAACCCACTTCTGCCTTTTTTTCCCTATTGGTATAATGGGAACAGTATGCAAGAGTATCCTGGGAGACTCGTTTCATTAATGTGTCCTGAGATAATCAGATGGGTGTCAGCGGAGGAAGAAGAAATACTCTTATTGCTCATTTTGATGCAATCTTTCATTTGGTGACGGGCACATGAAAGAGATAATTTGAATCTCACAGTATTGCTGCAGTGAGATGAATGATTTCTTCTCATAATCTCCTCACTCTCACCTCATAAGAATTAGGGAGTTGTCAGTCTAAATCAGCGTGTAAAACAACTCGAGGCTGATTCTGCCTGGTTCAGATGTGCCAGGTGGAGTCACGAGCTTGAATATGGAACCCATTAGCGACTTCAGGGGAGCCACGAGGCGGGAGTCGCTGGAAGGTTTTCCTTGCCTTTTCAGTGGAAGGAAGCAGGGAGCGCGGGGGGTGTTTGGTTGGGTTCTACAATATTGTACCTGGCGCTAAAAAACCCAGCAAAACTGTAACTTTATAACTGCAGAGCACAGAACAGCGAGGGAGGACGTTACATGCAGAGTTACTAAATCATTGTGTAACTGGAGACTTACACAAAAATTTTCCAGTTTTCCTTATTTTAGAATGGTGACGTGAGCTCTCATACCTGTAGCGCTTTTCTCCGGGGAATTTTGTGCAGCTTCATATATACCCAGCAACTCTTTCTGGGGTGGAAAACGTAAAAAAGGAACCTGATTCCCATGGAAGACTTTGCTTTTGTTGTCCTTAGTCTTCTCATAAAGTTTCGGCACATGGGAACAGTATAACTTCTTTTGTGTAAAACTGCAAATTCGTACGACAAAAACGATGCGAACGCCACAAGTCACTCCCAGAGCCCTAAGGATGCTGGCTTTGCGTAGGCAGGCAGGACAAGGAAAACACCCATTCTAGAACCGGGGGTCAAGCAGCTAACGTAGCCCCGAAACCGAGACAGGCAGCAGCGAAGTGGCGGTGCTGACCGTAGCCTGGCAGCCGTGCGGGGGGACGGCCCTTCAGTCCCTCCGAGGCCGTCCGGTGGCCCCCGCATCCCTCGCAATAGCAAAGCACAGGAACAGCCCGGAAAGGCAGGACTCGTCTGTGGGACCTGTGTGTTATGTGGCTGCCGACATATCCTGCTGCTTAATCTGCTATCGGAACAGAGACCGTTGTATCTAACAGACCGTTAGCTTTATAGAAACAGGTTGAGAAGTGGTTCCTTTAGGTATTTTTTTTTTTAAATATTTTAAAATTAAGTAAAAACAACTAAATAAACCCCTTCTTTGGAAGTTAAAGTAGCTAAAATAATGCACGCAACAGCCATAAAGCTATACGTGTACGATAATAGCAGTTCAGAAGAACTGACACAGGTTTTTAAGGTGTGATTGCCAAAAACTAGGGGTGGCTTTAGCATACGCATTTGAAAAAGCTGTTACCCAAACACTGAAACTCTGCTGATGACTTTCTAGTTCTCTTTCTGTTTGTCTTTCCTTTGCAGCTCCTTGCTGCATCTAAGCCCAAAGCAGAAATGCTGAAATACTCTGAGGGTCGTATTAAATTTCTATTGCAGTCAGAAACCAGGCACAGCAGACCCTTCAGTGACAATCCACTGAACTTTGGGGTGCTCATCTGAAATGTCAAATTTGTTAAATTTTAATAATCTTTGCTTTGAATCTCAGTAGAGGGGCCTTCCCCTTGTATTTTCAGAGCTGCTGGTGAAACAGTCTCCTGACAGTCATTTGATATTCCAGCACTGATGTAAATCCTACAGATTTAGAGGAGAATATCAGGAAAGTCACGCTTGGCTTGTACCTGTCAGGAGGAGTTGGGAGGGAGGGAGGGAGGGAGGGAGGAAGGACCACTTCGTCACAGAGTTGGAGGACGGGGTGTCAGAAGAATTTGGATCCGGGTCCTTGGCTGCCCAACTCCGAACCATCTACACTCCCTCTCTTTGTCTCAGTTTCCGTGTTTACAGGACGGTGATAACAGCAGTTCTCCTGTGAAAGAAGTGTGTTAATTCACTAAGAAGTAGAATTTATTCCTATGTTGAAAGAGGCGTCAGATAATAAAAAGTTACGGTGTTTTGATACACAGAAAAGTGTGGGTGGGATTTTTTTTCTTACTTTGCCCTGTTCCTTCCACGCCAGCTAGTCTGTAGGTGAAAGAGGTCATAAAAAATCATGTTTTGAAAGCTTGATATTTACAGGTCGTTAAAGAAAACGCTGATGTAGCGTTAACTTAGCATTGCTATGGTGTCTTACCAATTTAATGCATACAAGATCTCACCCCACTTCTAGCTGAACCGAGGCCTGGCTGGCAAAGTATTTATAGAACATCCCTGTGGAGTGGTTACTTACTATTAATGGCATTAAAGAAAGGGTAGGTTTGATTAAATGAGGCAAATTTCTTCTCCCTTCAGCCTTCAGTGCTTCCTGCCATGCCAGGACTGTAGGGAAAGCAGACTAGCTAATATAAATAGATACTATCATTAAAATGCATCATTATATATATTGAAAATGCCAAAAAAATGTTTGAGCAGGAGTAGCACATCCCCTCAGGTTTCTGTAGACTTGCCTGTTGAAAGATTCTCTAGGAAGGAGGTTTATTGAAAGGGAAGCGTGGTGTTATTCCCGGGGCGGTAGCCTCTGGGAGTCTGGCCCGCGCCAGCTGGGTGATGGCTGGGAGTCGAACGGAGCATTGCTTTCTGTCGGCTGCTCCTGGGGGTCCTCCAGCCTGCTCCCCCTCGCGTCTCTTCCAGCGCCCTCGGCCAGGATTCCCAGGGCTGCCGCCTCCTCTTCTAAATGTAGCCAAGATCCCAGCCCGGTGAGGCCGAGTCCTGTGTAAACATTTAAGGAGGGAGATGGCTTTTCCCACGTGCTTTTGAACTAGAGAGCGCAGAGGGACTCGTGAGCCTGATTTCATACGGGGAGAGCTGAAGCGCAAAGGAACTAAATGGTGTGCCGAGGGCTACGTAGGGAAGCCTTAGCAGGAGAAATATGGAGCTGGGTTTCCAGAGATCCAGTCCAGCATATAGCTGTAGCCTGCTTTTTACCTCTTTTCTTCCGCCTTTAGGGAAAGGGGAGCTCAGGGGCAGGGCGGAAGGGGTGGGGGGGCGCTGCCGAAGCGCCTCATGACTTCCCTGCCAGTTCCTGTTAATTTCATATTGCTTTTGTTGTTGGTTTCTGTTGATGCTTTAGGTGAGGTCTGTCACAAATCCTACACGCAGTTCTCCAACCTCTGCCGCCACAAGCGGATGCACGCGGACTGTCGCACCCAGATCAAATGCAAGGACTGCGGCCAGATGTTCAGCACTACCTCCTCCCTCAACAAACACCGCCGCTTCTGCGAGGGCAAGAACCATTACAACCCAGGGGGGATTTTCGCCCCTGGCCTCCCCCTAACGCCCACTTCCATGATGGACAAATCCAAGCCCTCTCCCAACCTCAATCATGCCAGCCTGGGTTTTAATGATTATTTTCCATCCCGCCCGCACCCGGGGGGTCTTCCGTTCTCACCTGCCCCCCCAGCATTTCCCGCCCTCACTCCGGGATTCCCAGGGATTTTCCCACCGTCTCTATACCCCAGGCCCCCCTTGTTACCACCCACACAACTGCTCAAAAGTCCCCTCAACCACACCCAAGATGCAAAGCTTCCGAGCCCCCTTGGGAACCCAGCACTTCCTCTGATCTCTGCAGTGAGCAACAGCAACCAGGCCACTTCAGGAGAGGAGAAATGTGAAAGCAGCCTGGAAAACTCCTACCTGGAGAAGCTAAAAGCCAGGAACAGTGACATGTCCGATGGCAGTGACTTTGAGGATGTCAATACAACCACAGGCACAGATCTGGACACCACTACTGGCACCGGTTCTGACCTGGACAGTGATGCAGAGAGCGACAGGGACAAAACAAAAGACAAGAGCAAACAAATCGAGAGCAAGCCGGATTTTGTCAGCAGCTCTGTCTCTGCAAGTTCCACCAACAACACGAGTGAGATCCCTCTCTTCTATTCTCAGCATTCCTTCTTTCCTCCCCCCGAGGAGCACCTGCTACCTACCACAGGAGCAGCAAATGACTCTATTAAAGCTATCGCCTCCATCGCAGAGAAATATTTTGGGCCTGGCTTTATGGGGATGCAGGAGAAAAAGATGGGTTCGCTCCCGTATCATTCCATGTTCCCTTTTCAGTTCCTCCCCAATTTCCCCCATTCCCTCTACCCTTTTACGGAGCGGACCCTCAATCACAACTTGCTGGTCAAGGCAGAACCAAAGTCACCCAGGGACCTCCACAAAGTAGGCAGCACCAGCTCAGAGTCTCCCTTCGATCTCACCACGAAGCCAAAAGAGGTTAAGCCAATCTTGCCGCCACCGAAGGTCCTGCCAGCCCCATCCTCAGGGGAAGAACAGCCACTGGATCTGAGCATTGGCAACCGCATCCGAGCCAGTCAGAACGGAGGAAGAGAGCCACGGAAAAACCACATTTATGGGGAAAGGAAGCTAATGGCAAGTGAAGTCTTACCCAAGATTTCCCAGTCTCAACTGCCTCAGCAGCCATCCCTGCATTATGCTAAGCCATCACCCTTTTTCATGGACCCCATATACAGGTATTAACATACCCTGCCTTAAGCGTTTCCTCTAACGAGCTAATTTTCTAGCTGACGTCACAGCTTGCGGCGGGTCGGGATGTAGGTTCTTTCGAAAGAGCAGCGAAAGTCTGCTGCGGTTCAGTGTGCTTCTCTCTGTCACAGCACGCTGACTGTTCTGAATTGAAAGGGCTGAATAATTGAAAGGAGTACTCGTAATCAATATGTATAAAGAACACATCCTTATTTTGATAAAGAAGAAACTTGACCTATTTAAGGACTCTCCCACGAGCCAACACTAAGATGGCACTTCTGCTGGGGAAATTCCAGAGGTTTGATTCGATAAGAATGCAGAGTTCAGATGCCTCAGAGCCCGGGCTCTCATGGCTTGGGAATGAGTCAGGAGCCCTGGGAGCCTGGAAATGCAGCTCTCCCACTGACTTACTTGATGGCCTTTTGTGAGCCACTTCACCTTTCTTCCTCCCCGCCCCCCTTTTTTCTTTCCAATTCCTTTTCTTAGACTCTTTCAGTTCATAGGGACTGCTGGTGTGGACCCAGCCTTTTGAAACGTGTTTAAGCCTGGAGTAACAGGCACTGTGCAAGTACACGGTAGTGTGCTATTATCTGGATCTCTCCCAGATGCATTTCTTGTAGACTTATCTTCCTTGGAAGATAACAAGGGCATTCTGGTTTCACTTGAAACGGATGGTTGTTGAGGAAGGCCTGATTCGTTATGTCGTGCCTAGAATAAGCTGACCGTGGAAGGCATGTGTAAAGCAGACTGGATGAAGTTAGTCAAATGCCAGCTAAAATTCCAGAAGGAATGAGTTCAGAAGAAGGTGTAAAGGGAAGACTTGAGACTCTTGTTGTTATAGAGCTTTCTACAAAACCTGTTTCTAAAGGAAAATTATTTTAAGCTTTAAGGTGAGGGTACCAGTAAGCTTGTGTATTACCCATCCGGGCACTGGGGCTACCTTTGTTACCTTCCTGCCACGGATGAGATGTATTTGTCACACAGTGAATACTGTTCGCTTGTTTCTAGCAAAGTACAGTGAAAAGAGGTATCCCGAACTAGTTTGATTTAGACATCAACATGGCAATTAATTCTCCCTTAGGGTAGGGTGCTTCGTAACATCCGTTTCGGTCGTGGGTTTGGCCCGGAGGGCTCCTGGAGCCGGTGTCTAACTGAACAGCCCGTTCCTGGAAGCGAATGGCTTGTTCTTGCGTTACTTGAGCTACATGTGAGTGGTGTGCTGCAGGGCTGCACAGCGAGCCTAGCTGTAACCCAGCCTGCTGGAAAGTTAATGGATGTGCTGCAGAAGCCGGTGTTTTCTTAGCGCTGGAAAGACTCACAGTCGCCGCAGAGCGATTATGTCAGCGCTGGGATGGTTCGCTTGAGCGTTCAAAGGACGGCGAACAACAACGGGTGGCGTGGCCTTCCCTGCCGGCTGGAAAAGCAGGCCAGGAGAACAGCACCTATGTCACTGCCTTGCTGCTATTGTACGGCTGATAACTGTGGGAAAAAATGATGTCAATGTCTAGCGAGGCCAAAGAACTGTCAGCTGAGATGAGGATTAGTGAGCCCTCGTTGCTTGCTATTAAGAAAGCGTCTCTCGCTTTGCCAGCACTCTCGGGGTTGATGCTGTGTTGCTCGCTTACATGCTTACCGTCTGTGACGGATGGGCTGCATCACGACCCGGGCTGTGTAACGTATTCTGTCTGGGACCCGCCGTGGTCATCCCCTCCTGGAAAAATAAGTAATGATGTAAATAGTCCGGCATTTATTTTTGTGAAAAGTACTTCTGGAAAAAAAAAAAAAAAATGGGATCGAAAGGCGAAAGCTTTGCGTTAGCTTAGGATCCTGCCACCTCTGGGCATTCTCAGTAAGAATGTTAAAATAACATGGGTTGAAAAAAAACGTTGCCAATTAAAATAGCAGCCTCGGGAAAACCGTAAAGGTCCAGAAGACAGATGGAAGTGAAGGATGGGGGCATCGTTTGTTGCATTCCATGGGATGCATATAGTTTTAGTAATATATTAAAATAGAAAGTCAGCGGTGGAGCTGCTTGCAAATCAGACTTCTGATGTAATGAGCTAAACAGCAGAGCTTCCAAGTCCCAGCTTAAAAAATATGGAAATATTTTGTTTCTAAACTTCTCTCTATCAGACTCTCTCACATCATTTGGCTCCTTCATTTTTCTCCCAAAGGCCACTTAAATCCTTGACATTTTCTCCTGGTGATATAATTTAATGCAGCCAGACAGCCTGAAATCAGCGCAGTTTTTAGCTCAGCCTTGTTAAGGTAACGTTCTCAGGCACTGGGCTGAAAAGATCAGCTTAATCCTCTGCTCACCGCGGAGTTCGGCGCTGACGAGGAAGTTTGTCGTGTTCTCGTTACCCGACACGGGGAGATGGTAAAGCTGCGTGAAAGGCTGTCGCTTCGCTCGGGTTTTACGTTTCTGGTGCAGGTGGGGCTGTCTCTCGAGGCGCCTGCTGCCAGCGCCCGGAGGGCAGCGCCCTGGCGTCGGAGCTGGGTTCAGCGCGCCGCGGGGAGCAGCGCTTCGCTGGTCGCGGCGGTGCTCGCTGCGGGTTACCGCTATACCTCGTGTCGGGGAGCAGCTTCTTACCTATTGTTCTACAGACTGCTGTTTTTTCTGAAAACTCACGCCCGTAAAAACACGTACCTTCCAAAGCACAGTAATTCTGACTGCATTTCAAATCCAGCTCTTCTCTTTCCTTCTACCTAAGAAAAATTAAATGCAGATTAAATACAGTTCGCTAAGTAGCACTCTGCATGACTCTTCTTTTAAACTCTTTGGTAATTTGATCCACACACCAATCAGCTGAAATGCAGCAAAATAATTTGCTCTCATTTATGCTGGACTAATGTTCTTAAAATTACTCTTACTATTGGATTTCTGCTGGTTTAGCTGAGATGGACTCTATCCCAGTAATTTAAAGATGCAGCTGCGTTTATTGGAGTTACTTTCATAACACTTTTCCCCCATAGAGGACATTTCAGTTGCTCTTTTGGGTGCTTCCGCACCACAGCTTCCCTGCAAGTAGAATATTCTGTGAAAGCAAAGCCAAGATTTTCCAAAATAGGAGCCGAACTTCGGGATCGTTTCTGCGTAGTGAGGTGCTCAACCATGGAACACCTGAATGGACCGAAGTGACATCGGAAGGGCTCAGGTTCCTAAGTCACTTCAGAAATCTCCCACCGGTTCCTAACTTTTTAAATTGTCCACATATGCTTGCCAAAGAAACTAAATGCAAATTATATCTCAGCTGCAAGGGAGGAAGTAAATATGAAACACTTAATGATTTCAGCACACTTGGGGCTGCAAAGTCTGGCCCAGTGTTAACTCTTAAGATAAAGACAAACTCTCAAAGACATTTCTTTCCATGCAGTGGCTGCCTGCTGTGGGCTCTAGAGCTTCTCCCACTTAAACATTGCTTTTGCTGTAAATGTAGGGTTTTTTTCATGACATTTCACAACAGCAGAGGCTTATAAACCGCTATAGCAGAGGCATTAGTTCTCACATAGAAGGATCAAAATGTTTCCTTAGTCGTCAGTCTGATGGCTAAAGAAATATTGCCCAAAGGAGGGGATCCATTTTCATATCGTTTCCAGTGCCTTTCGCGGGGGAACTGGTGGGTCATAATTTGTAGTACCCAGTCGAAGGGGCAGACAGACGTTTGTGTCAATAGGAGAATAGTCTCATATATATAATTTAAACACCTCTGCAAATGGTTTGGCTATTTCTTTGCTGCCTGTAGCCCTGTAAGGTATGTAACCCTCTGTGTTGTTGTCCAGCAGGGTGGAGAAGCGGAAGGTGACAGACCCTGTGGGTGCCCTAAAGGAGAAGTACCTGCGACCCTCCCCGCTGCTTTTTCACCCCCAGGTAAAAGCAGTGACGTTGTAATGCGGTGTCGATTGAATGCCAAGAGCTGGTACAAACAGGTCACTTGGATCAGACCCTTTGTTATCCAAGGGCCGGACTGGAAACTCCACTGTTTTCCACCAGTTGCTTTCACATACTGTTAATTTCACGCCTGGTTTGAGGATGACGGTAGTTACGCCTTGCTGGTTCCTTTGCATTGACCGAAGAACAGGGATGAGGTCTGGACAGCTCGTGTGCTCTGCCAAACTCCCCTCACCTGCCAGAATGCCTACGTAATTTTTCCCATTGGGAACACCTGGTGCAGACATTTGCAGTAGTGCAAAGTGGAGGAGGACTGTCTGGCATCCAAGCAGTAGCACTTTATACCTGCCTGACGTTCCCTCGCATCATCTAGAAAGCGTGGAAGTGCAGGGCAATGGGGGATCGGGGTTCAGTTCTGCCTGCTCCAAATGGTGAAGGGTCACTTGACAGAGAACTTGTATTCTCTGCTTCCTGCACAGCTGCTCTAGTCTCTGTTCTTCTGACAGCTTACGGATATTTGCTCCCTCTGCATCTCCTTCAGGTCTGAGTTGCTGCAGAGCAATGGGAAACGCTGCTGGACAGCTTTCCCGCTTGCCCGTGGACCGGGAGTGCCAGCCCATCAGCCCACCGTGCAGCCCTACCAGGCCTTTGCCCCACAGTATCAGAGGCACAGCTAAGTCCAGTGCTGAGAATCAACCCCAGTTTACAAAAACCCGTATCTTACAAGCGACAGCTAAACTCTCCAAGAAGCGATGTTACTCTTTGCCCTTAGGCTTTCTTGCTTCGTAACGATAATGCAGCGAGTTCTGCCACACGCTGCCCGACATCCTCGCCGGTGTGACGGTCACCAGCTATCCTCCGTCTCTCCTGCTGTGAACTCATGCTGGGAGCTGAGCTCTGCGGTCGTTATTGTACTCTCTTTTATATTCACACGCATTGTTCTCCTCTGATAGTGTTTCCCACCTTAGATAAATAACTTGCAGGTTTGTGAAAGCTGGATCCTGGTTGCTTTCACAGCTAAACTTAGTTCCCTCATTGTTTCGCATCAGCCTCAGAGTTTGGTTAATAACTTCCCCCGATTTTTCCTTCATACAGGCTGGATAATGGTGACAGGCTGGCCAGGAACATCCTGTGTTTGTGTGAGTTAGAATAGTGGGGATATCTGCCTGTAAAGAATCTGATAGCAGGGAGGAGCCAGTGTGGCAAAGCAACCCGACGAGACGATGAGAAACGTACAGGCCCTGAGTAGGAGCAAGCATTGGGTGGAAGGTTACTGACATTGTTCCCGAAATCCTGACCACGTCCTCTTCCCGTGGCAATGAAAAGATGTGGAAGGGCTGGTTATCTCTAATAGCTTATCACGCAGAATAGCCTAAAATTTACAATCACTCGAGCCCGAAACTTCCTGATAACTGATTTTTAGCCGAGCGGGTTGCTGTGTCAGGTTCACTTGATCTAGAGCGTTGCTGTTCCCATGCTATGTAATCAGTCGGGTATTTCAAATATGGTGAACAAAGGCAGGTCATTTGTCCAAGAATAGCTGAGATTTTTTGCTACCAGATCCGCATCCGATACCGTCCTGGATCTTCTCCTAAGAAGTCATTTGCAGGGGCCCCCGCTTCTGTCGTCTTAGGCATCCTTGGTTAGGACCAGGTTCGTGTACCGCATCCCTTAGAGTCGCGCTCGACTCTAAACGCGAGTCTGGCCTCAGCCTTTTCTTCTGTGAACAATTCCCCAGCGCTCACAGAGGGCCCTGGGTGGGATGTGATTAAGCCAAAAGATGTGATAAAGACGGAGCCTTCAGAAGATGCTTTCGCTCTCAGAATGAATTTCAGGCAACTTTTATTCCTTAGCCAGTTGTTGACAGTAGTTTCTCTGCTCCGATGGGAGTTGTTCTTACATTGTCTATTTTAAATGAAACTCTGGACAACATAAATAAATGGTGTAACTTTTTGATAACTTAATGGAAAACCTTTTCTCACCTGTTAAGTTTCTTTTCTTCTCCCCTTCTTTTTTATTATAACCAGGCAGTTGTTCCCTAAATAGCAAAGTGCCTTTACCACTGGAGAGGCTATGGCCGGTGTTTAGAATTTTAAAATAAGCCTACGGCTATCAAGCCAGCAAACATCTCTGACTAAGTGCCTAAAGAACAGGGCACAACAAAAGATATCTCCAGGTACTCCAGCAAAGGGCTGAGTGGCATAGCTCTGAAAGATCCGGATAGCATTTTAACATGATGGTTTTGTTACATGACTGGCAGCTGGGGCAGAGCTTTTGCTGTAAATGATCAAGTAACCTTTTCAAGTGGCTGGCGCTAAGTATTACTTACTATTTATCATGGGCTGGGAGCCTCCAACTAAGGGGCCGTGGATCTATTATCGGGAAATGGGTTTTACTACTCCTCTTTTTTACAGCTTATGAATGGTTGTCAGCCTTCCACAATGTATTCTTTGGTGATTAAGACAACTTTTTTTTACAGTCATACATTTTAAACAATATCTTGGCTCTCTTTCCCCGCCCCCGAGCCCAGTTTAATAAAGTGTAAACGTGCAAAAGGTCAGCCCTTCCTGTACAATAGAGCATCTAGTTTTGATATATGGCTTCCTACCGCCTTCCGCTCGCTCGCTGTCCCCCCAGCTCGCGGGCTGACTCTCCCCCCGGCGCTCCCTTCTTTCCCGGTGATGTCATCTGCAGCGAGGAGGCAGCTTTATTGCTGCCTTGTTTGTTTTATCCGTGTTTTCTGCTTGGTATCTTGAAAGTGCTCTCAAGAGTGCATAAAATTGAACGTTGGAGATGTCAGTGTAGTCCTCCGAGTTGCATTTCTCGCTTGGATTTGCATTTCCTCTTTTGCTCTAGTGAAAGTAAAAGTGGTTTTCTTTAGGTAGGATTTTTATGCGTATGCTTTCTTTTGCACACAGGCCGACTTTTTTCCTTCCTTTTTCGCTTTCCCCTTCTCCTCTGTCTCCAGGTTTTTCCCTTTCTTTCGGGCGTGGTATTTAATCCGGCGTTTATGTGAGGACTCGGCCGTTGCTGAGTCACACAAGCTAAAGCTGATAAAGGCACCCAGAAGCGCTCTGGTCGGCACCACATCTCCGGGCCTGTGCGCCGGCGCTCCCACCCCAGCAGGCTGTCAGCGTGGAGGCCGTGGTCCTCCTGACCGTAACTCATCCAGCCACAGCTCACGTAGGGTCTTTTGGCTGGAATTCTTCACTCAGGAAGCTCAGCCATCTCCCACCCATCCTTCCACTGCCCCTACTGGCTTCTGAACCTTTCTTACATGTAATTAAAATGTTGGCCTCTTCACTAGGCAAACTCTCCGTGGACCTGCTCCATCCTGAGTCTGATCTTAACTCCTCCTCTTCCCCAGCTGCTCCCTCTTCACCCCTCCAGGCTCAGGGACCCTCTGCCTCGCCTCCCTGACCGGCAGTCACGCATTCCCCCCTGCTCCCTCCCGCTCCACTGCAGCCAGGATTCTTCTGCCTCCTGCCCCACACTGCTCAGTCCTCTCTAACCTGGGGTCGTGTGCCCGCCTGCCCGCCCGCAGCTGGCTCCGGCTGCCCTCTGAGCCGCGCGAGGGGAGGGGATGCGGAACGAGAAATCAAACCTTGCTTTCCAAGGCTTTGTTCTGAGCTTGAGAGGAGGGTTCGGGCGGCGAGTTCTACCTCCAGCAGTGGGCCACGGTGCCCGATTTCAGTGTCATCCCTGGAAAAAGGGAAGGCATGCGTATTCTCAGATAATTTTTTAACCTGAAATGCTGAAAGCAAGCACAAGCACACTGCAGAAGGTAAGCAGGTGCCCAATTTCTGAGATCTAATGCTTACTGCATGGCTTTGCCCATTGTATCTTTTCTGATTTCTCTGAGCCCGACACACTATTTCTCTCTTTCCTGGCTGGATTCAGTGGCTCCATTTGACGCTGTGCAGCTAGCTTCTGAGAGTCAGAGCAAACATCAACAGGCGTTAACCAACCTAGTGCTAAAAAACAGGTTTTATGCATCAGATATCGATCTTCCCGTGGCTTTTTATGACATGAGTTCTTGCCTTGTACTTGTAGATGTCAGCCATAGAAACAATGACAGAGAAACTGGAGAGTTTTGCAGCCATGAAGGCAGACACTGGCACTTCCCTGCAGCCCCTTCCACATCACCCGTTCAACTTCCGATCTCCGCCACCCACGCTATCCGATCCCATCCTGCGCAAGGGCAAGGAGCGTTACACCTGCAGGTAAGGGCCCGGGCACCCCGCGGAAGCGAGGCGGTACCCCCAGCTTGCTGAGGCAGCCCTGGGGGGATGCCACCCTGGCTCAGTGCCACCCTGGCTGGGAAGCTGCATCAGACCAGCGTGCCACAGAGCAACTTCACATGGGCATCTTTACTGTCTCGGCAGGGGTGGGAGGAAAAACAAGAAGCAGCAGAATTAGAACAGAGCATACTGATGACTAATTCACTCTGAAATAGCTTGTTTTGTCTGGTAGAAAATCAGCATCTTCTATTTTCTTTGTAATTTTTAATAACCTTGAGAGTGGATCTGGAGATTCTCAAGCAAATGGAATTCTCCAAGCCAAGTCTCTTGTGTGTGGTAGCAAATGCCACAGTTTCCAATGCGAGTGCAATGTCAGCTATGCAAAATAATGGAATTTAAAAAATGGCGTACAGTAAACAACTTTTTCAAACACAATTGTATCCACAGAAATACTTACGTACCCATTGCAGTTCTAAAAGCTCCTATCAGAGCAGATCACGGGGGAATAAAAACCTGTATCTGCTTACGCAGTTTCACCTGCAACTACTAAAGGTTCTCGTGGTGCTCCCACGCCATTTTTCTTGGGTGCAGTAAGTGGGTACAAGTTTTATTTGATGTATCTCTTATGTTCAACCTTGCCACAAAAGCTATGGGCTCAAATTTCAGCTGAGTATTTAGAAATTTGAGATTTCTACCTACAATAGGGACTAAACTTATTTGTAGATACACACTCACAAGTTAACACTCGAGTTTTCACTGCTGATGAACACTCCGTTAGCCGTTCATCTTCAGGACATCTGAAGGTGCTGAACGTCTCTGAAATTAAGGAAGTCTACTCGTATGTTCCTTCTAGCTCAGTAAGCATCAGGTTTCAGTCACAGAATGTAACCTGCATCCCTAATATTTTACTTCCCAATTAGTATTTCTATTTATACCTCCCTCTCTTTTGAGTTTACTGTGAATCAGGTTTATTGTGGAACACAGTTCCTCCTGTTACATTTCCTATTGCTGCATTTCCTTATTCTAAGCAGACTGTCAGACTCACAGCAGTATACCCCGATAACAGTAACGCAGTGCTGCAGCATTTATCCAGAAGAAAATTCTGTGAATTCCGAGAAGGGTGATGAGGTAGATTCTGTATGACGAGCGACTAAACAGAGCTATACAGGAGATCTATAAAAACCTCAAGCGGCGGACAGTGTGGATAGGCCGTGATTAAACACTCTTTATCCTAATGCAGGGCCAAGGTAGTATCGAATGCAGTTAGTGACAGGGTCAAACAAGCAGGAGGTTCCTTCCCACAACATCCAGTTCAGCAGAGGAACTCATTGCCGTAGGAGGCTGTGGGTGTCCAAGGCTTACGTGCATTCAAAAATCTTTTAGAAAAATAGATGGAAGAAACTCAGCAAAAAGGTATCGAACGCAGCTATTCAACCCTGGGCTCGGGAGGATCTTTGGGGGAATATACTGGGGACGGGCCGCTACACCCTCGCTGTGTTCCTACATACCTGCCCAGGCCGCTACCAAGTCAGCCAGCATTTGGGTCTGAACTGGCTGTTCTGGTAGGGTTTTCTCTTTTTCCTGCCCTTCCCAATGATGCAGCAAAATCGACCGTCATTCTGGGGGAAGTGGGTTACACCAGCCTCTCGCCACTGTGAATGCTGTTACTCTGGGGCAGGCGTCCCTCTGTTGGCCTTTGCCTCCACGTCTCCCTCCCTCGGTGCCTAGGTGCTTAGAGCTATTAGTGCATGAAGGGGTTTTCTGATTTTGGGAACGGTATCAAAACGAGCGAGGTCGATGGCGGCTGGCGATGCAGAGTTTGCGAATGATCCACGGTGGCAGGACTTTGATGCACTGATGGTTACTTTGGCTTTCGCTGTCTAGGTACTGTGGTAAGATCTTCCCACGCTCAGCAAACCTGACAAGGCATCTGCGGACACACACTGGAGAACAGCCCTACAGGTGATGTTGTCCCCTGGATAAAACCCCTTTCCCAACACACTCCTCATTCACCACTGTGTTATTTCTTCTCCTTTCTGTAAAGCTGTGCCAACATAACACCGCGGTCCTGTAGCATTACATGTAATGATTCATAGGATTGTATATTATGTGTACCAGCCAAAAATAATCAGCCTTGGCAGCTTGAAGATAGACACTTAACTTATATTTAGACGTATGCTGGCAAATGAGCGGTCTGATTTGCAGCGTTGTTTAACACTCACGTTAACCATTCATCTCAAGGACAGCTGAAGGTGCTGAACGTCTCTGAAAATCGGGCTGTTGTGAAGGGCTTGCTAGTGAGTTAACTGCTGGGTCTGGCTAGGTTTTGTTTTTCTTTTCCCTAATGCACATCAGAGGTGCCCGGGGTAGCGGATCAAAAAAAAAGAAAAAAAAAGAAAAGAAAAGCCCTGTAGTATTTGCTTTAAAGTCTGAGTTAGGGAGCGTCCTACCCTACGCTGCACAGTTAACGTAGAGCGAAGGGAGCGGGGTAAATCCGCAGACTGTCTCCCGTGGCCGGTTGGGTGGCTGAGGGAGGGCAGCACTGCTGCTTTCTGCGGGTCGTGGCCGCGGCGGTGCGAGGGTCGCGCTCAGCTTGCGTTGCGTCCGTGCAGAAGGGCACGTGGCCAAGCTGCCCGGCTCTTCCCGCCGGCAGCGCCCTGCGTGCAGGCATCGCACCGCAGCCGGGGCTCCCAGCGGTGCTGCTTCTCGTAAAGGGACGCCTGTTTAAGCGAGCGTTTTAAATTTGAATACAACTCACAAGAAAATATGTGTAAGTATGCGTGCGTGTCTCTAGATCTAGTTCTCGATATTTTCCCGATACTTTCTCCTCGTGTTTTGCAGTCGCTTTCAAAAAATTTTGGCAAAAAAAACACGCTTAGGTTGATTTCCTGTTAGAGTCGGTACGTGTGCGAGCAAAACTGAATGATAACGTGAGTGTTTTGCGCATTGTCAAAAAATAGCAACAGCTCGAACAGTTTCATTTTTGGTAGCTAATATTTTGGTATTTCCATACACAGTCATAAGTTCACAACAAAGCTAGCGTAGTAGTTATTATATAAAGAGAAACACAAACACATTTATGAGCAGCAAAAGGCCATGTGGTCAAATGCATCAAATTTTTATGCTCAGTTTAACTTAAGAAGCTACCCTCTCCCACATGGCAATCCCTGGTACATACGGAGTCAGATTTTTTTTCCATAAAGAGTCGTACGGAATTTTGAGTGTAGACATTAGGTAAATTAAAAATAAAAAAAACCCCTCTCCAAAGCAGACATATATTTTGGAACCATTCCCCGTTCTGATTTTTTCGGTTGCGTTATTTGATACGCCTTGAATGAATACTGTGTATTCACTATACACCCCTGTCTGACTAAAATGCTTGCTCCCGATTATTCAGAGGTTGTTAGTTCAGTTTTCTTCCAAAAAAGGAGACTTGCAACTTAACAAAGGTTAGGAAAATAAAGATTTATTTGATCTGGTCTTCTCCCAGAAAATGGCCTGTGTGTTTTTTTTGTAACAGAGGTTTGACTTCTGGACAATGTTGCATTATAACAGCACTCCTGAGAGTTAGTGCTACGTTTACAGAAGAGCTTAATTATCATTGATTTTCTTTTGCTCTCAGAGAACTGAGATTTCCAACTTTTGCAGCAAGAGTTGCTTTGAAAGCTTGTTATTTCAGTGCCGACTTTATGCAGGTAAAAGGAGGTTGCTGGCTTTTCGGTGTTTGACCGACGTCTTTCATGTGACACTTCTGATCGTTTAAATGTTCTGTTGACTCTGTCGGTGTTAGATATTCATCCAAATATGAATCGAAATATTCTTAAAGCTAACACAAACTGACCAGATGTCCGAGTGTAGATCAAGAAACAGGCAGGCCAGAAAATAAGATGCTTTGGGTTTGGTTCCTGATTGTCATTGGTAAGTGATGTGGTTTTTACCAAGTCACTTAAACCTCCTAGGTGTCTAATGATGTATGCAGTAGGAGTTAATAGCACATGAGCAATAAGGAGGCAAATTAATTCTTTCTGTAAAGGGAAAGTGCTGCATGTTTTTGAAGAGTAAGAAATACCTGGTAATGCACTTCACTTCCTAAAAATCAACTGATTTGAAAAGACTCAAAGACAATACGCACGGCAGTGAAATTCGATGTGCTTCTTTCCACTCTCCTTTTCCACACCAAATCTAAAATTGAGTAGTATGTATTTCAAAACCCAGTGGTAAAATGGACTATCAAACTTAATTGTTTCTTTCAAAGAAATGCAAAATAAGTTGGGGATGTCAGACTTACCTGGAAACTCAGGTGATAAAAAATAGGACTTTGTTGTCGTTCTGAGCTTACCAAGCAAAACCCAGAAGAGGCAGATTTTTGTGAAGCTCCTTATACTTGGAGCACGTGAGCATAAGGGTGTATTGCAGTTGTGGGTTTGCTTCTTAGTTTTGTTTTCCTTCTCAGGAATTACAGATTCACATAAACTACTTAAAACCTGGACTGGGAACAACTACAAGCTATTTGATTCAGCAAGACTCTGTTTTTTTCTTTCAAACGTCCATTCCCTCCAGGATGCCATTAATTGATTCTTGAATTACACCCAGTCCCGAAGCACTGCCTGTAAGGCTGTGGTTCCTCCCATAAAGATGTGCTTCCTGACGTCTGTTTTGAATTTGTTTTTCTTTAATTTCCTTTTAGGCCCCCGTGTCCCGTTATCTGCATTAAGCTGAAACTAACAACTAAAGCTGACGTCTACCAAGTCATTTAAGACCATGTAGTTCAATAAAACCCTCTTCTTTCTCATTTTCTTTTTTTCTAAATGTATCCTAATTTCATTCCTGGTATGAATGCACTTGAGGTTAAGGAGCTACTCAGAGGAAGAGAAAGCCGTCCGCATGGTTTAGGCTTTGTTGCTGCAATTCTGTCCTCACAGCTCACATTGATCATTGAATAAGCATAAAATTTTGCCAGTGCTGTTGAAAGCATGCTATCAAATGCCTTACTGTTGCATTTCAAGTGTTACCAAACTGTCGTAGCCATATAGGGATTAGCTGAGTTCTTAGTTACTGGGGTTTGCTGTCTGTTTTTCCCCTTCCAGTCGTATTGTACCGGGTATCTGAGTTCCCTCAGGCTCTGAGGGTTGCCTCCGCTCCTCAGGGCTCCTGAGTTCCAGCTTTGGCTCGTTCTTAGCCATCATTCACTCCCGCTTTATGTTTTTTTAGCCCATTGGTGTGTTACTTTAAACTGATAAGGAAGAAACTTTACTAGCATTTTGTCCGTGTGTTTACAAAGCAAATACCGCTTCTTTTGAATTTTATTCTTCTCCTGCCTCTGTGTTCACCTCTTCCCTGCATTGAAGCTGGTTCCTCTGTCTGGGTCATTTATTTAGATTAAAACCAGCAGAGATCCAAGCACCGACCCCTCTGGGACCACAAATAACACAGTACGTCTCCCTCATCCCTTTGCTTTCAGACATTAGCTATTGCTCCTTTCGAATGCCCCTCTGTTTCCTATTTTTTTAACAAGCTCTTTATCCTTCCTCCGTACCCTAACCTGGATCCACATAGCTCATAGTTAGAGCAAGGGCCCGTCAAAGGAAACTTTTCAAAGACTTCCTGAACACCTAAATAAATTGACATACTCCTGTATGTCAGGTCGCTCTTGCCTTACGCGTACAAGCGCTCCCTTTGAAGTCACTGGAGCTGCTCGTGTGAGGAATGTGGGCGAGAGCCGGCGTGGGTACCGGGGCAGCCGTACGCGCCCGGCGCTCAGGAGCCCCGACGCCCCGCTGTGCCGGGCACCCGGCGAACGCGGATGAAGGAGAGCTTGGCTTCGAAGGGCGTGGAGCTGGTGGGGACGGGCAGGGAGTGAAAACCTTGGGCATCAGCAGAGGTGAGGAGGGGGCTGCTGGTGCAGCACCAGTAGAACTAAGCTGGGCAACACTGCTTATGCAAGTCCTGTGCAATACCAGGGACACTGGGGTATTGGCTATTTTGGACATTTCGGTTTTCTGCAGCGCTGAACAGTAGAGGCTGCCGAAGCCTGGCAGCTCCTGAGGGCAGGTTTGTTGGTTGCGAGCAGATAGGAGGAGAATAACAGCTGGAAATCTGTGTGTGTTTAACTCCCCATATAGACTGTGCTTGTTCTCGCTGATGTTCAAGAAATGTGTTGTTCTCTTCAGTTGTTCAGTTCGTGTTTTTTGAAAAAATGAAAAACTTTTGAAGTCTGAGAAGACTGTGGTTTAAAAAGAGATTTTGCTCTCTTCCTACGTTAATCACAATAAAGGTTCATTATCTGAGATAGCTTTGTTCTTTTTGATGACTTAACAGTAGGAAATTTGGAGGTGGACACGGAATCCATAAACATTCGGTGAGAGTGTTTCATAAATGTATCTTTGCTATTTCCAAAAATAATATCAGCTTATTTTTAGAGACCAAACAGAAATCGCAGCCCTAGCACATGTGGAAATTGTGTGTGCATTTCACAGCCTAGGTTTTTTTACACTCGCACCTCCTTCCCGCATTTGTACCTGTCTGTCTGTAGGAACCAGTGCTATGTGTCCTTAGCGTCAAGGCAAATCCAGTTTCGCACTTGAACGGCGGGGCACAAGGAGTTCTGTGTGCCCTCGTCACATAGCGAGCCGACGGCATTGCTGCACCGTGCACGGAGCCCCACCGCCCTCGGGCCTTAGCAAGTGGTGGCTCAGCTCCGTGGGACAAACTTTGCTCTCAGTTAGAGGAGCACGGAGCAGTTCTGCTAAAGCAAGCGGTTTTGTTCTGGAATCACGAGGGCTTAAGAACAGTTTTTATTTTGTCCCGTAAGCGTCCGGGATTTGCAGAGGTCTGCAGCGGAGAAAGGATTCTGCTCCTCGTGGGGTTTGGAAGTAGAGCCATGAGGAAAGCAGCTTTGTTGAGGTACAAATGACGTTTTTAAAGGGAGATCTAATGAGGGATTCAGGCGGATTCAAAGTGGAATTAGGTTTTCTGTAGCTTTAGTGCTGAAGCTCTTCACTGCGGCTCAAAGCTGCCCTCTTCAGTCCGTCGGCTGCCGTCTTGTCCTGCGCTGGGAGAGAAGTAGAGGGCTGAGTCCACAAAGCACCACGGTTTAGCAAAGCCTTGTTTTTATTTGGAGGGAATCTGAATCCAGAAGGGGGGTGGCAGCTTTGAACAAGCTTCCAACACATCTACCATGGGTTCTGCAGAGGTTTGTTTCAAAGAGGGAACATTTCTTCACTCAGCAGTTTCCCTAAACATTCTGGCTTGGCTCCTTACGTTCCACATTTTTTCATCATAAACCAGATATTCACTACATAGGAGTAAATCTTATCCTGTTTGGAAGCTACGGTGTATTTCTTGGGAGCTATTGTACTATAATAATAACCATAATTACCTTTAAAGGCATGCTGTGCTGCCTGCATCTTGAGGAATTTCACAAATAAATCTGGAGTTTTCTGTATGTCCAGATAACTGTGTCATGTAGGGATTTGCTAGCTAATAACTATTTCATACATTTAACCTGCCTTCTTTCTTCTCCTTCTGTCTTCTTTTTCCTCCCTCCACAGCCACTTTTCACCTACTTCCCCTCCAAAATGAGAAGGGTGGAAGAAATAGATTCACCT